>NW_026652282.1:103574381-103734568 GCF_009828535.3 Hylobates moloch
GCTGCATCAAGAAAAATACAACTTCAAAATTGTAGGAAAATTTTGTAGCATTTTTACTTGGCTTTGCCCTATACCCTCCCCAGTTTGGCACCAAACATGAAGAAGACAGCCAATGTTCCTAGTCTGAGCCCCTTATACTTAATACTGGCGGGAACAGAGCATATTTTATTCACAATTTTTTGTGTATGTCTGTTACAACATATGTGAGTGCTACCTGAAAGACTAATGCAAGAAACTCACCACTCTTTCAACTAATTTGGAAGGGACCCAGGTCTGAAAAGTGTTTGGCATTGTTCCAAAATATTATAAGGCTGGAAAACAACCCAAAGATATCTGAAGCAAAACAATATATTAATATATCAGACATACACCCTACAGCCTATAAGAAAAAGCCAAGATAAATGTTTTTTTAAAAAGCTTAGGGCTGGGAACGGTGGCTCATGCCTGTAATCCCAGCACTTTGGGAGGCCGAAGCAGGTGGATCATTTTAGCTCAGGACTTAGAGACTAGCCTGGGCAGCATGGCAAAACCCAGTCTCTACAAAAATACCAAAATTAGCCAGGTGTGATGGTGTGTGCTTGTAGTCCCAGCTACTCAGGAGGCTGAGGCATGAGTATCGCTTGAACCCAGGAGGCAGAGGTTGCAGTGAGCTGAGTTCGTACCACTTCACTCCAGCCTCGGCAACACAGTGAGACACTGTCTCAAAAGAAAAAAAAAAAAAAAGAAGAAAGAAATTAGGATAGGATGCTCAGAATCACCACATTTATGGGAAAAATCAGCAAGCCAAATTGAAACCCAGGGAAATGTGCATGCATTAATAAGGCCTAAGAAGAACTTATGCTTTCACCTTAGGCTGATCAGTAGTTTCAGTGCAAGTGTAGTGTTGAAGGAAGGCCCCAGCACAGAGCCAATCCGTGAAGCCTGGAAGATGTTTTGGTGTATTAGTCTGTTCTCACACTGCTAATAAAGATATACCTGAGACTCGGTAATTTATAAAGAAAAAGAGGTTTAATGGACTCATAGTTTCACATAGCTGGACAGGCATCACAATCATGGTGGAAGGCAAAGGAAAAGCAAAGGCATATCTTACATGGCAGCAGGCAAGAGAGAGAGTGCAGGGAAACTGCCCTTTATAAAAGCATTAAATCTCATGAGACATTCACTCTCATGAGAACAACACAGAAAACACTGCCTAAATGGTTCAATTACCTCCCACTGGTTGCCTCCCATAACAGGTGAGGATTACGGGAGTGACAATTCAAGATGAAATTTGGGTGGAGACACAATGCCTAACCATATCATTCCACACCTAGCCCCTCCCAAATCTCATGTCCTCACAATTCAAATCACAATTATGCCTTTCCAACAGTCCCCCAAAATCTTAACTCATTCCAGCATTAACTCAAAAGTCCACGTCCAAAGTCTCATCTGAGACAAGGCAAGTTTCTTCTGCCTATATGCCTGTAAAATCAAAAGCAAGTTAGTTACTTCCTAGATACAATGAGGGTACAGGCATTGGGTAAACACACCCATTCCAAATGGGAGACATTGGCCAAAACAAAGGGGCTACAGGCCCCGTGCAATTCCAAAATCCAGCAGGGCAGTCATTAAACCATAAAGTTCCAAAACGATCACTTCTGCCTCTATGCCTCATATCCAGGTCATGCTGATGCAAGAGATGGACTCCCACAGCCTTGGGAAGCTCTGCCCCATGGCTTTGCAGAGTACAGCCCCCCTTCTAGCTGCTTTCACGGGTTTGTGTTGAGTGTCTGTGGCTTTTCCAGGTGCACAGTACAACCTGTTGGTGGATCTACTATTCTGAGGTCTGGAAGATGGTGGCCCTTTTCTCACAGCTCCACTAGGCAGTGCCCCAGTGGGAGCTCTGTGTGGGCTCCCACCCCACAATTCCCTTCTGAAGTGCCCTAGCAGATGTTCTCCATGAGTGCTCCACCCCTCCAGCATCCCTCTGCCTGGACACCCAGGCATTTTCATACATCCTCTGAAATCCAGGCAGAGGTTCCCAAAACTCAAGTCTTGACTTCTGTGCTCATTAGCACATGAATGTTGCCATGGCTTGGGGCTTGCACCCTTTGAAGCCACGGCCTGAGCTGTACCTTGGTCCCTTTTAGCCACAGCTGGGGCAACTAGAATGCAGGGAACCATATCTCTAGGCTGCACACGGCAAGAAAGTCCTGGGCCTGGCCTGGGAAACTGTTTTCCTCCTAGGCCTCCAGGCCTGTAATGGAAGGGGCTGCTATGAAGGTCTCTGACATGCCCTGGAGACATTTTTCCCATTGTCTTGGTGATTAACATTTGGCTCCTTGTTTCTTATGCAAATGTAGGCAGCTGGCTTGAATTTCTCCCCAGTTAATGGGGTTTTCTTTTCTATTGCATCATCAGGTTGCAAATTTTCCATACTTTTATGCTCTGTTTCCTCTTGAATGCTTTGTCACTTAGAAATTTCTTCTGCCAGATACCCTAAATTATCTCTCTCAAGTTTAAAGTTTCACATATCTCTGGGGCAGTGGCAAAATGCTGCCAGTCTCTTTGCATAGCAAGAGTGACCTTGACTCCAGTTCCCAACAAGCTCTTCATCTCTATCTGACACCAATTCAAGCCTGGACTTTATGGTCTATATCACTATTAGCATTTTGGTCAAAGCCATTCAACAAATCTTTAGGAAGTTCCAAACTTTCCCACATCTTTCTATCTTTGGAGCCCTCCAATTCTCTAGAAAGTTCCAAGCTTTTCCACATTTTTTCTATCTTCTGAGCCCTCCAAACTGTTCCAACCTTTGCCTGTTACCCAGTTCCAAAGTTGCTTACTAATTTTTGGATATTCTTATAGTAACACCTTCCTCTACTGGTACCAACTTACTGTAGGAGTCCATTCTCATGCCGATAATAGAGACATACCCAAGACTGGCTAATTTATAAAGACAAAGAGGTTTAATAGACTGTTAGTTCCACATTGCTTGGGAGGTCTCACAATCGTGGTGGAAGGGCGGAAGGTGAAGGAGGAGCAAAGGCACCTCTTACATGGTGGAAGGCAAGAGAGCATGTGCTGTGGAACTGCCCTTTATAAAACCATCAGATCTTATGAGACTTATTCATTACCATGAGAACAGCACAGGGAAAACCTGCCTCCAGGATTCAATTACCTCCCCACAACATGTGGGGATTATGAAAGCTACAACTCAGGATGAGATTTGAATGGGGACACAGCCAAATTATATTGTTTGCTGTTTTTTTAACTTACCATGAGATAAGGAACAGAGACTCTAGTGACCACACATGACAAAGAATATAACCTCTATAAAAATGGTTGGAAAAATTCACTAGAAAATGGACTACTACAAATTGCAACAACAAAAAACTAGCAAACCTTGGGGTATGGAGAAAATGTAATTTCCATTGTTACCATATTACAATATAAAAATATCTAGTTTTCAACAAAAAAATTATGAGGCAAACAAAGGCATACGACTGTATGTTCAATTAAAAGGAACAAAATAAATTGACAGCAGCTATCACTGAGAAAGCCCAAACATTGGACTTACTATACAGATATATAAAAGAAAATGTCCTTAAAACTATATATCAATAAAATGAGAATATCAATTAAAATTGAAATGATAAAAGGAATCAAATACAAATCCTTGATAATGAAAAGTACAATAACTAAAATGAAAAAAGAAAAAGTATTACAAGGGTTCAGGGCAGGTTGTAGTAAGAAGGAGAAAGAATCAGTGAACTTTAAGATACGGGAATTGAGGCCAGGAGCAGTGGCTCATGCCTGTAATCCCAGCACTTTGGGAGGCCAAGGCAGGCAGATCACGAGGTCAAGAGATCAAGACCATCCTGGCCAATATGGTGAAACCCTGTCTCTACTAAAAATACAAAAATTAGCTGGGCGTGGTGGCACGTGTCTGTATTCTCATATTCTCAGCTACTCAGGAGGCTGAGGCAGGAGAATCACTTGAACCAAGGAGGCGTAGGTTGTAGTGAGCCAAGATCACGCCACTGTACTCCAGCCTGGCTACAGAGCGAGACTCTCTCTCTCTCTCTATGTGTGTGTGTGTGTATATATATGTGTGTGTGTGTGTGTGTATATATATATGTGTGTGTGTGTATATACACACACACATACTATATATATATTGCAATTGATATTATCCTGTCTGTAGAGCAAAGAAAAGTGAAATAATGAACAGAGTCTAAAAGACCTATGGGACACCATGAAGCATAGCAAAGTGCAGATAATGTCAGTCCCAGAGGGAGAGAATAGAGAAAATTTGGCAGAAAGAATAATTAAATAAATAAAATCTAAACATGTCCCACAGTAACGACAGAAATAAATTGACCCATCCAAGAAGCTCAACAAACTTTAAGCAGGATAAACTCATAGAGATCACACTAAGACTCATTACAGTAAAATTGTCAAAAGTCAAAGACATAGAGGAGTTTGAAAGCATCAAGAAGAAGCAACTTATCAGATTACATACAAGGAATCTTTATTAAGATTAGCATGAACTTTCCTTTGGAAATCATGGATGCGAGAAGACAGTGGGATGATATACTTAAAGTGCTAAAAGAACAACAACAACAAAAACTTGGATTGGAGGTTCAATATAGCTGACTAGAAGCAGCTAGTGTATGCCACTCTCATGGAGAGGAAATAAAGTGGCAAGTAAATACTAGCTCTTCAAGTCGATTGTCTAAGAGACCACATCAGGATTCAGCAAGGAAATGAGGGGACCCACTGAGAACAAAGAGGAGTGAAGACAGGCATTCATCCACACAAGACTGACATGGAACTTGGAGAAGCTCCCTAACATGAGGAAAGCCAGCTTAGGCTTCCAGTGCAGCAACTTCACCCCAGCTAGTGCACTGTGATGGGGCGCAGCTCTGCATTCATTTGGAGCAAAATTCCCAGCAGTAACAGACAATGCTTGACACCTTTGTGGGCCCCAGCAGTGACATTCAGCATTGTTTGGGTGGGAGGGAAATGTGAGCGTGTTACACTTCTCACAGCTGTCAGTCTTCATTGTCCTAGCTGAGGGATGCTGCCCTCCCCAGTGAAAGGCCCACAGCATACTCGCCCTGCCCTCACCTGAATATTTCACCTGGATCCCAGAGCCTTTGTGAAAACCCAACACCCACAGGCCTGTGATATACCCTCAGGCTTCTACCACCTAAGCATTCCACCTGCTTCTGCCAGACAGCTTGGTCAGCGACCCAAGGACAAGTCTGCCTCCACATCACAGCCAGTACTTGAACTCTGGGCTAGCAAAACCCCAGTCTAGCCCCTCTAGGACTCATACACACTATTCAGCAGGCCATCTAGGAGCCTGGGAACTGGGAAACTACCTACCCCATTTCAACTCTGTGGGTACCTGACCACTTCCCCCAGGGCTGACCCAACCACCTGACACCACCATGACCAAAACCTACTCACATGGGCCAAAAAGTGGAGCCCTCCTGCTTTATAAAAAACAGCAGTACTGCCACATTAAAGAACAGGCATGCCATAAAGCTATCTGTATCAGATTGAGTGATAAGGTTATGACCTGAAACCACACCCATCGAAAGTCACAAAACAGGCGTTCCACATGACTCTCAGGCACATTATGGTCCAGAGAGACTACAGTGTGCATCTGAAATAGGAATCACAAGCACTGGAACATGGGTATGATAGGGAATTAGATTGTTTTCCTGCCTATCAAAGATGAGGAGCCAGTGCAACCCCCTCACACTCCTACCCCATGCAGATATTTCAGTGCACTTCACCAGGAGCTCCTCTCAGCCACTCTCACAGCAGGTGGTGCCTGCACTCACCATTGGGATATTTGTTGGCAAGTCAGGGGCTCCAGTTCTGTTCAGCTCTGTCCCACCACCCCCATAGAACAGGAAGCTCAGGGCACTGGACACCCCGCAGTCCAGCCATTTACCTAAAAACCAGAAAGCACCTCACAGTAAACAAAGATCAGGTCCATACCCATCTGCTTGTATGGCAACTGGTTCTTAGTTGTCCATACCATCTACTAGCCTGTAGGTTGAACCTCACAGCCCAAAACAAAACCTGCTGACAGAAATGCACAGGACTATAGAAACAAAGGAAAAATATTCTACCCAACACAACCTTCTCCTCCAGATGAGAAATCAGCGTAAGAATTCTGCCATCATGAAAAATCTGAATGTTGTCACACCACCAAAGGTTAACTCTAGATCTCTTGAGGTGGTCTCTAACCAAAATGGAGGAACATAGATTACATATGGAGAATTCAAAGCATAGATTACAGGGACATGCAATAAGATCCAAAACATAGTTGAAAATCAGGACTAAGAAACCTGTAAAGCTGTAAAGTTGTCAGCTGGTTGTTTTGCAGTTCCTATTATGTAGTTGTGAGTCTGTGGGTATGTACCTAGGTGTGGTTGTATGGTAGTAGGTATTGTTCTTGTGTTTTCACGTTTAGAACACTCTTAAGAATTGCTTGGAAGACAAGCCCAATGGTAACAAATTCCCTGAGTGATTGCCTGACTGAAAAAGATGTTATTTCTCTTTTGTTTATGAAGCTCCGTTTGGCATGGTATAAAATTCTTGGTTAAATTTTCTTTTCTTTGAGAATGCTGAAAATAGGCCCACAGTCTCTTCTGGCACATAGAGTTTCTGCTGAGAAGTTCTCTGTTAGCCTAATGGGCTTCTCTTTGTACATAATCTAACCCTTTGCTCTAGTTTACCTTTAAGACTTTTTTTAGTTTGACCTTGAATAGTCTGGAAACAAAGGCAGATAATAGTATGGAAATAAGTCCAAAAAATAGAGGAAGAGGTAAACATCTGACAAAGAATCAATCAGAGCTACTGGAAATGAAAAACTCACTGAAAATTTCAAACAACAAATGAAAGTATCATCAATAGACTAGTTCAAGCAGAAGAAAGAATTTCAGAACTTTAAGCTTGGTTTTTCAAACTAACCCAGTTAAACAAAAATAAAGAAAAAAGAATTTATAAAATAAACAAAGCCTCCAAGAAATATGAGATTATGTAAAGTGACCACCCTATGAATTATTAGCATTCCTGATAAAGAAGAAAAAAACTGAACAACCTGGAAAACAAATTTGAAAGAATAATTCAAGAAAATTTTCCTAATCTTGCTAGAGAGGTAGATATCCAAATACAAGAAATCTAGAAAACACCTGCTAGATACTATACAAAATGAATATTACCAACATACATAGTCACCAGAGTATTCAAGGTCAAACTAAAGAAAAAAATCTTAAAGGCAACTACAGTAAAGGGTTAGATCATATACAAAGAGAAGTCCATTAGGCTAACAGAGGACTTTTCAGAAGAAACTGTACATGCCAGAAGAGACTGGGGACCTATTTTCAGCATTCTCAAAGAAAAGAAAATTAAATCAAGAATTTTATACCACACCAAACTAAGCTTCATAAGCAAAAGAGAAATAACATCTTTTTCAGACCAAGAGAATTCATTACCATTGGGCTAGCCTTCCAAGCAATTCTTAAGAGTGTTCTAAACATGAAAACAAAAGAACAATACTTGCTACCATACAACCACACCTAGGTACATACCCACGGACTCTTTAAAGCAACTACACCATAGGAACTGCAAAACCACCAGCTGACAACTTTACAATAGGAGCAACATCTCACATATCAACATTAAACTTGAACATAAATGGTCTTAACCCCCTCCTTAAAAGACAAAGTGTCAAGTTTGAATTTATTAAAAAAACAAGAATTATTCACCAGCTGCCTTTCAGAGACCCATTTCCCACATAATGACACACACAGAATCCAGGTAAGGGTTGAAGAGAGATCTATCATGCAAATGTAAAACAAAAAAGAACAGGAGTTGCTATTCTTATATCAGACAAAATGGACTTTAAACCAACAAAATTAACAAAGGACAAAGAAGGACACTACATAATGATAAAGGGTTAAATCCAACATGATGACTTAACTACCATACATACATATGCACCCAACATTAGAACAACCAGATTCATAAAATAAGTACTTCTAGACCTACAATAAGACTCACAGAGCCACACAATAAGAGTGGGGACTTCAACACCTCACTGACAGCATTAGAGAGATCATCAAAACAGAAAACTAAAAAAGAAATTCTAGACTTAAATTTGACACTTGACCAACTGGACCTAATAGACATCTACAAATTACTTCACCCATAAACCACAGAATATACATTCTTCTCATCTGCACATGGAATATTCTCTAAAATAGACCACATGCTTGGCTATAAAGCAAGTTTCAATAGCTTAAAATATAAAAAAAAATACCAAACATACTTGCAAACCACATTGGAATAAAAATACAAATCAATGCAAAAAAAAAGATCTCTCAAAACCACACACTTAAAGAGAAATTAAATGACATGCTCCTGGGTCACATTTTGTAAATAATAAAATTAAATAAAAAATTTTAAAATTATTTGGAATAAATAAATAAATAAAAACAGAGACACAACATACCAACATTTCTGGGATGCAGCAAAAGCAGTGTTTGGAGGAAAGTTTGTGATGCTGAATGCCTACATCAAGAAGCTAGAAAAATCTCAAATTAACTATCTAACATCACATATAGAGGAACTAGAAAAATAAGAACAAACTAATCCCAAAGCTAGCAGAAGAAAGGAAATAACAAAACTCAGAGGAGAACTGAATAGAACTGAGACAAACAAAAAGTAGGTTCTTTGCAAGAATAAACAACATCAATTGACCACTAGCTAGATTAAGAAAGAAAAAAGTGAGAAGACACAAATAAGCACAAGCAGAAATGGCAAAGGTGATATTACAACTGATCCCACAGAAAAACAAAAGATCCTCAGAGACTACAATGAACACCTCTATGTAAACAAATTAGAAAACCTAGAGAAAGTGGATACATTTTTGGAAACACACAAACTCCCAACACTGAGTAAGGAAGAAATTGAAACCATGAAGAGACCAATATCAAGTTCCAAGCTTGAATCAGTAATGCAAAACCTACCAAGCAAAAAGAGCCCTGGACCAGATGAATTTACAGTTCAATTCTGCCTGACATAAAAAGAGCATCCATTACCAATCCTATTTAAACCATTACACACACACAAAATGGAGATAGACGAAATCCTCTATAACTCATTCTATGAACCCAGTGTCACTCTGATACCAAAATCTGGCAAAGACACAACAAAAAAAGAGAAAACTACAGGCTAATATCCCTGATAAACATAGATGTAAAAATACTTAACAGAATACCAGCAAATCCAATCTAGCAGCACATGACAAAGTCAGTTTACCACAACCAAGTAGATTTATATGCTATGAGACCAGTATTACCCTGATACCCAAACCAGACAAAGACACATTAAAAAAAGAAAGCTACAGGTCAATATACCTGATGAATATTGATGCATAAATCCTCAACAAAATACTAGCAAACTGAATTCAACAATACATTCAAAAGATCATCCATCATGACAAAGTGGGATTTATCTCTTGGATGCACGGGTGGTTCAGCATATGCAAATCAATCAATATGATACATCATATCAACATAATAAAGGATAAGATCCATATGATCATTCCACTTGATGCTGAAAAATAATTTTATTAAATTCAATATTGCTTCATGGTAAAAACCCTTAAAAAACTGTGGATAGAAGGAACATACCACAACATAATAAAAGCCACATATGGCAGACCCACAGCTAGTATCACCCTGAATGGGGAAAAGCTGAAAGCCTTTTCTCTAAGATCTTGAAGTCGACAAAGATGCCCACTATCACCACTGTTATTCAACATAGTACTAGCACTCTTAGCTAGAGCAATTGGACAACAGAAAGATATAAATGACATCCAAATTGGCAATAAGAAAGTCAAATTATTTTTGCTTACAGGTGATATAATCTTATATTTGAAAAAACCTAGACTACATAAGGAATCTATTAGAACTAATAACAAATTCAGTAAAGTTGCAGGATACAAAATTTGATATACAAAAATCATAGCATTTCTATATGTCAACAGAGAACGATGTGAAAAAGAATTTAAAAAAGTAATTCCATTACAATAGCCAAACATACAATTAAATACCTAGGAATTAACCAAAGAAGGGGAAGATGTATGTAATAAAATCTATAAAACACTGATAAAAGAAATTTAAGGGGACACCAAAAAATGGAAAAATATCCCAAGTTCGTGGATTGCAAGAATCAATATTGTGAAGATGTCCATACAACCCAAAGGAATCTACAGATTCAAAGCAATTTCTATCAAAATACCAATGACATTCTTCACAAATATAGAGATAACTATCCTAAAATTCATATGGAACTACAAGAGACATAGAATAGGCAAACCTATTCTAATCAAAAAGAAAACATTCTGGAGGAATTTCATTACCTGACTTCAAATTATACTATAGGGCGATAGTAACCAAAAGAGTATGGTACTGGCATAAAAACAGACACATACAGCAATAGGACAAAATAGAGAACCCACAAACAAATGCACAAACCTACAGTTAACTCAGTTTAGGCAAACGCCAAGAACATACACTAGGGAAAAGATAGCCTCTTCAATAAATAGTGATGGAAAAATGAGATATCCATATACGGAAGAATGAAACTAGACCAGTATCTCTCACCATATACAAACATCACATGAAAATGGATAAAAGACTTAAATCTAAGACCTCAAATTATGAAGCTACTATAAGAAAACATGGGGGAAACTCTCCAGGACATTGGTCTGGGCAACAATTTCTTGAGTAATATTCCATAAGCACAGGCAACCAAAGCAAAAATAGACAAATGGGATTATGTCAAGTTAGCTTCTGCACAGCAAAGGAAACAATCAGCAAAGTGAAGAGAAAACTCCTAGAATGGTAAAAAATATTTGCAAACTCCCCATCTGACAAGGCGTTAATGGCCAGGATATATAAGGAGCTCAAACTCGACAGAAAAAAATCTAATAGTTCAACCAAAAAACGAGCCAAAGATTTGAATAGACATTTCTCAAAAGAAAGCATACAAAAGGCAAACAGGCATGTGAAAAGTTGTTCAACATAATTGATCATCAGGGCAATGCAAGTCAAAACTACAATGAGATATAACGTCACCCCAGTTAAGATGGCTTGTATCCAGAAGACAGGTAATAACAAATGTTTGCACAGATGTTGAGAAAAAGGAACCCTTGTACACTGTTGGTGGGAATGTAAATTAGTACAACCGCTGTGAAAACAGTTTGGAGGTTCTTCAAAAAAACTAAAAATTAAGGTACCATATGATCCAGCACACTCACTGCTGGGTACATAACCCCTCAAAAAGGAAATCAGTATATTGGTAAGATATGTGCACTCCTACGTCTATTGCAGCCCTGTTTACAATAGCTTAGATTGGACGTAAACTAAGTGTCCATCAACAGATAAAGAAAATGGGGTACATATACATAATAAAATACTATTTAGCTATAAAAGAGAATTAGATAGTCATTTTCAACAATATGGATGGAATTGGAGATCATTGTGTTAAGTGAAATAAGCCAGGCACAGAAAGACAAACATTGTATGTTTTCACTCACTTGTGGGATCTAAAAATCAAAACAATTGAACTCATGGATATAGCGAGTAGAAAGATGGTTAGCAAAAGCTAAGAAGTATACTGGAACAGTGGGAAAGGATGTGGGAATTGTTAATGGGTACAAAAAATAGACAGAATGAACAAGACCTACTATTTGATAGCACAATAGGGTGACAAAAGTCAATGATAACTTAATATTACTTTTAAAAATAACTTAGAGTATAATTGGATTGTCTGTAACACAAAGGATAAATGCTTGAGGGGATGGATACCCCATTCTCCCTAATGTGCTTATTTCACATTTCACATTGCATGCCTTTATCAAAACATCTCATGCACCCCATAAATATGTACACCTGCTATGTACCCATAAAAATTAAAAATAAATATATAAATAAATATAAATAAATCTTTAAATGAAAGATGTGAAAATGACAGTTATATTAAATGGAGCTCAACATCATTGATCATCAGAGAAATGCAAATGAATATTACAATGCAATGCCATCTAACCCCAGTTAAAAAGGCTTATATTCAAAAGACAGGCAATAACAAATGCTGGTGAGGATGTGGAGAAAGTGGAGCCCTTGTACATTGTTGGTGCTATTGTAAATTAGTACAGCCACAATAGAGAACAGTATGGAGGTTCCTCGAAATACTAAAAACAGAGCTAGCATATGATACATCAATCCTACTGCCGGGTGTACATGAAATGGAAAGAAATCAGTGTATCAAAGAGATATCTGCACTCCCGTGTTTGTTGCAGTACTGTCTACAATATCCAGGATTTGAAAGAAACCTAAGTGTCCATGAAACAGAAGAATGGATACAGAAAATATGGCACATATACACAATGGAGTACTATTCAGCTATAAAAAAATAAGATCCTGTCATTGATAACAACATGGATGGAACTGGAGGCCATTATGTTACGTAAAATAAGCCATGCAAAGAAATGCCAACATCACATGTTCTCACTTGTTTGTGGGATATAAAAATCAAAACAATTGAATTCATGGTGGTAGTAGAAATATGGTTGCCAAATACTGGGAAGAGTAATGGGAGGATGGGGGGAAGATGGAGATGGTTAATGGGTACAAAAATAACAGAACGAACAAATGATGATATGGTATGGCTTTGTCCCCACCCAAATCTCATCTTGAATTGTAGCTCCCATGTTGTGGGAGGGACCCAGTGGGAGATAACTGAATCATTAGGGCAGTTTTCCCCATACCACTCTCGTGGTAGTGAATAAGTGTCACCAGATCTGATGGTTTTATAAGTGGTATTCTTTTTTGCTTGGCTCTCATTTTCTCTTGTCTGCCATCATGTAAGATGTGTCTTTCACCTTCTACTATGATTGTGAGGGCTCCACAGCCATATAGAACTGTGAGTCCATTAAACTTCTTTCACTTTATAAATTTCCCAGTCTCAGCTATGTGTTTATCAGCATTGTGAAAACAGACTAATACAAATGAAATCTAGTATTTGCTAGCACATCACGGTAACTATAGTCAATAATAATTTAATTGTATATTTTAAGATAACTAAAATTATATAATTGAATTGTTTGTAACACAAAGGATAAATGCTTGAGGGGATAGATAACCCATTTTTCATGGTGTAATTATTATGAATTGCATACTCTATCAATACATCTCATGTACCCCATAAATATATACACCTACTATATATGCACAAAATTAAAAATTTTTTAAGTACAAAATAAAATTTATATCAAAATCAGTGGAATGAAAATAACTAAAACAATTCTGAAAATAAATTGATAGGACTGAGTATACAAAATTTCAAGATACTAGATAGCTATACTAATCAAGTCTGTGATGTGCAAGAGATATACACAGGCATTAATGAAGTAGAACAAGGAACCTAGAAAGAGATGAACATATGTGCCCAACTAATTTTTTACAATGGCATAAAGGAATTCATCAGAGAAAAAAAATGGTCTTTTCAACATATTTTCTTGGAACAATTGAACATACATAGGCAAAAGATATATAGCTCCTCCCTTAAGTCTCACACCTTATACAAAAATTACCTCAAAATAAACCAGAAATTTAATGTAAATCATAAAACTATAAGGCTTTTAGTGAAAAGTAGGAGAAAAACTTCAGGATCTAGGGCTGGGCAAGGAATTCTGAGACTTGACACTGAAAATGTCCAAGAAAATTTTATGAATTGGACTTCATAAAAATTACAGACTTCTGCTCTTCCAAAAACCACTATGAGAGGGTGAAAATACAAGCTACACATTAGACAAAAATATCTGCATGCTGCATATCTGAAAAGGAACTTGCATCTAGAATATGTAAAGAATTCTTGAAGCTTAACATCAGAAAGTAAACAATATAGTTAGAAAATAGGCAAAATATATAGAGAGACATTTTACTGAAGAGGCTATATATATGGCAAACAAGCATATGAATGTATATTTGACATCATTAGCCATTGGAGGAAATACAAATGAAAGCCACAAAAAGATGCAACTTAAAACACACTTACCAGAATGGCTAAAATATAAGAAACTGTAACAACATAAAATTCTGATGAGGATGCAGTGCACCTAGATAATTGATACGTTGTTGGTAGTACTGTAAGATACTACAGAAACTAAAATCAGTTTGGCAGTTTCTTAGGAAACTGTTCATACAATTAGCATATGACACAGCAATTGCACTCTTGGGCATTTATCTCAGAAAAATGGACACTTATCTTCACACAAAATCCTGTAGATGAAAGTTCAGAGTAACTTTACTTGCAATGATCAAAAACTGAATCAGTGCAAATGCCCTTCAATAGGTTAATGGTTAAACTGTGTACCTCCACACCATGGAATACTACTCAGCAATAAACAGGAATGAGCTTTTGATACGTGCAAGAACTTAAATGAAACTTAAGGGAATTATGCTTAGTGCAAAAGGCAACCACAAAATATTGCATGTAATGTGATTCCATTTATGCAGCATTTTTGAAGTGACACAATTACCAAAATCAAATGGAGCATATGGTAATCACGTATTACATATACAGGAACAAACATAAGATTTACAGCATACTTTTGTCTGAATCTATGTTAGCCTGATATTAGTGAATTCATATCTTTAAAGTATTGAAATAAAAACCTGTCAATTCAATTCTATTTTTGTATATTTAGCAGCACACTTCTAAATAACCCATGGTCAAAGAGGAAGCATAAGAGATGCTAAACACCCTTTGAATTAAATGAAAATGGAATCATAATATATCAAAATTTATGGGACACAGCTAAGGTAGAGCTTAGGGAAAATTTTATAGAATTAAATGCTTACATTAGTAAAGAATAAGAAAGGTCTAAAATGAATAATTTAATATTTCCCCTTAAGTAACTAGGGGAAGTAGAACATTTCAGACACAAGGCATGTAGAATGAAGAAAAGCAAGAGCAATAAATAAGTAATAAAAGTAAAAACAAAAAAGAGAAATCAATAACATTTAAAATAAACAATAAGGAAAATCAATAAAATGAAATGATGATTTTTCTGCAAGATGAAAAAAGAATACCTCTAATTGGTCTAATGAAGACAAAATAAAGCACAAAGAAACACAAATTACCAATATAAGAAATAAAAGAGGAGACATCACTACACATGCTTCTGAAATTTAAAGCATACATGAATATTTAAAAAATTCTATGTCAATAAATTTAATACATAAAATGGACCACAATTCTTGAAAATCAAAAATTACCAAAATTTATTGAAAAAAATAGATTAACCCAAACAAATATAATTAGTAAACAAATACAATTTTCAGTTAAAACATTTTTCACAGGGAAAATCTATGGCTAAAAATGTCTTCAGTGGCAATATATAATAAACATTTAAGGAGAACTAAAACCCATGCTACAAGTACTCTTCTAGAAAATAAAAGAGGAGAGAAATTTTCAAATAATTGTATGAGGCCCAAATTTCCATGACACCAAGTCAGACAAAGACATTACAAGAAGAGAAAATTAAAGACCAAACTCCTTCATCAACTTTGACAAATAATCCTGAAAAAAATATGTTAGCAAATCAAATCCAGCAACATATAAGAAGGATAATATATCATGACCAAGTGGGGTTTATTACATGAATACCAAGTTGTTTCAACATTGGAAAATTAATCAATGTAATCCAAAATATCAACAAGAAAAAATCAAAATTATATAAGATTTATCTCAATAGATGTGGAAAAAGCATTTGACAAAGTTAACAACTATTCAAAAATTCTCAACAAACTAGGAATATAAGGAAATTTTCTCAACCTGAGAAAAGCATGTCTGGAATATATACAGTTAGCATCAGACTTCCTGGTGAAAGACTTAATACTTTCTTTATCATATCAGAAACGAGGTAAGGATGTTCACTATCACCACTTGTATTCAACATAATATTGTAGGTCCTAGCCAGGGCAATCAGGTACAGAAAGTAAATAAAAGGCAGCTAAATTGAAAAAGAAGAAATTAAACTGTATTTATTTTCAGATGACATGATTGTCTATTTATAAAAAAATAATAATCTTCCAAAAAATCTGTTATACCTGAGAAGCAAGTTTTTCACCATCACAGAATGCAAAGTCAATATATAAAAGTCAATTGAAATTTTATACTCTATCAATGAACAACTGAAAATTTAAATGAAGAAAAGGGTACCATTTATAATGGTATTGAGATATGAAATACTCATAAATAAGCCTAACAAAATGTAATGCTTATGTGCTTAAAACTATAAAACATTTCTCCAGTGGGATTTGACAGCATGATATCTCACTGAAAGTTCTCCGCTCCCAGACACGGGTCCCTCGGCTTCCTGCCTTGAAAGCGTGGCTGCAGGCATTGTGGGAAGGTGAAGAGTTTCCCTAAGGATGACCCTTCCAAGCTGGTCCACCTCACAGCCTTCTTGAGATACAAGGTTGGCATGACCCACATCGTCAGGGGAAGTCAACAGGCCAGGATCCAAGATGAATATGAAGGAGGTGGTAGAGGCTGTGGCCATTGTGGAGACAACAACCCATGGTGGTTGTTAGCATTGTGGGATATGGGGAAACCCTTCGAGGCATCTGGAATTTCAAGACCATTTTTGCTGAGCACATCAGCAATGAGTGCAAAAGGCGTTTCTATAAGAACTGACATAAATCTAAGAAGAAGCCCTTTACCAAGTACTGCAAGAAATGGCAGAAAGGATGGCAAAAAGCAGGTGTAGAAGGACTTCAGCAGCATGAAGAAGTACTGCTAGGTCATCCGTGTCATTGCCCACACCCAGATGCGCCTGCATCCTCTGCACCAGAAAGCCCACCTGATGGAGATCTAGGTGAATCGAGACACTGTGGCCGAAACGCTGGACTGGGCCTAGAAGAGGCCCGAGCAGCAGGTGCCTGTGAACCAAGTGTTTGAGCAGGATGAGATGATCAAAGTCATCGGGGTGACAAAGGGCAAAGGCTACAAAGGGGTCACCAGTTGTTGGCACACCAAGAAGCTGCCCCACAAGACCCACTGAGGCTTGTGCAAGGTGGCCTGTATTGGGACATGGCATCTTGCCCATGTGGCCTTCTCTGTGGCACGCACTGGCCAGAAAGGCTACCATCATGGCACTGAGATCAACAAGAAGATCTATAAGATCGGCCAGGGTACCCTATCACGGACGGCAAACTGATCAAGAACAATGCCTCCATTGACTATGACCTGTCTGACAAGAGCATCAACCCTCTGGGTGGCTTTGTCCACTGTGGCAAAGTGACCAATGACTTTGTCACGCTGAAAGGCTATGTGGTGGGAACCAAGAAGCAAGTGCTCACCCTCTGCAAGTCCTTGCTGGTCCAGACCAAATGGCAGGCTCTGGAGAAGATTGACCTTAAGTTCATTGACACCACCTCCAAGTTTGGCTATTGCCACTTCCAGACCATGGAGGAGAAGAAAGCATTCATGAGACCACTCAAGAAAGACCAAATTGCAAAGGAAGAAGGAGCTTAATGCCAGGAACAGATTTTGCAGCTGGTGGGGTCTCAATAAAAGTTATTTTCCACTGAAAAAAAAAAATAAATACAAATAAAACATTTCTGTGAGAAATCTAGAAAGATCTAAGTAAGAGGAGAGATATACACTGATCATAGATTACAAAACAATATATTAAGATATCAAATTTCCTGGTATGAATCAATACATTCTCAATCAAAATTCCATCAGGCTGTTTTATTTTCATAAAAGTTATCAAGCTAATTATAAATTTTATGTGAAAAAATCAAAGAACATAGAATTACACAAACAACTTTAAGGAAAACAGAATTCAAGCTATTTTACTATTTAATTTTAAGGCTTACAAGTTTATAATTATCAAGTCCGTGTGGCATTGATAAAAGGACAGACATAGAGATATATGGAACAAAATAGAGAATCCAGAAATAGACATGGATCTATATGTCCCGTTGATTTCTTTGACAAATTGCCAATATGATTCACTGGGACAGGATAGTCTTTTGAAAGATGTTGCTGGAAAATGTATGCATCTCTATTAATAAATGAACCTTGAACCATACATCAAACCACATACAAAAATTAATTAAAAATATATCATAACATAAATGTAAAACTATAAAACTTCTAAAAGCAAACCTAGGGGAAAATATTCCTGAATTTTGACTATCCAAAGATATAGTGACTATGCAAGAATACGAACCATGAAAGAAAAATAAACAATAAATAAGACATAATTAAAATTGAAAATTGCAGTTCTTTAAAACACAATTTTACAAACATTAAAAAGTAAGCCACAAAGAGAAAACATTTGCCAAATACATATCTGATAAAAGACCTATACACAGAATTTAAAAGGAAAACTACAACTCAGTATTGTATGTGGTAGTCCATTTGCATTGCAATAAAAGGAATACCTGAAGCAGGGTAATTTAGAAAGAAAAGGGTCTTCTTTGGCTCACGGTTTTGCAGGCTGTCCAAGAAGCATGGCACCAATACGTGCTTCTGGTGAGGGCCTCAGGAAGCTTATAATCATGGTGAAAGGTGAAGGGGAGCCAGCATGTCACATGGTGAGAGAGGGAGCAAGAGAGAGAGGAGAGGTGCCACACTCTTTGAAATGACCAGATATCGTGTGAACACAGAGTGAAAACTCACTCGTTTCCACAAAGGAGGGCACCAAGCAATTCCTGAGGAGAGATATGCCCCCATGACCCTTACTAGGCCCCGTCTTCAACATTAGAGGTCACACTTTAGTATGAGATTTGTAAGGGACAAAACATGCAAACCATACACTGTACTAATAAGACAACAAAATGTATAGAGGAAAGATTTGAACAGATACTTTATCAAAGAAGAGATACAGATTACAAATATGCACATGAAAAGATGATCAACACCATTAACCATTAGGAAAATGTAAATTAAAACCACAATAAGATACCATTACATATCTACTATACTATAAAACTACCTAGATTTTTTAATGCAGATACAAGAAGGAAGAACAAATTTAACTTCCATGCATTGCTGGTAGGAATGCAAAGTATGCAAAGATTTTAAAAAAGATTTTGGCATTTTCTTCGAAAAATGAACATACATTTATCATGTGACCCAGCTGGTTGAATACTAGTAATTTATCCAAGAGAAATAAAAAGATGTGTCCCCACAAAGAACTTCACACAAATGATCATAACAGCTTTATTAATAATAGCCAAAAACTGGAAAGTGTCCAAATGTTCATCAAACAGTGAATGGCTAAACAAATTGTGGTAGACTTACACAATGAAAACTATTTAGCAATAAAAAGACTGATGCACACAACATAGAATATTAAAAGCCCTATTTTTAGGGTAAGAAGCCAGACACAAATCGCATATATATGATTTCATTTATATGACATCCTAGAAAAGACAAAATTATAGAGACAGATATCAGATCAGTGCCAGAAGCTGGGAGTGGGACTCCTGATTTCATTCAAAATAAAAGCCAGTGTCCTTCCAATATGACACCCCCATTACCTCTCTGACCTTATCTGCTACTCCTCTCTCCTTCACTTCACCTGAGCCCCACTGGCCTCTTGACTCTTTTTTCTAAAAAAAAAAAAAACGGAATCTTGCTCTGTGGCCAGGCTGGAGTGCAGTGGCGACATCTCGGCTCACTGCAACCTTCCACTTCCTGGGTTCAAGGGATTCTCCTGCCTCAATCTCCCCAGTGCTGGGATTACAGGCAGCCACCACCATGCCCAGCTAATTTTTGTATTTTTAGTAGAGACGGAGTTTTACCATGCAGGCCAGGATGGTCTCGATCTCCTGATATTGTGATCCGCCTCGGCCTCCCAAAGTGCTGGGATTACAGGCGTGAGCCACCGCACCCGGCCCCTCCCGACTAGTTCTAAAACACACTAGGCACACCGTTATTTTAGGGCTTTTGCACTGGCTATTTTCTTTACCTTGAACATTTTTCTCTGAATACCTGGTTGGTTTAGTCCCTCTTGAGCCTCAATTCTTTATTCAAATGACACCTTCTGAAGACAGCCCACCCTGACAATCTTATTTAATACTGATTCTTCCTTTCCACACATTCTAGATATTTATCATCTTCTAACATATTAACCTACTCATTTTGTTTATTTTTGTTTGCCTTCCTCACTAGAATATGAGCATTATAAGAGCAGAGATTTTTGCCTGATTTGTCTATTGGTTTATTCCAATCAAATAGAAGAGTGGAAGCTTGGGGCATAGTAGGCCACAATATTTATTAAATGAATAAATGCTACATAAACGTAACTGAATAATTATACTAACTGTAAGATTAAATTTGCTTTCCTCTCTTTTCATGGCCTTGAATTTTTATTGTAATTTTTATCATTATCATAATTTAGTTATTATCCTATTGAGATAGGATAATAAAAATATGTAACATATATGGCTGTTGATAATTAAATATATATGTTTCTAAAGAAATATTTAAAAATATATACTTCTATATAGAGAGAAATTTGTGTGTGTGTGTGTGTATGTGTGTGAAGAAACTCAAATACCTTTTGAGAAAGAGTCTAGGTCTGAGCAAATAACAGAGTGAAAATGGTAAATTTTCCCTTTAGCTAAATCTGCCTCTTGGTTCACCTCATGCAAGCTTTCTTGACTATTCCACCCCCTCCGCCCCCCGCACACACACACTGATTATACGCTTGCTCCTCTATATCTCTTCATCATTCTATTTCTAGTTTATTTGATTGCATAAGTTGTCTAGTTCAGTGATTGCCAAGCCTGGATGATCATCAGAGTCATTGAAGAAGCCCTAAAAAATACAGATGCCTATTCACTCCAAACATACTGAGCAATGATCATTAGGAATAGAAACCTGGGATCTGTATTTTTGAGCAGCTTATCTGCATGATTTGGATAATCACCCAGACTTAGGGCAAACTGAAGTCTAAATGGTCTAAATGGTCCCTGTCTAAAATGTTTAAATGGCTCCTCACATGACTCTACAACCAGATTCTAAGTGCCTAAGTCTTGTAATAAGTTTTCCTGTGTCTACGAGAAGACTGATAGGATAATAGGAACTTAAAAAAAATGGATGCTTGATGATCAGGACTAGTTAATCTTGATTTTTATCACAGTATATTTTAAATAGGCAAATAATTGTAATTCTAATTTTTGAACAACAGATTTAAGTAGTGCTAAAGGCCCAAAGAAACGATTAAATATCATGCACAAATATTCCACATAGAAATAACTAATGTTCACATGATGATGCATTGCCTTTCATTTTTATTACTATACATATTTTTTCTTATTAAATTATAATCATATGTACATAATATCCTATTTTTCTCTAATAGCATTAATTGTTAGAATTCCCCATTATGTTAAATATACAACCATTAAAACATGCTTTGAAGACTCATATTACATCCTACAACTTTATTTTCACATTCTTTTAGTGCAAAGCATTTATATTGGGCAATGAATAATTTTATACATACACATATGGCCATAATATGTCTGTTAAGAAACTACTGCTTTGTAAATTATTTATTCCTGTTTCTTATACATTATACCAGTAGAATTTAAATTTTTTAAATTATTATTTGTATGGTTTTATATATTATGAAGATCAATGATTAAAAATTTTTTTTCACAAAATGCCAAATAACATTTTCATCTATATTTTTTTGAAATTCTGAATGTCTTTTATGTAATCAAATGTATTGATTTTCACTTTGTTGTTTCTTTATATGATTATAAATTCTTTCCCATTAGGCCTAAATTTACATATATTTTCTTCCAAGTGCTATTAGCTTTTCTTACTATAGATGCTCCTTGACCAACAATGGGATTATGTCCTGATAAGCCTGTTGTAACTTGAAAGAATTGTTAAGTAAAAATGCATTTAATATACCTAACCTACTAAACATTATAGCTTAGCTTAGTCTATCTTAAAGGTGCTCAGAACTCTGACATTAGCCTATAGTTGGGCAAAAATATCTAACACAAATTCTATTTTATAGTAAAGTTTTTAATATCTCATGTAATGTATTAAGTACTGTTCTGAAAGTGAAAAACAGAATAGTTGTATGGGTTCTCAAAGTACAGTTTCTACTGAATGTGTACTACTTTTGCTCCACCTTGAAGTAAAAAAAAATGTAAGTAAAACCATCATAAGTCAGGGACCATCTGTATATACATCTCTCATTCTTAGGGAATTTATTTTATTGTATTCTGCGAGATGAAGGTGTAACAGCATTTTTTCAGATAAATAACATATTGCCCCAACATATTACCTAAGTGTCTCAGTGTCAGCATTATTTATAACATTTAAAACACAAAAATTGAAAACATAAAGTCACAGGGAATTTATCAATGCCAATTACAAATAACTACAGAATAAAAATAAGCATATACATACTACTTTTTCAGTATTTTACGGGTACAAAAACATTATTTGACATAACTAAAAAATCAGGGTATTCATACGCTACAACTTCCATTATCTAAATATAAAGTGGAAGATTTAAAAAAAAAAAAAAAAACCTTCTATTAGGTTGATCCTAGTTGGCTAATAATTTTTATCCTTAATGGATATTGAATTTTATTAAATTCTCTAATTGCATCTATTGGGGTAGTCTTGTGAGTTTTGTCATTTATTCTGTTATACCACGAGTTACATTAATAGATTTTTAAATGATACATCAATGTTGTATTCCTAGCATAAATCCAATTTGGTTATACTTTATTTAGTTTTTTATACATTTCAGATTCAATTTTAAAAAATTACTTTCAAATCCCCGTTAGTGAATAAGATTGACTTGAGACTTTTTCTTTCACATATCGTTTTTGTCTAGCTTTGGTATCAAAGTTTTGCTGAACTTATAATAAATTGGCAAGTAAATTCTTGGATAAAAAAAAAATAAAGTGGAAGAAAATACATCAGAATTTTAACAATTATTATCTGTACATCGTCGGGTTATGTGTTTCATTTTTTATGCTCTGTATTTTATAAAATACATTTGATAAGCATGCATTACTTAAACAGCTTTTAGGCATTTAAGAAATCAATTACCTAATAACAGTCCAAAGGAAATAAACCTCGGCAGAAACTCATGTGAAAAAGATTCTGGGAATGTTTGTTGATCACAAGATGATTATAAAAGAATGATAAACATGAACTAGCTATCCAGGAATCTACATTAACATAAATATAACGGCCAATTTATGGCTAGCAATAGTCCCACACATTTCTATAATGGCTGGTCAACAAAGATTATATGGTCTTTCGGTCTGAGTTCCATATTTTGGAGAGAGCATTAAAAAAGCTAGAAAACATTCAGAAAAGGTTTACCAGAGGAGCTAGGTTTCTATCTTTTAAAAAAACAATTAACTGACTAATTAATTGTTGTGAAAATGGTTAAACCAAAAATAAAAATCAGGACAAGACTAAGAGGGAAATTCATCTTCAAATATTTGAAAATTGTCTTAGACAAGAATTAGTTTTCTGTCATCCCAAAAGACAGGACTGAAACCAGTAGGAGAAGTAGATTTTACCACAGCAGTTCAGATAGAAACAAGATGGTCACCTGTCAGAACCAGTATATAAAGATTTCTACTTTAAGTGGCAAGGTAGATTGGATATCCCAACATATTTATTTCAAACTTGAAACTCTCTGACTCTAGGATTATCTAATCACTTTCACTTAGGAAAACATACTTTTCTGTAACATTTATTATCATCTGGACAGGATAAATTCAAATTTGACTTACTTATTCTTATGGCTATAAGTCTATTTTAGGCTAAGAATTGTAATATCCATAGGAAAAAAGTGTATATTAATATTATGAAAGTTTCCGAAAAAACAAAAAATTTGTTAGAAAATGTTTTTAAATTTCATCATAATATGGTCTAGAGAGTCATTCAAGTCATAGTATTTCAGTATAAAGAATATGTATTATGATGCTGCTCATATGATACTCATAATGCTTTAGACATGGCAGAAAATATGAATTATAACCAAAATTCACAGTACAGTAGCATCACCATGGCATCAAAGGCCATCATTGTTCTCATAATTCATAGCAAATATCATGATTTAAGAACTAAATGTCACAGAAACTTTTTCATTATGATGAAAGATGCGTAATTTTACTTCTTGAAAGATATTCAATCTAGTGACATTAGAGATTATAAAGCAAAACAAGGGTACTACCAATTATAACTTCAGTTATTTATCAAAATGACATAAAGCTTTTGTGCTCATATCAGAACTGCGTCTGTTTTGTCAATGTGTAGCCCAGATGACAGGTTCATTTTGAGTCCTTTCATTTGAACTACCTGTGAGTATCACTAAATATCAATGGATATTGGGGCAATTACAGAATTGTTGGATATAGCCAGGTCAGCCATTGTGAAAACAAGAGCTCTGATGTCCTGACTAGATGGACACATTAATTTATCTATTAATCATTAACTAAGTTTCTCTTGTCATCTAAACCCTAAAGGTGATAGAAAGATATATAAGATGTTATCCCTGCCATTAAGTTGTATATAATTTAATCAACATTATAAGGTTTGTGCACAAATAAATAATTCAGGATACAAGGTGATAAACACCATAAAAGAGGGGAAATTAAGATGTACTTGGAGTTCAAAGGAGATAAATATTGCTTTTGGATAGGGAAAATATGAACAAAAGAGTATTTAAGTAAAGCCATAAACAAATATTTAGAATTTGGACTTGGAGAGATATTGGGACAAGAGAGTAAGATATTACAGGAGAGAGGCGATTGTAACAACAACAACAAAACTGCTGATATGTAAAAAACATATTTGGTAACCGTGAGCGGTGCTGAATAAATAAAGTGAGTGATATGAGGGAATGTACTGACAGATAAGACTGGAAAGATAAGTTAGGAGCAGAGGAATATGGGGAGTGCATTGCTAAACAACTTGAAATTTGTTTGGTATGGAGGAGCTTCTAAGGGTTGGGCAATTAGTGACTTTAGGATGCCTCACCTCTCAGAAATGTCTTCACTGTGTGCCTGACAGGAGGAGTATATGGGCACATGTTCTTCTTTCATAGGCTCTGAAACACTTTATAGCTTTGATTTTTGAAACAGCTCAGAGACTAACCAGAGTGTACCTAAAGATGTGTGATGGAGATAAATCTAATTTGCTTATTTCTCTTCCGGACTCCAACACTCTTACTGGAGGTTGCCACATACGGTGATTATTGAGCAGGGGTCGGGGAAAAAAATAATACCAACATCAGATTAAATGTAATAGCCAGAAAGTGAAATCTTCAGCCAAACTATATAATTTACCATACGGTTTTGAATAATGTTATTTGTCATCTTATCCATGTGCATTCTTCTTAATGGATATAAGTAACTGACAGTGCCTATATTTTGATCCAGGAGTGAATGTAAGACTATCAAACTCTACCTCAGTTACTACATATGTAGTCAATTTTTGCATTTGACATATGATGATAAGGCTCCCCAAAAGAAATGCTGGAATTGAGTTAGTAAAATATACATAGGCTATGATACATTATTCACAGAGATAACATAGGCAATAAATAATGGTAATGTAATTGCAAGACAAGAAGCAGGTTGATTCCCTTTAATCAAAACATATTGAGCACTTAACTTGTTGCCCAGCATAATATTGTGGGGTACAGCAATAGAAGAGATCCTGATAAAGTGACCATATAATTTATTATTGAAATGAGAACACTTTTGATAAAAAACTCACTATTAAATTATAATGGAATAGCAAGTGGTATAACCTGGCCATCCTGAGAAAACTAAGATGTACAGACATTCTGGATTTAGAGGACATGGTCTGTATCTTGCTGGAGTCAGCATGTCAAAAACTCTTACTATACAAACTAGTATGCAAGATGGTATGAGTTGAAAAACAAATAAGACTTCGAAGAAGGAACTATATCAATAAAATAAGATTTGATATTTAAACAGATGAGAAACTATCGACTAGACATAAAGATCAAGATAAAGGTAGATGCTGGAAGAAGTTTAAATAAAAGTAAAAATGTTGAAGTGAAGTGAGTGTGAGGGGGAGCCTGAAGAAGTGTGATGGACCAGAGTCTATACTTATTTTGGAATGAGTGTCTAAATAGTATTTTTTAAAAATGATTTAATTGACTCCCATTGGCTGTCCTTGAAAAGCAGTTTAAGAAGATAACACTTCTTACTTCCCCTGTAAGAAGTGATTTTCCTCTTATAAAGCCAATTCCAATTATGGATTTCATGCATGTCAGGCTCAATAGGCAGGGATATGATTACATCGGAAAGTGGTATGCAATGTGTGCACTTTAAAATTACTCAGAGAATAATAGTTTGCAATCTTTATGTAAATCAGTAAGCCTTTCTGCCTCTATCACTCCCTCCCAGCATTGCAGGAGAAGTGCAAACCTCAGCCCTTTGGAAAGAAAAGTGATGATGAAATATTAATAAAGATTACTGACAAAGTAAGCAGTATGACTCAGGTTGTATAGAGCCATGGAACCTAGATGTTGAACAAATTTATTCAGCAACAGGGCAAGTTATTCAGATGTTTTAAAGCAGATGACATCATTTCTATAAACTGCAGGGAGCTTTTGAGAGTGTGGCAGCATTTTGATTTAGGGGGAGGAGAAATTTGAAAGACGGGAGTAATTTTATTAGGATTAAAAAGTAGGCAAAAAGAAGGAAAATTTTAATGAAAATCTCCCTGCACTTCAACAAAATAGCATGGAGGCCTTCATTTCCTCTCTAAAATAGTTACACTTTCCTCAGTCTTGTCTTTTTGACCATCATGGCAATTGATTTAAGTTATACATCCTCCTCTGCAAAAGGCTACTGTGCTGAGGCTTTCAGATCATATGCACATGTGACTGTCCAAAGTGAAATTTGTTTAAAAAAATCAAGTAATAGGACTTGGACATTTCCAATGGTAGGTGGAACAAGTAAGTCAGAAACAGTTTTACCCATGTTAATGGGTTTTTATTTTAAAGACTTGGCTGGTAACACGCTTTTGGGGAAAGGTCAGAAGGGAAATACTGTCTCTTAAATATAGAATGAACACGTCTCGCCCTTCCTAATATTCCTTCCCTAAACTCAAGGGTTATTTATCCCTGGGATAAGGTGTGGTGGGGGGCAAGGAGAGAGAGAGTGAGAGGTTACAATTCTATTCAAGTATCTGAGGGACTTAATGGTCAACAGGAATGTTCAAAGCAGCCACTGCATGTCATCTCTGGTAACCCCTCAAGCATTGCAAGGATAGGTCGTGAGTGGAAGGTTGCTATGTGTGTACCTGTCATATTCAGGTTGTGCTGTTGGTACCTTCTTTCACTACCTCTGAGAAAGTCTTCTCATTATCATTATTCCAACTCCATCACAAAATAAATTGACCATGAGAGATACTTCACATGGATAAATTTCAACATTGAGAAGTAAAACGAGGTAGCCTACATTAATCAGGAGATACACTCATTTTATGCATGAGAAATTTGAGGCCTAGGGAGGCCTCCAGTGACTTGTTCAAGGTCAATAAATGAGGTACCAAGGAAAGACAAAAAATAATCTCAAGGTCTCCTAAATCCTAGCTGAGTTCCTTTCTTTGAAAGCATACTGCTGACTTGAAAGCTTTAAAAACTCTCATGGTCTCCTTTGATAGGTATTTTCCTATAGGCTAGGAAGGTAACTAACGTCATTTTTATAAAGCAAAGGGAATTAAAGAAGAAGACTACAGCTATTTCTCAAAGATTATAGTTCAGTTATGTCTCTGACAGTGAATAACTCATGAAACAAGAAACTCAGATGAGAACCCAGGGGTTAGAGTGAGGGCATCCTGACTTCATATTTTTCAAAGGAAGAAAAGAACTTCCATTATTATATTCAAAGGACTTTAGAGGATTGTTGTGGTACTGTTGCATAGGACCAGTAGATTTTTTTTTTTTTTTTTTTAGACAGAGTCTTGCTCTGTCACCAGGCTGGAGTGCAATGGTGCAATCTTGGCTCACTGCAACCTCCACCTCCCAGGTTCAAGTGATTCTCCTGCCTCGGCCTCCCGAATAACTAGGACTACAGGTTTGCGCCACCATGCGCAGCTAATTTTTGTATTTTTAGTAGAGACGGGGTTTCTCTATGTTGGTCAGGATGGTCTCAATCTCTTGACCTTTCGATCTGCCCGCCTCAACCTCCCAAAGTGCTGAGATTACAGGCATGAGCCACCATGCCCGGCCATGGCCAGTAGATTTTTAAAGCCAACCCAAGAATCGTCATTCTTCATGACTCTGAGGATTTAATGGGACATAGACCTGGGATATCAAGATACAAGCTGGAACTGCAAAAGACCAACTGAGCTTTGCTGTAAACCATTGACTGCTATGAGTAAATACATTAAATAGATATGCTTAAAATTTTTTCTTTTACATGCAGACCATAAGCCTTCCAGAGAACCCTTCATTCAGTTAACTAATAGCATGGGTCAGGATCCTGCTATGCTATGCAATTCATATACATTGGCAAAATTAAAGTGCTGTTTTTCTTTTATTGGCAGGCACTAAAGACTAATGAACTATGGAGACTATTAGTTCAAACAAACTGTGAAGAATGCCAACATAAGAAATGTAAATATGCCAAAATTAATAAATTTAATAATCATTTCCTTCTTGTTAAGGGTATTCAGTCAAATCTGTTGTTAATAAAATAAGACGGATGTGTGTGTGTGTGTGTGTGTGTGTGTGTGTATACACAAACATAAAAACTAGTGTGAACACATACACCCACACAAATTCCAACATAAATAAGAATATCAGACTTCCCGCAACTTCAATGCTGAACTGAGAAATAGACAAACAGATAAACCTAAGATTTTTCTCATAATACTCCCATGAACTAAAGCTCAAGTCTTTTATACCATAAAGTATTTTATCCCGTTTTCAGATTCATATATTGATATATCCGTATCTATCTATATAAATATATATACACCATTTTATATACACTTACTTTTCTCATTGATATGGTTTGGCTTTGTGTCCCCACCCAAATCTCATCTTGAATTGTACTCCCATAATTCCCACCTATTATGGGAGTGGCCTGATAGGAGAGAATTGCATCATGGGAGCGGTTTTTCCCATACTGTTCTCATGGTAGTGAATAAGTCTCACAAGATATGGTGGTTTTATCAGGGGTTTCTGCTTTTGCATCTTCCTCATTTTCTCTTTGCCTGCTGCCATCCATGTAAGACATGATTTGCTCTTCCTTGCCTTCCACCATGATTGTGAGGCTTCCCCAGACATGTGGAACTCTAAGTCCAATTAAAACTCTTTCTTTTGTAAATTGCCGAGTCTTGGGTATTTCTTTATCAGCAGTGTGAAAATGGACTAACACAGTAAATTGGTACCTGTAGAGCAGGGCATTGCTGAAAAGATACTCAAAAATGTGGAAGTGACTTTGGACCTGGGTAACAGGCAGAAGTTGGAATAGTTTCGAGGGCTCAGAAGAAGACAGGAAAATGTGGGAAAGTTTGGAACTTCCTAGATATTTGTTGAATGGCTTTGCCCAAAATGCTGAGAGAAATATGGATAATAAGGTCCAGGCTAAGGTGGTCTCAGATGGAGATGAAGAACTTACTGGAAACAGGAGCAAAGGTGACCCTTGTTATGTTTTAGCAAAGAGACTGGCAGCATTTTGCTCCTGTCCTAGAGATTTGTGGAACTGTGAACTTGAGAGAGATGATTTTAGGGTATCCGGCAGAAGAAATTTCTAAGCAGCAAAGCATTCAAGGGGTAACTTGGGCCCTAATAAAAGCATTCAATTTTAAAAGGGAAACAGAGCACAGAAGTTTGAAAAATTTGCAGCCTGACAATGTGATAGAAAACTCTATTTTCTGAGGAGAAATTCAAGTCAGCTGCAGAAATTTTCATAAATAATAAGGAGCCAATGTTAATCCCTAAGACAGTGGGGAAGGAGTCTCCAGGGCATGTCTGACGTCTTCACGGCAGCTCCTCCCATCATAGGCCTGGAGGCCTAGGAGGAAGAAGTGGTTTCATGGGCTGGGGCCAGGGTCCCAGAGCTGTATGCAGCCTAGGCACTTGGTTCCCTGAGCCCAGTCACTCTAGCCATGGTCCAGCCCTGAAAGGGGCCAATGTAGAGCTCAGGCCATGGCTTCAGATGGTGCAAGCCTCCAGCCTTGGCAGCTTTCATGTAGTGTTGAGTCTGTGGGTGCACAGAAGTCAAGAATTGAGGTTTGGGAACCTCCAGCTAGATTTCAGAAGTTTGCTGCAGGGATGGGGTCCTCATGGAGAACTTGTGCTAAGGCAGTGTGGAAGCGAAATGTGGGGTCAGAGCCCCCCCCACAGAGTCCCTACTGGGGCACCACTTAATGGAGCTATGAGAAGAGGGCCTTTGTCCTCCAGACCCCAAAATTGTATATCCACTAACAGCTTGCACTGTGCACCTGGAAAAACTGCAGAAACTCAATGCCAGCCCATGAAAGCAGCTGGGAGGGAGGCTGTACCCTGCAAAGCCACAGGGGCAGAGCTGCCGAAGACCGTGGGAACCCACCTCTTACATCATCATGACCTAGATGTGAGACATGGAGTCAAATGAGATCATTTTGGAGCCTCAAGATTTGACTGCCCCACTGAATTTCAGACTTGCATTGGCCCTGTAGCCCCTTTGTTTTGGCCAATTTCTTCGATTTGGAGTGGTTGTACTTATCAAATATCTGTACACCCATTGTATCTAGGAAATAACTAGCTTGCATTTGATTTTACAGGCTCATAGGCAAAAGAGATTTGTCTTTTCTCAGATGAGACTTTGGACTGTGGACTTTTGAGTTAATGTTGAAATGAGTTAAGACTTTGGGAGACTTGGGAAGGCATGGTTGGCTTTGAAATGTGAGGACATGAGATTTGGCAGGGGAGAGGGGCAGAATGATGTGGCTTGGCTCTGTATCCCCATCCAAATCTTATCTTGAGTTGTACTTCCATAATTCCCATGTGTTGTGGGAGGGACCTGATGGATAATTGAATAATGGGGGTGGTTTTCCCCATCCTGTTCTCATGGTACTGAATAAGTCTCACGAGACCTGCTGGTTTTATCAGGGATTTCTGCCTTTGTGTCTTCCTCATTCTCTCTTTGCCTGCTGCCATTCATGTAAGACATGGCTTGCTCTTCCTTGCCTTCCACCATGATTGTGAGGCTTCCCCAGTCACGTGGAACTCTAAGTCTAATTAAACCTCTTTCTTTTGTAAATTGCCCAGTCTTGGGTGTGTCTTTATCAACAGTACGAAAACAGACTAATACACTCCTTCTCCAATCTATAGAAGATTAAAAGCTGCAAATTAAAAGGTAAACAAAAGTAAAGAAAGTTGTCAAATCAGGTGACAGACTGCGATGAAAAATGACAGACATTCTTATAGCAGGCTGGAGGATGAAATCTCTGCGACTATAGCCAAGCAACTAAAAGCACTGTATTTTGGGCTATTTGGAGTATGGATGACATATTTTAATAAATACAAAGAGTACACTATGCTACATGGCCTGATATTCGATGGTCATATTGATCTGTTTTTGAGTCATGAAGCAAGATATTTTTATATTCTGTTAGATTTTGTTTATCATCTTGTATATAAATTTGTATAAAATATAATGGGTATCTTGCTGATTTTCTAAACATTTCAGCTCTTAAAAAGGCAAGTTTTAGTTTTCTGGAAAGCTAACATTTTTAGAATACCTCTTTCCTTGATGATGCTAGATTAAAAGTAAATTACCATGTGTATATGTGTATGTGGGAAGAAATGTGGAGTCTGAGTACACGGAAAGAATTTTAATGTAGACATCCACATATACAGAAGCAGAGCCCCTCCTAGGGTGTGTGTAGGGGGGGCCTAGACTGAGGCCTCTGACTATATAAACAACTTAATTTTAAAACCATATAAAATTAATGGGCTCATATGAAGTATAGTGGTTAATTAATGAAGATTTAGAATATTGAGTAGATCAAGATGATTTAGAACAATGGATACAGAAGAGTTACTTTTGTATTGGTTAAGGCAAAAAGTGTATGTGAAGATTCTTCATAGTGTTCAGGCACTGTCTCTTTCTGTTAAGGTCCAGAAATTATATCTTTGAGTGTTTTATTGTCAAATGTGTTATTTCTGCCTAATTTCATATCTCTCACTATGATAAAGAATAGCAATACCGTTATTATTCATAATACTATGACTCTTCATGACCAGTTTCTTTTAAAATAATGTACAACTTCCTGCTTCTGCAGTTCTCTAATGCCATTTATTTAATGTTGGTTACACTATCACTCATGGCACTACCTCACCCATCCTACCCCTACCCCTTGTGAATACTGACTTCTAGTGCCTTTCTTAAAAGTTTATTACTATTCTTTGTTGATGATGATCACAAATGTAAGTCACATCCAGCGTATGCAGAAAAATGTCAGCAATAGTTTGTTTTATGGTCATGCTAAATGTATCAATCAGAATTTTACTATATAAAGACACATCTTCCAATAATGTCTTCTTTTGAACTCTTTAGACCATAATCAATTCATTTATAGAATATAATCTTTTTCAATATTGATAGCATCCCTGTATTTTACACATAGCTATCAGCAGGGAGGATAGACAAGGGACCCACAGGAAGAGTAAGAACAACGGTTCCATTTTCTCAAGAAATGCCCATCCTTCATCCGGCACAGCTTATGACCAACCTGAGAAAGTGTTATATTTTAACATCAATAGAAAGCAAGAGAGGTCATTGTGGGGTAGTGGCCTCAATAGCCCACAGAGAAGACAGGTGCAACCACCTCCAGAGGACTGCCTAACACATGACACAAAGCCTATGGAGGACATAGGATGGACATACTGGGTGCTAGCAGCATACAGCACACAGGATAAATGTTCACACATGCAGATAAAGACCAAGTGGAGATGAGGGACCATCAGTTCTCAGAAAACTGAACTAATCCTGTGTCCATTTTGAAAGTCACCCCAAATCAGCATGTCGGCATTATTTGGGCTGTCAAATATCACACAATCTTGTGAAAGAAATACAGTGCTTGAGCTGTAATGCAGCCACTGTGCCCCAATATGATTCCATTGATAGGAAGCTTGAAGCATCCCAGGGCATATTATAAACTCCATATGCAGGCCAGTGGGTCTGAGAATAAATTAAAGGTGAGAAATTGGGATGGGGGCCCACTTGGGTCCCATTCAGACTCAAAACAAGTTGCTCAAACATCAATATCAACCTTGGCCAGAACCGGTACCAGAGAAGGATTTAGACAAATTTGAGGGAGAGACTTTAGGTCAGTGATACTCATAACATTCTGGAGTGTACTTGCCAAAAGGCTCTGTTGTCCCTGCCCTGTCTCAGTCACTGGAGGGTTACTTTATAAGCTTGAGGAGGAGGCTGGTCAAGATGGCCAACTAGAAGCAGCTACTGTGCATCATTCTCACAGAGAGAAATAGAAGCAGCAATTAATATAACACCTACAACTGAAACATCCAGGTATGTACATTGAGATTCACTAATAGAAAAAAAAAAGCCCTCAACCCATAGAGAACAGAGAAAAGCAAGGCAGGATGATCATCCACCTAGGAGTGACACAGAGACAGGGGAGCCTCACCCACCCAGGGAAGTGGTCCCAGGACTCACTTCTCACTGGGCAGGGCCACCCAAGCTGGGCAGCACAACAACCCTGCCCTTGCCTAACTACTTAAATCGGAGGCGGCCTGGCAGAAAACAAAGCAAACAAAACAACAACAAACAAACAAAAAAACATGCAGACATAAGAAAAAAAACAATGCAAGAACTGCAGCAACTCAAATGGCCAGAGTGTCTTATGTCCTCCAAATGACTGCATTAGTTCTCCAGTAAGGGTACTTAACCAGCTCAGTTGGCTGAAATGACAGAAGGAGAATTCAGAATATGGATAGAAACAAAGATCATCGAGAGTCAAGAGAACAGCAAAACCCAATCACAATAAAATGACACAGGAGCTGACAAACAAAATAGCCACAATAAAAAAGAACCTAACTGATTTGATAGAGCTGAAAAACACACTACAAGAAATTCACAATGCAATCACAAGTATTAGCAGAATAGATCAAGCTGAGAAAAGAATTCTGGAACTTGAAGGCTGGCTCTTTGAAATAAGAGAGTCGGACAAAAATAAAGAAAAAACAATGAAAAAAAAACTCTGGAAAATATGGAATTATATAAAGAGCCTAAATCTATGAATTATTCACATCCCTGGAGGGGATGGGAAGGAAAAAAAACAACTTGGAAAACATATTTTAGGATATTTGCCCATGAAAACTTCCCCATCCTCACCAGAGAGGCCAATAGTCAAATTGAGGAAATACAGAGAACTCCTGCAAGATTCTACACAAGAAGATCATCCCCATGATATATAATCATCAGATTTTTCCAAGGTTAAAGTGAAGGAAAGAATAAAAAAGGCAGCTAGAGAGAAAGGGCAAGTCACCTACAAAGGGAATCCATAAGACTAACAGCAGACCTCTTAGTCAAAAGAGATTGGGGGCCTATATTCAATATTCTTAAAGAAAATACTCTTGAACCAAGAATTTCATATTTAGCCTAACTAAACTTCCTCAATGAAGGAGAAATAAGATCCTTTTCAGATAAGCAAATGCTGAGTGATTTCTTTACCACCAGACCCACCTTACAAGAGATCTTGAAGGAAGCACTAAATATGGAAAGGAAAGACCATTACCAGCCAATACAAAAATGCACTTAAGTACATTGACCAGTGACACTATAAAGCAACCAAACAAACAAGCTGGCAAAATAACCAGATAATAACCCAATGACAGGATCAAATCCACACTTATGAATACTAACCTTGAATATAAACAGGCTAAATGCCCCATTTAAAAGGCACAGAGTAGCAAACTGGACAACAAGCAAGACTTAGTGGCCTGCTGTCTTTCAGAGACCAATCTCACATGCAAGGACAACCATAGGCTCAAAATAAAGGGAGTGAGAAGAATTTACCAAGCAAATGGAAATCAGAAAAGAAACAGGGATTGCAATCCAAATTTCACACAAAACAGACTCTAATCCAACAAAGGTCAAAGAAGGCAAAGAAGGGTATTACATAATTGTAAAGGGTTCAATTCCACCAGAAGAAGTAAGCTATCCTAAATATATATGCACCCAACCCAGGAGCACCTAGATTCACAAAACAAGTTCTTGGAGACCCACAAAGAGACTTAGATGGACACACAATTGGGAGAAACTTCAACACTCCACTGAAAGTGAGGCAGAAAATTAACAAAGATATTCAGGACCTGAACTCAACATTGAACCAAATGGATCTGATAGACCTCTATAGAACTCTCCACCTGAAAACAATAGAATATACATTCTTCTCCACTGAGCATGGCACATACTCCAAAATAGACCACAAAATCAGACATAACCTAATACTTCAAAAATGCAAAAGAATTGAAATTATACCAAACACACTTTCAGACCACATCAGAGTAAAAGTAGAAATCAAGACTAAAAAATCATCCAAAACCATGCACTTACTTGGAAATTAAACAACCTGCTCCTGAATGACTTTTGGAAGAGCAATGAAATTAAGGCAAGAATCAAGAAATTCTTTAAAACTAATGAGAACAAAGATACAACATAAAATTTCTGGGACACAGCTAAGGTAGTGTTAAGATAAAAATTTATGATGTTCAAATCCAACTTTTTTCATTTGCTGTTTTCAGTTGGAAATGGTGAGGCTTCACATCCATAATATTAGTTATATTACTTGGATTTTACCATTTACTCTACAGTATTGTTACCTTCTCAGTTATACAATTTTTGTCATTAAAATATATGGTGAGAACTCTGACAGCCAAATTAATTTCTTATACTTTATATCTGTTTCTTTACTTAGAAAAGTTGCTTAATAATAAAAGCTTAGCCAGGCACAGTGGCTCACGCCTGTAAGTCCAGCACTTTGGGAGGCCAAGAGGGGTGGATCACCTGAGGTCAGGAGTTTGAGACCAGCCTGGGCAACATGGCGAAACCCTATCTCTACTAAAAATACAAAAATTAGCCAGGTGTGGTGGTGTGCATCTGTAATCCCAGCTACTCAGGAGGTGGAGGCATGAGAATCGCTTTAACCTGGTAGGCAGAGGTTGCAGCAGTCCGAGATTGCACCACTGCACTCCAGCCTGGGCAACAGAGGGAGAATCTGTCTCAAATAATAATAACAATAACTTAATATTAATTTGCTCCCAAAACATTTATAGCACTAACTACTCATGTCAAAAGTTTAGAAATATATCAAATTAACAACTTAACCTCACAACTAAAAGAACTAGAGAAACAAGAACAAACCAGCCCCTAAGCTAGCAGAAGACAAGAAATAATGAAAATAAGAGTCGAACTGAAGATTGAGACCAAAAATTTATTCAAAATATCAATGAAAAAAGGAGTTTGTCTTTGTAAAAATTAATAAGATAGGTCACTAGGTAGACTAATAAAGAAGAGAGAGATGATTCAAGTAAATAAAATAAGAAACAATAAAGGGGATTTTACTGTTACCGCAGAAATACAAAATACCATCATAGACTATTATGAACAGCTGAATGAACAAAAAGTAGAAAACCTAGAAGAGATGGATAAAATTCCTGGACACATACACCCTCCCAAGACTGAAAAAAGAATAAATTTAATTCCTAAACAGACCAAAACAAGCTCCAAAATTGAATCAGTAATAGGCTATCAATCAAAAAAGCTCAGGACCAGATAGATTCACAGCATAATTCTACCACATGTACTAAAAAGTTCTGGTACCATTTCTTACTGAAACTATTCTAAAAATTTGAGGAGGAGGAGCTCCTTTCCAATGCATTCTATGAGGCCAGTGTCATCTTGATACCAAAACCTGGCAGAGACAAAACAAAAAAAGAAAACTTCAGATCAATATCCTAGATGAAACATTGACACAAAAATTCTCATCAAAATACTTGCAAACCAAATCAAGCAGCACATTTAAAAAGCCTAATCCATCACAATAAAGTAGGCCTTATCTCTGCAATGCAAGGTTGGTTCAACATATGCAGATCAAAAAATGCCATTCATCACATAAACAGAACTAAAGACAAAAACCACATGATTATCTCAATATATGCAGAAAAAGCTTTCAATATAATCCAATATCCTGTTATGTTAAAAGCTCTCAATAAACTAAGTTTTGAAAGAACATACCACAAAATATTAAGAACAATCTATGACACAACCACAGCCAACATTATACTAAATGGGCAAAAGCTGAAACATTCACTTTGAAAACTGGCACAATATATACATGCCCTCTCTCACCACTCCTGTTTAACATAGTATTGGAAGTTCTGGTCAGAGAAATCATGCAAGAGAAAGAAATAAAAGGCATCCAAATAGGAAGACAGGAGGTCAAACTATCCCTGTTGGCAGACGACATGATGCTATATCTATAAAATGACATAGTCTTGGCCCAAAAGCTCCTTTAGCTGATAAGCAACTTCAGCAAATTATCAGGATAAAAATCAATGTATAGAAATCACTAGCATTCCTAGATACCAACAACAGCCCAGCCAACAGCTAAATCAGCACAAAAACCCCATTCACAATTGCCACAAAAAGAATAAAATACATAGAAATACAACTCACCAGGGAGGTTAAAGATCTCCACAATGAAAATTAAACAACACTGCTTAAAGAAATCAGCGATGACACAAACAAATGGAAAACATTTTATGGTCATGGAAAGGAAAATCAATATTACTAAAATGGCCATACTGCTCAAAGCAATTTATAGATACAATGCTATTCCCATCAAACTACCAATGACATTCTTTCCAGAACTAGAAAAAACTATTTTGAAATTCACATGTAACCAAATAGAACCAAAAAAAAACAGCCCAATTGGCCAAGGCAATCCTTTGCAAAAAGAACAAAGCTGGAGGCATTATGATGCCTTGACTTCAAACTGTACTACAAGGCTACAGTAAACAAAACAGCTTGGTAATGGTATAAAAACAGACACATCGACATATATAATAGAGGCCCCAGAAATATGACTGAACACCTAAAGCCATCTGATGTTTGACAAAGCTGCCAAGAACAACCAATGAAAAAAGAATTCCCTATTCAATAAATGCTGCTGGGATAACTGGCTAGCCAAATGAAGAAGACTGAAATTAGACCCCTTCCCTACACCATATGCAAAAATCAACTCAAGATCCATTAAAGACTTAAATGTAAAACACAAAACTATAAAAACTCTGGAAGACAATCTACGCAATACCATTCTGGGCACAGGAACAGGCGAAGATTTCATGACAAAGAGGCCAAAACCAATGGCAACAAAAGTAAAAATTGACAAATGGGACCTAATTAAACTATAGCTTGCACACAGCAAAAGAAACTATCAGCAGAGTAAACATACAAATTACAGAATGGGAGAAAATATTTGCATCTATGTACCTAGCATCTATAGGAAACAAATTTACAAGCAAAGAACAAGCAACCCTGTTAAAAAGTGGACAAAGGACATGAACAGACACTTTATGAAAGAAGACATACATGCGGGCAACACACATATGAAGAAAAAGTCAATATAACTGATCATTAGAGACAGGCAAATCAAAACCACAATGAGATACCATCTCACACCAGTCAGAATGGCTATTACTAAAACGTCAAAAAATAACAGATGCTGGCAAGATCCTGTAGAAAAGGGAACATGTGTACACTGTTGGTGGGAGTGCAAAATTAGTTGAACCATAGTGTAAAGCAGTGTGACAACTCCTCAAAGAGCTAAAAAAATAACTACCATTCAACCTAGCAATCCTACTACTGGGTATATGCCCAAAGGAATATGAATTGTTCTACCATAAAGACACATGCATATGCATGTTCATTGCAGCATCATTCACAATAGCAAAGACATGGAATCAACCATAATGCCCATCAATGGCAGATTGTATAAAGCAAATGTGGTACATATACACCATGGAATACTATGAAGTCATTAAAAAAAGTAAGATCAGTCCTTTGCAGAAACATGGATGGAGCTGGAGGCCATAATCCTTAGCAAACAAATGCAGGAACAGAAAACCAAATACCATATGTTCTCACTTATAAATGGAAGCTAAATGATGAGAACACATGGACACAAAGAAGGGAACAACAAACACTGGGAGTCTACTTGAGGGAGGAAGGTGCCAGGAGGGAGAGGATCAGAAAAAATATCTATTTGGTACTAGGCTTGGTACTTGAGTGACAATCTGTACAACAAACCCTGTGACATGAGTTTGCCTATGTAAAAAACCTGCACATGTACTCCTAAAACTAACTTAGAAGTTTAAAATAATAATTTAAAAATTTAAAAAGGAATTCATAATTTACTGACTATATCAAAATAATTAGCTGTCATAAAAATTGTGTTATTTAAAAAAAAAAAAAAGCTTGAAAGAGTCAATCCAAAGTGCTGCATATCCTGAAGCATGGGGTATGGTTCAGGGGTCACCTTCCCTGAGTCTAAGGATGGTAATGTACAGAAGCATCCAAGAAAAAAACAGGATGCAAAAAAACACAATGAACACCTTAGATTAAAAATCTAAAAAACACAGGTTTGGGCTCAAACTTTAAGATTTTCATTGGAAAAATAAAAAAATAATGTATAGAGGTTAACTTGGAAGATAAGGAGGCCTGAAGAATGTAAATCCAAGGTACTAAAGTTTCAGTTTTCTGGTTTTCCAAATGCCAATTGTATATCTTTTATAACTATTCTATATAGCAATATGAGGATGTTGTAGATATCTGGGGTTTTTTTGTTTGTCCATTAACTTTTATTGTTAGGAAATGTCCTCTTTAATTTTATGTGATTTCAGTGATTCTATTAATGAAGAACTCAGCCTACTCTAACATAAGATTGTATACATGATCTAGGATGACTAATCAGAGAAGTCTACCTCACTGAATACAGGGGTTGTTGCCAAAATTTATGTGACTCACACTGAGCAGAGTCTTTTGGGGTGAGTGCTGGGTGAGAGAATGTCTGACCCTTTTCTCTGGTATGGTGCTGCACAGAAGTATGTGAGCATGGAACAGTTGGTGACCAGCTGTGCTGCCATGTGGAGAGATCATGCCTGATAAAGAAAACAAACAAACAAAAAAGCTGAAGTTAAAGAGACAGAGAGAAACAGAGACTTTATCTGATGATATTTGAAATGCCTACTGTAGGCACATATCCTGAACCCAAATGACTCATATTTCCAGTCATACTTCCAGTTAGTGAGCCAATTAATTTCTTTTTATTTTAACTTGTGCTTGTTAGACATGGATTCCTACCCTCTTGCTAAAGGTAGAGTTTTCTTCAACTACCATGACTTTGAATACCAATACCTTAAAACTTCTAATCCCATCCATGACCTCTCTCTTGAGCTCCAGATATAAACATCCAAATAGCTTTCCATTGTCTCCACCTAGTAGGTATTGGTGTGTTCAGCATAATATGTCAAAAACTCATAGCTTCACCTGAAATTTAGTCATCTCCAGGATTTCTATATCAATAAATTTCATCCCTATCTACTCAGCTGCTCAAGCCAAATAACTAGATATCACCCTTGACTTCTTTCTGTCATCACCAAATAAAATCCATTAGAAAGTCATGAAAACTCTTCCCCCAATAGATATCCAAAGCATGACCACTCCTCTATGTCTCAACTTCTATAATCTTAATCCAAGCTACCACCACTTCTCACCCAGAGTACTGGAGCTCAATATCCCATAACAAGTCTCCCTGTGCTACTCCTGTTTCTTAATATTCTGTCTTAAACAGAAATCAGAGTAATAGTCTTGAAACATATCCAAGTCACACCCTTGCTTAAAACTGTCGAATGCCTTCCCATCAAAATTCAAATAAAATTCAAATTCTTAACAATGTATCAAAGAAAGGTTCTCATGATCTACCCCTTGCCTCCCTATGTGTATGTTTCAATTCCTTTTTGCACACTGTGCTCCATACATATTTACTGGACACATCACTACATGGCATTTATACTCTTTCTTCTTCCCCACTTCACAAGTCCATCGCTATCATAATCCCTTTTATTTTCCTCATAGCATTCATCACTTGCTAAAATTATCTTGGTTATAAAATTGCTTATTTGTTTATTCTCTTTCTTTTCCACTAGATGTAAAGTCCATGAAAGCAGGAATTTTTGTGTATCATGCCCACTGTGGTAGAGGCATGATTCCCTGTGACTAATAGTAAAGTTGGATGAGAACTCAGATGTGAGATTCAATCCACTTCTTTCTTCAAGAGGCCAAAAATCTATTTTGAGAGACATGGAATACATTAAGATATGTATTAAGATAAAGCACATTAAAACGTAATGCAATACAGTCTTCAATTAGTTACAGTTGTTTGGAAAGGACTGAAAGTGATAAAATACATCATAAAAGACTAAGAATAGTCTAGCCAGGAGTCTTAAGAGGTAGTCATTACAGAGGAGGTGAATTAAGTACCTTTATCTCAGAGGGTCATGATAAATATAAAAGTTAAAAGTTAAATATACATGTGTGGAATTGGTGTTTTGTATCTGGCCAAAATTTGCTCTGTAAAAACTACTTTAAAAATTCCCACATTTTGACTCTTGCTCTATAGCAGTTTTACTTAGTGCTGTTCTGTGTTTTCAATAACAACAACAACAACAACAACAACAAAAGACACTCACAACTCAGATACGTACATTCTGGTCTTTATCAATTTGCAAAAAGGACAACATCAGATACAGATTTTTTTTCTTCTCACAGAACCCCCAGAAGTGATTGTGAATTAAGGAATGGCACTGGATCACTTCAACCTTCAGTATATTACAATGTAAATGTGTCTTAAGTATATTCAAATTTGTGAGCAAGGGCCATGAAACATTCAAGAAGAAAATTTTATTGTCATTAACACGCAAACCCATCTTAGTGGATCCATGCACAAGACATTTGCTACAAATACCTAAAGGATGAATTATGAGTTGCATTGTGTGGGCTGCTTACAAGAGACAGAGATGGAAAGAGCCAAAAATACTTTTTAGGAATTTGATCAGACAAGAAAGACTACAGAAGCAATAGAATAAACCATACCGGGATATACATAGCCAGGAACAAAAACCGAAGACAAGGGCAGAAAATATGAGAGAAAATCATTTGCAGGCTCAGACTCAGACTGGCAAAGGCAGCAACAATGGGAGAAGCTATATACCTGCAGTAAGAAAGCTGAACACTATGAAATTTTTTCTTATGATACGACTCAAAATATATCAAAGTTTATCACAAGGTATTTATGCTGGATTGTACTTTCTCATGAGTTATGTGTGCTGAAAATTTCAAATCTTAGGTGAAAAGAACAAGGAATTAGATTGTAATCCTGAAAAAAGAAAAGGATTCTAGTCTATTCTTGAAACCTTCAGGCTGCTTTGAGTGATGACTATGGAATGAAGCGTGCTGCCATCTCACCAAAGGAAGATTTGTCTGACTTTTCAAATTAGAGAGCACATGTGCAGAAGTATTTTTAAACAAACATATTGGAGTGTTTTATGCTATTTTAAGTATCATATAATAAACATATATCATTTTTATCAAAAGGAAACACCAAACATCCATAATCTCATCACTACTAACATAAGCACTACTAACATTTGGTATATTTCCTTCCATTCTTTTTATTCCCGGTTAGAATTATTTCCGGCATCACCAGATTTGAAGTACAAAATAAGGTCACATTTCTTTCGGTATTCAAAGCCAAGGTCTGAATCTCATCTTACAAATATCAATTAGTCCTTTTTTTTCCCTTAAACATTGCTTTTCTCAGTATTCCTCAGAATCCTTTCGGTGAGCACAATACTTCCATTAACTATTTAACCCATACTGTATACAATGAGAGCCAGGTAATTTTTGAAAAGAAAACAAAATTGTTATTAAAAAGGGTGAATGAATACTCAGTGGCCAGTGGGCTAAAACAATGACTAGTGGACAAAACAGATGTGCAAAGCATTTCCATGGGTTCTTGAAATAAAGGAACTCTAAATTCTGGGCATTGTATTTTTTGGTATTGCAAAGAGGCTGCAGCTTTCATACGAAGAATTGAAATGTATGATACAAATGAAACAAACACTAAGCACATTTTTGTCTCTCCTTTAGCCTTTTTGGGTCTTTCCTTTATTTTCCTCCTTAAGTATATTTCCATGGTGATTTAGAAGAGCAGCCAGAAGGAAGCAGAAAATAATTAAAACCTATCATCTTAAGCAAGAGTAGAGGTCAGTAGGGAAAGTGAATTCTCCCTAAGGTCTAATATCTAGCCCCAACATTTTCAACTGTTTCATAATCTCAGAACACTTTGCTCAAATAATGTTTTATAGATTTGCTAGGATTTGCACAAGTGTCACTCAGTATATGTGACCCATTATGTTGATGGTAATCAAAGCAGTTTACTGCCTGTCACTTCTGCTTATGCTGATGTTACCACTATTGAATTACCATGCTCTGAAGGAAGTCAAGTGCCATATGTAGGTTGAGTGCTAAATCTCTAAATGGTATGATACACTGCAGATGCATTACGGACTTCTGGCAGGATTTAGAAGGTTTAGAACACCTTGCTGGTGTTCATCTCATATTAATCATTTGCAGGTTTGGATCCTACCAAATCCAGCATCCAGTGCAAAATCATGATATCAGTAGCATATAACTTCAGAATCTGCATCTTTGCTTCCAATCCATCCTCTCATGTGGTGTGTCAAAAACCTTCATATTGTCCTCCTAATAACTAGAACTCCTTGCTGTGGTACAACATTGGAACTAAGCATGTCCCATACTACTAGATTTTTCTCGTATATTTCTCCCATTAGAAACATTTCTATTAAGGTTTCATTCTCTTGGAATCCTCCAAGAGAATGGAAGGCATTTTCAAGTAGATCAGCGTCCTCCAAGAGAATGAAGGAATGTTGCCATGGCAACATTTTGATGAGGGTGTCTAATATCTAGCCCAATTATATTAAACTATTTCTTCATCTCCTGACACTTTGCTCAAATTACATTTTACAAATCTGCTAATGCCTTCTCTAACATTATGATGTAATAAAAATAATGTGGAATTGGGTGTGAATGTAGATTACCCATGTGAAATTGGGAAATTTGTAGTAATTTTATGAACTTGGATTTTTTTCTAATTATAAAAGTAAAGCATGGTCATTGCAAAAGGAAATGAAATGTGGGAAGATAGAGAAAGCATAAAAAAGAGAAAAAGATCATCCATATTCCATCATCTGGAAGTAGCCACTATTAACATTTTGGCGTATACTCTTTAATGTACGTAGCTTAAGTGAGGAAGTTAAGGCTTAAACCTATATGGACACTGTGGTGATTAAGTAATTAAATAATATAATTAAAGCACCTCATATGATGCCCGACACACACAGAAGGCCGTCAATAAATCTAACTATAGCTTGTCAAACTATACGTTTTGTCCATGAGATAGGGACAGTCAAACCTGAGCACCCTTCTGTCTGCTAGCCTCTCCTAGGGCCCCAGCCTAGCTGTGCCTGCTTGCAGTCCAACCTCGGATGCTCAACTGAGCTGCCTCCCAGAGGCCCACATCTTAGCTTTTGGGCAGGCAAACCATGCCTGTCACAGCTTGTCAAAGTAATTTTGCAGTTCATGTCTCATTTGAGTCCCCATGCATCACCTTGATATCAATGAAATCAACAATGTTACCATTATTCTTCTTCTGTACATAATTATTGTCACAAGTAGAGATTTTTAGGTCCTGAATACCTGAATATTTTCAATTCAGTACACCTGATTACGGACCAGGCCTTTTGCATGTGCCAATATTTCAACACATAAATTGAATGTACAATTAGGTTTGAAAACTTCTGCTTTAGAGATGTCACTTAGTGAACATTCAAAGGGCATGCCCCAAACCTTCTCCCGGGAACCTTGACTAAAATTCAACCAGAGATCAAGCAATATGGCTGACTAGACACAGCTAGGAAGAACACCTGCCACTGAAGGACTGGGACACCAGAAAAGACTGGTGCACTCCAAGCAGATCTATGGAAGGAAGGCATTGAGAGTAGACAGAGGGAGGACACAGATGTTAGATTCAAGGAGGAAGAAGAAGGAAGCCCCACATGGGGCTATCATGCACCACTCATTCTTGGCCCCCAACGACTCCTGAGGAAGGAGTGAGTTCAGCGGATGATGAACAACTCATTTTTGCCATGGATCTCTGGAATCCTGGCAGCAGGAGATCCCACAACACCCAGAACACTTGAGCTAGCAGAGACTGCTGCTTAAAGAGGTGGTAGGGACAGGACTCCAGCTTGTGAGGAGCTCAGAGGGTTTGGTGTGGGAACATCCACAAGGGACCAGATTTGCCATGCTCCCTTAGGAGACTAAAGCCTTAGGAGAAGTGCTGGACCTGAATAGAGCAGGGTAATCTTGCCCATGAGATGGGGCCAGGACAACCTGAGACACCTTCTGTCTGCTGGCCTCTTCTTGGGACCCAGACTGGCTGTGCCTGCTTTCAATGCAGACTTGAACGCCCAACTGAGGTGCCTACCAGGGGCCCACATCATAGCTTCCTGGCTGGCAAACCATGTCTGACCATCATAGAGCCCCAGCAGATTGGCCCCAAACCACCTGCATCCTCCCCCCACAACAGCCTCCCCCATGCCACTTTTCAGGCACACACTCACCCATGGCCACCACCCCATTGTTTTGCCAGTGTGCATGTGCATTCCTTGCAGCCCCATCCATGGTGGTGCATGGACACCAGCACATGGACACCAGTAGCCCAATCCTCCACCCCATGACACCACTGCCACCAGCATGAAAGTGTGCATGAAGTCCACCAGTGCAAAGCCTGCCAGTGCCCTGCCACCATGCAGACAGTAACTCAAGTGCTAAGGTGCACATGGATGCCAGCAACTCTGCACTCCCCCACAACTTTTCCCCACTGTGCCACCAACACCACCCTACTATCCCTCCCCTACACTGTGCCACCATGGCCACTGCTGCTAACACTTTCACAGAGGCTGGCCACCCCAGGTCCACCAGCGTCCCACGCCAATGGACAAGCATGCACCCTGCTGTATTGCTGCTCCTGCTATCATGTGTGAATGATCACATATTCCACTTTCATTGCCCAAGAAAGCACTTTGGCTGACACCACCCTTCAGAGTGTTATGGCCATTGGTCCAGGAACACCTTGATCTTTCCAATGAAGCAGGTTCCCAACCTTGAGAGGTCAAAAAAGCCAGGAGCCTGATACAAGTACCCCTGGGTTAGAGCAAGCAGCCCAGGAGTGCTGAAGTGAGCCTTAATCCCAAGAAATCTACCAGAAATAAGGTCAGTTGACTGAACCAACCTTCTGTCACAATCAAACCACCAAGGACATCAAAGAAGATAAAAGCAAAGGAAAAAAAAAAAACATCTAAAGAACAGCAACTTCAAAGATTAAAGGAACATCAGCCAACACAAATGAGAACCAGCACGAGAACTCTGGCAACTCAAAATGCCAGTGGGTCTTCATACCTTCAAATGACTGCGTTAGTTCCCAAGCAATGAGTCATAACCAGGCTGAAATGAAATACAATAAAACAATACAATACATGAAATATGAAATGGCCATTTGAAGAAAGAAATAAACTGAGTTGATAATGTTGAAAAAAACTCACTGAAAGAATTTCAGAATACAACTGCAATTATTAACAGCAGAATTGACTCAGCTAAGGAAACTATCTCAGGGTTCAAATGCTGGCTCTCCAAAATAACTCATCCAGACAAAAATAAAGAACAATGAAGAAGAATGAACAAAACCTCCAAGAAAGATGGAATTATGTAAAGACACCAAACCTATGATTCACTTGCATACCTGAAAGACAGGCAGAGAAAACAAGCAACTTGGAAAATGGATTTCAGGATATTATCCATGAAAATTTCCCCAACCTCACTAGAGAGGGCAACATGCAAAATCAGGGAATGCAAAGAACCCCTGTGAAATACTACACAAGAAGACTATCTGTAAGACATATAGTCATCAGATTCTCCAAGGTCAAAATGAAAGAAAAAAACTGTCATAGGCAACTAAACAGAAGGGACAAGTCAACTACAAAGGGAATTCCATTAAGCTAACAGTGGACCTTTCAGCAGAAACTCTACAAGCTGGAAGAGAATGTGTGTCTATACTCAACATTCTTAAAGAAAAGAATTGCCAACAAAGAATTTCATATCCAGCCAAGCTAACCTTCATAAGCAAAGGAGAAATAATATCTCCTTCAGACAAGCAAATGCTAAGAGATTCTGTTACCATGAAGCCTGCCTTACAAGAGGTCCTGGAGTGCTAAACACAGAAAGGAAAGATTATTACTGGCCACTAAAAAATACACTTAAGTACATAGACCAGTGGCATTATAAAGCAACCACACGAAGAAGTCTGCCCAATAACCAGCTACATCATGATGACAGAAACAAATTTGCATATATCAATACTAATCTTGAATGTAAATGGACTAATGCCCCAATTAAAAGTCACAGAGTGGCAAGTTGGATAAATAAGTATGTTAGGCCATTCTTGCATTGCTATAAACAAATAACTGAGACTGAGTAATTTTTAAAGAAAAGAGGTTTAATTGGCTTACAGTTCTTCAGGCTGTGCAAGCACAGTACTGAGATCACTAAACTTCTTGGGAAGCCTCAGAGAGTTTTTATTCAAGGCAGAAGGCAGAATGGGAGCAGATACACCACATGGCAAAAGCAGGAGCAAGAAAGAGTGAAGGGAGGGGGTGCCACACACTTTTAAACAGCCAGATCTTGTAAGAACTCACTATAACAAAGAAAGTACAAAGCCATGAGGAAGGGATCCACCCCATGACCCGAACTCCTCTCACCAAGCCCCAACCCCAGCATTGAGGATTACAATTCAACATGAAATTTACATGGGGACAATATCCAAACTATATCATTCTACATGTGCCCCCTCCAAAATCCCATTGTCCTTCTCACACTGCAAAATAAAATCATGCCTTCCTAACAGTCCCTCAGTCTTAACACATTCCAGCATTAACTCAAGAGTCCAAAGACCAAAGTCTCACCTGAGACAAGGCAAATCCCTTCCATCTATGAGCTTTCAAAATTAAAAGCAAGTTAGTTACTTGCAAGGCACAATGGGAGTATAGGCATTGGATAAACATTCTCATTCTCAGAACAGATAAATTGGCCAAAAATGGCCAAAAAAGGCCTATAACGAGGCCCCATGGAAGTTTGAAACCCAGCAGGGCCATCATGTAATCTTAAAGCTCCAAAAGAATCTCCTTTGACTCTACACCCGGTATCCAGGGCATCCTGGTGGAAGTGGGCTCCTAAGGCCTTGGGCAGCTCCAAACCTGTGGCTATATAGGGTGTGGCCCCCATTGCTGATCTCATGGGCTGGAGTTGAGTATCTGAAGTTTTTCCAGATGCCAGATGCAAGCTGCTGGTGGATCTACCATTCTCTGGTCTAGAGGATTATGGGCCACTTCTCACAGCCCCACTAGGAAGTGCCCCATTGGGGACTCTGTTTCAGGACTCCAACCTCACATTTCCCCTCTGCACTGCCACAGTAGAGGTTCTCTGTGTGGGCTCCAGAGATCCCTCATGGTGGCCAACAGGCATTTGCCTGGGCACTCAGGCTTTCTCACACAGGCTTTGAAATCTAAGTGGAGGGTGCCAAGTATTCTTCACTCTTGCACTCTGAATGCTGGCATACTTGACACCACGTGGAAGCCACCAAGGCTTATGGTTTGCCCCTCTGGAGCTGAGGCCCAAGCTGTACCTGGGCCCCTTTGAATAAAGGCTGGAGCCAGAGAAGCCAGAATGTGGGAGTCAGTCTCCTGAAGCTGCACAGGGAAAACGGGCCCTGGGTTTGGCCCACAAAATCATTCTTCCCTCCAAAGCCTCTAGGCCTTTAATGGAAGGGGAGCTACAAAAGTCTCCGAAATGCCTTTGAGGCCTTTTCCCCATTGTCTTGGCTATTAGACCTTGGCACCCTTTTAGTTGTGCAGATTTCTCTAAAAGTGGTTACTCCACAGCCTGCTTGAATTCCTCTCCCAAAAACGTTTTTCTTTATCTGCCATATAGCCAGACTGCAAATTTTCCAAACTTTTGCACTCTGCTTCTCTTTTAAATATAAGTTCTAACTTTAGAACTTATTTATTTCTCCCACATCCGAGTTAGGCTATTAGAAGCAGATAGGCCACCTATTCAATGTTTTGCTGTTTATAAATTCATTTGGCCAGATAACCTGGGTCATCACTCTCAAGTCAAACTTTCACAGATTCCTAAAGAAGGGACAAAATGTAGCCAGGTTCTTTACTAAGTCATAACACGTGTGACCTTTGCTCCAGTTCCCAATAAGTTCCTTATTTCCATCTGAGACCTTGTCAGCCTGAATTTTTGTATGAGTCTGTTCTCGCACTGCTATAAAGAAATGCCTGAAACTGGGCAATTTATAAAGAAAAGAGGTTTAATCAGCTCATGGTTCTGAAGGCTTTACAGGTTTCTGCTTCTGGGAAGGCCTCAGGAAACTTACAGCCATGACCAAAAGCAAAAGGGAAGCAGGAACATCTTCACGTGGCCAGTGGGAGAGAGAGAAAAAGGAGAGATGCTACACACTTTCAAACAACCAGATCTCGTGAGATCAGGAGAAGAGCAACGGGGAAGTCAACCCCCATGATTCAATCATCTCCCACCAGGCCCCTCCTCTAACACTCGAATTACAATTCAACATGATATTTGGGTGGGGAAACAGAGCCAAACCATATCAACTTAACTGTTCATATTACTATTAACATTTTGGTCAGAACCACTTAATGAGTCTCTAAGACTTTCCAAACTCTCCCTCAACTTTCTGTCTTCTTCTGAGCTCTGCAAAGTCTTCTAACCTCTGCCCTCAGTACCAAAGCTGCTTCCCCTTTTTTAGGTATCTTTATAGCAATGTCATAATAGTCAGTACATTTTTTTTTGCACTGGGTCATTTGTGCATTGCTACAAAGAAATATTTAATACCTGAGACTGGGTAATTTAAAAAGAAAAGAAGATAAATTGGCTCACTGTTCTGCAGGTTGCACAAGCATAGCATCAACATCGTTCAGCTTCTGACAGTGTCTCAGGGACTTTTTAACGCATGGGGGACAGAGAAGTGTAAGAATACAAGGCAAAAACAGGAGCAAGAGAGAGAAAGTCAGGGGGAAGTGCCACACACATTTAAATGACTGGATCTCATGAGAACTCACTATAGCTAAGACAGCATCAAACCATGAGGGGTCTTACCACATGACCCAAACATCTCCAACCAGGCACCATCTCCAGTATTGGGGGTTACAATTCAACATGAGATTTGAAGAAGGACAAATATTCAAACTATATCAAGAAGCAAGACCCAATGGTAGGCTGTCTTCAGGAGACCCATCCCACATGCAATAACACCCTTAGGCTAAAAGTAAATGGATAAAGAATAATCTACCAAGGAAACAGAAAACAAAAAAAAAAGCAGGGGTTGCTATTTTAATTTCAGACAAAACAGATTTTAAGCCAACAAAGATGAAACAAGAAAAAGAAGGACATTACATAATGGTAAGGGTCTCAATTCAGCCAGAAGACCTAACTATCCTAAATATATTTGCACTTAACACAGGAGTGCCTAGACTCATAAATCAAGTTCTTAGAAACCTATAAAGAGAGTTAAATAACCATACAATAATAGCGGGAGACTTCAACATCCTACTGACAATATTAGCCAGATCATCAAGACAGAAAACTAACAAAAATATTCAAGACATGAACTCAACACTTGACTAAATGAAACTAATACACATTTACAGACCATTCCACCCAACAACAACAAAAAACCAGAATATGAATTCTTCTCATCTGCACATGAAACATACTTTAAAATTGACCACACAATTATACATAAAACAATCCTCAGCAAATTCAAGAAACAGAAATAATACCAACCACACTTTCAGACTACAGAACAATAAAAATAGAAATCAGTAATAAGAAAATCAGTCAAAATCACATAATTACATGGAAATTAAGTAATCTGATCCTGAATGACTTTTGGGTAAGTAATAAAATTAAAGCAGAAATCAAGAAATTGTTTGAAACTGACAACAAAGATACAGCATACTAGAATCCCTGGGACATAGCTAAGGCAGTGTTATAAGGTAAGGTTATAGCACTAAATTAAAAATGTAGAGAGATCTCTACTTAACAACCTAACATCACAACTAGAGGAACTAGAGAAACAAGAGCAAACCAATTCCAAAGCAAGCAGAAGATAGGAAACAAAGACAAAATCAAAGCTGAACTGAAGGAAATTGAGACATGAAAAACCACACAAAAGATAAACAAATACAAGAGCTGGTTTTTACAAAAAATTAGAGAGGCAGACCACCAGCTAGACTAATAAAGAAAAATGAGATTATGCAAATAAACACAATCATAAATGACAAAGGGGATGTTGCCACAGACTCCACAGAAATACAGCAAAACCCTCACAGACTACTACAAGCACTTCTATGCACACAAGCTAAAAAACCTAGAGAAAATTGACGAATTCCAAGACACATATAACTTCTGAATACTGAACCAAGAAGAAACTGAATCCCTAAACAGACTAATAACCAGTTCCAAAATTGAATCAGTAATAAAATCTTGCCTACCAAAAAAAACCCAGGACCAGACAGATTCACAGCTGAATTCTACCAGATGTATAAAGAAGAGCTGGTATCTTTCCTACTGAAACTATTCCAAAACACTGAGGAGCACAGAATCCTCCTAAGTCATTCTACGAGGCCAGTATCATCCTGATACCCAAACCTGGCAGAGACAACAACAAAAAATAAAATTTCAGGTCAATATCCTTGGAGAACATAGATACAAGAATCTTCAACAAAATACTAGCAAACTGAATCCAGCAGCATGTCAAAAAGCTAGTCCACCACAAATCATGTTTTTTGTCTTTAGTTCTGTTTATGTGATGAATCACATTTATTGATTTGCATATGTTAAACTAATCTTGTATCTCAGGGATAAAGCCTACTTGATACAAATTTGGTTTAACATATGCAAATCAATAAATGTGATTAATCACCTAAACAGAACTAAAGACAAAAAACATTATTATCTCAATAGATGCAGAAAAGACTTTCAACAAAATTCAACATTCCTTCTGGTTAAAACTCTCAACAAATTAGGCATTGAAGGAACATACTTAAAAAAGAAAGAGCCATTTATGACAAACCCACGGCCAACATCATACTGAATGGGCAATAGCTAAAAGCATTCCCCTTGAAAACAAGCACAAGGATGCCTTCTCTCCACACTTTGATCCAATATATATTTTTTTTTTTTTTTTTTTTTTTTTTTGAGATGGAGTCTCGCTCTGTCACCCAGGCTGGAGTGCAGTGGCGCAATCTCGGCTCACTGCAAGCTCCGCCTCCCGGGTTCACGCCATTCTCCTGCCTCAGCCTCTCTGAGTAGCTGGGACTACAGGCGCCCGCCACCACGCCCGGCTAATTTTTTATATTTTTAGTAGAGACGGGGTTTCACCGTGGTCTCGATCTCCTGACCTTGTGATCCGCCCGCCTCGGCCTCCCAAAGTGCTGGGATTACAAGCGTGAGCCACCGCGCCCGGCTGATCCAATATATTATTAGAAGTCCTGGCCAAAGCAATCAGGTAAAAGCAAGAAACAAAAGGCATTGAAATAGGAAGAGAGGAAGTCAAACTACACCTATTTTTAGATGATATGATTCCATACCTAGAAAACCTCACAGCCTGTGCCCAAAAGCTGCTTGATCTGATAAAAAAAAAAAAAGTCTCAGTACACAAAATTAACATACAAAAAATTGTAGCATTCCTATACACCAACAGCATCCCAGCTGATAGCCAAAGCAAGAATGCAATCCCATTCACAATAGCCATAAAAATAATAAAATATATTGAAGGAACCTACCTCAAAATAATAAGAGCCGTCTATAACAAACCCACAGCCAACATCATATTGAATAGGAAAAAGATGGAAGCATTCCCCTTGAAAAACAGCACAAGACATGGATGCCCTCTATCACTGCTACTATTCAACACAGTACTGGAAGTCCTGGCTGGAACAAACAGGCAATAGAAAGACATAAAGGGCATCCAACTAAAAATAGAGGAAGTCAAACTATACCTGTTTGCAGATGACATGATCATATATTTTAAAAACCCTATAGTCTTGACCCAAAAGCTTCTTTAGCTGATAAACAACTTCAGCAAATTTTCAGGATAAAAATCAACATAAAAATATCACTAGCATTCCTAGACACCAAGAACAGATAAGTTGATAGCCAAATCAGAAACAAAATCCCATTCACAACTGCCACGCAAATAATAAAATACCTAGAGATACAGCTCACCAGAGAGGTTAAAGATTTCTACAATGAGAATTACAAAACACTGCTGAATGAAATCAGAGATAGCACAAACAAATATAAAAAACATTCCATGCTCATAGATAGGAAGAAATCAATATTGTTAAAATGTCCATACTGCCCAAAGCAATATATAGACTCAATGCTATTTCTATCAAACGACCAATGACATTCTTCACAGAATTAGAAAAAAACTATTTTAAAATTCATGTGAAACCAAAATGAACCTGAGTAGTCAAGGCAATCCTAAGCAAAAAGAACAAAGCTGAAGGCATGTATTATAAACAAACCCATTAAAAAGTGGGCCAAATACATAACAGACACTTTTGAAAAGAAGACATGCATGCAGCCAACAAGCATATGAAAAAAACTCAATATTACTGATTATTAGAGAATTCAAATCAAAACCACAATGACATACCATCTCATACCAGTCAGAATGGCTATTACTAAAGAGTCAAAAAATAACAGATGTCGTCGAGGTTGTGGAGAAAAGGGAATGCTTGTCCACTGTTGGTAGGAGTATAAATTAGTTTAATCATTGTGGAAAGCAGTGTGTCAGTTCTTCAAAGAGCTAAAAACAGACCATTCAACCCAGCAATCCCATTACTGGGTATATACCCAAAGGGATATAAATCATTCTACCATAAAACATGCATATGAATATTCACTGCAGCAATATTTACAATGGCAAAGATACGGAATCAACTTAAATGCCCATTAATGACAGACTGGATGAAGAAAATGTGGTATATATGCACCATGGAATACTATGCAGCCATAGGAAAGAATGAGATCATGTCTTCTGCAGGGACATGGATGGACCTGGGATGTGTGTATATATATATATATACGTGTATATATATATATATACGTGTATATATATATATCTATACATATATACACATATATATCTATACATATATATACACATATATATCTATACATATATACATATATCTATACATATATACATATATATCTATACATATATACACATATATATCTATACATATATACCTATATATCTATACATATATATCTATAGATATATACATCTATACATATATCTATACATATATATACACATATATATATCTATATATATATATATCCCCCATGTTCTCAGTTTTATATATATATATACCCCATGTTCTCAGTTATAAGTGGAAAATAAATGATGAGAACACATGGACACAAAGAGGGGAATAATGGACAATGGGGTTTACTTGAGGGTGGAGAGTTGGAGAAGGGAGAGGATAAGAAAAAAAAAAGTATTGTCTAATAGGCTTAGTACCTGAGTGATAAAATAATCTTTACAACAAACCTCTGTGACATGAGTTTACTCATATAGCAAACCTGAACTTGTACCCCTGAACCTAAAAGTTTAAAAAATATAACAAAGTAAATTTTAAAAAGAATTAAATACTTCAGAATACAAGAATCAGAAATGTGAAAGATCTCTACAATGAGATTTACAAAACACTGCTCCAAGAATCAGAGATAACACAAATAAATGAAAATATTTCATGCTAGTAGGAAGAATCAATAATGTTAAGTGGCCATAAAGCACAAGGCAAGTTACAGATTCAATATTATTCGTATCAAACTACTGATGACATTCTTCACAAAATTAGTGAAAACTACTTTAAAATTCATATGCAACCACAGATGAGCTCAAATTGCCAGGGTAATCCTAAAGAGAAAGAAGAAAGCTGGAAGTATCACATTACCCAACTAAAAACTACAGTGCAATGCTAAAATAACTGAAACAGCATGGTACAGGTATAAAAACAGACACATAGACCAATGGAATAGAATAGAGAGCGAGAAAGAATGCTGCACACCTACAACCATCTGATCTTCAACAAAACTGACAAAAACAAGCAATGGGGAAAGAACTTTCTATTCAATAAATGGTTCTGGGATAACTGGCTAGCCATATGCAGAAGATTGAAACTGGACCCTTTTATTATACCATATACAAAATTCAACTCAAGATGGATTAAAGACTTAAATGTAAAACCTAAAACTATAAAAACACAAGAAGAAAACCTAGGAAATACCATTCTGGACATAGGGCCAGGAAGATATTTCATGATAAAGATGCCAAAAGCATTGGCAACAAAAACAAAAATTGACATATGGAACCTAATTAAACTAAAGAGCTTCTGCACAGCCAAAGAAACTATCAACAGAGTAAACAGACAACCTACAGAATGGGAGAAAATGTTTGCAAAATATGCATCTGACGAAGGTCTAATATCCAGCATCTGTAAGAAACTTAAACAAATTTATAAGCAAAAAGCAAACAACCCCATTAAAAAGTAAGCAAAGGACATGATGGACACTTTGCAAAAGAAGACATGCACACAGCCAAGAAGCATATGAAAAAATAGTTTGCATCTGTAAGCATTAGATAATTCCAAATAAAAATCACAATGAGATACCATCTCATAGCAGTCAGAATGGCTACTATTAAAAAGTCAGAAAATAACAGATGCTGGTGATGTTGTGGAGAAAAGGGAACACTTATATGCTGCTGGATGGAATATAAAGTTTTTCAGTCATCATGGAAAGTATTTTAGTGCTTTCTGAAAGAATGTAAAACAGAATTGCAATTTAACCCAGCAATCCCATTACTGGGTGTATACCCAAAGAAATATAGATCATTTTGTCATAAAGACACATATGTTCACTGCAGCATTATTCACAACAGTGAAGCCATGAAATCAACCTAAATGCCCACCAATGGCAGACTGGATAAAGAAAATGTGGTACATACACACCATGAAATACTGTACAGCCATAAAAAGGAATGAGATCATGTCTTTTGCAGCAACATGGATGGAGCCATTATTCCAACTAACACAGGTGCAGAAAAACCACATATTCCATTTTCTCACTTGTAAGTGGTAGCTAAACATCGAGTACATATGGACACAAAGAAGTGAACAACGGACACCTGTCTTACTTAAAGGTGGAAGATGGGAGGAGGGTGAGGATCAAAAAACTACCTATTGGGTTTTATGCTTATTACCTGGGTGATGAAATAATCTCTACTCCAAACTCCTGCAAAATGCAATTTACCTATATAACAAACCTGCACGCGTAACACTGAACGTAAAATAGAAGGTTTTTAAAAAAATAAAAGTTAACACAGCTCACTACAAGGTAGGTGTTGGTGGGCAGAGACAATGAGATTCTGATACACACCCTTAAGAATCTTTTGCCCCATACCGTATGTCTTTTTGTCATGTGCCGTGTCTATGCATGTGATCCAATGTCTTCTACCTACCTATTGTTTCCAATAGGAAACAATAGCCCCAGGAGAGCAAGCCTGCATTCCTGATGACTTTATGTACCCCACATTACTTAACATCATGTGTCGTGCCCAGCCACAGAGCAATGAATGTTATTGACTCATCAAATGATGAATTTAAAGCAATTAGTCAATATTACACTAGCCCTAAGGGAAATAATGTGTTATGCACTTGTTTTAAATAACTTCCATTTATGCATTGTTGTTGTAACAACCACTACCCTCAGGGCTAAATGACGAACAGCTCTCTCCATTTTTTATCAAATGATTTATTCTCCAGCCCCTCTTGACTATAGTCTACAAGCCTCTGACGATTGTCTTTAACTCATATAATGTAGCCACTGCAGACATTTACAGACGTTGGCCTACAAAATTAATCTAGCCTCTTCCCTGCAGGCCTTCAGGTAACTCACCCACAGAAGTTATTTTATTACTCTCTTCTAGAAGCTCTGAAATGATGAAATATCAAGAACTCCTCTTAGCTGTCAATTCTTATACTGTCACTGTTACGCCTGTGGTCTCTGGAATCAGACTTCCTGGAGAAGAATGCATTCTATGACACTCACTAACTGCCTTAACTAATGTTAAAGACAAAGTTCCAACACTGTCTGTGTCTGATTTTTCTTATTTGTAAAATGAAAAAAAAAGTGGGAGGGGATAATATCAGTATCCATTGCATAGAGTTTTGTGAGGATTAAATTTCATAATGCTTATAAAGAACTCAGCACAATGACACATGATATGTGTTCTGCAAGTATTAAGGAAGGGTAGTGTTATTGGCAGTGGCAGAAGAATGGTATGCTGCTGTCAGAACCATGACAGCCAGGAAATTACACAGGGCTGCTCTGAAACAGAAGTCAGAGTAGGGAACAGGTACTGAATCTGAGGCACCATCAGTTCCAACACTGAATAGGGGGACCTGATAGAGAGATGAGGGTCTGGCTTAGTCATGAGATTCTTACATACTTTCGGCAAATACCCACTGGTACAAATAAATAAATTAATCAAGCAGGTAAATGAGTACTCTTTGATAGATGGAAACGTGAAAGTTGCAATCTTTCCTGGAAACATCAGTGTTTCCTTCTCATGATGTAGTGTGAGAAATTTTGGATCACTGGTGCTTAACTGATTCAAAACAAAACCACGATTGGTTTGATTTGACCTCTTAACCCCCAAAGTAGCAAACTGGTAGATTAAGTGGCCAATTAGTTTTCCCTGTGTAGGTGTGAGAGGAGAGAAGGCTATCATAAACCCGTAGTAGCTTCTCTCTATCACAACTATATCAACTCCACCAATGTTCAGAGTCAATGCCACCATGCAGCATCTCTGTTGACAATAGCTCTGTTACCTAATCTAAAAGGAGTGGAAGTGGCAACAGTCACGTCAACCATGAATCATCCCAGTTGCATCCCTACACTCTCCACAACACAAATAGATCTCCACCTCTCCCACTTTTAAAAGCATCATTAAGTGCTGTATTGTAGGTAGTCAGTGAAGGTCTCAGCTTCAAAGACCACTTTGACCTTCAGGTTGCACAAGAACCTACTTGTCAGTGAGAATTTGGAAAGGTACATTTTCTCCTTCCTCACAGAAGAAAAATCATTGAATAACATTGTAAATTTTGAAAACCACAATGCTGAAATGTGAGTCTTCTGTCCTTGTACAGCTAACCTTTGTAATACTGACTGCTCATTGTTGTCTATACTACAGTTCCAGAATCACAGACCAGGAAGTGTCCTGGCCAAATATATCATCTTTCCACTAGGTAGAACATTTTATCCTTGCCTTTCTTCTTGCCCTAGTAATGTGAGTTACACTAGACTATGTTCATCTCTCCCCAGGAAAAGTCACTGGGAACCTTGCAGTGCCATTATTAATTTACCCTCATCCCACTTCTTTCCCACTCCTTTCCTCACTGCTGCCAATATGTGCTATAAATTCTTTTCTCCATCATGTTACTTATGCTGTTTCCTCCCCCTGAAATGCACTCCCTCCTCCTCCCAGCCTCTTCAAGTTCTAAGCATCTTTTAACACCTAGCTCAACTTCTACATCACTAATTATGCCTCTTATGCTGGTTCCAGCAAACACTGATTTTAATCTCCTATGAGTTGATATAACAGTAAAAATCATCAATAAGCCAAGTATATTTAATTAGAAAAAAATAATTTCTGTATGTGACCAGTGGTACATACATATAATTCTGGTCTTCTGGGTACGAAAGTCCTGGAGGACAATTTTACATTGGACACATATATTGTGCACAGATGCTGTAAACATATATTCACTTACAACCCCCTTGAATCCCCAATTATTCAAGTCCAGATTATATCTATCCCCAGTACTTATTTTATAGTTTAATTTCTTCTAATGAATATTTAACACTCATTTATTTCAATTTGTAAAAAGAGAGTAAAATATAAGAGAAAAAGTCAATATGACACTTAAGAAAATTAAAAAAGAAACAAAAAATAGAAACAATAAAGCAATTTGCCACCATTCTCTATTATCAGTCTTCATGGCAGCAAAACTAATTTTGGACCACACTTATTGATCTGCTGATTGTAATCTACTGTATCTGCTTCTCTGATTGTGTTTGGATCAGAAATTGAGAAAAATAATGAGTTAACATCTAGGGTTTTCCAGACTCCAAATGTTCTATATAGATTTACTTCTTTCAACAATTCTATGATAGGAATTTTATTCCCATTTCAGAGACGAAGGAAGGGAAACGTAAAAAGTAAAAGTAAAGCAGCTTGCTCTTATTTGCAGCAATTAGGTTGCAGAGGCAGAATTTAAACCCAGATCTGGCTTTACTCCAATGTTCATATTCACAACTGTTTTCTACGTAGTCTCTCAAATATATTTAAGTTATATTTAAATATATTGAGCCAGAACTATAAACCAGCTATGTGACTGTGGGCAACTAATTTAATCTCTTTTGGTCTCAGTATTTTTCTCACATCTGAGAAATGAGGTATTGAACTAGGTGATATCTCAGGTTCTTTCTAACTCTAATAGTCTATGAATTAAATATAAAAATTATTACTCCAAAAGAGACAGCTGCTAAGGATTTGCAATTAAACCAACCAAAAAAAATTCTGGCTCAATATATTTAAATATAACTTAAATTTACTGTTTTGGCACTCACAATTTTGCCTTGCAAGTTAATACAGAAATAATGTGAATGATAAGGTTTCCCTAACTTGAAGAGGAACATATCTCATTACAATGTCATCAAAACAAATTCAGCAGTTTAAAAGGCCAGAAATGTTATAGTAATTGACATTTACATCTTGAGTAAACAAAGTTACCATATAGAAAGTAGAGTATCTCTATATGTTTAAGAGGTTTGAGCAGAGAACTCTTCATGAATAAAACATTAGGACATAATGTGCACCCTAGTCTTTTACACTTCCTTAGCCTCCCAATTTAAGACAAGTATTCCTTCTAAACTTCCCTGTTTTGATTCTGGCTGTTTTCTGCACTTACCTTGTCTAAGTGTTTATGCTGTAAACTTGTGAATACAAAGCCCTTCAGAAAGATGCAATAATTTATAATCAGATTTATAGCCATATGCCTTAAAATATGATTTAGCATGACTCCTTTTGCAGATTGATGCTAAATTACACTTCTTTCTTAGTGCTGAAACTATTAAAAGTCACAATGTCGTGTTAACTGCTGATCTAAGATTTGATTGGAGTAAATGAATATTGGGGTGAGGCTCCATAGATGGAAAAAATAACTCTGTCTGCATTTGATTCATGACTCATTAGAAGTTGTTATCATTAGTCAATCCCTTTCATTTCAAGGGGTCTCAGGTTGAAAAGTTTTGAGTAACAGAAGATTTGTATTGGGCAATATCATAAAATGTGAGCCTGATCTGATATATAAATGCATTTGGGAAGGGAGACAAGCAAAAAAAATTCTGCTGTCCCATTACCTTGGTGTCTCATTTAAATCCAAGTTTTTAATGTGTTTAACAGTAGTATGTTTGTGATTGTGTATGTGTGTGTGTAAGATTAGGAGAGAAGGAGGAGGAGGAAGAAGAGGAGCAGGAGGAGGAGGTAAAATAAGGCTGGAAACATAGAGACAAAGACAGAGATGAAGAGAGAGAGAGTTGGGGGGCAGGAACCAAAGAATATCATATAATAGATTTTGTTGCAAAGCTCCTGCTTGTTTAACACCATGTTCAGTTTTGGATACTGTGGCTAAAACTGTGCTTTTACTTATGCAATAACCATTTACTTCTCTTCCTTTCAGATAGACTTTGCTTGCTAAAATATGCTTAAGCCTAGTAAATGAATTATGATAGGTCCATGCCAGTATGGCAATTCTGTTCCTTTTTCCCAGTGATTGGACTAATGGGATATATGTGATACAACTCTGGCCCCTGAAATCTGAAAAGAAGTCTGCTGGAAACTTCTGAAAAAGGTTTTCCTTCCCTAGAATCTCCCAGGAAGCTTAGATCTATCATGAGTCATCTCCTGGTACTGGGCATATTTTAGCTTTAGCAAAACTCAGGTTTTTGTTGTCCTGTGTTTCTTTCTGCTTTGAACATCCTCTATATAAGAATATAATACTTACAGCTATTTCGGCCACCTAGTGACCACAAGGAAAGAGAGAAAAAAAATCCAGGGAGGCCCAGTGTCCTGACATTATCATTCTGTTGAATTAATGCTAGAACTAACTATCTCTAGATTTTTCTTGCTTTAAAGAACACTAAATATCCTTGTGGTTTAAGTCAGTTAGTCTGGGTTTTTGTTATTTACTTGCAGCCATAAATATCTTCAATGATATAAGAACCTGCCCAGAAATGTGACTAACTTCTAAATAGTTGGTATAAAATCAAAGGACCAATGTCTATTACATTGGAGAACGTACATATTTCCAAATCTAGCTGTCCTTCATGACTCAATCTTGTATTTCAGCTCAACCTTCCATTTTTGGTCATACTGTCCCTCTGTCCTTTCAAGACCATCTCAACATACTGATAACACATTTTGGCAACTGACTGTGTAGATATTCGTGTTCTTTTTTCCTATCTTGTAAATTTTTTGTCATCTCTTAAACAAGATTATAAATTCCTTGAGGGCAGTGTTTGGACTTTATAACCAACTTGGCACCTAAGAGAGTACTTTGCTTCTACTTGTTTAATTGGATAGTCACACTTTTCCCTGCCCTGTTCATGCTCCAAACTCTGAAACTCAATCATTCTCCTCAAGATGGATACTCATGGGATATTGTTTTACATTGGGTTCTGGAGTAAGAGTCTTCTGTTCCATTCCCCATTCCACAGTGCAGCTTCATGGAAGTAAGATTTAAACGAATAACACTATCATAGTAAATTGTAATATTTTTATTATCTCAGGCCTCTGCTTTGCCAAAGTCTTATGGGTTGTACATAAGCAGCTTAACACTGTAATCAAAGGAGAATACTGGTATATATTTTAATGATCCAAACAATAGCATATATATTTTGTCAAATCAATTTAAAGCCTTGACTAAATTCACACGTTACCATTGTTCCAACTAGCAGTGGAGCCTTAAAGCTTGTGAAGACACTCAAATCCTGTTCGGTATTTGTGTGTACTTTTCCTCGGCCTTAGGTCATAGTTTAAGCCAAGGTCACACACACACACACACACACACACACTGCTTCTACAGACTGTACAACGTTCTTAAAGTCTGAAAAAATAGGAAGTCAGAATCATGAATTTTAGTATCCTGATAGACTCATAGAAACATTATTTTATTATTTTATTTTTTTTATTATTATACTTTAAGTTTTAGGGCACATGTGCACAATGTGCAGGTTTGTTACATATGTATACATGTGCCAAGTTGGTGCGCTGCACGCACTAACTCGTCATTCAGCATTAGGTATATCTCCTAATGCTGTCCCTCCCCCCTCCCCCCACCCCACAACAGTCCCCAGAGTGTGATGTTCCCCCTTCCTGTGTCCATGAGTTCTCATTGTTCAATTCCCACCTATGAGTGAGAACATGTGGTATTTGTTTTTTTGTCCTTGCGATAGTTTACTGAGAATGATGTTTTCTAGTTTCATCCATGTCCCTACAAAGCACATGAACTCATCATTTTTTATGGCTGCATAGTATTCCACGGTGTATATGTGCCACATTTTCTTAATCCAGTCTATCACTGTTGGACATTTGGCTTGGTTCCAAGTCTTTGCTATTGTGAATAGTGCCACAATAAACATACATGTGCATGTGTCTTTATAGCAGCATGATTTATACTCCTTTGGGTATATACCCAGTAATGGGATGGCTGGGTCAAATGGTATTTCTAGTTCTAGATCCCTGAGGAATGGCCACACTGACTTCCACAATGGTTGAACTAGTTTACAGTCCCACCAACAGTGTTAAAGTGTTCCTATTTCTCCACATCCTCTCCAGCACCTGTTGTTTCCTGACTTTTTAATGATGGCCATTCTAACTGGTGTGAGATGGTATCTCATTGTGGTTTTGATTTGCATTTCTCTGATAGCCAGTGATGATGAGCATTTTTTCATGTGTCTGTTGGCTGCATAAATGTCTTCTCTTGAGAAGTGTCTGTTCATGTCCTTTGCCCACTTTTTGATGGGTTTTTTTTTTTTCTTGTAAATTTGTTTGAGTTCATTGTAGATTCTGGATATTAGCCCTTTGTCAGATGAGTAGGTTGTGAAACTGTTCTCCCATTCTGTAGGTTGCCTGTTCCCTCTGTTGGTAGTTTCTTTTGCTGTGCAGAAGCTCTTTAGTTTCATTAGATCCCATTTGTCAATTTTGGCTTCTGTTGCCATTGCTTTTGGTGTTTTAGACATGAAGTCCTTGCTCATGCCTACATCCTGAATGGTAATGCCTAGGTTTTCTTCTAGAGTTTTTATGGTTTTAGGTCTAACATGTAAGTCTTTAATCCATCTTGAATGAATTTTTGTATAAGGTGTAAGGAAGGGATCCAGTTTCAGCTTTCTACATATGGCTAGCCAGTTTTCCCAGCACCATTTATTAAATAGGAAATTGTTTCCCCATTTCTTGTTTTTGTCAGGTTTGTCAAAGATCAGATAGTTGTAGATATGCGGCATCATTTCTGAGGGCTCTGTTCTGTTCCATTGGTCTATATCTCTGTTTTGGTACCAGTACCATGCTGTTTTGGTTACTGTAGCCTTGTAGTATAGTTTGAAGTCAGGTAGCATGATGCCTCCAGCTTTCTTCTTTTGGCTAAGGATTGACTTGGTGATGTGGGCTCTGCTTTGGTTCCATATGAACTTTAAAGTAGTTTTTTCCAATTCTGTGAAGAAAGTCATTGGTAGCTTGATGGGGATGGCATGGAATCTATAAATTACCTTGGGCAGTGTGGCCATTTTCACAATATTGATTCTTCCAACCCATGAGCATGGAATGTTCTTCCATTTGTTTGTATCCTCTTTTATTTCATTGAGCAGTGGTTTGTAGTTCTCCTTGAAGAGGTCCTTCACATCCCTTGTAAGATGGATTCCTAGGTATTTTATTCTCTTTGAAGCAATTGTGAATGGGAGTTCACTCATGATTTGGCTCTCTGTTTGTCTGTGATTGGTGTACAAGAATGCTTGTGATTTTTGTACATTGATTTTGTATCCTGAGACTTTGCTGAAGTTGCTTATCAGCTTGAGGAGATTTTGGGCTGAGACAATGGGGTTTCCTAGATATACAGTCATGTCATCTGCAAACAGGGACAATTTGACTTCCCCTTTTCCTAATTGAATACCCTTTATTTCCTTCTCCTGCCTAATTGCCCTGGCCAAAACTTCCAACACTATGTTGAATAGGAGTGGTGAGAGAGGGCATCCCTGTCTTGTGCCAGTTTTCAAAGGGAATGCTTCTAGTTTTTGCCCCTTCAGTATGATATTGGCTGTGGGTTTGTCACAGATAGCTCTTATTATTTTGAGATATTTCCCATCAATACTCAATTTATTGAGAGTTTTAGCATGAAGGGTTGTTGAATTTTGTCAAAGGTCTTTTCTGCATCTATTGAGATAATCATGTGGTTTTTGTTTTTGGTTCTGTTTATATGCTGGATTACATTTATTAATTTGTGTATGTTGAGCCAGCCTTGCATCCCAGGGATGAAGCCCACTTGATCATGATAGATAAGCTTTTTGATGTGCTGCTGGATTCGGTTTGCCAGTATTTTATTGAGGATTTTTGCATCACTGTTCATCAAGGATATTGGTCTGAAATTCTCTTTTTTGGTTGTGTCTCTGCCCAGCTTTGGTATCAGGACGATGCTGGCTACATAAAATGAGTTAGGGAGGATTCCCTCTTTTTCTATCAATTGGAATAGTTTCAGAAGGAATGGTACCAGTTCCTCCTTGTACCTCTGGTAGAATTCGGCTGTGAATCCATCTGGTCCTGGACTCTTTTTGGTTGGTAAGCTATTGATTATTGCCACAATTTCAGAGCCTGTTATTGGTCTATTCAGAGATTCAACTTCTTCCTGGTTTAGTCTTGGGAGGGTGTATGTGACGAGGAATTTATCCATTTCTTCTAGATTTTCTAGTTTATTTGCATAGAGGTGTTCTCACGCTGGGAGCTGTAGACCAGAGCTGTTCCTATTCAGCCATCTTGGCTCCCTCTCTAGACTCACAGAAACTTTTGTTTTTCTAAAAACATCTTCATCTTCAACTGAAACACTGGATTTTTTACAACCCCAAAAGTAGATGTGCTTGCCTTCCATTCCTCTTGCTATAAACCAGGCACCTGTTTTCCCCCCTCTCCAAAATCATCAGCAACCAAAAGTGGATTCATTTGACAAATGGTATATAATTCTCATTAGTGGATGGCTTGAGTCCATGGCCTTCATTTTACTTTTGTTTCTTTACTGTCCATTCCTTCTTTCACTGTGATCATTATATTTTATGTGAAGGAGTCAGAGATAATGTATTTCTTTGAGCAATTCTAAGATGAATGTCATGGAAAACAGGCAATTAGAATTTTAGCACCTGCACAATTCAATTCTAAAGCACTTTAAACAACAGCGCTAAATTTACTATAGAAAAGCAAATGTTTATCTTAAATATGGTTTAATCCTCTTTTCCAGGAAGCTTATGTAACAAAAAATGCAGCTGGAGGCTATAGTGGCCCATTTATAACCATACTTGGGTTTGTTACCAAGGAACCTGTCAAAATCAGCTTAGCTCATTTGAATGGCTTATTCTGGCTTGCTGTGTCTTTTTTCTCATTCGATTTTGGAGTTAAAACCGGTTTAGTGATGCCAGCTAAGGAATTTTTTGTTTTTTTTTTACTTTGCCAACTGTGCAGGACTGGAATAAATGGAATAGATGGCTATCCACATGGTGCCATGTTTGAGGAGCTGCTCATTTATCTCTGCCTCTTCCCAGTACTCTCTTTACTGGGATGGTTGTGGATTCCCTCCTCAGAGTCATTATTTTGGGATAAAACAAAACCTACGGCAAGCTACATATGCCTTGTAAATATATCTCCTTCTTGGGAAATAAGCCTGTGTGTTAGCCTGATTATGCCTAAATAGCAGAAAGAAAAAGAAGGTAGGTTATTGTGAGACTCAAATTCCAGTACTCAACCAAAATTGAGGCATTCACATTTTGCTCCCTGCTTAGGAGGAGGCAGACCTAGGGTCAAACTAGCTATAGCTGATATTGCTTTCATCTTTGTTCTTCAGCACTTGGCACCATTATACTCCATGCTTATGATTTATTTCTTTCTTTATTAAGTAGGGTCATCCAGTGATGACTCACTGTCCAGATTGTCTAGGACTTACAATGGTTTGATTTATAATTATTCAACTTTTCCAAGGTGCAAAGTTGATACACATTGAGTAGAAACCATACTTTGAATTTTGAACTTTGATTTTTTCCCAGGCTCATGATATGCAGTGGGATATTATCTCGTGATGCTGAGAAGTAGCAGCCAGCTGCAACTCCAAGTCAGTCACACAACCTTGAGAGTGGACAAACTTATGTTCTACAGTGTACTGTTGCCAGAGGAACTTGCCCAACTATAGGCTAATTTAAGTGTTCTCAGCACGTTTAAGGTAGGCTAGAATAAGGTATGATGGTCATCAAGTTAGGTGTATTAAATGCATTTTTTTCAACTTAGATTATTTTCAACTTACGATCAGCTTATCAGGATGTAACCTCATCCTAAGTTGAGGAGCATCTGTATTAGTTTTCTATTGTTGTAAAACACATTATGACACACTCACAGGCTTTAAACAACACCCATTTATTAGCTCAAAGTACTATAAGTCATAAGTCCAAGTAGGCTGGACAGACATCCCTATCCTGTATTTCACAAGGCTGAAATTATGTGTGTTGGCCAGACTAGGCTCTTATCTGGACTATACGGGGAAGAACCCACTTCTAAGCTCACTTAGATTGTTGGCATAATGCAGTTCATTGTACTTATAGAACTAAGATACCCATTTCTTTGAAGACTGTTAGGCAGGGACACTTCCAACTTTATCTGGTCCTTTCACATGGTTCCCTGCATCTTCACTGCCATGAGCAGCATGCGCTTGGAAACTCTCCGACTTCCTCTTCCGCTACCAGCTTGGAGAAAAACCCATTTTTAAAGAGATCATGTGATTAGATTCAGCCCACACATATAATGTCCCTTTTGCTATGTAATGTGACATAACCACAGGAGTAATTACAGGAAACTAAGGTATGGAGATCATAAAATTATGTCTACCACATCTTCACTTATTTTTTTATTAGGGTAATTTGTCCTCACTTTTCTCCTGATTAAAATGTAAGCTTTACCTGGTTTTAATATTTGATATTCATCTGTTAGATTGGAAATAGTATATACCTTAGAATTCCCCCCAGAAACCAGAATCTATAGAATACCTTTTAATTGTTCATAACCAGATGCTACAAGTCATAATACACTGAGCCCACAAAAATAAGATTACTGAATAAAGACATGTGGGGCAAAGGTTGCATTCTCAACTTTATGTTTTTCCAGCTTTTGTTTTAAGCACTGGTATGATGATGCAGGGAGGCAATGAACTAGAAGGACATTTAAACATGTTCTCTTGTAGGCTTTTTGTTTTGGCTTTTGTACACCTTGAATAATATGAACCCCTTTGAGTGAGCCTTAGGATATTGTTATGCCTTGTCTCCAATGAACATCATTAAGTCAGCATATTTTCCCAAGATTCTGAAAATCAAGCCAATCTTTTCCTTCTTTACTTTAGCCCAAGATAATTTCAGACATTTCCTGATAACCTGTGACAGTTCATTTTTATGAGTGAGCCTGAGAAAACTGCATGCACACCAATAGCAAGGAAAAGCATTTTGGAGGGCATGAATGGATACTCAGTTGCCCATGGAGAGTACTTGGGTGATGGGACACTAGGAGTCTGAGGTGAGAGAACCAGAGGCCCTGGTATGTAAACAGTGATGTATTGTTTTTTCTTAATCTATATCACTGGAGAAAAACTGAAATTCAGTGTCATAAAAATCTGATACTATTTAAGGTAGTAAGGGGCCAAGGTCATATACCTACAAGGGTCAGAAATATAGAGTATATGAAGAAAGTCCTGTATAAGATAGAAAACAGAGTGAGGGAAACTCTGGTGAATGGGAAAGCATATGCTAAGTACAAAGTCACTATTCAGCTCCAGCAAATAGTTGCCATATGATAATTCAGGAGTATTATTTTCTTATCTTCCAATTGTATAAATAAAGGCCTGAAATCAAGAGTTTGGTATGAAATCTCCTGAATTTTAAATGTTGGCAATTAAAATTCTATGAGTAGGACTTCTGGTTTCAGCTTTGATATATGAAGATCTGGTGAGCCGTCACTTCCATTCTTACAACAACAACAAAAACAAATCTGGACAAAACTAAAAACTAGATCCCTTCCTTACACCTTATACAAAAATTAATTCAAGATGGATTATAGACTTACATGTTAGACCTAAAACCATAAAAACCCTAGAAGAAAACCTAGGCAATACCATTCAGGAGATAGGCATGGGCAAGGACTTCACGTCTAAAACACCAAAAGCAATGGCAACAAAAGCCAAAATTGACAAATGGGATCCAGTGAAACTAAAGAGATTCTGCACAGCAAAAGAAACTACCATCAGAGTGAACAGGCAACCTACAGAATGGGAGAAAATTTTCACAACCTACTCATCTGACAAAGGGCTAATATCCAGAATCTACAATGAACTCAAACAAATTTACAAGAAAAAAACAAACAATCCCATCAAAAAGTGGGCAAAGGACATGAACAGACACTTCTCAAAAGAAACCACAATGAGATACCATCTCACACCAGTTAGAATGGCCATCATTAGAAAGTCAGGAAACAACAGGTGCTGGAGAGGATGTGGAGAAATAGGAACACTTTTACACTGTTGGTGGGACTGTAAACTAGTTCAACCATTGTGGAAGTCAGTGTGGCGATTCCTCAGGGATCTAGAACTAGAAATACCATTTGACCCAGCCATCCCATTACTGGGTATATACCCAAAGGACTATAAATCATGCTGCTATAAAGACATATGCACACGTATGTTTATTGCGGCACTATTCACAATAGCAAAGACTTGGAACCAACCCAAATGTCCAACAACGATAGACTGGATTAAGAAAATGTGGCACATATACACCATGGAATACTATGCAGCTTTTTTTTTTTTTTCATCCATGTCCTTTGTAAGGACATGGATGAAACTGGAAAACATCATTCTCAGTAAACTATCACAAGGACAGAAAACCAAACACCGCATGTTCTCACTCATAGGTGGGAATTGAACAATGAGAACTCATGGACACGGGAAGGGGAACATCACACTCTGGGGACTGTTGTGGGTTGGGGGGAGGGGGGAGGGACAGCATTAGGAGATATACCTAATGCTAAATGACGAGTTAATGGGTGCAGCAAACCAACACGGCACATGGATACATATGTAACAAACCTGCACATTGTGCACATGTACCCTAAAACCTAAAGTATAATAATAAAATTTAAAAAAGAAAGAAAAAAAAAGTGATTTGTGAGGGAAACACCTGCGTCTTTGAAGAGCCCTGTAATTGTTCTTCTCTGTACATCACATCTAACAGTAGGAACTGCAGTCACTCAACTACAAAATTTAAATACAATGGGAATAATTGGATCCTGAGTTGGCAGGGGCCAGGTGATGGCACTCAACCATCAAAGGCAAGGTGGGTATACCTACTGGAATGGACAGCAGAGGCAAAGCAGCAATCAGAATAGTCTGACTCATGTATAGCTCTGGCATTGGCTAATTAATAATGGTGTTCCTAGAAGTGAAATTGATACGAAGCCTACTGCATTCCTACTTCATTTACATAAGCAGAAAACTTCCAGATCCAATGGACAAAATAATTTGACTTATAAAAATAGAAAATTATTACCTCTCAATCCATTTCCAGACTTCAGCCAGTTTACAGACCCAGAACTCCTTGAATGAAGGGGAGGCTGGGTATCCTTGAGGAAGGACCCCACTATACTACTGACAATTTATGCTGTTAATCTCTTTCCCATCCTTCCCCAAGAAGACCTCTGGCCTTTTACCAGGATAACTGTGCATTGAGGAAAGGGAAATGATCAGACATTTTGGGGACTACCGGACACTGGCTCTGAGCTGACATTAATTCCAGAGGAACCAAAATGTCATTGTAGTCCTCCAGTTAAAGTAGAGGCTTGTGGAGGTCAGGTAATTAATGGAATTTTGGCTTGGGTCTGACTTACAGTGGGTCCTTGGACTCATCCTGTGGTCTTTTCCCCAGTGCCAGAAAACATAATTGACATATACATACTTAGCAGCTGGCAGAACCCCCACATTGGCTCCCTGACTGGTAGGGTGAGGGCTATTATGGTGATAAAGGCCAAATATAAGCCATTAGAGCTGCCTCTACCTATAAAAAAAACAGTAAAACAAAAACAATATTTCATCCCTAGAAGGATTGCGGAGATTAGCGCCACCATAAAGGACTTGAAAGATGCAGGAGTGGAGATTCCCGCCACATCCCAATTCAACTCTCCTATTTGGCCTGTGCGGAAGACAGATGCATCTTGGAGAATGACAGTAAATTATTATAAGCTTAACCACCAAGTTGTAACTCCAATTGCAGCTGCTGTACCAGATGTAGTTTCATTGCTTAAGCAAATTAACACGTCTCCTGGTACCTGGTATGCAGCCACTGACTTGACAAATGCCTTTTTCTTTATTCCTGTCCATAAGGTACACTAGAAGCAATTTTCCTTCAGCTGGCAAGGCCAGCAATATACCTTTACTGTCCTACCTCAGGGTTATATCAACTGTCCACCTTGGGTCATAATTTCATTTGGGGAGACCTTGATCGCTTTTTGCTTCCACAAGATATCACGCTGGTCTATTACATTGAGGATATTATGCTGATTGGATCCAGTGAGCAAGAAGTAGCAAGCATACTGGACTTATTGGTAAGATATTTGTGTGCCAGAAGATGGGAAATAAATCTGACTAAAATTCAGGGACCTTCTACCTTAGTGAAATTTCTAGTGGTCCACTGGCGTGGAGCCTGTCAAGATATTCCTTCTAAGATGAAGAATAAGTTGCTGCATTTGGCCTCTTCTACAACCAAGAAAGACACACAATGCCTAGTGGGCCTACTGGGAGTTTGCAGCCAACAAATTCCTCATTCTGGTGTGTTATTCTGGCTGATTTATCGAGTGACTCAAAAGGCTGCCAGCTTTGAGTGGGGTCCAGAACAGGTGAAGGCTCTGCAACCAGTTCAGGCTGCTGTGCAAGACGCTCTGCCACTTGGGTCATACGACCCAGCCGATCCAAAGGTGATTGAGATGTCAGTGGCAGATAGGGATGCTGTATGGACCCTTTGGCAGGCCCCCAAAGGTGAATCACAGTGGAGGCCTCTGGGATTTTTGAGCAAGGCCCTACCATCTTCTACAGATAACTATTCTCCTTTTGAGAGACAGGTCTTGGCCTGTTACTGGGCTTTGGTGAAAATGGAATATTTAACTATGGGTCATCAAGTCACCATGTGACCTGAACTGTTTATCATCAACTGGGTGCTTTCTGACCCACCTAGCCATAAAGTCAATTGTTTGTCTGGATGGTCAGGGACTTGGAAGAAGCATGATTGGAAGATTTGTGACAAAGGAATTTGGGGAAGAAGTATGTGGATGGACCTCTCTCTGAGTGGTCAAAAACTGTAAAGATATTTATATCCTATGTGAGTGCTCACCAACGGGTGACCTCAGCAGAGGAGGATTTTAATAATCAAGTGGATAGAATGATCTGTTCTGTGGATATCACTCAGCCTCTTTCTCCAGCTACCCGTCATTGCCCAAAGGGCCCACGAACGAAGTGGCCATGGTGGCAAGGATGGAGGTTATGCATGAGCTCAGCAACATGGACTTCCACTTACCAAGGTTGACCTTGCTGTGGCCACTGCTGAGTGCCCTATTTGCCAGCAGCAGAGACCAACACTGAGCCCTGTATATGGCCCCATTCTTCAAGGTGATCAGCCAGCTACCTGGTAGCAGGTTGATTATATTGGACCTCTTCCATTATGGAAAGGGCAGAGGTTTGTCCTCAATGGAATAGACACTTACTCCAGATATGAGTTTGCCTATCCTGCACGCAATGCTTCTGCCAAGACTACTATTCATGGACTCATAGAATGCTTTATCCACCATCATGGTATTCCACACAGCATTGCCTCTGACCAAGGCACTCACTTTATGGCTAAAGAAGTGTGGCATTGGGCTCATGGTCATGGAATTCACTGGTTTTACCATGTTCCCCATCATCCTGAAACAGCTGGATTGATAGAAGTATGGATTGGCCTTTTAAAGTCACAATTACAACACCAACTAGGTGACAATACTTTGCAGGGCTGTGGCAAAGTTTTCTAGAAGGCCGTGTATGCTCTGAATCAGCATCCAATATATAATAGAGTTGCTCCCATAGCCAGGATTCATGGGTCCAGGAATCAAGGGGTGGAAGTGGAAATGGTACTGCTCACCATCACCCAAAATGACCCACTGGCAAAACTTTTTGCTTCCTGTTCCTGCAACATTACGTTCTGCTTGCATAGAGGTCTGAGTTCCACAGGGAGGAATGCTGCCACTAGGAGACAGAACAACAATTTCATTAAACTTGAAGTTAAGATTGCCATCTGGACACCTTGGGCTTCTCCTATCTTTATGTTAACAGATTAAGAAGGGAGTTACAGTTTTGGATGGGGTGATTGACCCAGACTATCAAGATGAAATCATTCTACTACTCCACAATGTAGGTAAGGAAGAGTATGCATGAAATACAGGAGATTCATTAGGGTGTCTCTTAGTATTACCACGCCCTGTAGTTAAGGTAAATGAGAAACTACAACAGCCCAATCCAGGCAGGACCACAAATGGCCTAGACCCTTCAGGAACGAAGGCTTGGGTCAGTCCACCAAGAAAAGAAACACAACCCACTGAGGTGCTTGCTGAAGGCAAAGGGTATACAGAGTGGGTAGTAAAAGAAGTTAGTCATCAATACCAGCTATGACCATGTGACCAGTTGCAGAAATGAGGACTGTAATTGTCATGAGTGTTTCCTCCTTCTAGTGTTAAAACCATTTGTGCATGTATATACACTTGTAATAAGAAAATATCTTCATTTTATTTCTTTTCCTTTATCATGTGACATAAATTTTATTTACTTCATATCTGCACTTAAGTATTGTTAACTCTATGTAATAGCATTTGGGTTGGAGATTGGTGCATTTCTGGTTGTATGAAGGATAGTTGTGTATGTTAGGAATACTTATGACCCTGTTACTGTCTTTATTTGAAGTTTATGTATGACCTCAGGAGACGTGTATGGGTTCAAGTTGACAAGGGGTAGACTTGTGATGGTTAATACAGGGTGTCAACTTGACTGGACTGAAAAATGCAAAGTGTTGATCTTGGGTGTGCCTGTGAGGGTGTTGCCAAAGGAGATTAACATTTGAGTCAGTGGGCTGGGAAAGGCAGACCTACTCTTTATCTTAGTGGTCACCATCTAATCAGCTGCCAGTGTGGCCAGGATATAAAGCAGGCAGAAAATGTGAAAAGGCTAGAGTGGCTTAGCCTCCCAGCCTACATCTTTCTGCCGTGCTGGATGTTACCTGCCCTTGAAAATCAAATTCCAAGTTCTTCAGCTTTGGGCCTCAGACTGGCTTCCATGCTCCTCAGCTTGCAGATGGCCTGTTGTGATACCTTGTGATTGTGAGAGTTAATACTACTTAATAAACTCTCTCTCTCTCACACACACACACACACACACACACACACACACACACACATATCTCCTATTAGTTATGTCCCTCTAGAGCACCATGACTAATAGAGGAAGGAAAAAGTCAAATTATCCTTGCCTGCAGATGATATAATCTTACACTTGAAATAACTTATAGACTTCATAAGAAACCTATTAGAACTAATAAAAAATTCAGTAACGTTGCAAAATACAAATCAACATAAAAAAATCAGTTGTATATCAACATGTCAACAGTGAACAATGTGAAAAAGAAATCACAAAATGAAATTTATAATAGCCACACATAAAATTAAATACCTAGAAATTAACCAAAGAAGTGAAAGACTTTAACAATGAAAACTACAAAGCACTGATTAAAGAAATTGGAGGAGCCCCCAAAATGGCAAAAAATATTCCATATTTATGGATTTGAAGAATCAATATTGTTAAAATTTTCATACTACCCAAAGAAATCTATAGATTCAATGCAATTTCTATCAAAATACCAATTGCATTCTTCACAGAAATTAAAAACAATTTAAAAATTATATGAAACCAGAAAACACCCAGAATAGCCAAAGCTATCTTAATTAAAAAGGAGAAAACAGGAGGAATCACATTACCTGACTTCAAATTATACTACAGAGCTATACTAACCAAAACAGCATGGTACTGGCATAAAAATATGCAAAGACCAACGGAACAGAATATAGAACCCAGAAATAAATCCAGACAGCAACAGTGAACTCATTTTTGACAAAGTTGCCAAGAACATACACTAGGAAAAAGACAATGTCTTCAATAAATGGTGCCAGGAAAACTGGATATCCATATGCAGAAGAATGAAACTAGACCCCTATCTCTCATCAAATATGAAAATCAAATAAAAATGGATTAAAGTCTCAAATCTAAGACACCATCCTATAAAACTACTATAAGAAAACTTTGGGGAAAATCTCCAGGACATTGATCTAGATGAAAATTTCTTGAGCAATACCCCACAAGCACAGGCAACTAAAGCAAAAATGGTCAAATGTGATCACATCAAGTTAAAAAGCTTCTGTACAGCAAGGGATACAATAAACAAGATGAAGAGAAAACACGCAGAATGAGAGAAAATATTTGCAAACTACCCCTCTGACAAAAGATTATTAAACAGAATATATAAGGAGTTCAAACAACTCTATAGGGAAACATTTAATAATCTGGTAAAAAAAATCTGTAAAAATATTTGAATAGACGTTTCTCAAAATAAGACATACAAATGGCAAATAGGCCTATGAAAAAGCACTCAACATCACTGATCATCAGAGAAATGCAAATCAAAATTACAATGAGAGGTAATCTCATCTAGTTAAATGGCTTATGCCCAAAAGACAGGAATTGACAAATGCTGGTGAAGATATGGAGAGAAGTGAACCCTTATACACTGTTGGTGGGAAGGTAATTTAGTACAAACACTATGGAGAACAGTTTGGAGCATCCTGAAAAAACTAAAAATTAAGCTACAATATTGAAAGGAGTTAGCTAACTTGCCTTAGGTAGACAGCAATGAAAGGGTTCCTGGAGAGCCCCTGACCCACAGGTCAGTGTCTCATCCCACATAATACAAAAAGCAGCCTGGGGAAAAAAACAAGCCACAGGAACCAATGAGCGAACTAGCACAGGGAGTTGTGCCTGGAGACATGCCTCCTGCTGCACAGATAGGAGAACCTCCAGCCCATTCAGATAAAAACTTGCACAAAACCCTGGCTCACTCAGACAAGAAACAAGGCCTGACAGAGAAATGCTTTTGTCTTTTGTATAATCAGTGGGCCCCCAGGAAACTTTCTTCTCCTTTTGTGGGCATGAACACAATGGGTTCTGGTGGGCACTTTCCTTTCTTTTTTGGATTGTTAGCCTGACCTCCATGAATCATCACTTTAGTCCCTGGTTGGTCCTGGGCCAAGGTCCCAGACCAAACTTTCATTTTAACTCCTGACAGGTCGCAGACCAAGCTGAGCAGCCTCTATGAATCATCACTTCAGCCCCTGATTGGTCCCAGGCCAAGGCGAGTCACATGTTCTCCAAGACAGCCCACAAACTAAGGACATTCATTCCCCTTCCTAGTCCACAAAAAACCCTAAAACCCAGCCTCATAGGGGACAACCCATTTGGGCCCCCTCTCTGCTAGCAGAGACCTTTTTTCTTTCACTTATCAAACTTTCACTGCAATCTCAACCTGTGTCTGCACTCCTTTATCGTCTTGGAGGTGAGATAAAAAAAAAACTTCAGGTGATATTTCACGAGAGACTCTTACATTGTGGTGCATTGGTGAGACTACAACATATTTTGGTGCATTGGTCAGGAAGAAAGGGATTCATCAGAAGGATGAGTAGGAGCAGACCTTTTACTCTTTACTTTCTGAGGCTTCTTGTCTTCAGTTTTTTTTCTCTCAAGAGCAAATAAAATGCCAGACCTCTTTTAGCCATTTAAACAATGGTTAGCATGGCTGCCAGCCTTAAAACTCAATGGGCAGTCTTGTTGGAGAGGACTTTGTCAATTCCCCAATTGCTCTCAGATGCTAGGAATTTTGGCTCTGTTCCAATCCAGTTTCCTTTCATGGAAGGCCTAGCCATTGTGTGGGATTAGAAGGAGGTCCTAGAGCAACTGAAGATTTCTGGCTGAGGCTACACCTCAGTGTTACATGAAGGCCCTTGGACTAACTCCATTCCCTGACAGCCCATCAGGGCACTGGCACAAGGACTTCTAGTCTTTTTCTATTGCATTTTTCTTCTATCTTTTGGCAGCTATCATGTCTCCTATTCCTTCTTTGTACACAACGTTGTGGGTGTTTTTACAGCCTAGGGATATAATCTTGCTGGGTAGAATCAGTCAGTGCCTTAGTCATCAGGAATGTAACTCAAAGAGTTGTTTTTGTGACTTCCTAAAAACGGGTAATTCAAGATCTCTCTACATTTTCACCTAGTAAGGACCTTTCTGTCCCCTAATAATAGACATTCATGGCACTGTATTGGAGGATATTTCATCCCAATTGAATACCTTCTTTCCATTTGGGTTGTTTTTTCCTCCATATAAGAGTTCAGCACTGTCCAATTAATCTAAGCAGTTCCCTTATGAGACAAGTTAATTTTCTTATGCTGGGAGGAATGCTATGGGGACAGCTTATCAAACCCCAAACATCTCTTTCTAACATTTGCCTGAAAATAATTTGGAGTCAGAGTTTTTTTTACCAAACATTTCTGGCCCTAGAGTACCACCTAATGGGATGGATTTTTTTTTTCTGTGGTGAGCCTTGTCAGCCTTTTGCCCAAAACCTCTAGTTCCCAGTTCCTCTCCCTCTTACATCCCTCTAACAGTAATCAAACCCCATGCCCCATCTGTAAACAGGAAAACTCCACTTTCAACAATCAGGAGGAAGTCACCCTTAAAGGACAGATTTTAGTGTCTGTATTGCCCCATCAAATGAAGGACAGCCATTCAATTCTTACCGTTTTTCAAGGCACCTGTTCTGTATCCAACTATACTGTGATTTAAACAAAAAAGAAATTTTATGTTTCGAAGTCAATCAGTCCCATACTCTGGGATTCCAGTGTTTCAGTGGAGCCATAACAAGGGAAGCCAGAGATAGTATTATGACACTTCCTCCATTAAAGATTCTTGCCCAAATACAACTACTGCAAAAACTCTCCTAGGCCTCTGGGGTACCTTAGGAGCCTTTTGGGCTGAGTGAGTCTAAGAATCCAGCAGGGTGGAAAGCTAAAGCATTGTGCAGGTGAGTGTGACTAGTTCTGCTGACTAGCTCCTTCAGATCCATGGGTGAACATCAGGCTTGCATCCATGGGTGACACCTATGATGGTTGTCAGAACCCAGAGGAGGAGAAAAGGGGTGAAGGGTAATACCCTTTGGGCCTTTCTCTCCACTCTGGATCACTCCAGAAAGAATAAGGAGACCGACGGATGCCTTTTCTTCTCTCTTTTCTAAATGAGTAACTGTCTACAGTCTGCACTCCCCTTTGAGTGCATTCTGAAACACTGGAACTCCTTTAACCCTGAGACTCTGAAGAAAAAATGACTTATATTCAATTGCACAAGGACATAGCCATCTTATAGACAGGGGACCTGGCCTCCTCAGGGAAGCATTAATTTCAATACTATCCAACAACCAGATCTTTCTTTGCCCTGTGAGACAACCCAGATCTTGTAAGCATTGTAAAATTAACCCTGCCCTCTTGGCAGCCAAATCAGGCAAGCCTACAAAATATAATTCCCCAAAGACAGAGAGACAAACCCTTGGGGAACCCTCCAATGCAACTTCTGGGTGCCCTACCTGCCTCCCTTATATAGGGCCCCAAATAGCCATATCATCAGCTCCTCTAGCTATGCTACTCAAAAAACTCACCTTCACTGTTATCTTTGCAGGAAATGCCCAATGGACATGGTGCTACTACGATTCAAGTTCCCTTCTCATTCCAGGACCTTAGACAAATGAAGGGGGACCTAGGCAAGTTATCTGATAACCCTTAGAGATATATATAGGATTTTCAAAATTTAGCCCAAGTGTTTAATCTTACATGGAGAAATTCTATGCTACTTTTAAGCCAAACTCTAATTGCTGTTGAGAAAAAGGCAGCCCTGCCAACAGCAGAGAGATTTGGAGACAAACAGTGGATCTCCTATAGCAAGTAAAAACAGAAACTCAGTCAACAGGGGAAAGAGGGTAAAAAAGGGACAGGATCCCCATTCCCAAAAGGAAGAGAAGCAGTGCCCCTTAAAAACCCAAATTGGAGCCCTGGTGATTCCATAAATGAGTGAAAAAGAAAACACATTCTGATATGCATATTGAAAGACTTGCAAAGAACCAAAACCAAGCCTCTTAATTACTCTAAACTGTCCTTGTTAAATCAGAAATCAGATGAAAATCTCTTGGCCTTTTTGGAAAGGCTGAGAGAAGCTTTAGTAAAACACACCTCCTTGTCTCCCAATTCAATAAAGAGCAGGTTCATTACTCAGGCAGCCCCTGATATTGGAAGGAAGTTGCTTAAATAGGCCCTGTCCAAATATCGTTTTAGTTTTTCTCACCCTCAAGATGAAATTTTATAGTATGCAAATGATACTCTCCTCTGTGCCCCAACCGAGTAAGTCTCAGAAAGGCATGAAGGCGCTCCTCAGTTTCTTAGCTGAAAGGGAATATAGGGTCTCAAAGTCTAAAGCTCAGCTCTGTCAAACTTCAGTAAAGTACCTAGGTCTAGTCTTATCAGAAGGGACCAGAGCACCAGGTGAGAAAAGAATTGAGCCCATTTCCTCTTTTCCCTTTCTCAAAATTCTGAAACAGTTAAGGAGATTCTTAGGCATTGCTGGATTTTGCAGACTGTGGGCATCTGAGTACTGCGAAATAGCTCATCCTTTATACTACCACCTCAAAAAAAAAAACAAAAAACAAAAAAAAAAACCTCAAGCAGTTAAAACTCACCCCCTAACTTGGAAACCTAAAACTCAAAAGTCTTTAACTAGCTAAAGCAAGCCTTTCTTAAAGCAACAGTCTTCAGTCTTCTTATAGGGAAGGCATTTAATCTCCATGTATGAAAAAGGAAGGGAATTACCCTGTGAGTTTTAACTAAGGCTCAAAGTCCATCTCAACAACCAGTGGGATACCTAAGCAAGAAACTTAAATTGATAGCTATAAAGGATAGCCCGCCTGCCTCCAAGCAGTTGCAGTGGCAGCTTTGCTGGTGCCAAAGGCCACTGAGTTAACCATGGGGAATAACTTAACTGTTTGCACCCCACACAGTATAGCAGCACTGCTTCCCTCTAAGGGAAGTCTCTAACAGACAATTGCCTCCTTATATATCAAGCTTTGCTGCTAGAGGGATCTGCAGTCTAGTTGAAAACCTGCCCTTGTCTGAACCCAGCCACTTTCTCCCAGAGTAAACTGGAGAACCTCAACGTGATTGTGAACAGGTAGTGGTGCAAACCAGTAAAATAAATGATAAGGATTATTGTTTATATTTCTGTTAAGTTTTAATCAATAAAAATGACTTTCTTAGAGAGCACTCAGCTTAATCAAAAGTGGATATCCAAGCTATATATATATTCAAACGGCCTTTATGTTTTTCTCTTCATAAATCTTGTTTTTCTGGAAGAAGTTTTTTTCTCAGTCAACTGAATTACTTTTCTCCACTCTGTCTTGCCACTCTTGGTGCATGCATTAAAGGCCCTAGGATAATTTATTGTGGTCTGGGACTCCTTGGGAAAACAGAAAAGGCTCCACAAATCCCATTTTGGGAACAATCTCTGTTTTCCTCGTGGAACCCCTGGAACTAAAGGCAGACAAATTCCTCTCAAAATCTGATTTCTGCCTTCCAGCTATTCACATTTATTAGGCCCCCAAAACTACACACTTTCCTAGCCCTGTTCTTAAAGGGCTCCATCCTGAGCTTCTGGATCTTCTTCTGTCTGTGTAGTCATATATGTGTTATGTGTACGATGTCTTTAAAAAAGAGCTCTAATTAATTGACTTAAGGAAGGATGAGCCTTTGGATAAAATATTTTTTAAATTTTACTAACACAGTTTATTTAGCCCATCATATCTAACATATTACTATATCAAGATGCAATCAATATAAAAATGATTAATGAGATATTCTACATTCTTTCTCTATACTTTGAGTTCTGGAGTGTATTTCATACTTATAACATCTCAGTTTGAACAAGCCACATTTCAAGAACTCATAACCACAAGTGATTTTTTAAAAATTATTTTTATTATACTTCAGGTTGTAAGATACATGTGCAGAACATGCAGGTTTGTTACATAGGTATACATGTGCCATGGTGGTTTGCTGCACCCATCAACTCATCATCTACATTAGGTATTTCTCCTAATGTTATCCCTCCCCTAGCCCCCACCTTCTGACAGCCCCAGTGTGTGATGTTGCCCTCCCTGTGTCCATGTGTTCTCATTGTTCAACTCTCACTTATGAGTGAGAACATGCAGTGTTTGGTTTTCTGTTCTTGTGTTAGTTTGCTGAGAATAACGGTTTCCAGCTTCATCCATGTCCATGCAAAGTAAATGAACTCATCATTTTTATGGCTGCATAGTATTCCATGGTGTCCATGTGCCACATTTTCATTATCCAGTCTATCATTGATGGGTATTTGGGTTGGTTCCAAGTCTTTGCTATTGAGAATAGTGCCACAATAAACATATGTATGCATATGTCTTTATAGTAGAAAGATTTGAAATCCTTTGGGTATGTCACAGTAATGGCATTGCTGGGTCAAATGGTATTTCTAGTTCTAGACCCTTGAGGAATTGCCACACTGTCTTCCACCATGATTGAACTAATTTACATTCCCACAAACAGTATAAAAGCATTCCTATTTACCGACATCCTTGCTAGCATCTGTTGTTTCCTGACTTTTTAATGATTGCCATTCTAACTGCCATGAGATGGTATCTCACTCTGGTTTTAATTTGTATTTCTATAATGACCAGTGAGATTCTTTTCATATGTGTTGTTGGCTGCAAAAACGTCATCTTTTGAGACGTGTCTGTTCATATCCTTTGACCACTATTTGATGGGGTTGTTTTTCTTCTTGTAAATTTGTTTAAGTTCTTTGTAGATTCTGGATGTTAGCCCTTTGTCAGATGGATAGATTGCAAAAATTTTCTCCCATCCTCTAGGTTGCCTGTTCACTCTGGTGATAGTTTCTTTTGCTGTGCAGAAGCTCTTTAGTTTAATTGGATCCCATTTGTCAATTTTGGCTTTTGTTGCCATTGCTTTTGGTGTTTTAGTCATGAAGTCCTTGCCCATGCCTATGTCCTGAATGGTATTGCCTAGGTTTTCTTCTAGGGTTTTGATGGTTTTAGGTCTTATGTTTAAGTCTTTAATCTATCTTGAGTTAATTTTTGTATAAGGTGTAAGGAAGGGATCCAGTTTCAGCTCTCTGCGTATGGCTAGCCAGTTTTCCTAGCACCGTTTATTAAATAGAAAATCCTTTCCCCATTGCTTGTTTTTGACAGGTTTGTCAAAAATCAGATGGTTGTAGATGTGTGGTGTTATTTGTGAGGCCTCTGTTTTGTTCTATTGGTCTATATATCTGTTTTGGTACCAGTACCATGCTGTTTTGGTTACTGTAGCCATGTAGTATAATTTGAAGTCGGGTAGCATGATGCCTCCAGCTTTGTTCTTTTTGCTTAGCATTGTCTTGTCTATCTGGGCTCTTTTTTGGTTCCATATGAACTTTAAAGTAGTTTTTTCCAGTTGTGTGAAGAAAGTCAATGGTGGCTTGATGGGGATAGCATTGAATCTATAAATTACCTTGGGCAGTATGGCCATTTTCACGATATTGATTCTTCCTGAGTATGGAATGTTTTTCCATTTGTTTTTGTGTCCTCTCTTATTTCCTTGAGCAGTGGTTTGTAGTTATCCTTGAAGAGTTCCTTCACGTTCCTTGTAAGCTGTATTCTTAGTTATTTTATTCTCTTTGTAGCAATTGTGAATGGGAGTTCACTCATGATTTGGCTCCTTGTCTTTCTGTTATTGGTATATAGGAATACTTGTGATTTTTGCACATTGATTTTGTATCCTGAGACTTTGCTGAAGTTGCTTATCAGCTTAAGGAGATTTTGGGCTGAGATGATGTTGTTTTCTAAATATACAATCATGTCATTTGCAAACAGAGACAAATTGACTTCCTCTCTTCTTATTTGAATACCTTTATTTCTTTCTCTTGCCTGATTGCCCTGGCCAGAACTTCCAATACTATGTTGAATAGGAGTGGTAAGAGAGGGCATCCTTGTCTTGTGCCAGTTTTCAAAGGGAATGCTTCCAGTTTTTTGCCCATTCAGTATGATATTGGCTGTGGGTTTGTCATAAATAGCTCTTATTATTTTGAGGTTGGTTTCATCAATACCTAGTTTATTCAGAGTTTTTAGCAAGAAGGGGTGTTGAATTTTTTTGAAGGCCTTTTCTGCATCTATTGAGATAATTACGTGGTTTTTGTCATTGGTTCTTTTTATGTGATGGATTATGTTTATTGATTTGCATATGTTGAACCAGCCTTGCATCCCAGGGATGAAGCTGACTTGATTGTGGTAGATATGTTTTTTGATGTGCTGCTGGATTTGGTTTGCCAGTATTTTATTGAGGATTTTCACATCAGGGATCTTGGCCTGAAATTTTCTTTTTTTGTTGTATCTGCCAGCTTTTGGTATCATGCTGAAGATGCTGGCCTCATAAAATGAGTTACGGAGGATTCTGACTTTTTCTATTGTTTGGAATAGTTTCAGAAGGAATGGTACCAGCTCCTCTTTGTACCTCTGGTAGAATTCGGCTGTGAATCCATCTGGTCCTGGACTTCTTTAGGTTGGTAGGCTATTAATTACTGCCTCAATTTCAGAACTTGTTGTTGGTCTATTTAGGGACTCAACTTTTTCTTGGTTTAGACTTGAGAGGCTGTATGTGTCCAGGAATTTATCCATTTCTTCTAGATTTTTAAGTTTCTTTGCATAGAGGTGTTTATACTATTCTCTGATGGCAGTTTGTATTTCTGTGGGATGAGCAGTGATACCCCCTTTATCATTTTTTATTGCATCTATTTGATTATTTTCTCTTCTTTATTAGTCTGGATAGCAGTCTATCTTTTTCGTTTATCTTTTCAAAACACCAGGTCCTGGATTCATTGATTTTTTGAAGGATTTTTATGTCTCTATCTCCTTCAGTTCTGCTTTGATCTTAGTTATTTCTTGTCTTCTGCTAGCTTTTGAATTTGTTTGCTCTTCCTTCTCTAGTTTTTTCAATTGTGACGTTAGGGTGCCGATTTTAGAACTTTCCTGCTTTCTCTTGTGGGCATTTAGTGCCATAAATTTCCCTCTAAACACTGCTTTAGCTGTGTCCCAGAGATTCTGGTACGTTGTGTCTTTGTTTTCATTGGTTTCAAAGAACATCTTTACGTCTGCCTTAATTTCGTTATTTACCCAGTAGTTATTCAGGAGCAGGTTGTTCAGTTTCCATGTAGTTGTGCAGTTTTGAGTCAGTTTCTTAATCCTAAGTTCTAATTTGACTGAAGTGCCATCTGAGAGACTGTTATGGTTTCCATTCTTTTGCATTTGCTGAGGAGGGTTTTACTTCCAATTATGTGGTCAATTCTAGAATAAGTGATGTGATGCTGAGAAGAATGTGTATTCTGTTGATTTGAGGTGGAGAGTTCTATAGATGTCTATTAGGTCCACTTGGCCCAGAGCTGAGTTCAAGTCCTGAATATCCTTGTTAGTTTTCTGTCTTGATATGTCTAATATTGACAGTGGGGTGTTTAAGTCTCCCACTACTATTGTGTGGGAGTCTAAGTCTCTTTGTAGGTCTCTAACACTTTGCTTTATGAATATGGCTGCTCCTGTATTGGGTGCATATATATTTAAGATAGTTAGCTCTTCTTGTTGCACTGATCCTTTTACCATTACGTAATGCCCTTGTCTCTTTTCATCTCTGTTGGTTTAAAGTTTGTTTTATCAAAAAAAAAAAAAAAAAAAAAAAAAAAAAAAAAATTTTTTTTTTTTTTGCTTTCAATTTGCTTGGTAAATCTTCCTCCATCCCTTTATTTTGAGCCTATGTGTGTCTTTCCATGTGAGATGGGTCTCCTGAATACAGCACACCAATGGGTGTTGACTCTTTATCCAATTTGCCAGTCTATGTCTTTTAATTGGGGCATTTAGCCCATTTACATTTAAGGTTAATATTGTTATGTGTAAATTTGATCCTGTCATTATGATGCTAGCTGGTCATTTTGCCTGTTAGTTGATGCAGTTTCTTTATAGTGTTGATGGTCTTTACAATTTGGTATGCTTTTGCAGTGGCTACTTCCAGTTGCTCCTTTCTATGTTGGTGCTTCCTTCAGGAGCTCTTGTAAGGTAGGCCTGGTGGTGACAAAATCTCTCAGCCCTTGCTTTTCTGTAGAGGATTTCATTTCTCTTTTGCTTATGAAGCTTAGTTTGGCTGGATATGAAATTCTGGGTTGAAAGTTCTTCCCTTTAAGAATGTTGAATATTCGCTCCCACTCTCTTTTAGCTTGTAGGGTTTCTGCAGAGAGATCCACTCTTTGTCTGATAGGCTTTTCTTTGTGGGTAACCCGACCTTTCTCTCTGGCTGCCATTAACATTTTTTCCTTCATTTCAACCTTGGTGAATCTGATGATTATGTGCCTTGAGGTTGTTCTTCTTGAGGAGTATCTTTGTGGTGTTCTCTGTATTTCCTGAATTTGAATGTTGGCCTGTCTTGCTAGATTGGGGAAGTTCTCCTGGATAATATTCTGAAGAGGGTTTTCCAACTTGGTTCCATTCTCCCTGTCACTTTCAGGTACACCAATTAAATGTAGGTTTGGTCTTTCCACATATTCCCATATTTCTTGGAGTCTTTGTTTGTTCCTTTACATTCTTTTTTCTCTAATCTTGTCTTCACGCTTTATTTCATTAAGTTGTTCTTCAATCTCTGATATCCTTTCTTCTGCTTGATCAATTTGGCTATTGATACTTATGTATGCTTCATGAAGTTCTTGTGCTGTGTTTTTCAGCTCCATTAGGTCATTTATGTTATTGTCTAAACTGGTTATTGTATTTAGCAATTCGTCTAACCTTCTTTCAAGGTTCTTAGCTTCCTTGCGTTGGGTTAGAACATCCTCCTTTAGTTCGAAGGAGTTTGTTATTATCCACCTTCTGAAGCCTACTTTTGTCAATTAGTAAAACTCATTCTCTGTCCAGTTTTGTTCCCTTGCTAGGAAGGAGTTGTGATCCTTTGGAGGGGAAGAAGTGTTCTGGTTTTTGCAGTTTTCAGCCGTTTTGTGCTGGTTTCTCCCCATCTTCGTGGATTTGTCTACTTTTGGTCTTTGATGTTGGTGACCTTCGGATGGGGATGGGGTTTTGGTGTGGATGTCCTTTTTGTTGATACTGATACTATTCCTTTCTGTTTGTTAGTTTTCCTTCTAACAGTCAGGCCCCTCTGCTGCAGGTCTCCTGGAGTTTGCTGGAGGTCCACTCCAGACCCTCTTTGCCTGGGTATTGGCAGCAGAGGCTGCAGAACAGCAAAGATTGCTGCCTGTTCTGTCCACTGGAAGCTTCATCCCAGAGGGGCACCTGCCAGATGCCAGTTTGAGCTCTCCTGTATGAGGAGATGTCTGTCGACCCATGCTGGGAGGTATCTCCCATGGGGGTCAGGGACCCACTTGAGGAGGCAGTCTATTCCTTAGCAGAGCTCAAGCGCTGTGCTGGGAGATCCACTGCTCTCTTCAGAGCTGGCAGGCAGGAATGTTTAAGTATGCTGAAGCTGCACCCACAGCTGTCCCTTTCCCCAGGGGTTTATTGGGGGGTAGGGGACTCCCTCATAACATTAGGAGAAATGCCTAATGTAGATGATGGGTTGATTGGTGCAGCAAACCACTATGGCATGTGTATACCTATGTAACAAACCTATACGTTCTGCACATGTATCCCAGAACTTAAAAGTATAATAAAAAAAAAAGAAAGGAAATCAATATACCAAAGGGATATCTGCACTCCCATGTTCACTATTCACAATAGCCAATATACGGAATCAACCAATTTCCCATCAACAGATGAATGGACAAAAAAAAAAAAATGCTACATATATGCAATGGAGTACTATTCAGCCACAAAAAAGAACAAAATCTTGTCATTTGCAACAACATCGATGGAAATGGAGGCAATTAAGTCAAATAAGCTGAGTACAGAAAGATAAATATTGTATATGTCACTCATATATAGGAGCTAAAAACTTGGATCTCATGAATGTAGAGAGTAGATCAGTGGTTGCCAGAAGTGTTGAAGGGGAAGGGAGGAGTTTGGGGATGAATGGAAACAAATAATAAGAATAATAGTAATAATAACATATCAATATTGGTACATTAGTTATGACAAATGTACCATAATAATATAATATATTCATAATGGAGAAAATAGTTATGGAGTATATGGGAACATTCTGTACTACTGTCACAATTTTCCTATAAATCTAAAACAATTAAAAAACCAAACTTAAAAACAAACAAACTGTGAGCTATAGTATAAGGTTAAACAAAACCGCCTGCTGGACTCCAGAATGCTACCTCTAGTATAACATGACCACTGAGAAAAACAGGAACTGTCTTGGTCTTCTTCAGAGTCACCATGAGCTTAAACACTACAGAGTGGGTACTGCTGAGTACCTGAGTCAGCGGAAACCAATAAAACCCTTTTGGAGGAGCCCCATCCACTGCTGCATTGAGACCAAGTAGGAATCCAGTTATCTGAAAGTGAGGAGGGAGGTGGGAAATGTATTTTAGGACAACAGTGCATAGCAGTTAAGCAGACTACTTCTAGAGCCGTTCATATGTGAAAGGAAGCTGCCTTTTGGGTCTTGTGAAGTATTTTGTGTAGGTACTGATCAATGAGGAATTATACCTTGCATCTGGCAGTATGTATTTTGAGGGTAACAAACAGAAATAAAGGCTACAAACTTTTTAATTAAAATTCTATAGAATGCAAAATGATGGATCTAAAGAAGACCATTCCCACACTAGCATTACTGAGCAAAAATATAGCTCTGCCTAGATTGTTCACTTGGAGAGAAAAAAAAAAAGATAATCCAGGATAAACTGTGTGTGAAACAGAGAGAATTAACACTTTTTATGAAATTATTTTTTCTGGGATACACCCAGGATAAATGCATACTGGGAATCAGCCTAGTGAATGGAGAAAGAAAAAACCTGGCACAGGAAAATAATCATCCTTATTTTGTGGGGATTAAGTCCTCCTTAGAGAAGTCAGTCACATAAAACACAACCCAGGGGAAAGCCCAGCTTAAAACCTTTGGTCTGGTCTTGTATGCACTCTGGGATGATAGCCAGATTGTTTTACATCAATTGACTATGGACTCAAGTTGAATTGGGCCTGTGAATGGCTTGAGACTAACAGGAAGTGTTTTATTTACCCATAACTAGGGCACATTTGTACAGTGCCCTATAATTATCTTTCTGGGAAAAAAAGATGATTTCACATACTTTATTTCACTTTGATCTTGATCCTTTGAACTCTAAGATGTAAGAAAAGCATCTTTTATAATATTAATTACAAAGAGATAAGAAAACTGAGAAGGCAAGAGATTTAATAATTAGTTTAAAGTAACACAAACAGAAGAACACAGATTTTGACTGGGTTCTTGACTTTCTGCCCAGTGTTCTTTTTACTCTGCCATACTGCCTCTCATACACGTCCTAGGACCTGACCCTGATTGGCTTCGCACATGTCCCAAGCTGTCCTAAAGTTTCAGAGAAAATAGTTCGGGTGAGCACACAATTCAGTCAGTAGTGATCCTTTATGTAATTGGAACTGAAATAGCAGGGAAATCATCTAGGCTATAGGCATAAAATGACACTTGATTGTTTCCTTCTCACAGCACTACCTGTTATGTGAAAGAGCTCATGGCATCTTTTTCCTGTTGAGAACATTTTGAGGGCAATAGACTGGTGATTTGTCACAAAGACCTGAGTAAGATGCACTTTCAACCAGAAATGTCAGTTATATAAAACCTTTTTTGTACTGTCACACCCCCTTACTGAGTTACAGAATAAACTATATCATCTCTCAGACTCCTAATCAGGAGACTTGGCCTCAGGAAGACTTAGCTAAGCCAGGATATTTTATTCAGCATTCGAGTAATTGATCAATTAGATACCAGTGATCTGGCTCCTAGGATATTCATGGATTTTTGCTTAATTTATCCTCACCCTATAAACAGACATTTGCCATCAAGGAGGACAAGGGTTAGGGAGATAGTGAGAGGAGGCACGGACCCTGTAAATGGAGGTAGTGCAAATCATTCCAATTACCAAATGATTCCAGACCTGTTTTTTTCTCTGTCAAATAAGGGAAACAATCTAGACATCCAAGTCAGCCATACTTTGGGGAATGATGCCTAAGTACGGTAGGAAAGCAGAAGAATCAGCCTCAGCATTTGGAGTAAAACAAAGTTTAAAAAGAAGCCCAAGTCTGGAGAGATATCAGGTCTCATTTTATTATTGTTGTTCTTCAAGTATTTACTTCCAGATGATGAAATGTTACATATGAACACCCCAGACAGCAAAACTATGTCTAACTACCCAAATGATTTGACCTATTTAAAACACTATATAATAAAAAGAAACAGTTTAATACCGACACGTAAGGATTTTTCCCTCTTAAACCAATTGTTTGAGCATCATGTAAGGTAGGCAGTATAGTACTAGATTAAAAACTCATGTGGCTCTGATTGGAAGAATTGCGGGTGATTTTAAAATATATTTTAAGTTACTTGTGTTTTCAAATTTTGGTCAATGAAAATGTATTACTTCTGTAATTTTTAATGTAAAATAATAAATATCTTATAAAATTTTATATCAGAAGATTTGGAAATTCTTAAAAGGTCATCAAAAGATCTTTTGCTCATTATCCCTGTTTTAAAGCATACCTCGAGCCAAATTTACTAAACTAGTAGCCCTCTGGTTTACAAAGCACTTCATTACATAAACCCCTTTATTTTACAGATGAGGCAACAAAAACCCAGGGTGGATAAATATCTTGCTCCCTGGCAGGGCACATAGCCAATTGGTGGCAGAGACTAAGAAGGATCACTACAACTTGACATAATCATCGTTTCATCTTTTTCCACTCTCCCTGCCTCTGCAACCCACTTCCCAGCACCTTCCTTCCTGTGATGCTACTGTCCTTAGGGTCCATTTTTGAAGATTCTGCTATAGATGAGTTGTTCAAAATTACTATAGCCCTGGTAATGCATTGTTTGGAAAAAATTCTATGCATCAACCACATCTATGTACATGTTATATTAGTCCATTCTCTCACTGCTATAAAGAAATAACTGATAATTGGAAACTTATAAAGAAAAGAAGTTTAATTGACTTACAGTTCTGCAGGCTGTACAGGAAGCATAGCAGCTTCTAGGGAGGCCTCAGGAAAATTTAAATCATGGCAGAAGGTGAAGGGGAAGCAAGCACGTTTTCATGTCTGGAGCAGGAGGAAAAGAGAGTGAGGAGGTGCTACACACTTTTAAATAATCAGATCTCATGAGAAATCCATTACAAGAACAGTACTAGAGACATGGTGTTAAATTATTCACGAAGGATCAACCCCTATAATCCAATCACCTCCCACCACACCACATCTCCAACATTGGGGATTACAATTCAACATGATATTTGGGTGGGAACAGAGATCCAAACCACATCACGTATGCAGCTTATATTACACATTGTAAAGACAAAGGCACCTTTCCCCGCCTCAGAAAAACACACACTGAGAAATTGCCCTCATCATTCTGTCACAGTGCCCGAAATACCCATCTCGTCATGCCTGTAGAGGCATAGATGAAATGTTCAATCAATCATCTAAAAGAAGATTATTGAGAACAAACCATGTGATAGGGACTACTTGTAGGATGTGGAAATTCAGAGACAAACAAGCCTTGTCTCTTTGCCTTGAGGAGCTGAAATAATAGCTGTGAAGGAAAGCAAGTAAACAGATTATTTTAAATTGTAATAAAGAAATAGGCCTTATAAGAAAGAAAAGTAAGGGCACCTAACTCCGTGGAGGATACCTCCAGGGCTCCTTGGAGGATGTAACATATAAACTATATCTCAAAAATGAAGAGGGAAGTAAAATGGGGAAAGTTGAGAGACACATCCTTAGAGCAGGAAACAAAGGCTCAGACATGTTAGAGCATGCTATTTATTGAGAAACTGGAAGTAATTCAGCACAGCTAAGGAAAGACATGACATAATGAAGTAATCAGAGATGAGAATGGAAAGGTAAACAGGGGCAAGAAAGCAGGACCTTATACATGAGAACTTTACCAAGCATAGTTACTGCTCCTTTCCTAATATAGTTTGAAATCAAAGAGGAGGCCACTCATAATGTCAGCATGACTCAACCTTAGAGCCACCCTGCCCCCATTAGCTGCATTATCAGTTACACATTGGATTAATTACTTAGAAAGCCAGCAACTTTTAACAAAAATGTAGTCTCTCCCACACAGAGCATAAATTCATCCCATGAGACAAAATGGAGCCCCATATGGGCACAGATATTTAAACTATGTGTTTACTCTCCAACCATTATATCTAATTAGCAATCAGCAGGGCATAACCAGCTCTAGAGCTTCTGCTAGCCCCCTTTCAGTCATTAACACCACCTTTGGGCAGTAGTGGGGCTGAAAATAATACCATCTAAATGATTACTTAATTCAGACTTCCATCTGGAAGATCTATAAAAACTGCAAAGGGTTAGCAACTGTAGGAAGGAAGAAAAGAGCTAAACTTTCTAATGTGCTACAGGTACCCCATATTTGAGAGAAATGGTGTGCCAGAGATCAGGGAAACTGCCAATGAATGATTTGAATAAGGGCATTTTCCACCTTAATTAACTAAGGAAGACTATGGTATAAGCACAGTGTTTTATGATATTGCTTGCAATAGCTTGCTGCCACTCATTCATGTGTAATACTTTTTTTTATTATTATACTTTAAGTTTTAGGGTACATGTGTACAACGTGTAATACATTTTAAGAAAAGATCTCCATCTTCTAATAGAGTGCTTCAGAAAATCAATGAATGGTAATTGAGTGCTTAAAAGTGACTGGACTGGTGCCACTCACAAATGATCACTGTTTGAGGTGCCATGGCAAAAGTAGGACCTGGAACCAACTTTTTTAGTAACTCACTAGGTAACCTTGGGAAAGTTTCAGAGAATCTCTATAGTCCTTTGTTTCTTCATCTATGAAAGTTTGAAATCATTTTAAAAAGAGATGATAAATATTAAAATGTTAAAAATAAATATACAATGTATTGATGAGAGTCTGGATATAAGTGAATCATTGAATGAATAATAGAACTTGAGAGCTAGAGGGATCTTAATGTTCACCAATTCAACTCACTCCTTTTACTCCGTATAGGGGTAAGAAATTTGACTCCATAGAGGGAAAGTGACTTGCTCAATGTCAATTTTTCACTGAGAACCACCTTTCACTCACCTTTAACTCCCACTCCTACTGACCACATAGTTTCCTGTCAGTGAGATTAAAAAAGGGATAGGTAAGACAAATTTAGTAAGAGAAAAATGAGGCAGAGAAGGCAGATTTTCTAAACTTGGACAACAGAGAGCAGTGGTAGCAATTAGAAATAATGTTGGTATTAATTGCCACTTAATAACAGTGAAGAAACCTAAGAATATCAGAACTTTGACACAGACTACCTCCAACTCTTCCCTAAAAGATTTAGATGCAGGGAACAGTGACAATGGAAGACAAATAATATTTGCTAGGGTTTTGACCACAAATTCCACTTGAGAAAGTTCTAGTGAATTGTATTAGACCACATGGAATACATCCTTTTTCCATGATAGTTAAGTTTTGACCAAATCTGACCGTATGTCCTGCTCTATAGAATTTCATCCTTCCTAACACCTCTATTGCTACCACTCTGGTTGAAGCCACTATCTCTTCTCACCAGATTTATTGCAGTAGCCTCCTAAGTGGTCTCCATGCTTCCTCCCTTGCCTTTTATGATCCTTTTAATATGGTCAGTGATTCTGTTAAAACGTAAGCCAGCTTATGTCATGTTGCTACTTAAATCCCTCCAAACTCATCCTAGTGGCCTTCAAGGCCTTACATGATCTTTTTCCCTGTTATCTTTCTTCATTTCTTCCCTGTTATCTTTCTTCATTTCTTTCCTGTTACTCTCTACCCGAATCATTGTAACAGTCACAGTGACTTCTGTGTTTGAACTACACCTCTAGGCCTTTTCATTTGTTTACTGTGTCAGGAATGTTATTTCCCCAGACATCTACTTACTTCCAAGAATCTATACTCAAAAGTCACTTAAAGATGTCTTTCTTGATCTATATAAAAATATCAATACCCACCTACCCTGTCCCATCCCCAGAACTCCCTTACTATGCTTTATTTCTCTTCATTTTACTTCTTACCATCTTTCTGTCTTCTGCACTGGGATGTAAGGACCTAAGTTCAGAAACTTGGGTGTTTTTGTTTTGTTCACTAATGTATCCTAATGCCTAAAACAAGATCTGGCAAATAGTAGAAGCTCAGTAAATATTTGTTGAATTAATGATTGAGCAAACACTTAAAAATATCAATTATGTTTATGTGACAAGCACTGTACTAAGTGCTTCAAATTACTTGTCTCAATTGTTACACACAAAAACAACATTAGGAACCTACCACTGATTATTTCATTTATGGATGAGCAACCTGAGAGGTTAAGTAATTTGTCAAAGGCCACAGAGCTAGTTGTAGCACAGCTAGGATTCATTAAAACCCAAGTATGGCTGACTCCCAAAGCCCATGTGCTTAACTACCATAAAATATTGCCTCCATAGTTCAAATCTGAACCTCAATTTACCTGCCCTTCTTTTCTCTCTCCTTCTTATTTCTCTTATTTCTCCTGTTTTATAGGAATAATGGACTTTGTATATACACCACTAACCAGGAAAAAAGTTCTTTCCTTGCCTACAGAATATCAGTCTAGCAAGTGACAGAATTCCAAGCAGGATATAATCTGGTTTCAGCAAATAACCCTGAATGCTGATGAGTTAGCACTGGGAAAGTATACAGATGCCGGGAGTATGCAGCACACAGCGGCCTGCCCAGTAGGTGGGTTTCATGTGACTTTGATATTTATTTGAAGCTTAGCATATCAGAGGACTTTTGAATGTCCCAAGAATTGGAACACAAACAACCACAGAAAGCACTGAGTTGAGTTTTGGTCATAAATTTCACGTCTGTATGTCAAGCTGTCACCTCACTGAACATAATAATTTTATCAGTCCGTGTGTCTGTTGACAGTGGTACTTTCTAGAGAAATAAGGCAGGCAAAAAATTATCTAGTCTCAAATAGCCACCTGTAGACTCTTGGAAGAAGATGTGAATTTTGAGTCTGGAGCTTTATCAAAAGCATTGGGTGGTCATGGGATGGCTGTTTCACACCATAGTAATTGATATGGTTTGGCTCTGTGTGCCCATCCAAATTTCATCTTGAATTGTAATCCCATAATCCCCATGTGTTGTGGAAAAGATCTGGTGGGAGGTAACTAAATCACAGGGGTGGTTTCCCCCATGCCGATCTCGTGATAATGAGTGAGTTATCATGAGATCTGATGGCTTTATAAGCATATGGCATTTCCCCTGCTGACACGCATTCTTTCTCCTGCCGCCCTATGAAGAGGCACCTTCTGCCATGATGGTAAGTTTCCTGAGGCCTCCCCAGCCATGCTTACCTGTGAGTCAATTAAACCTCTTTCCTTTATGAATTACCCAGCCTCAGGCGGTTATTTATAGTAGTATGAAAACAGACAAATACAGTAAATGTTACCTCTATTCATGGATCCTGCCCTGGACAGTATTCAAAGTTCTTTTATCTGTATTATCTCAGTTTAATCTTTCAACAACTGCTTTAGGAATGCAGATGAAGGAATCGAGTTGCTGAGTATGACAGCTAACACGTGGTATCGCCTGGACTAGAACCAAGATCTTCTAATTCTCAGTCCAGTGTTCTTTTCGTATCAAACAACTTTTCTGGTACTTTGTATAATTTTTGCATTAATGAGACACTGGTTTTTGATATATTCAAATTTTATAACAAAGTATTATGAGTTTGTTCAATAGACGTGATATATGTAACCTCTTTTTTTTTTTTTTTTTTTTGAGACAGAGTCTCACTTTGTTGCCCAGGCTGGAGTGCAGTGGCACCATCTTGGCTCACTGCAACCTCTGCCTCCCGGGTTCAAGCAGTTCTCCTACCTCAACCTACCATGTAAGCTGGGACTACAGGCACATGCCTCCACTCTGGGCTAATTTTTGTATTTTTAGTAGAGACAGGGTTTTGCCATGTTGGCCAGGCTGGTCTCGAACTCCTGTCCTCAGGTGATCCACCTGCCTTGGCCTCCCAAAGTGCTGGGATTACAGGCGTGAGCCACTGCGCCTGGCCAGTAACCTCACTTTTTAAAAATGTTTGTTGGTGCATAGCAGGTGTATATATTTATGGAGTACATGAAATATTTTGATACAGTCATACAATGCATAATAATCTCATCAGAGTAAATGGGATATCCATCAACTCAGGGGTTTATCCTTTATTTGTGTTACAATCAAATTATACTCTTTTAATTTTTTCAAAATGTAGAATAAATTATTTTTGACTAAAATTACCCTGTTGTGCTAGCAAATACTAGGCCTTATTCATTCTATCTAAATATCTTTTTGTATCCATTAGCCATTCTCATTTCCCTAGGCCCTGAAAACCCTTCCAGTTCCAACTCTGTTGTTGCAAATGATGGGATCTCATTCTATTTTATGGCTGAGTAGCACTCCATTGTGTATATGTGCCACAATTTTTCTTAAGAGACAGGGTCTCACTCTGTTGCCCAGGCTGAATGCAGTAGAGTGGTTAGAGCTCACTGCAGCCTTGAACTCCTGTGCTCAAGTGATCCTCCTGCCTCAGCCTCCCAAAGTTCTGGGAATACAGGTGTGAGCCATTGCACCCAGCCCACTTTTTTTTTTTTTTTTTTTTTTTACTATTCATCTGTTGATGGACACTTAAGTAGCTTTCAAATTTCGGCTATTGTGAATACTGCTGTAATAAACATGGTAGTGCAGATATCTCTTCAATACACTGACTTCTTTTATTTAGGGTATATACTTAGCAGTGGAACTGCTGGATCACATGAAAGTTCTATTTTTAGGTTTTTGAGGAACCTCCATACTATTCTCTATAAGATTTGTACTAATTTACATTCCCACAGTGTAAGAGAGTTCCCTATTTCCACATCCTCACTAGCATTTATTATTGCCCATCTTTTGGATAAAAGTCATTTTAACTGGAGTGAGACATCTCATTGAAATTTTTATTTGCATGTCTCTGATAATCAATGATGTCAAGCATCTTTTCATATACCCATTTGCTATTTGTATGTCTTCTTTTGAGAAATGTCTATTCAGATGTTTTACCTATCTTTAATCAGAGTCTTAGATTATTTTCCTATTGAGTTGTTTGAGGTCTTTATATATTTTGGCTATTAATCACTGCCAGATGGATAGATTAAAAATATCTTCTCCCATTCTGTGGGTTGTCTCTTCACTTTATTGATTCCTTCACTGTAAAAGAGGTTGTTAACCTGATGTGATCCCATTTGTCCATTTGTGCTTTGATTGTGTGTGTACAATCAAGAAATCTTTGCCTAGACCAATGTACTGGAGAGTTTCCCCAATATTTTATTTAAGTAGTTTCAAGTTTGAGGTCTTAGATTTAAGTATTTAATAAATTTTTACTTGATTTTTGTATATAGTGAGAGACAGAGGTCAAGCTTCATTCTCCTGCATATGGATATACATTTTTTTCAGCACCATTTATTGAATAGACTGTCCTTTCCCCCAATATATTTTCTATGCCCTTTGTTGAAAATGAGTTTACTGCAGATCTATGTATTTGTTTCTGGTTTCTGTATTCAGTTCCATTGGTCTATGTATCTGTTTTTATTGCAGTACTATGCTGTTTTGGTTTCTATAGCTGTTGTAGTATAATTTGAAGTCTGGTAATGTGATTCCTCCAGTTTTGTTCTTTTTGCTAAGGTTTGACTACTTTAGGTCTTTTTTGGTTCCACATAAATTTTAGGATTGCTTTTTCTATTTCTGTGAAGAATGTCATTGGTATTTTTATATAAATTGCATTGAATGTATAGATTTCTTTGGGTAGTATGGAAATTTTAACAATATTGATTCTTCCAATACATGAACACAGAACACCTTTCCACTTTTCGGGTTCTCTTCAATTTCTTGCAACAATATTTATAGTTTTCATTGTGCAGATTTTTCTCTTCTTTGGTTGTCTATTCCTAGGTACTTTATATTATTTGTAACTATTGCAAATGTGATTATTGATTTCTTTTATACTACTGTCATACAGAAATGCTACTAATTATTTTATGTATATTTTTCCCTTCTTTGGTTAAGTTTATTCCTAGGTACTTTATATTATTTGTAACTATTGTAGATGTGATTAAATTCTTGATTTCTTTTATACTATTGTCATATAGAAATGCTACTGATTATTTTATGTATCCTGAAGCTTTACTGAATTGGTTTATCAGTTCTAATGCTTTTTCAGTGTAGTCTTTAGAATTTTCCAAATATAAGATCATATACTCTGTAACAAGGATAATTTGACTTCTTCTTTTCTAATTTGGACACCCTTTATCACTTTCTCTTGCCTGATTGTTCTAGCTAGTACTTCCAGTATTATGTTGAATAAGAATGGTGAGAGTGGGAATCATTGTCTTGTTCCAGATCTTAGAGGAACAGCTTTTGGTTTCTCCCATTCAGTATGATACCAGCTGTAGGTTTATCATAGAGGACTTTTATTGTTTTGAGTTATGTCTCTTCTTTACTCAGATTTTTCAGGGTTATCAAATTATTTTTCAGCATCTATTGAAATGGTCATATTGATTTTGTCCTTCATTCTGTTGATATAATGTATCACATGGATTGATTTGCATATGTTGAACCATTTTTGCATTGCTGAAATAAATTCTACTTGTTCATGATGAATGATCTTAATGTGTTGTCGAATTCAGGATGCTAGTATTTTGTTGAGGATTTTTTCACCAGAGTTCATCCAAGATATTTGCCTGTAGTTTTTTTTTTTTTTTTTTTTTTTTTCTGATGTGTCTGTCTGGCTTTGGTATCAGGTTAACAGTAGCCTTATAGAATGAGTTTGAATGTAGTCCCTTCTCATCTATTTTTTGGAATACTTTTAGTATGACTGGTATTAGTTCTTCTTTAAATGATTGGTAGAATTCAGCAGGGAAGCCACTGGGTCCTGGGCTTTTGTTCACTGGGAGAATATTTGTTATGGCTTTCATCTCATTACTTGTTGTTGACTTGTTCAGGTTTTGGGTTTCTTCAAGGTTCAGTGTGATAGGTTGTATGTGTCTAAGAATTTACCCATTTCTTCTAAGTTTTTCAATTTATTGGCATATGTTCACTCTTTTAAGCTTCTAATGATCCTTTGAATTTCTGTGGTATCAGTTGTAATGTCTCATTTTTTTCCTCTAATTTATTTATGTCTTCTCTGCTGTTTTCATAGTTAGTTGGGATAAAGGTTTGTGAATTTTGTTTACCTTTTCAGAAAACGAACTTTTCATTTTGTTGTTTTTTTGTGTTTCAATTTCATTTATTTCTGTTCTGATTTTTATTATTTCTTTTCTTCTACTAATTTATGATTTGGTTTGCTCTTGCTTTTCTAGTTCTTTAAGGTGCATTTTTGGATGTTTCTTTGAAATTTTTTACTTTTTTGATGTAGATGCTTACTGCTATAAACTTTCTCTTAGTACTTGTTTTGATGCAACACATAGGTTTTGGTACACTGTGTTTCCATTTTCATGTTTCAATAAATTTTTAAATTTCTTACTTTTTTTCCTTGACCCTCTGGTCATTTAGGAAAATATTTTTTAACCTCTATGTGTTTGTCTAGTTTCCAAAATTCCTTGTTATTCATTTTTCATTTTATTCCATTGTGTTCAGATAAGACACGATATGATGTCAATTTTAAAAAATTATTTAAGACATGATTTGTGGTCTAACATATGGTCTATTTTTGAGGATGATCCACGTGCTCAGGACAAGAATGTGTATTCTGCAACTGTTGGATGAATTGTTCTGTAAATATCTATTAGATCCATGTGGTCTGTAGTGCAGATTAAGTTCGATGTTATTGTTGATTTTCTGTCTGAAAGATCTGTCCAATGCTGAAATTGGTGTGCTGAAGTCTCCAGCTATTATAGTACTGGGACCTATCTCTCTCTTTAGCTCTAATAATAACTGCTTTATACATCTGGGTGTTCCAGTGCTGGGCACATATATATTTAAAATTGTTATATTCTCTTGCTGAATTGATATGCTTTTATCATTATATAATGACCTTTATCTCTTCTTACAGTTTTTGTGTTAAATCTATTTTGTCTGATACAACTACTCCTGCCCTTTTATGGTTTTCATTTTCATGGAAAATCTTTTTCCATCCTTGTGTTTTCAGTCTATGTGTGTCTTTATTGGGTGAAGAGTGTTTCTTACAGGCAACAGATTGTTAGCCACTCTCTCCTGGCCCATAAAGTTTCCACTAGTAACTCTCCTGCCAGATGTATTGGAGCTCCATTATATGTTTCTTTTCTCTTGCTTGGAATTGGGAACCTTAAGAATCTTCATGGTGCTCTATTCTAATGTGGCTGAGCTGGCACCCAAGCCATAAGATAAATTATTCCCTTCCCTTTCCTCAAGCAGAAGAGTCTCTCCCTGTGGCCACCACCATCCCAGACCCACAGCAACTTCTGCCTGACTACCGCCAATGCTCACTCATGGCCCAGGGGCTCTTCAGTCAGCTTGCGGTGAATGCTGCCAGTCCTGAGTCTCTCTCCCTTCAAGGCAGTGGGCTCCCCTCTGGCTGAGGACAGGTTCAGAAATGCCACCCAGGAGCAAATGTCTGTAACTGAAGACCCCAGGAGCCAGCTTGGTGTTATACCCGCTATGGCCAAGCTGGTACCCAATCTCCAAGATAGAGCTCCCTTCACTCTTCTTTGCCCTTTACTCCGACAGAAGTCTCTCCCTATAGCTACCACAGCTGGAAATGTGCTGTGTCACACCTGGTGCTAGCCCAGCTCTGATTCTGACCCAAGGCCCATAGAGAGTACTGCCTGGTTCCCGTTGCTGATTCTTCAGGGCCCAAGGCTCTTTAGTCAGCAGTTGATGAATTTTGCTAGGACTAAGTTCTTCCCTTGAAGGCAGTGGGTTCTCTTCTGGCCCAGGGTATGTCCAGAGTTGTCTGGGAGCTAGGGCCTGGAATGTGGACCTCAGGACTCTGCCTGGTATCCTATTCTAATGTGGCTGAACTGGTATCCAAGTTGCAAGGCAAAGTCCTCTTTACTATCCCCTTTCCTATCCTCAAGAAGAGGTAAGAAGTCTCTCCTGCAGCTGCAAGCTGCACTGCTCAGGTTTGGAGGAGGGGTGACACAAACACTTTCATGGCCACCCAAAATGCTGTCCTCTTAGGTCATGTGCCCCACATATCCACTGGCTCTGAGCCCAGCACAGCACCAGGACATGCCAAAGGATTGCAGTCCTTGTGGCCTAGACTGCCTTTTAAGTTTGAGACTCCAGAGCATTTTAGCCCTTGGTGGTGAGGTTTGCTGGTACTCAGGTTCTGACCACTGGAATAGGTGATTACCCTCTGGCTGGCACTGGTCTAAATGCTCCGCCTATGGGCATTGGCTGAGTTCCGCCCAGTGTTACTTTCCACTGTGATGGGTAGAACTGAGTTCTGATTCAAAGTCCCACAGTCACTGTGCTCTCCCTCCTCTAAGTGCACAGATTCTCTCTCCATGCCATGTGGCCACTGCCAGGTGATGGGGAAGGAGTGGTGTAGGCAATTCAAGACTGTCTTTTCTACCTCAGTGCCTCTTTCTATAATATGATGTTAAAATCTGGTGGTGCGATTGCTCACTTTATCTTCGGTTCTTCAAGGTGCTTTTTTGTGTGGACACCAATTTGCTTTTCCTGCAGGGGGTACCATCACTGAAGGTTTCAGCCATCTTGCTCTGCCTCCCTCCTATAACCTCTTAATTGGAGTCAGAGCAATAGTACTTCAAAGCCCAAATAGTACTTCCCCAAATTTTTGCTTCCACCAGTCTGGCCTAAGACCTTATGTTTGTGAATTCAGTTGAGCCATTGAAGGAAACTACATGAAATGGACATTAACTCTATATTATAAATCAAGGTAAGTAGTTAGCTTCAATATGCCAGCAATACCTTAAAGGATAGGCCACTGGACAGATATATTTTAATGGAAAAAGGAGAGACAGGACTGCTCTGAATAAAGTGACCCATCCAAAAAGCCTAGGCAGCCAGAGGACAACATGGGAGCACACAATACCTGGAGTAGGAAAGAAAGACTATGTGGTGGGATGTGGGGCAGTGATGAATATGAAGACCAGGAAGAAAAGTAGTCTAAGAGTTCAAACCATGACTGGCCAATTTTGCTTTGGGCTAGCTCTGATGGAAACCACCAAATTATACCTTATGTGGAACACATTAAAAGGAGTCTTTAAAGGCAAAATATTATTTGTAAATACCACAAAAAAGAGAACAGAAAAGACACACAAAAAAGATTTGGCTTTCTAATGTACTTCAGTATGATACCCAGAAATGAGGAACTGGTTTCCTAGAGAGCAAATGAGCTACTAAATGTAGGCTGCAAACTGCAAATGATGCCAATCAGGAATGTTAATGGAAAACTATGCTGCATGCTGCTTTTCTCATTCTGTCCCTGAGTTAAAAGTTTTTAAAATACACACACACAAAAACATATGTATGAAAATACTGAAGAATTTTGCAAGAAAACACTAAAACCTCTAGTGTTGTAAATGAAAAGAGGAATATTTCAGTTTTTATCTTAATTCTTTAAATGTTTTATGTTAGTCATAATTTGGTCAATAATTACTTCTAGTGAAGTAAAAAAGAAAACTTTTCATTGATATTCATGTAAAGAAACGCTTTTAGAACATTTTCAATAACACATTTCTAGGGTGTAATCTTTTCATTCTGCTTTTGCAATACATATGGAACCTTATTCTGAAATCAAATATGTTTACAATGAATTAGGAGATGTTAAGAGAAATGGTAGTACTAATCACACTAATTCCAAGACTCTTTCCTACTTATCCATCGTGTCTAAATGTCTTTGAAATTTTAACTTTTCAAAGGAATGTATTTTTTCTTTTTAGTTTCAAACAGACATAACTTCTGTAAAGTTTGTCATAATCTAGTAAGCATGATTGCTGTTAGCAAAGTACACCTTCTAGAGCTGAGAGGATAGATAGGTTTCTTTCTATATGGCAATTTCAATTGTTTTGTGGTGGTTGCTTAGGCATTGCTAAGAATTTTAAGGCTGTTTCCAGGTGCCGCCAAAAGGAGTCTCATAATTAATTTCTCATGTCCATGGCTGAAGGAGAAGAGAAATAGTATCACAGGTGTCAAATGCTTGCCATCTCTTCTCTAGAGAGTAGTTTGATCCTCTTAAGTCTGATGATTAAAACTTGTGTAACTGCTGCTAGCGGAGAGTGGTAGTTTCTGATGGAGTAGTAGAGTCAACTACTTGGCTCTCCTCAGGTATATAAGTATGGGGTGTGGAAAATAAATCAGTGGTCTCTTATAAAAAAAGATAACACATATTGCTATCTAAGTTTCATAATCCTTAAGGAAAAATATGACTAGAGCGAGATTAAAAGAAATAAAAAATCTGGGGATAAGGCAATTCACCAGTCTTGTCAAAGTTGGCTGCTTTGATATACTTCTTAGCTAAACCTTGATTTTGTTTGGACTTAAAGATGCTAATTTTTTAATTTTTAATTTTTGTGGGAATGTAATAGTTGTATACTTATAGGGTACATGAGATGTTTTGATACAGACATGTGATGTAAAATAATCACATCATGGAGAATGGTATAGCCATCACCTCAAGCACTTATCCTTTGTGTTACAAACAATCCAATTACACTCATCATTATTTTTAAATGTATGATTAAGTTATTATTGACTATAGTCACCATTTTAGGCTATCAAATAGGTCTTATTTATTCTATTTTTTGTACCTATCTTCTAATATTCTTCTAGGCTCTATAAAGAGGCCTCTGGGCCTACCTACTTCCATGACAGCAAAAGCTAGCAGTTTATAGCTTTCATGCTGAAGTTCCACATCTACCATCTCCCACTGCAGATTATTAATTGGGAAACTTGTGTCTTGCCTGACTCCTCCCCTTGCCCTTAGATAATTATTTCTCATTATGGGGATTTTTAGTAAAATCTTAAACTGTTTTTCTTAATCTTTTTTTCAGGTTGGGAACATGCCAAAAAGAGGAATTATACTGATGTTTTTTTTTTTTCCCCCCTCAGGATTCTCGAGATCTTATAAATCTCACTCTCCAATGTGATTATGGTCACCCAGGAAACAAAATTACTGATATTGTTTACCCTCTACTCACTCCTCTCTAACTAACCCTGTCTCAAAACTTATTACTTTACTCTGCCTAGTGAATACCTCATATACAAAGAAAATATATTTTAACCTAACACTTGTTTCTTACAATATTTCTTCCTATAAATGCCAAATTATTCTCTAAAGAATTACCACTTGCATTTATTTTTAATACTTGAAATATCCATTTTAACTACATTAACCATTTTAATGGTTAGTATTATTTTCTTTCCAACATAAATACAGCTAGCACTAAGAAATTGTGTCCTTGTCAATACAAACAGACATTCATTACCTGCTTTTGTCCTCCCTGATGCCTCCCTTCTAAACCCTATGGAACCATAGCCACCACAGCCTAGGATGAAATGAATACCACTGCAATGCAATATAAAAATTGCCTGATGTTTCGCTTCCTTCTCTGGAATACCAAAATGTTTTATATATAATTTTAGCATATGGGTTTGCCAAGAAAAAAAATTATAAATGTTGAATTATATTGTAATTTATCCTAATGTAGTTACCACTCAATTAAGATTATGTAATTAAAAATTATTCTGATTGGATCCTAATATATTGGGAATCAGTGCGTATTAAACCTTGTCTATTCAAATAAGAGGCCTAATGTTCTTGGGTAAGTCTGCTTTGCTTAATGTAGATTTCATGAGAGTCATTCTCAAATCCATACTGCTATTCTAGGCCTGTTGTTGACAACTCCTCCACAACCTGATTACTCCTGGTATGGGTTGCTTTCTAAGAGGCCATGCCTTTCCAATCAAAGCTAAAGGAGATTCTGAGGACATCTACATGGGTTCAAGCAATTGGAGAAAGTCTTAAGCTATTCCTAAATAGCTAAAGAAAATATCCAGATTATTGAAGGAAATTGAGCTTGTGTCCTAAAATATCTGAAAATCTGCCTCTTTCTATATGCTTATTTGTGTTTCTTAAAGAAAAAAAGGCAAGTAACAAGTAGGCAGCATGTAGATCTCAATGACAGTATGAAAAGTGTCATAAAGGTTACTAATAGTTATTAAAGTTGACATGTTTGCAAAATCTGCTGTTTAAAATGAATTAGTCACCTCAAGTTTATCCCTTCTTAATTGCATTGGGATATATGAGAGAAAAGCACAATTATGGCTAGAACCCAAGGAATTCTGCATTTCCTATGTCCATTGGAGGGTCATAAGTATGACTATTATATGATCTGTGTGACATGATGCAAGAAAGTACGAATATTATTAATTGAGGGATGTAAGCCCTGACCTAAGAGTCACGAGTCCTAGGTTCAAATCCTATCTCCATTACTCATGAGTGATGTGTCATTTTACTTCCCCAGGCTTTGGGTTCTTAATCTATATTGTAAGAAGTTACACAAGATTATTATTGGGAATTTTCTTTTTTAATTTTTTCAGTTGACCTCAGGTTCATAGAACTGGATTAGTGATAAGCTTTTGTTCAACACATGCTCATGAAGAATACTGGGTGAAACCCTCATAGGGTTTACTGGTTTACTGTTGACCTGTGTTTTTGGTTTTTTAAAATTCTGTCAAGAATATCAAAATGAAATGAATCAATAATCCAGAAGTGAATCCATAATTCAGAAAATGGCATTTCTACATCATTATGGCAGTAGTTTTAACTCATTTTTGAAAGTATGGCTGGGCACAACTTTTTCCAGGTGGAGAAACAAAACCTGTCGACAATCTTCATTTCTGACATTCAAAAGCATTTTCTTTTGTAGAGCTACGTAGGTACAATCCCAGGATGCAGATGGGCATTCCTGGTTTAAAGTACTTAAAAACTTTGTGAAATAAACTTTCATACACAGTCTCCAATCGCTGTCCTTTCATTCTCTCTTGAATCTATTCCAGTTGGACTTTATCCCTCTGCTCTTGAAAAGGTTCGCATTGACCTACGCCTTGCTAAATCCACTGGTTAAGTGTTGTGGATCATCTTACTCAACCCATCTCTCTCACATTCCAAGAAAAAAAATTTGCTTTTTAGTTCCAGCCACCACACTCTGCTATTTCACTAACTACTCATCTTCAATATCCTTTGCCAATTTCTCCTTGCGGCAGAAATAGCTAGAAGTTCATTAAACTCATTTTCTTTTACCTTGGCACACAGTTTGACTACATTTCTCAATCTCCCTTGAAGTTCCCTGTATTCATCTAAATGAGATTTATTTTAATGGAAAATTTGCACCATAAACCTGGCCCATAAAATACTCCCACTCATGATCCTCTAAATTTATCTCCCTTCTATCAGCCTGATTCCCTATGATAAAGATGAATATTGTGTCTTTGGAAACCAGGTATTAAAAAGTGTGGAACCAAGAGTTAGATACCTTGGGAGGAAAATGTCTCTCCATCAGTAGCAACCATTTTGGAATTTATGTAAGCAAAAATACAAACTTTAAAAGAGATAGTATTTGCTCCTTAGAGCAACTAGTGTTCACTTTTAACTAATGTGTGCTTTATTTTTCTCATCACTAAACGTTACGGTGCCTCAGGCATTAGTATATGCACCTCTTATAATATATAGATGATATTTTTAAAGATATTTAGCATTTGCTTGTTATGGCAACTAGTGCTCACTTAACTAACGTATACTTTATTTTTCTGATCCCTAAATGTTACAGTGCCTCAGGCATTAATCCATGTATCTCTTATTGGATATATATTATATAATTATACTTACATGTACATAATTATATAATTATAATAAATGTAATTTATATAATATAAATTATATTAGATATTGACTAAATTTTTCAGTCCCCCTTGCATTTCACTGTAGTCATCTAAATGAAGTTTGACCTAACTATATGACAATAATGTTGAAAAGCAATTTTCTGGATTGTAAAACATATTATATAATTGTATAATATATGTAAATAATATATTTATATATAGTTAACTTCATTAGATAATATAGTTAATATTATAGTTATAGTTATTTACATAGAGATGGTTAGACGTTCATTAAACCCATTTTCTTTTAACTTGGTGCACAGTTTGACTACATTTCTCAAACTCCTTTGCAGTTCACTATATTCATTTAAATGAGTTTTTGTTAATGGAAAATGTGAATCATAACCCTGGCCCATAAAATACTCCCACTCATGATCCTCTAAAATGTATTTCCCTTCTATCAACCTGATGCACTATGACAAAGATTAATATTGTGTTTTTGGAAGCCAGGTATAATTATCTATTATAATAAATATATACAATTATTATAAATAATTGTATTTATTATAATTACATTGTATATAATTATTATAAATAATTGTATTTATTATACATTATATAATTATATAATATTATACAATAAGAGGTACATGGACTAATATATGTATATAAGAGGTGTATATATTATATGCTTATAAGAGGTGCATTAGTTCATATAATTATACTATATTAGTTGCACTAATATTGCACTAAAAATATAATCATATATAATATATTTTATATAATATATATTATATAGTTATATAGTTATAATTATATATTATAATTATATTATATAATATATATGATAAGAGGTACATGGACTAATATATATATTCCTATAATATATATTTCTCCTTTTATGACCTCATCAAGACTATACATTGATGACCCACAAATTTGTATCTCTAGCCTAGATTTGTCCCCTAGATTTACCTGACATCTCTATTTGAATTAAAAGTTAATTTTTCCAAAATTGAGTTCCTAGTCACCCTCCTAAATCCTGTTCCTCACACTATTTTTCCCATCTCAGTTATTGGCCACTGTATTCTTCAGTCACAAGGCCAAAACCTTTGGCCTTAATCTTGGTTTATCTTCCTTAACATCCTCACGTCAAATTTGTCAGCGAATCCTGGTGGCTTTACCTTCAAAATGTATACAGAATTCAACCTCTCCATCTCCATCACTACTACCTTAGTCCCAAAATCATCAGTTTTCACCTGGATTACTGTGGTAGTCTTCTAACTGGTCTCATGACTTCCTCTCTTACATCTCTATAGTATATTTATCAGACAAGAGGGTGATACTCTTAATATGTAAATTATGAATTACTCTTTTGCTTAGAAACCTCCAATATTCTCTCATTCCGCCCATATCAAAAGCCAAAGTTCTTACAACAGCCTATGAGGCTATTTAATCTGACCTCCAGTCTTTCTTTCTACTAGTCTCCTTGCTTGCTTTTTTATAACCATAATGACTTCCTCACTGTTCCCTGAACATACCAAGCCCACTGCTACTCCAAGGCCCTTTGTACTTGCTATTCTCATAGCCTAGAATTTTCTTTCCCAATATATCTGAATAATCTCCTCACTTTCTTCAGCTCTTCTCTAAAATGCAAACTTCTCAGGCCAATCCTTACCACTCTAAATAAAATTATAGACCCCACCGCCTGCTCCATGCACATTCTCTATCTGCTGTCTGCTTTATTTTCTTCTGCATCGCTTATCACCATTCTATTTAACACTTATTTTATGTATACATTCTATTTAACACTTATTTTATTTTTACATTCCACCAACTATTAATAGAATGTAAGCTCCACAAGAGCATAACTCCTGTTCAGTACTGTACTTCCAGCACCAAGTACAAGCACATAGCAGGTTCACAATAAACGTGAGTTAAACAAATGCATTTTGCATCACTGCTATCTTCAGTATTGTAATCAGTATCAAGGAGAACTTCTTCCACTATCCACAGATCCATGACCAAATGTTAAGGCAAGAAGCTGTCCCCTTTGGTGTCAGTTGCCTGTTTCCATGGCAGCCTAGAATCCTCCAGCCACTTAGCAAGGTGGCTTAAAACAGCTATTTCCCATGCTATTGGAATTGACATCCATCACACAGCTGTGGTATTGTGCTACTCAGGCTGTGGTCCAGGGGTCTGTCCCTAGGTCCGTTGGACTGGCTGTATGTATCTCCACTAACTTCTATTCAATATCCCGATAGCCTACTTGAGCTTCTGTTACTATGATAAGGGCCAATAAATACTACCATCTTTCTGTCATGCGCAGGGGTTTTTCCTTCTTTCCTTAGCTATACCTGATTGGTTCTTACAGCAAAGTCTTGAAAGAGCAAGGAGACTCTCATTTTGTTACTTTGTTTGTTCTCATTTTCATGACCTCTATCCCTTTGTGCTGAAATGTGTAAGTCTGTATCTACTTACAGTTTTCTCTTTGGAAATTGATCACTCTCTGTCTGCTTGTGGTCTACTTTCCCCGAAAACTGTAGGCAATCAGCACATTTTATCACTTTCTTGAGCGCTGCATTTTGAGTATAAAACAGTCTTAGTAAATGTTTTTATAAAACAGAATAATTATATAATATTTAGATTATTCCATGTTTGAGTTCTATGTACATTTAGAAGTCATATTTTCCAACACTCGTTTTCCAGATGGGGAAACTAATTCCCAGAAAAATTTAAACAACTATAGCATGTGTAAAGTGCTTTTACTTAGCATTTGCAAGGTGCCTTTGCAAATATTATGTTTCAATAACCCCATGGGGCAATAGCTATTAGCATCATTTTACATAGAAGGAAACTAGAAACCAGTGCTCTGAAAGGTTGAGTAACTTCCAAATCTCACATACAACAGAGGTAGGACTCCTGATCCTGTGCTTTTTCTATCATACCCTGCTGCTGCTTACACATGCCTCAGAAAAAAAGAGGAGTGTTAAGCTCTGAAGTTCGTGGCATGTAAAGAGGGAGGAAGAAGGATTGTGCAGGGAACAGGTTGACCCACAATGAAATTGATTATTTCTCCTGAAGAGCAGCCTTACTTCTACATCTTTGTCATGGCTCTTCTGGCAGCTGGTGTGGTGCTGATAAGTTGCTGAGGGCATAGACACAGAGATTAGTTCAGACACAAAGCAGCATGGGTGAGTCCATTGGTCCTTAAAGGAGACCTTGTCCCTATGTAGTCTCAGCACTGCCAGTTGGCAGACACAAGTAATGGTCAAGGCCATGCCATGTAACACTTTGTGGATTAGCAAGAAATATTAGAGTAGCTTTCTATGCTATATGGGGTGTTTGCTCTCTGAATTCTACAGTCAGAGTAATATACCATGTATCTTTTTAAATTTTTCTTTTTCTCAGATGTTTTATTATTTATTTTTTGAGATGGAGTCTCACTCTGTCGCCCAGGTTGGAGTGCAGTGGTGCAATCTCTGCTCACTGCAAGCTCCACCTCCAGCTGGGACAACAGGCGCCCGCCACCACGCCCGGCTAATTTTTTGTATTTTTAGTAGAGTCGGGGTTTCACCGTGTTAGTCAGGATGGTCTCGATCTCCTGACCTCGTGATCCGCCCGCCTCGGCCTCCCAAAGTGCTGGGATTACAGGCGTGAGCCACCGCGCCCAGCCAGATGTTTTATTTTTAACACTAAGATGCAGCAAGTTTGAATTGTAAAGTGTACCTGTGAGTGTATATTATGTATTGCACTAAAAGATGTTAAGTTCTGTAATAACTTGAGTTCAGGTATCAAATCTTCCCAGCCAGCACATTGTGCTGCTCCTTATGGCAAAATACTCTCTCAGCATGTAGCCTCCAACAACTTGGTAAGAATACCTGAAGTGTTGTCAACAGTGGTTAAATTCTCTACAGATTTCTATTTAGCCAAATAGGTCTAATGCAATAAAACTCTCCCTTTTTCATCTTTTCTCAGCTAGATTCTGGAAGTTCCAAATGTCTTTAGAGATCACATCAAAGATGCCACTGTTGAGCTGTATTATATTTTTTATTGAAGGTACACTATCTAACCTTTGCTATGGAATTCAAGGAATTATTTTACGCAAATTTGTAAATTCTGCATTTTGCCTTTCCCAGCAGTATCTTTGGCTTATTCAGCATTTTCATCTGTGAACAAATGTGTTCAACACATAGCATCTTATCAGAGGGTGTGGATAAAACAAAGAGATAATAGAACTTGAGTACTATCTCTGTCTTGTACTAAGCTGTTTCCTACTCAGTTGTGCCTTAGGAAGTTTATCTGTATAATGAGACCAATATCCCCCCCCACAAAAAAAAAAAAATGTTTAACTGTGTCATAATAAACTAAATGTATATATTTTTATTCAATTAACATTGTTTTCTGTAAACTAAAAATGCAATAGGAAGAACCACAAAGATGAACTGACCGGTAATTCTTCCCCTCAGAAACAATGACCAGAATTAGATCTTAAGACAAAAATGTATCTTTCATGCTGCTGGCACATGCTTTTGGGGAATAGAAAAAGGCATGCCAAAGAAACCAGAAGACTTGGGTAACTGTCATTGCAGAAAATTTTCAAGAAGGAAGTATATTCAGCTATTGATTTATACAAACAACTTTTCAACTGGTCTTCCTTCTCCTTTGTTCCATTCTCCACACTGGAGCAATCATTTAAGAAATGGAAATATGAAAAATGTAAACCATTGTTATCCCCTTGCTGAAATTTGTTCAGTGGATTCATATTGCACTTTGGATGAAGTAAAAATTTCTTGACATAACCTAAATCACCTTGAGTAATCTAAACCCTGATTAATTCTCCAGCCTCAGCCAACACACTCTTCTTTACAACACTCAATATCCCAATCGTAATGAATTAACTTCCACTTGCATATGGTGTTGCTTCTGTTTGGAATACTCTTCCTAATGAGCTTCCACCCCTCTTCACCCAGATACCCATCCTATTGTACCCTTTTCCTTGATAGCTCACCACCTTCATTCTTTATGTCTCAGCTTAGATGTTCATTTACAAACTTTCCAGACTATATTAGGTAGCCCTATAACATGGTCTCATGACAGTGTATAAATCCTATATCATAAATCATAGTGTTTTACAACTGCTTGATTTAAATTTTTAATCTGTTTTGCTAGACTGTGAGCACCCTAAGAGCAGGGACTGTCTTTCATTCACTATTGTAATCAGTTTAAAATGGTAGCTAAGAGTGTAGACATTGGAATGACTGCCTCAGTTCAAATCCTTATACCACCACATTTACCCTGGGAAGGTTACTTGATCTTTTAGTGTCTTAGTTTCCTCATCCACAAAGTGACCACACCTATATCAAAAGATTGTTGGGATGATTACATGAGTTCATACATGTAATATGTTTAAAACAATGCTAGGAACATAGTTAAGTGTTCAATAAACATTAATTGCTATTTGTTTTTATCCACAAAACCTAACACAATGTCTGACACACAGCACTTGCTCAATAAATGCCTGATGAATAAATGAATTCATTAATGAGTAAATAAGGAATAGAATTAGGTAGGTCTTATTGCTAACCAGTAAGTTCTGTGAGAGTAAGAACACAACCTATCCTTCTTAAGATTGAATTATTTGTGCCTAACAGTTTCAGGCACTGTGTACTTCCTTAATCCCTATGAGTTACCTAAATTCACGAGATGAAGAACTGTGACTTTGTGTGTAGGTTTATTATAGTTATGGAAAATCATATTCAAATTTCAACAATAAATTTCCAAAATCTAACAGAAATGTAGAACCCAAATCTTTCCTTGTAAACCACTATATTATATATTTTATTATCATTGGATGAGGAGTTAAATTATAATTGATTCTCAGTGAAACTAGCCAGCAGTACGACTCACAATAAAATAAAAGGCAAAAAAGAAGAAGAAATAAAAAACAAACTCTCACAAAATTCCCCTCTGCTTTTGAAAACATTAAAGGCATTACTTCCAAAGTGCTACTTTCAAGTGAATACCCCCTCTGATTAGCACAAGTTAGCACTGATGGAAAATGGCTTTGAAAGTTGAATTTGAACTTCCCAGCTGAACCATTAGCACTCAGGCAAAGACTAAACAGAACTGCTCTTCCCTGTTCAGGCATGCATGAGAAAGAAAGATGCACAATCCTTGACACAGCCTAGCAGAAGACAAACAGGGTTTTGCATTCTAGTCCTACAACTTATTAACCTTTTAATCCTGAGGAAGTTACTTGACCTCTCTAAGACTCTGTGTTTTCACCATGTAAAATGGAAATGAGATCAACATTACACTATGGAATTGTTGTAAGCATTAAATAACATATATGTGGAGTGCATAACATGATACTTGATACATGGCAGGCACTCAAGAAATAGTAGCTATTTTTGACATTATGGACTTTAACTCTTGACATCTTAATTTGTTGTCTGGATCAGCTGAGTAGTATAGTAGTCATTCACAAAGTGTAGACACTTAGCACATTGGCTACATTTTTCAGGATAGCATTTCTCTTTAAGCAGCATAGAGAGGCTCTTATGTCATTATATTTGAGTAGGGCATTAGAGTCTTGCCTGTTCTACTTTCTAGTTCTGTGATCTTGGCCAAGTTACTTATAACCTCTTTGTACCTTAGTTTCCTATTTCATAAGGTGGAGATACTGACGGCATCTAGCTCATAGGGTTGCTTTGAGGTTAAATAAAATTGTTTATTGTAGTCCTTAACAGGAGACCCAGCACATTGTACAAACTTAAAAAAAAAATTAGAAATAATAATGACATAAAATACTCATATCTGGCACTTTAAATCTACTTTATATTCTTTTGGTATAATGTATTGGAGAGTCACACGAAATTATACAGTCATGAGAAGAGTATTCCGAGTATGAAAGAGTGCCTCCATCTATTAAGCACCTACTATATCTGAGGTACTCTTCTAGGTGCCTTACAGACATTACTTTAATCCTCACAGCAATGGAGTGTGGTAAACATAATTATCTTCATTTTTAGAACACATATCCCAACTTCAAATTACACTGCAAGGCTATAGTTCCCAAAACAGCATAGTACTGGTATAAAAATAGGCACATAGACCAATGGAACAGAATAGAGAAAGCAGAAATAAAATCAAATACTTACAGTCAACTGATCTTCAACAAAGCATACAAAAACATAAATTGGGGAAAGAACACCCTATTCAATAAATGATGCTGGGAAAACTAGCAAGCCACATGTAGAAGAATGAACCTGGATTCTCATCTCTCACCTTACACAGAAATCAACTCAAGATGGATCAAAGACTTAAATCTGAGATCTGGAACCATAAAATTTCTAGAAGATAACATCTGAAAAAAGAACTCTTCTAGACGCTGGCTTAGGCAAAGAATTCATGACTAAGAACTCACAAGCAAATGCAACAACAACAAAATACATGGGACCTAATCAAATTTAAAACTTTCTGCCCAGCAAAAGAAATAATCAGCAGAGTGAACAGAAAATCCACAGAGTGGGGGAAAATATTCACAAACTGCATCCAACAAACGACTACCATACAGATCTACGAGGAACTCAAACAAATTAGCCAGAAAAGAAAACTGAATAATCCCATCCAAAATGGGCAAAGGACATGAATGCAATCTTCAAAAGAAGATATGTAAACAGCCAGCAAACATTTGAAAAAATACTCAACATCATTAATTATCATGGAAATGCAAATTAAAACCACAATGAGATACCACCTTACTCCTGCAAGAATAGCCATAATTTAAAAATCAGAAAATAATAGATGGTGTCATGGATGTGGTGAATAGGTAACACTTTCACACTGCTGGTGGGAATGTAAATTTGTTCAAGCACTATGAAAAACAGTATGGAGACTCTTTAAAAAACTAAAGTAGAACTACCATTCTACCTAGCAATCCTACTGCTAGGTATCTACAAAAAAGAAAATAAGTCATTATATGAAAAAGACACAGGCACCACACATGTGTTTTTAGCAGCACAATTTGCAATTGCAAAAATGTGGAACCAGACTAAATGCTCATCAACCAACAAGTAGAAACAGAAAGTATTGTATATATACACCATGGAATACTACTCGGCCATAAACTGGAATGAAATAATGGCCTTTGCAGCAACTTGGATGGAGCTGGAGGCCATTAGTCTAAGTGTTGTAACTCAGAAATGGAAAACCAAATATTGTATGTTCTTACTTATTTGTGGGAGCTAAGCTAGGAGGATGCAAAGATTTAGGAATGATATAATGGACTTTGGGGACTCAGGGGGAAGGGTGGAAGGTAGATGAGAGATGAAAGACTACATACTGGGTACAGTGTACACTGCTCAGGTGATAGGTGCTCCAAATCTTAGAAATCACCACTAAAGAGCATCCACGTAACCAAAACCACTTGTACCCCCAAAAACTATTGAAATAAAAATAAAAATAATTTTAAAACACATCAAATATTTTAAGAAAGAAATCCAAGACAACACAACTAAGAAATGCAGTAGGAAAAAAGAATTGAGATCTGACCCTAGTTCTGTCTGAGGCCAAAGCCTGTGTTCTTTTCACTATATCTGTAATCAAATATTGTGAATTTGTTAACCAGATTAGCTATCTGTCATTGATGAGAGAGAGGACCCCTAAAGATGAGACAGAGGACAAGAATGTTCAAGAAGGAAGGAGGAAAAAAAACCCTCAAACTTGGCTTGGCCTTAGGCTAGTATTATCAAAGGCTCTAGTCTCTGGCACTTTCTCCAGCTGCCTCAAGGTATACAGGTTTTGCTTGTGGTTTTTGCCCCAGGTTTATATTAATTTTTCAGCCTATAAAAACTTATTCTAAATCTCAATATCTTAATTTTCTTAGATATTAATAATATGAAATTAAGCATTATTATTTTAATTTCACTATGTGAAATTTCTGACTTTCTTTGCTCTGCTTGTTGTCCTGATTTATTTTCTTTTTAATTTATATAGACTTTCCTTTCACTTTTTCATTACATGGCACTTCCTGTTTTCCCCCCATTGACCTGATGTACTCTCAATACTTGTGTGGCTGCTGATAACTGCACATCTCTACCGCATGGCATTAGGAGAAGAATAACAGCTTCATAAGGGGGCAGAGAATACTATTTAAATGTAGCACATGGGCAATATGCCTTTATTTTTGTTTTGTTTTTTTGTTTGCACTATTTCATCTGCTTTTCCATCAGCTCTCTTGCCACTGAGGAAGGTATTTTAATTACATTTTTTTTGTATATTAGAATCCAAGGTCCGCTTCTCCCTTCTTATATTCTAGATGACTAGGCAGATCTGTGTCATCATGGGGATAGCCAGACAGAAAATTGCAAAGTTATCCATACTACATAGATATACAATGAACAAGGTGCCAAAGCAAGGAAGTGATTCAGAAACGTAGCATCACGGAAACTGAAATATTTCTGAAAATTCTAGAGCCTGTGAAACTACATGGCAGACTTGCTCAGGTAGTCAGAAAGTAGCCTATCTGAGAATCTCTGAAAATGCACAGAGATATGAATGATGTGCTGTTGTAAAGCCCTTTCCAGTGGAAAACCTAACAAGATAGTAAAATTTTTTATCTTCTCAGTTGTAACTCTTGCCACATAGCGGAATCTTCTCTCTCAAGCCACTTTTGAAGCTAACTTCAGTAGCTCCAAAGGCACTTCGACTTACGTTACAACTCAGGGGAAGAATGAAGAAAGTTCACATTATTCCTAAATATTCAAACTTCTCCTTCTTCCTTCACCCATGGATCCTACCAGGTTAAATGGTGTTAACAAGCGGAAGAACTAAAGAGACAAGATGAGGGAACTGCTTTCAAATCCTCAGGAAAGTAGTAGAGCAGATTGAACTTTCAGAGTCTGGCACATCTAGATACACAGCTATTTCAGATTATGGTAAGACTTGGGAAAAAAACAACTTAAAAAACAGAGTTATTAAGAGATGCATTCAGCAATTCAGTTATTACATAATGCATCAGATTCTCTTAATAGCAGAATTGATCAAGCAGAAGAAAGAATTAGTGAGCTTGAAAAAAGGCCATTAGAAAATACACAGAGAAGGCCCCTCCCAGAAGAAAACAATGAAAAAGAATGAAGCACACCTACGAACTCTAGGAATAACCCAAAGAGGGCAAATTTAAGAGTTTTGGGCCATGAAGAGGAGGTAGAGAAAGAGATGGGGTTAGAAAGTTTACTGAAATGGGTAATAAAACTTACCAAAACCAAGGGAAAGATATCAATATTCAAGAACAAGTAGGTTATTATAAAACACCAAGCACATTTAACCCAAAAAAACACTACTTCAAGGCATTTAATAATCAAACTCCCAAAGGTCAAGAATACAGAAAGCACCCTAAAAGTAGCAATAGAAAAGAAACAAATGACATTCAATGGAGCATCAATACATCCGGCAGCAGACTTTTCAGAGAAATCTTACAAGACAGAAGAGAGTGCATGACATATTTAAAAAAAAAAAAAATAGACTCCAATGCAATAGCAGCTGGAGACTTCAATACTAAACTTTCAGCATTGGACAGATCTTCCAGACAGAAAAATAAACAGAACATCAGAATTAATCCGAACTATAAACCAAGTGGAACTAATAGATATTTATAGAACATTTCATCTAACAGCTGCAGAATACACATTCTTATTCTCAGAACATGGGTCATTCTTAATGATAGACTATATGTTAGGTCGCAAAACAAGTCTTAAAACATTTAAGAAAATCGAAATAATATCAAGCATCATCACTGACCACAGTGGAAATCAATAATAGGAGGAATTTTGGAAACTATACAAACAGATGGAAATTAAACAATATGCTTCTGGAGGACCAGTGGGTCAATGGGAAAATTAAGAAGGAATCGAAAAATTTCTTGAAACAAATTATAATAGAAACAAAACATACCAAAACCTATGGGATACAGCAAAAGCATAACTCGGAGGGAAGTTTATAAGTGCCTATATCAAAAAAGAGGAAAAACTTCAAATAAATAACGTAACAATGCATATTAGAGAACTATCAAATCAAGACTAAACCAAAGCCTAAATTAGTGGAAGAAAATAATAAAGATCAAAGCAGAAATAAATGAAATCGAGATGAAGAATACAAAAGGAAGGAAATTAGTATATCAAAGAGATATCTGCACTCCCATGTTTACTGCAGCACTATTTACAATAGACTAGATTTTGAGGCAACCTAAGTGTCTATCAGCAAATTAATGGATAAACAAAATGTGGTACATATACACAATGAAGTACTATTCATCCATAAAAAGGTATGTGATCCTGTCATTTGCAAGAATGTGGATGGAACTTGACGTCATTATGCTAAGTGAAATAAGCTAGGCACAGAAAAGCAAATATCACATGTTCTCATCTGTGTGAGCTAAAGACTAAAACAATTGAACTCATGGAGATAGAGAGTAGAAGGAGGGCTACCAGAGGCTAGGAAGGGTAGTGGGTGTTGTGGAGGAGGTAGGGATTGTTAATGGGTGCAAAAAAAATAGACAGAATGAATAAGAACTTGTAGTTGATAGCACAACAATGTGACTATAGTCAATAATTTTATTGTACATTTAAAAATAACTAAGAGTATAATTGGATTGTTTGTAACACAAAAGACAAATGCTTGAGGTGATGGATACCCATTTACTCTGATGTGATTATTATGCATTGTATGCCTGTATCAAAACATCTCATGTAACCCATAAATAAATACACTTATTATATACCCATAAAAATTCAAAATAAATTTTAAAAATAAAAAAATAACAAACGCATTCATTGGACTCCTGTTTACATTTCTATCACCTACTCTACTGATGTGTTTGTTTGAATTTATTCCCCTTTTCCTTTATTACAGCCAGTCATGCTTATCAATTTTAAAAACCATGGATTTTATTAACATAAAGTGAATTACCTACTTCAATTTCCTCAGGAACATCCAACCCTTAAAAAATATCTTCACAAAATAATGGGCCTCAAGAAGGAGGAATATGGTGTCTGAGTAAAGTTTTTATTTAAAAAGTTGTCCTATGCACAAAAAAAAAACTATAAACAGGACTTTAACTGACCCTAAATTTGCTAATAGTAATCCGTTGTTCTTGTATACTAGTCAAGTTCATCTTTTAGCCAAAACAGCTTTTCGGTGAAAACCACTGGATTAAAAACAATGAACGGGTGTTTCTGGCTGACTCAGAAACCAACTGTTATCAAGAACATAACCAATCTCTTCCCCAGTACAGGTTGGAAACTTGACCATGTTTCCATATCCACACCCCTGAATTTTTCCTTTCTTTTCCACATGCCAGAGCCAAAACCATCTTCTTTAAACATTACATCCCTACTCTGAGTCATGACGACAAGAAGAAAGGTTCCCATGGAGAGATCATGACCAGTACCTTTTTGCCTCTGCCTGCAAGGAAGGCATCAGAGGCAACAGGGCTGCTTCTGTAGTGTTTGTTTGTTTGTTTGTTTGTTTGAATTAAAGCACATTGTTAGTGTAGAAATACTGAAGGGTGATGTCTGTTTTCCTGTATTCCGTATTAGCATCTCCATACCCAACCAAATCGAATTCAGTGCAGTTTGTAGGCATGCAAACATGTATGTATCATAATACATGACAAATGACAGCTTGAAAACCATCACAGAAACATGAGCAAAAGTTCACTGTCTTCCATAGAGATTTTCCACATGCTTAAAGAAAACTAGTTCTGTGCATCTATACCCTTTATATGTTTTTCCTTTTAATTTACATTTTAAGCAATGTAAGTATGTGTTATTTTCCCTCCATGATCCCTTCCCTAATGCTCTTTTGCACTAGATGACAGAGTGCAACTGAGGTTGCCACTGCTATTGCAATGGACCCTGAGTTAGAAAAGTTAAATGGTACTCTTCCATCTAGTCATGTCTAAGCCAACTTAAAGTTTATTGATACTACACTTCAATAGATTATGTCATCTAAGCACAACTGCTCTGCAATACTCAAACTCCTAATCAGCCTTCAAAATCCATTTCAAAAAAATTCATTTAATGTTACTATTTTTGTGGCTTTTCTATAAATGTAAAAATATTTCAAGGTAGTTTAAAACCAAAACAAAAAAAATGGACTTTGTTTTTGAACGCCGTTTAAATTGCACGGGAAAATACTTTTGTTTGTTGTGGCTAGACTGGAGTAGAAACAGAGGCTAGTAGCAAAGCTGGGAAGTGACTGTGGTACATGGTAAAGAGATAGTGGCTAAGTTGGGCAGCAAAGTATAAGGTATCCATGTAAAAGATCACCAAGTATCAGGAGAACCAGAACCTTATGATTTGGGGCTCATAGAGTGGGTTTGCCAGGTGTCAGACAAAAGAAAAGAATCAGATGCAGTGGCAGATCCTATAGCTATTGATAAGCAGTCTATATGTTACCGGTATCAACATGCGGCTTTGTATTAGTTTTCTATCACTGCTATAACAAATTACTACAAAAAGTGGCTTAAAATGGCAACTGTTTATTATCTGACAGTTCTCTAGCACATCAGGCCAGTTAGGTTTGTCTGGGTATTCTGCTTGGAGTTTTACAAGGTCAAAATCAAGGTGTTGGCCAATGGCTTTTCTGAAGGTTCTCAGGAAGAATCTGCTTCCAGGATCATTCAGGCTGTTGTCCAAATTCAGTTTCATGCAGCTACAGAACTGAGCTCCCATGTTCTTGCTGATTGTCAGCTGGGCATTGTTCTCAGCTTCTAGAGACCTCTTGCCTTCTTTGGCTCCTGGCTCCTTTCATCTTCAAATCCATCAACAATGCAGAAAACTTAGGCTTTAAATCTTTCTTTCCTTTTCTTTCTGCCTGCTTTTAAGGGTTTCTGTGATTTTGTTGTCCCATCCCACTCACCCCACAGATAATCCAAGATAATATTCTGATTTTAAAATAAACTGATTAGTAATGGAACCATGGCAAAGTCTGTTTTGTTATTTAAGGTAATATGTAAGGTACATACACACTCCTGGGAATTATTGAGGGGAATCTTTTCGGAGGCAACAATTCTACCTACCAAATTCATCCTAAAGTTTATGTGCATCCTAAAGGCATGTACTGTGCAGCCTCTGCCATCATTAACTGCCCTTCACTCTTGATAACTTCTCACATACATGATTATCTTAATGAATTCAGAAGTAAAAGCAACCAGTAGAATCCTGCTGAGCTCTACTTCCCATAATCCCACTACCTTTGTGAGGCAAACATTAAACATCAATTAGGCATCAAATTGTCTTTAAGTTCCCAAATTAGTAAAGAGTTTAAGAAAGTCTTTAACTGTAAATGACTATGTCAAGGGCTTCTTACTTGACACAATTCTGAAAAACAGTTCTTGTTTGGGTGTGAAAAAGAACACTTTCAAATAAAAGCCTTTGTGGTGTTCCCCAAACCAGTCACATTAATAAGAGAGGGAATGGTCCTTGGGCTAAAACCCTAAGACATTAAAGGTTTGGGAAGGAGATCTACATTGTATAGCATTTACCCTACACGTAGACACATGCAGCTGCCTTCTTTGCAGAATTCAAAGCTCAGCGGCCCTTCCTGGAAGAGGACTAGTGATGTCACTAAAAGGTTCTTTGAAAATCCATTTGTCAAAAAGGAAACAACCAAAAAAACTCTAATCTATCCCTTTTGAAATACCTCTGTAATTGATTTTTTCCTCTGGTTTTTATGAACTGACTATAGAACATGATTACAAGGCTAGCCTACTGACAGAATAAAAACGTATTATGAATCACACACAAAACACCAGAAATCACAGCACTGTCTCCTCAGGGATGTTCCAAAGTACTAATCCTAACAATATCTGATCCAAGTAGCTCAGCCATACAATTTCAGCATTTTGAAGTGTAAATTGATTTGGTGAATCATTTAAATTTACTTTATCTGATTATTATTAACATTGTAATAAAAGGTTTAAGAGTATGAAAAATTAAAATTCCTTTAATTCTCTTTCAGAGCAGCCATGTGTTCATTTGCAAGACATTTTCGGTCAACAACTGCAAGTGGCCTGTCCATGTGTATTTGGAAGAGCCCTTCACTTAATGAGTACTAAGTAATGGGGTTTGTGGGAAAGGGGGCTTCATTACCACAGTTGTTTTGTTTTAAACGCCTACCCATTAATGCTCTGTATCTCAGCAGACATGTTTACTTAAGGAAACAGTAGTTCTCTTAGATTAAGGAGTGTTTTTGAGATTCACTGAAATATTTTTCCCTTTGTGTGTATGATTTTTAGTTATAATTCAGTCCCCTCCCCAATGCTTTCTTAATCCTAAATTAAGATACAGTTGTTTGATGCGCTGTATGCCATTTTCCTCACAGTTAATATTTCCTCTCCCCCAACACTTTCTGAACCTTTGCATTTAAAGACAATGAATTTGCTATGCTTGTGTTATATAGAGATGGTAAATCTTAATTACACTTTCAGATTACAGTGTCTGTGTCTAGCCATGCATTTGAATGTTTCTGATCAAGATGTATATGCTCCAGTATATTTATTTGTAGTCCCAAATTACATCCTTCTGAAGCCAAGACCAAATGTGAAACGATCAACTTTTATTTACAGACACATGTCAAGGGCTTGTTAATAACTCCATTCTTGTACCTTTCTTGATATAGCCCTCTGAGAATTTCTCTTTGCCTGCAATCTGAGGGAAGATATGAGCCTAAAAGATTTCTCACTGAAAGGTGGGTATGCGTTTTGTGCTTCCCAAAGTCTACTAAGTGAAGCTTTCCAGGCTTGCAAGTGTGAGGCATTTCCGTGTGCTTCTCTGGATTTTTTTTCTGGAGAATGTAGGAGTGGAAAGGTGTGACAACTTGTCTCACTCAACGTAAGGGTCATGGCTGACTGATACTGCTACAACAAAAGACAGGTTAATTACGGAAAAGCAAAACAAATTTACTTAATTAAAGCTTCATGTGACATAGAAGACTTCAGAAATGAAGACCCAAAAACCTAGGGAAATACGCCATTTTTATTCTTAGATTTGATGAAGAATGGAGAGCCATATAGAAATGTGACTATAAAAGGGGTATAAGCTAATGGTAACAGACTGATGGAGGAAAACACAGAAAAGCCTGTCTGTTCATATTTTTCTTGGCCTCTCTGTATAGCATTCCTTCCTCCTGGGTATAGGAAAGGATCCCTCTGGAATGAGGATCTTAATGCCCTACTGTGAGACAAGGTAAGGCCAAGAATTTATTTATGGTCAGCTCCCACACAGAAAAGCTGGGGAAGGTTAAAGTAATATTTTTAAGTTTTATGGCTTGCTTTGTGAGACAGGGATTCTGTTTCTGTGACCCACCTTAGGGAAGAGGAATTCTAGCTTCTGTGACTCACTTCAGAGGAGAAAGAGGGACGAAATATAGGAAGGCAGAGAGAAGGTCAGTGAGAACTTGCTGCTGAGGCCTTCCAATCTCCTTTAGTTCAAAGCACTTAGTATGCCTAAGTTCCATACTTTGGGGTATTATTTTCTGAGACTCAATAAGAATCATAATACATTTGAAGAAAACTTCCCTATTTAAGAAGGAGATTTAATTTGAGAACTAAGCCAGATGCACTCCCTTAGGCTATTCACAAAGATTACCAGTAGAAGTAATACAACATGGATTTAAGACATCTTCTAATGTGACTTCAAACTAATTAAAGAGGTTAAAAAAAGGCCTACAACACAGCATCCAATGGAAGGAGAATGCTTCAAACTCCCCCACAGCATTAGCTCATTTATTTCCTATTCTTTTCTAAGAAGTCATCCACAGAGGCTAAGATATGCTTTTTTTCTCCATCCTGCATGTGATTTTGACTAAAGGAATTGTATTTTAGATAATTTGAAAGTCCAAAGATTCAGTCCAAAGAGACAATTCAGCATTCCTCTCTTGAAGAGTTACAAAAGATGGTAATTGGAACATGTATGTTTTTATGAATGGTTCTACAGGGAGCAAAAAAAATTTTAAAGGATGAGTTTCACACAGAATGACCAGTAAGCAAAGATGGTGAAAGTATTTATTATTATAAAGGGCATGACGTTAGAGGTTATCTGTTGCCAACGTTATCTATACTTTATATAAGACTACTGGGCCTAATACACATAGAGTATTTACGAGGACTATTAAAAAACCCTTCTGCTAAAGCAACACCAGCTCAAGAGTTTTTAGTTACAAATGAGTGTTGTTATTTGATGAGAGGAGGAAAATGTTAGTTGGTTAATTGCTATTTCATGAGTAGGGGCTTCTAAACACTGAAGAGTTAACTAAGCAATCCCAACAACCAAAGTTAAGTTTACATAAATACAGTACTTACTACTCTGTTTACACTGACAAATCTCTTTTCCATATGAAAAAAATTCATATTTCCATATGACCTGAATTTATCTTATAAGATCCCCTATAAAATCCAAATTAAACTTTATGAAATTATAGTCAGAAAACATGTCAAAGTTTAATACATTGAACTTCATTTTATTTGAAAATCTAAAATTCTGAATACACAAGAACTATATTAAAAACAATGCCTACATAGTCCAAAATGTTGCAAAGTGTCTTGGGTGGGGGCTGATGGAGATGGGGACAGTAATTTATTTTCAAATCCAATTACAGTTTTCTAATAGGTACTTAAATTTTACTTAAAATTTAATTGAACATCTAATTTCTTTCCCCTCCAAAAAGTTTTCCTCCCTAGTCTTCTTCATCTAAGTAATTGGCATCATTGGGTCAAGCAAAATCTGGACTTTATTATGATTTTGCTCCTCCTCTCACAAAATCTCCACATGTAATCTATCATCAAGTCCTATTTACTCTGGCCCAGAATATAAATTGAATTTGACCACGAGTCTTGAGGTCTATCATCCAGTCCAAGCGGCCATAATTTCTCACTTGGACTACTAGAACAATATCCTAACTGTTCTCTCCCCTTCTGGTTTGACTCCCTGTATTCTAATCTCTAAAGAGTAAAATTAACATTTTTAAAATGTAATTCACATAGCACTCTCCTCCTCAAAATATTCCAATGGCCTCCGATTGTCAAATGCATATCATTCAAGCCCTATAGACCTAATTTCTGTCTTTTTTTTTTTTTTGAGATGATCTCTTCTGTTGCCAGACGGATCATGGCATGACTCAATCACTGCACCTCACTCTGGTCAAAGAGTTTTTGCCTCACCTCCAGGTACTGGATTATGGGCACCCACCACCATCTTGGCTATTTTTGTTTTTTATGTTGGCCAGGCTGGTCTTGAACTCCTGAACTCAAGTGATCTGCCCACTTCAGCCTCCCAAAGTGCTGGGATTACTGGCGTGAACCACTGCACCTGGCCTCTGCCTACCTCTTTAACCTCATTTTGTAACACTCTTCCCCTCATTTACTACACTGTAGCTACAACAGCCATCTTCTCATTTCTCATACAGCCTTTGCATTTTTCCTTTCTTCTGCCTATAATCCTCTGCCTCATATTTTTACAAAGCCACTTCTTTGTTGCCATTCCAGTCCAAGCTCAAATGTCTCCTTCACAAGTAAATCTACTCTGAACTCTCAATCTAAAGTAGCTCCTAATTCATTCTCATTTAATTCAATAACATATTTTTTCTTCATGTTTGAGAGCAAGGACATCATCTCTCTTACTAGCTACTGTATCCTGAAAGTCTAAAATACTTTGGTCACATAGTAGAAATTCAACAGATATTTGTTGATTAGTTACATATCTTTGCCTTAGTTGAAACCACTGTTCCTTATTTTGCTTATTTATATTGGCATTGTTTTATTTTGTTTTGTTTTTTCAAGTCACACTAAGACAGTTAGACTCGTTTAAAAGAAGTTTTGTTTTCCTCTCTGGCCAAGATACCTGGACCTGCTATATAATCTGAAGTATGGAATGTGTAAGTAATTGAGAAGAATGTTCATATATATATATACGTATATATACGTATATATACACATATATATACGTATACATATACATACACATATATATACGTATACATATACATAAACATATATATACGTATACATATACATACATACATATATATACGTATATATATATACATACATACACATATACGTATATATATATATACATACATACACACACACACACACACACACAGAGACATTATGTATACTCCAAACGCAGCTGCTTTTTAAAAAACTGTTTCAAAGATTTTCTCATTTCATTGAGAACATGGTTTTGCTACCATAAAAATGGATGCCACATTGAGTCGGTGATTTTATGTCTATGTGGAGATCCATTCTATCCCAAACTCAATTGTCCCTATTAGGCCTAAATTTTTTTTAGACTTCTGGGTTTTTCCCAAGATTAGGACCTTTGACTAAAATTAATCATATTAATATGTGATGACAAATTACAAACACCAACACTAGGTGAGTAACTACTTTTAGCAAACTTTGGATGGCTGAATAGCAGAATTATTTTACCCTAACTGTAGTCCAAGTTCGGCATTGTAACTATTTTGGTTGGACCTAATGAAAGCAGATTCTCTTCATCGTAGCTTTTTTTTTTTTTTAACTTTTTCCAACTAAATTTTGTAAGTAAACATGAGATTTGAACCAAAGTTACCAACTCAAAGTTATCAACTCTTATTTTTACATTATGGAGGGGAAAACAGTGGTGTTGTAATCCACTCACTAACCCCTGCCATCATCTCATGCCAAATTAGGGTGGCACACGCACCAAGAGCTTGGCATATATTACCTTTAATTTGAATATTGTAAGGCCTGTTACTTGACATATGCTTATAAAATATCGAAAGTTAAAAATCATGACTAATGAGGGCTAGCGTTGATGGAATGCAGAAAGTACTGCATTGGGAATGATTTGTATTTTAATCATGGGCAGGGCAAAGTTGCATTTCAGTTTCTTTCCATCAGTAGGACATATGTGAACCTAACAAAAATAACCAGCTATGAGCTATCTTATAAAAGGATGCTACTAAAGAGGGCTTCCTGCCAGGTGTAACTTGCCTTCATCTGGGATGCTAGAGATATCCTGCCTCATCATCTCCAGAAAAGTGTAACTGTATTTCTCAAGTGGAAGAATCTCAGAGAAACCCACAAATATACCAAAGGAAAGAAAGAATTAGCATTTGGATACTGACCACGCCCAGGTACTCCAATGGTTTTTAGTCTGAAGGAAAAAAAAATGATTGTGATTGTAACAATTTTAGCTGGAAACTTTAATGGAAGGAAAGATTTAATTGGAATTTAGAAAACTTGAGCAATCTCAAAAATCATAAATGGGTACTGCCTCCTATCTGTCTATCCCAGGCAATAAACCTCACCCATCAGATGTCACCAGAGGTGACAGAGACAAAATGTTGGAGTGGAAAGCAAAATGTAGTAGTAGCCAGAGGACTGGCTCTGTAACCTTGGACAAATCACTTAGCCTAAGCCTCAGGTTTTTCACCTGTAAAAATGAAGAGGGTGGATCAATGAAAGAGTCCTTTCATGTCTGAAATTATAAATGCCTATAAAATTAATAGGAGGTAGAGGTAACTTAATCTAAATGAAAGAAATTTCTAAATTTTAAGGCATTCTCTGAAATGCTGATTCTTTATTTCAAGTTTTATGGAGATGTAAACTAAGCTTTTTATAAAGACAGCATTAACTGGTAAAAAGCTGCAGTACTGAAGTCATTCACAACCAGCCTCTAGTTTTACAATCGCTAAGAAATGAGGAAGTCACTGCGGTAGCATTCACATGTATTTTGCATTGTGTCCCCTCAATGACTATCTCTCTCTTTTCCAGATGATCTGGTAGGAGGCATGATTTGAACTTGCATGGCATATCTGAGCAGTGATGGAGAGAATGCATGCCCTTGCACAGAGATTTTTTTCATCCTTATCCTTTGTCATGTTTCCTTTGCATTGTCCTTTATGAGTTTCAGCATTGCTGCACTCCTACATGGTACAAAGTGGGAAATTGCAGGGAGCTTATGTTTGAAGCAGGTTCACTACATGTACACCCTTTTCTCTCTGCTTTTTTCTTCTCTGGGCAAGTGTTGGGAGCACGCAAATGGGAACGTGCACGAATAAAAATTCTCACTACACTTTGTTCTCTGTGACTGTGACACTGGCTCTACTTCCTTATGCACTGGAGTACATACTGGAAGTCAGAAACCAAAAGGAGAGAAAAAATGATAAAATGAAAGATCAAATATTAAGTGAAAAAAGTAGGATACAAACCAATGTTAACAGTATTAATCTAATCTTTAAATGAAGAAGATAATCTCTATATACATACATGATATTCAGAAATATATATTTAGGGTTCATCCTGTTTCCTGACATGCAGCTCCTAAAATCCTTGGAATCTTCGGGGTGATGAGTGACTTTTGTTTGCTGAAGAGATGACTGGTGTCTAGGGGTCCACAGATAGCCTCAGGATGGGGGCTAGTAGCCAGAAAGACTAAGACAGTATTAGAGGATTAATTTCTAGCCCCACTTCCCAATCTTTAGGAAGAGAGGCTAAAAGTTAAAATGATCACCAATAGCCAGTGGTATAATTAATCATACCTGCATAATAAAGTCTCTATAAAAACCCAAAAGGACAGTGTCTAGGGAGCTTCCTGATTGCTGAACATGTGGATGTTCCTGGAGGGTACCAGAGAAAGCATGGAAGTTCTTCACTTCTCACATGCCTTGCCCTGTGCATCTCTACCACCTGGCTGTTCATCTATATCCTTTCTAATATCCTTTACAATAGACTGGTAGATGTAAATAATGTGTTTCTCTGAATTCTGTGAGCTGCTCTTGCAAATTAATCAAACTTGAGGAGGAGCTCTTAGAAGTCTTGGTCAGTAAGAAGTATAGATGACAACCTACTACTTGCACCTGGCCTCCAAAGTGGGAGGAAGTCTTATGGGACTGAGCCCTAAACCTGTGGAATCTGACTGATGCTATCCCCAGGTAGCCTGTGTCACAATTAAATTGAATTAGAGGAAACCTAGTTGGTGTCTGCTGTAGAATCCCTTTGCTGGTGGGGAGAATTCCATATACGTTTTGCTGACCCTGAAGCATTGCATGTTGTGTTGAATGACTGTGCAGGAGCGAAAGGAAAACACACTTTGGATTTTTCCCCTATATCTCTAATAGTATTTTTAACAAACACTGAAAGGAAATATACACGATGTTCATGCTCATCTGCAATATTTACATGTTCTATAATGAAATTGTATTAATTTACCCTACAAAAACTGTAGATGTTTTCTTTTTCAATAAGGAACTCCTTTAAAATAAAAGTAAACCAATAAAATAATAAAGCAATAAAGAAGGACTTCCTTTAACAAAGGATAAAATGTTATCTTTGTAGAAGGAGGGAACTGGAAACATACACACCCTTTGGAAAGGAAATGCAAACTAATAATATTACCTGCCACATGTAGTTTTCTGACTATGTGCTAGGATCTGTCTGAAACCCTTTACACATTAAGAAGGAAACAACCCACAATATTAATTTTCGCTATTATACTGTTTTACCATGCTTCTTCAACAATGCCTTTATCTTATTTGTTCCTCAGCTTCCCTTTCTAGAAAATGAGAATAAAAACAGCATTCTCTGTTTTTCTGTCTTCACTACCTGCTATATAGACATGCTATCGTGCTCATTAAGATTCTATAAAATATTTCAGAGACTCTGAAATATATTTTAACATTTCAGGAATAAAAACTTTCAACATAGTATTACTACGGACTCTATAAAACATTAGCCTTTCTTTTAGATTATACTTTCTTCCCCAAATAATCATTTGATCTTTTTATTTAAATATTGTACTCAAGCGAATTGAGCCAAATATATTGCATTCTCTTGATATACTTATTCAAGTTCTATTCCATACTATAACTGAAAAATGGGCTATTTCCCAGTAGACAATAATAATAAAAATGGTCCATCCTCAAATAACAAGTGCATTCAGATACCAGACAATATTGGGTTTTAAGGGAAACCCAGTTGAGGCTTTTATGAATATAAAATTTCTGACTTTCTTATATTGAATGTAGTTATGGTTGTTTAAATGGCCACAGTAAACATTATTTACTTGGCACTGGGTTAATATGTGTCACTCTCTAGGCTTAGAGGAAGATATTTAATAAGAAAAAGTGAACAACAGTAGCTTTATTCTTCTGAATGAGCAAGCTGTTTATTAGCAAGATTCAGGTTCAGTTGGAGCCCTAGTTTTCCTCTAGCAACTTGAATTTCTGTCACATTCTGTCTATGAATACATGAGATATTATTCTTTCATTAAGGTGCAACTATAAAGTCGCCTAACTAACTTTGTTAGTTTGACCCTCTCTAAATTATAAGAATTACATTTACTTCCTTTGGTGAACTGTTCTTGAGCTGTAAATGAACTCTGACACCCATGTCGGGCTTTCTTTGTGAAAACAATGCAAGCTCAGCTACTTTTCCACTCTGCCCCAGTTCACAGGAACACAGACTTCCTTGGGGTGGAGACTGGGATTCAGTGGAGCTATAAACTGAAAGGGCTCCTGGTTTAGGATCAATATAATACCCTGCCAGCCAATGCAACCCAAGTAAATAGCATTCTGAACCTCCTTATTTTCTATCCAATAAGGGAGGATACTCACTAAAGGATGCCCTCCCAAACACTCGGCAACACAAGGAGATGAGATGGCCAGGTGAATAAAGCAGCTTATCTTTGATTGAAGAAACCTACCTGTACATGCTTGCCTCCTTCATCCAACCTACCCTTCCTATAATGTTGCATGCCCTCACACTGTCCTTGACTGTCCACTGTAAGTCTCTTTCTGGGCATACCCTTATCCTTTGGGCCTCTTTCCAGTCCTTACCTTACTCTATGTTCTAGACCATTCCTTCTCTTTTCTCCTCTGTTTTTTTTTGTCTCATGGAGATAATCTGATGGACAATGCCAGCTATCCCTTCACCTGGACTATCTCCAAGATGTATTTCTCTTTTCCAAGGGTCTTCCATTTCTCAGAGGAGTAATGCTAATTACAGTTGTTATAGATGTTTATGGTACACTAGCAAGCTTCAAAATCCACAACCCAGGAAGATACCTACTTGTTATATGCACAGAGTAAGTACTACTGGGGTCTCTTATTCATTTTCTCTGAATCCCCGAATAGATCCTCTTCTTTTTGCAGGGTTTTGCCTTCTTCAATTGTAAAATGGTGTTCATAAGCTCCAACCCCAAGTTGCAAAGAAATTATCAGGGAAGAGCTGGAAATTATCAGAGAACATCTAAACTAGAATGGCAAATAGGTTTCATCCCAAGGGTAAGCTTTGTTTTATTGATACTGGAAGTCTGCTTTGTCAAGTTAGAAATAATTCTGAGGCCTTGTCTATGGTCAATAGTAAAGAATGTTATGATTGCTTAGCTCTCTCTACTACTGGTGTGAAACAGGATGTGGCAGCCTGTGTGTCAGTTATGTTTTGTGTTTTTTTTCTTTCATTTTATACATAGATATCTCAATTAATGATCTTTCTACATGACAAGACACAAGCATGATTGGAGATTTGAACAATTTATTGCTTAGAGATGGTAGCACCAGACAAGGCATATGTTCTACTTCTGTCTTCCTAAAAAAATTGTGTTTCCAGAAACTTCAGAATTTATAGCAGTGTCCCGTTTTACGACAAATATTACTTCTAGGCAGTGTTGGAGATGGCTTGAAACAGCACCTAAAAGCCCTATTTATGTCATTGTCGCTACTAAAGTCACTTTTTTTTTTCCAATAAAGGTAGTAAATATAATAAAACATAGCTGTGTTCCATGAGCAACAGGACATGGGAAGTTCTCATTAGCCACCAGTGTTGACATTGGTGGTAGTATCAGATTAGCTCCCATTATCTGCTAGGAGGCAAGGCTGGACCATTAATAGTATATTTTTTGAAGAATAAAATAAAATAGAAGGATTACAGTTTGGACAAGTCCAGGAAGTATAGTTCCTGATGCATAAGAGCTGGGATGAGAATTCCAGGTACCAGAGACACTAAGCTACAAAATGGGAAAGTGAAAAACCCCAATGTCAAATGTTTTCACCTCCACAGGTTGTTTGGAAACAACCCTCTATGTAGAGAGAGAGAGAGAGAGAGAGAGAGAGAGAGTGTGTGTGTGTGTGTGTGTGTGTGTGTGTGAGAGAGAGAGAGAGAGAAACATTTGGTTGAAAGGTAGGCAGTATTCAAACCTAACAGAGCTGCTCATCTAGATTATCCAATATTAGCCACAACTTCTACCATACTTGGTTGGGTTTGAAATCAATCTGGTTCATAATATCTGGCAGCTGTGTCTTTGGTGTACAGCCTCAAGGGGTTAGGGATGCTTAAAAAGTCATAAGTATGTTAACAATGGTTAGAGGCAGTGCTGAGGAGATCAACAATCAAAAGGCAGATTTCCCCCGCCTTCATAGAAAACATAGTCAATTGCAGTTTCTGGGCTGCACTGTCTGAAGCTGGATAAGCCCAGATTCCTGTTTCTAGGGCAGTGATACCAAAGGCAGCAGCACTTACTCGTCCAGATGACTTTTCTTTTTCATTGCATAATTAAACTGGAAACTTGCTCTTAAAGATTAAAATTATAATTTAGGTCTAGGACTCATAGTGGAATAAATTTTTTCCTGCCCTACTTACCCTATACTAGGATACTAATTAAGAATCTAGGATTTAGAATTAGTCAGGCTTCAGTTTGGGGAGGATATATGAGTTATTTTAATTTTTTTTGTCTCAATTTCTTCATTTTTCCCTATGAACCTGGATATCTCCTGGTGTGCTTCATCTTAGTAATTGCCACCATCATATAACTAACCAGTTGCTCAAACCAGAAATCTTGGGGTATGTACTAGCTCAGGATGCCATAACAAAATACCATGGACTGGATGGCTTAAACAACAGGAAATTTATTTCTCTCAGTTGTGACAGCTGGAAGTCTGAGATCAAGGTACTGGCAGCTTTGATTCTGCTAAGGCCTCTCTCCTTGACTTGCAGATGACCACCTTCTCTCTGGGTCTGAAATGTGGCCATTTTCTTAGAGTGTAAGAATTCCTAGCATCGACAACGCAGCTCTGACTTGGATAGACAGAGCAGTGTGCAGAGGCTTGCATCATAAATTTTATCGCCAGAATGACTGCAAGAACAAATCAGGAATCCTGAGAGGACCCACAGACCCTCTGAAGGAAAGGGATTGCTCCTGCAGGACCCAGGAGACACCCCAAATACTGTGCTGGTGTTCATAGCTGAGACACCCATAGATGGTTCACATCACAGGACACTGTGCAGACAACCCCAGTACCAACCTGGAGCCTGGTAGACTTGCTGGGTGGCTAGACCCAGAAGAGAGATAACAATCACTGCAGCTTGGCTCAGGAAGCCACATCCATAGGAAAAGGGGGAGAGTACTACATCAAGGGAACACCCCATGGGACAAAAGAATATGAACAACAGCCTTCAGCCCTAGACATTCCCTCTGAAAGAGCCTACCCAAATGAGAAGGAACCAGAAAACCATCTGGCAATATAACAAAACAAGGCTCTTTAACACTCCTCAAAAAATCATAGTAGCTCACCAGCAATGGATCCATACCAAGAAGAAATCCCTAATTTACTTGAAAAAGAATTCAGGAGGTTAGTTATTAAGCTAATCAGGGATGCACTAGAGAAAGGCAAAGCATAATGCAAGGAAATCCAAAAAAACGATAAAATAACTGAGCATAAAGAAAAAACAACCAAAACCTCAGGAAACATTGGACACACTTATAGAAATGCAAAATGCTCTGGAAAGTCTCAGGAATTGAATTGAACAAGTAGAATAAAGAAATTCAGAGCTTGAAAACAAGATCTTCAAATTAACCCAATCCAACAAGGACAAGGAAAAAAAGAATAAGAAAATATGAACAAAGCCTATAACAAGTCTGGGGTTATGTTAAACCACCAAACCTAAGAATAATTGGTGTTCATGAGGAAGAAGAGAAATCTAAAAGTTGGGAGAACATACTTGGGGAAGTAATCAAGGAAAACTTCCCTGGCCTTGCCAGAGACCTAGACATCCAAATATAAGAAGCACAAAGAACACCTAGGAAATTCATCCCAAAAAGATCATCACCTAGGCACATTGTCGTCATGTTATCCAAAGTTAAGATAAAGGAAATAATCTTAAGAGCTGTGAGACAAAACCACCAGGTAACCTATAAAGGAAAATCTACACAGAAGATTAACAGCAGATTTCTCAGCAGAAACCCCACAAGCTGGAAGATATTGGGAGCCTAACTTCAGCCTCCTCAAATAAAACAATTATTAGCCAAGAATTTTGTATCCAGTGAAACTAAGCATCATATATGAAGGAAAGATAGAGTCTTTTTCAGACAAACAAATGCTGAGAGAATTTGCCACTACCAAGCCACCACTACAACAACTGCTAAAAGGAGCTCTAAATCTTGAAAAAAATCCTGGAATCACCTCAGAACATAACCCCTTTAAAGCATAAATCACCCAGGACATGTACTACAAAAATAAAATTTAAAAAGCAAAAACAAAAACAAAAAACCAAGGTACACAGGCAATAAATAGCATGATGAATGGAATGGTACCCCACATCTCAATACTAACATTGAATGTAAATGACATAAATTCTCCACATAAAAGATACAAAACTGCAGACTCAATGAGAACTCACCAACCAACCATCTGCTGCCTTCAGGAGACTCACCTAACACATAACGACTCACAGTAACTTAAAGTAAACAGGTGGAAAAAGGCATTTCATGCAGATGCAAACCAAAAGTGAGCAGGGCTAGCTATTTTTACATCAGACAAAACAAAATTTAAAGCAAGAGCAGTTAAAAGACACAGAGGGATGGACGTTATACAATGGTAAAAGGCCTTGTCCAACACGAAAATATCACACTCCTAAATATATATTCACCTAAGACTAGAGCTCCCAAATTTATGAAACTATTACTAATAGACCTAAGAAATGAGATAGACAGCAACACAATAATAGTGGGGAACTTCAATGCTCAACTGACAGCATGAGGCAGGTCACCAAGACAGAAAGTCAACAAAGAAACACTGGATTTAAATTAGATCTTGTTACAAATGGACTTAACAGATATATACAGAACATTTCATCCAACAACCACAGAATATACATTCTATTCAACAGTGCATGGAAATTTCTCCAAGACAGATCATATGATAGGCCACAAAATGAGTGTCAATAATTTTAAGAAAATTGAAATTATTTCAGGCACTCTCTCAGACCACAGTGGAATAAAATTAGAAATAAACTCCAAAAGGAATCTTCAAAACCATGCAAATACATAGAAATTAAATAACCTGCTCCTGAATGATCATTGGGTCAAGAACAAAATCAAGATGGAAATTAAAAAATTATTTGAACTGAATGACGATAATAACAAAACCTATCAAAACCTCTGGGATATAGCAAAGGCTGTGCTAAGAGGAAAGTTCATAGCCCTAAATGCCTACATCAAAAAGACTATAAGAGCACAAACTGACATTTTAAGGTCACACCTCAAGGAACTAGATAAACAAGAACAAACCAAACCCAAACCCAGCAGAAGAAAGAAAATAACCAAGATCAGAGCAGAACTAAACGAAATTGAAACAAACAAAAAACAAACAAATGAAACACAAAGCTAGTTCTTTAAAAAGATAAATAAAATTGATAGACCATTAGCAAGATTAACCCAGAAAAGAAGAGAGAAAATCCATATAACCTCATTAAGAAACGAAACAGGAGATATTACAATTGACACCACTGAAATACAAAAGGTCATTCAACATTACTATGAACACCTTTACTCATATAAACTAGAAAACCTACAAAAGATGGATAAACTCCTGGAAAAATATAACCCTCCTAGCTTAAATCAGGAAGAATTAGATACCCTAAACAGACCATTAACAAGCAGTGAGATTGAAATGGTAATTTTAAAACTGCCAAAAAAAAAAAAAAAAAAAACACAGTCCAGGACCAGATAGATTCACAGCAGAATTCTACCAGACACTCAAGGAAGAATTGGTACCAAACATTTTGACACTATTCCATAAGACAGAGAAACAGGGAACCCTCCCTCATTCATTCTATGAAGCCAGTATCACCCTAATACCAAAACCAGAAAAGGATATAACCAAAAAAAGAAAACTACAGACCAATATTCCTAATGAATATAGATGCTAAAATCCTTAACAAAATACTAGCTAACCAAATCCAACAACATATCAAAAAGATAATCCACCATGATCAAGTAAGTTTCACACCAGGGATGCAGGGATGGCTTAACATACACAAGTCAATAAATGTGATACACCTCAGAAACAGAATTAAAAACAAAAATCACATGATCATCTCAATAGAGGCAGAAAAAGCATTTGACAAAATCCAGCATCGTTTAGGATTAAAACTCTCAACAAAATCAGCATACAAGGGACATACCTCAATGTAATAAAAGTCATCTATGACAGACCTCAATGTAATAAAAGTCATCTATGACAGAATCACAGCCAACATAATACTGAATGGGGAAAAGTTGAAAGCATTCCCTCTGAAAACTAGAACAAGACAAGGATGCCCACTCTCACCACTCGTCTTCAACATAGTACTGGAAGTCCTAGCCAGAGCAATCAGACAAGAGAAAGAAAGAAAGAGTATCCAAATCAGTAAAGAGGAAGTCAAACTGTCTCTGTTTGCTAATGATATGATCATTTACCTTGAAAACCCTAAACACTCCTCCAGAAAGCTCCTAGAACTGAAGAAATAATTCAGCAAAGTTTCCAGATACAAGATTAATGTACACAAATCAGTAGCTCCTCTATATACCAACAGCGACCAAGCAGAGAAACAAATCAAGAACTCAACCCTTTTTATAATAGCTGCAAAATAATAAATAAATAAAATGCTTAGGAATATATCTAACCAAGGAGGCAAAAGACCTCTACAAGGAAAACTATAAAACACTACTGAAAGAAATCATAGATGACACAAACAAATGGAAACACATCCCATGCTCATGGATGGGTAGAATCAATATTGTGAAAATGACCACAATGCCAAAAGCAGCTTGCAAATTCATTGTAATCCCCATCAAAATACCACCATTTTTCTTCACAGAATTAGAAAAAAAATTCTAAAATTCATATGGAACCAAATAAGAGCCCACATAGCCAAAGCAAGACTAAGCAAAAGGAACAAATTTGGAGGCATCACACTACCTGATTTCAAACTATACTATGAGGCCATAGTCACCAAAACAGCATGGTACGGATATAAAAACAGGCACATAGACCAATGGAACAGAATAGAGAACCCAGAAATAAACCCAAATACTTACAGCCAACTGATCTTCAACAAAGCAAACAAAAACATAAAGTAGGGAAAGGACATCCTTTTCAACAAATTATGCTGGGATAATTGGCTAGCCACATGTAGGAGAATAAAACTGGATCCTCATCTCTCACTTATACAAAAGTCAATGCAAAATGGATTAAGGACTTAAATCTAAGACCTGAAACTATAAAAAATATCAAAGATAACATTGGAAGAACCCTTCTAGATACTGGGTTAGGCAAGGATTTCATGACCAAGAACCCAAAAGCAAATGCAATAAAAACAGAGATAAATAGCTGGGACTTAATTAAACTGAAGAGCTTTTGCACAGCAAAAGAAAGTCATCAGAGTAAACAGACAACCCACAGAGTGGGAGAAAATCTTCACAATCTATCCATCTGGCAAAGGACCAATATCCAGAATCTACAACAAACTCAAATCAGTAAGAAAAAAAGAAACAATCCCATCAAAAAGTGTGCTAAGACATGAATAGATAATTCTCTAAAGAAGATACACAAATGGCCAACAAACATATTTAAAAACTCTCAACATCACTAATGATCAGGAAATGCAAATCAAAACCACTGTGTAATACCACCTTACTCCTGCAAGAATGGCCATAATAAAAAAAAAAAACAGTAGATGTTGGTGTGGATTTGGTGATCAGGGAACATTTCTCCACTGGTGGTAGGACTGTAAGCTAGTACAACCACTATGGAAAACAGTGTGGATATTCCTTAGAGAACTAACAGTAGAACTGCCATTTGATCCAGCAATCCCCTTACCAGGTATCTACCCAGAGGAAAAGAAGTCATTATATGAAAAAGATACATGCACATGCATGTTTATAGCAGCACAACACACAATTGAATAATCATGGAACCAATCCAAATGCCCATCAATCGACAAGTGGATAAGGAAACCGGTATATATATATATGATGGAATACTACTCAGCCATAAAAAGGAATGAATTAATGGCATTTGCAGTGATCTGGATGAGATTGGAGACTCTTATTCCAAGTGAAGTAACAGAGGAATGGAAAACCAAATATCATATATTCTCACTGATATGTGAGAGCTAACCTGTGAGAATGCAAAGGCATAAAAATGATACAATGGATTATGGGGACTTGGGGGGAAGGTTGGAAGGGGAGCAAGGGATAAAGGGCTACAAATATGGGGCAGTGTATACTGCTCAGGTGATGGGTGCACCAAAATCTCACAAATCACCACTAAAGAACTTACTCATGTAACCAAATACCACCTATACCCCAATAACCTATGGAAAATTTAAAAAAAAAGAATTTCTAGTATCTCTTTTTCTTATAAGGAAACCAGTTTTATTGGATTAGAGCCCCACCCTTATGGCCTCATTTAATATTAATTACCTCCTTAAAGGCCTTATCTCAAAATACAGTCACATTGGGGGTTAAAGCTTCAGCCTATAAATTTGGGAGAGAGCACAATTCAGTCCATAGTTGGGTAATTATTAACACTCATCCTTCAAAGTTAATGTATGAACAAGAACTCTTTCTTATTAAGAACAAAATACCTCTTGAATCAAACAAATTAACTCCAAATCTACCACAGCTAGCTCATTTGAGCTGTCAGTATCCCCTATTGTCTGAATTAATACAATCATCTCCTAACTGGTCTCCTTTCATCCACTATCTTCTTGCTCTCTAATACTTTCTTCAATCAGCCAGAGTAATCACTTCAAAACACATTTTAAAAGGTGGTCCTCCTTTTTAAAACAATTTATCTGCCTCTCATGGCTTAAAATTTTTAGCACACAGATCATATGAGCTAGCCCTTCCCTAACTCTCTAGCCTCTGTGTACATCGTGCTCATGCTTATTCTTTTTGCTCCTGCCATACTGGCCTACTTTCAGAGTTTTCCAAAAGCGACACGCTCTCTTACGTCCAAGCTTTTGTACATGCTATTTCCCAATTCCCACTCACTCTCTAAGGGTAGCCTTCCTTGATCTTCACAACTAAGGCAATCCCCCTAATTAGACATTCTTGTAGCCATTTTTAAGACGTCACAGTTGCAATTTTAATTCATTTATAAAATTATTTTATTATTGTTTGCTTTTTCCACAAGACTGTAAGCCCCTCTAAAGTATTCTGAGAGGATTGAATGAAATATGAATGCAATATACTTTATTCAGAGCCTGGCATTTAGTAAGTGCTAAATTGATTTTGGCTTTTATTATTATAATTGGGGTGGGCCAGTTCTTAGTCATTGCATATTTCATTGCCTGAGCTTAGTTTTCAACCCTAGATTCATTGCTTGGTTTTTATATTTTTTGAAATACTACAGTATCTAGTTCATAGTTAGCTCTTGATAATTGTTTGCTAGTACTGTTATTATTATGCATTTTCTGATTCTCTTCTAGGTAGAGTTCTGTCTTTGCCACTTGCTAGCTCTGTGACCTTGGGAAATTGGCCTAAGTTCTATAATGATCATCTAATGATGAGATGACTTCAACCAGCTGCTATCTAAATTAGCCAATTACAATTATTTGGAGAAAATAGATACTACAATATTGTACTGGTTCATTTCACACTGCTATAAAGGACTGCCTAAGACTGGGTAATTTATAAAGGAAAGAAATTTAATTGACTCCCAGTTCCATATGGCTGGGGAGGCCTCAGGAAACTTACAATCATGGCAGAAAGAGAAACAAACATGTCCTTCTTCATGTGATGGCAGGAAGAAGTGCCAAGCAAAAGGGGGAAAAGCCCCTTATAAAACCACCAGATCTCATGAGAACTCATTCACTATCAGGAGAATGGCAGCATGGGAGTAACCACCCACCTGATTCAATTACCTCCCACCCATCCCTCCCCCAACCATGGGAATTATGGGAACTACAATTCAACATGAGATTTGGGTGGGGACATGGCCAAACGGAATCAGATATATTATTTTCCTTCCATCATAGTATAAGCAGAAGATTCGTTATTTCCTTATTTGTAATTCTGGAAACCAAAATGTGTCTTAAAAATATATTTTATTTTTTGCTCCCACAAATAAATAAGAACATGTGATGTTTGTCTTTCTGTGACTGGCTTATTTCACTTAACATAATGATCTCCAGTTTCATCCATGTTGTTGCAAATGACTGAATCTCATTTTAAAGAATGTAATTGGATTGTTTGTAACTCAATGGATAGATGCTTGTGGGAGGGATACCCCATTCTCCATGATGTGCTTATTTCACATTGCATGCCCGTATCAAAACATCTCATGTACTCCATAAATATATATATAGCTACTATATACCCACAAAAATATAAATAGTAATAATAATAAAGGAAAGAGAAAAATACATTTTATACTCAAATAAACCCAACTATTGCCTTCACTACAAGAGAGCTGATTTCAGATTCACTTTGGGAGTCAACACAATTCTATTCTCTTCAAGTGCCAGGAGAATATTCATTAACATACATGTCCTTCAGTGATGTGGCTAGAAGGAGTGCTAACGTGAGCTGCTTATTCCCTGGTGGGAGTACTCAGGCCTAAATGCATTCACCTCCATTCCCAGCTTGCCTTTGTCTTTTCTGTGGTTGACAGCTGGGCCTTCAACACTGACTGCAGATGGAGATGCTTTAAGATAAGAATATACAAAAAAATCCAAATTTCAAAAACATCAATTTGGGAGTGAATATTCTCATTACTGGATTCTGTCTTGACAAAATGATTAACCATAAGATTAATTTAAACAGTGATCTCTCCCAGTGAATTCAAGTGTTCATTCACACATCATTAACTGAAAGGGAGGACTTGGAGAAAAGGATAGCCAGCTGAGAGGCAAGAGCAAAATCACTTCAGTTGCAGCATTAGGAACCATGTTATGACAAAACAATTGTAAATAAAAAGTAAGCAACTCTGAAATTAACTTATTTATCAACTCTAAAGTTAATTTATTATTGAAGAAAAGAATATTTATAAATTTAGTGCAGCCTATGTGTATAGTGTTTATAAAGTCTGCAGTAATGTACAGTAATGTCCTAGTCATCCACATTCACTCACTGCTCGCTCATTGATTCACCCAGAGAAACTTCCTGTCCTGCCAGCTCCATTCATAGCACGTGTCTTATACAGGTTTACTACTTTTTATCTTTATATATATATTGTTGTGACAGGGTCTTACTCTGTCACCCAGCCTCCCAAGTATCTAGGACTACAAACATGTGACACCATGCCTGGGTAATGTTCTAATTTTTGTGTGTGTGTTTAGAGATGGGAGTCTATGTTGCCCAGGCTGCTCTTCCACTCTTGGCCTCCAGTAGTCCTTGTGCCTCAGTCTCCCAAAATGCTGGGATTACAGGCCTGAGCCACTGCACCTGGCCTTATACCATATTTTTACAGTACTTTTTTAATGTTTAGATATGTTTTGATACACAATTTCAGAATTGCCTCCAGTATTTCGTAAAATCACATGCTATATAGCTTTGTAGCCTAGGAGCCATAGGCTACAACATGCAGCCTAGGTGTGCAGTAGACAATACCATCTATGTTTGTGCAATAAACTCTATGATGTTCCCACAACAATGAAATTTCTTAGAATGTACATCCATTGTTAAATGATGCATTACTATGAGTATTGTTAATGTCAAATACTAGCTTTCTGAATATGGCCAGAGGCACTCCACAAGTTAAATGCAATATGTCTATGTAAAACGTCTCCAATATAAAAAATACAAATTTCAAAACATGAATTTGGGAGTGATTATTCTCATTATTGGATTCTGTCTTGACAAAATGATTAACCATAGGATTACTTGAAACAGTGATCTCTCCCAGTAAATTAAACTGTTCATTCACACACCATTCACTGAAAGGGAGGACTTGGCGAAGAGGATAGCCAGCTGAAGGCAAGAGCGAATCACTTAAGTTGCAGCTTTAGGAACTATGTCATAACAAAACAATTGTAAACAAAAAGTAAGCAACTCTGAAATGAGAAGGACATTATCACAGTATAATATTTTTAGAGAATGATATTGTCACAGTATAATATTTTTTTCTTCCATGAAAAGGTCAATTAGTAAAACAAGAGCAAAGTGAAAGGTAGTGAAAAAAATATATTCTTACTGTCAAACAATGGAACATAAGATATTACGCAGAAGGTCTGTAGAGGAATGGGAAATGATTTATCCATTGGAAAAGAAGATTTAATGATATGAAATGTATGAACAATAGACAAAACAGAGCAGGCAATAAAGTAGTATGCACAGTAGTGATCTATCATATATATATATACACAAAAAAAGAGGCACACTAAATCATTAATATATCTGGGTGGTTGGATTGTAACTTTATTTTTTAGTCTTTATTTTAAAAAATTTTCTGCACAAGGAAACCATCTGTTTAATTGCTTCATTTCTGTATCACCCTAAGTGTCTGCCAATTTCTCATTAAGGGTGGAAAAGATAAAATAATAAACATTTATTAGATGCATCCTATGTATCCAGCAAATATACAAATATATCATAAATTACACATATATAATACATACATAGACACGTGTCTATGTATAATAATACATACATAGACACGTGTCTACATATAATACATACATAGACACGTGTCTATGTATAATAATACATACATAGACATGTGTCTACGTATAATACATACATAGACACATTATATTACTCATAGACACATACATATTATATTACTCATACTCATAGACACATACACATTATATTACTCATAGACACATACATATATCACACATATATAATACATACATAGACACATATAGCACACAGACAATACAATACATACGTAGACACACACATATATGTATGAACTACATCTTTCTTGACATGAGTAAAATAAAACATTGTTTCTTAGTCTTTACTCAGTGAATGTTTGACTGTTTGAATTAATATGACCAAGATAGTCTATTGTCATTGCCAATTTCACTGAAATATTTGTTAAAATATAAATTCATTTAATCCAACAAAGGATCTGATATTGTAATGCAAAGAATTGTCTTTTTAACTAAATTGGTAATAATAAATCCAGTCAAACAGGTGAACATTCAGCCTGTCAACCAGCAAATTAAAAATATCCAGATCTATCACATAGCTTGAACTACACAGATCTAAACCTACCACCTAGAACATCGTGTCTCTGAAATAGAGTTTCCACAATAAAAGCCCATCCTTGAATTATTCCAACCTCCAGCCACAGTAACTACTGAGTACCTGTTAATCCATACTCTGCTGGGGCACAACTAAGCAAAACACAGGTTTCTTGCACTCGTGGAGCCTGCATGCCAACAAGACTTTACTTTTAGAATTTACTGTTATCTGTGAAAAGTAGTTTACGTTGCCTCTTCTCTTCATTTGATGCCCTTCCCCCTTTTTATACGCCTAGCTAACACCATAGCACTTAAATATGCCTTTATGGGATGCACGAACTTATGTAATTCTCATTCTTCAAAGCCTTCATTGATGCTTCCCTGCCTTAAAGAAAAATCTGAATGCCCCTCAGTATGACATACAAGGCCCTTCATATATGCCCTTTACCTGTGACTCAAGGCTTATGTGCCCTTCACTCAGCCTTAAATTTCTTACAGTTTCCCAAATATGCCTCATCATTTTTGCTCGAGTTTTCCTCTTCTTCGTAAGCTTTATATAACCATAATTTCCTAACTCCTTCCTTTTCAATTATGAAAAAATAAAAACAGATTATAGAGAATAATGTAGTAAATGCCTATGAATGTAAAGTCTGATTTTTTTTTCAAAAAACAGATACTTTATGCTTAAATTCTTTTGTATTGTTCCTTTCTGACTAGCAATCACTTATATAAATTCCAAGTGTATTTTTATCCAAGTTTTTACACATGTATTATGTGTATTTACATCCATAAAACTAGTTTTAGAATAATGTTGTGTGATTAAAAATGTATACGAGTGTAACTTGCAACTTTTTTCTGCTCAATAAGTTTTTTATTTCAATTTCTAAGATAATTAGATATAATTCATCAAGACTCCATGATTCATCTAATCCCCTAATGATGGATATTTTAGATTATTTACCATTTCTGCTACAATGCTATATTAAGCATCCTTGTACACATTTTCTTATATGGATTTGTAAAAGATTTTCTAGGAAATCCAGAAGTTAAATGTATATTTTCATTTTTACTCCAATTTAAGTTTATTCCATTTGTTTCCCAAGAAATGATAACAATTTGTATTTTCACCACTATGTTTAAGTGTTCATCTTTTCCCTCACCTTCTTCTGCATTTGATATTGCAGTCAGATATTTTAATTTTCAAATAACAATAATATGAATATATCAAAATTTATTTATTTCTTCACATGTTGATGAACATTTGGTAAGTTCTAGTTTTTGCCTCTTATAAATTCAGCTGCTATGAAGATTCAAGAGCAAGTCTTTGAAAGGGCATGTTTTCATTTCTCTTCAATAAATACCTAGCAGTAACACTGCAGTGTCAACCCCATGTCCAGAAATATGGAGAAGATGTATTTTTTTCTATTTCTTCCATTATGTACAACTAAAATTTCTGGACATTATGTATAAAACAAACATAGGAAGTTTACAAAAGGTGGAGAGAAGAGGATGGGCCAGCTAGATATCTTGGAGCATAAGGAATAACATGGTGGTGAATACTCTTTTTTACTTTATATATCCTGAGCTGAAGACCTGGTAATATGTTAACAGCAACAAACACAAGTAAAAAACCACCCTCCTGCCATCAAAAGTCTGCTCTCTCTAGCCAAAGGCCCAGAAAAGGAGCAACCTAAATGGAAAGCTTTTAGACAATAACTATTCCAGCCAAACACCACAGAAAAAACATGAACTCATTGGTAGTCATGGCCCTACCACTACCAGCATCAGAAAAATTTGACTGGGAAGCCTAGATTTCCATTCTTGCTAGGATGTAACAAGATGCTACAAAATGCCTGGTAAGGTAGCAGAGGGAGTCCATACTGTTATCCCCGTCACTGGTAATGAACCTACCTCATGGTGTCAGTGGAAACCAAGTTGAGAGTTTAAACATCTACCCGCACTGTGCAGTAATCAAGTAGCCCTCTCTCCCTCACAGAAGTGGTGTCAGGAGAGACCTAGTAAAAAATCTAAAATTTCACCATTGCCCAGCTTTAACAAGGTCACTCACGCACCACCATGTCATTGGAGATCATGTAGAAAGCTGGAATGCCCATCCCTGCTCAGAAGTAATGAGGAGTCCCTCTCCTTGAGTGTCACCACAAACCAAGTGGGGAACCTGGACTTCTACCAGCACTGTACAGTAACAACGTAGTGTCCACTTGTATCATGCAGGAGTGTTGTTAGAAAAAAACCAACAAAAGCAACTAAACACAATTTAAATATCATTGGGGTTTCAAAATATAATGCCCAAAGTATCCAGATTTTAATTAAAAATCACCCATAATAACAAGAATCAGGACTATTGAGATGAATGAAAAAAATAATTAACATAAGTCAACACTGAGATAACAGAAATGTTAGATTCATTTGATAACTTTAAAGCAACCCTAATAAAAATGCTTTATTGAGCAATTAAAAAATATGTGTAAAACAAAGAAAAAATAAAGTGTCAGCAATGAAATAGAAAATATCGGTAAAAAAAATGTAAAAAAGAAACAAATGGAAATTTTAGACCTGAAAAATGCAACAACTAAAATAGAAAACATCAGTATATGGGCTCAACAGAAAAAAGGAGGGGACAGGCCTGGAGCGGTGGATCATGCTTGTAATCCTAGCACTTTAGGAGGCTAAGGCAGGTGGATCACGGGGTCAAGAGATCAACACCATCCTGGCGAACATGGTGAAATCCTGTCTCTACTAAAAATACAAACATTAGCCGGACGTGGTGGCACGTGCCTGTAGTCCCAGCTACTCCGGAGGCTGAGGCAGTAGAATCACTTGAACCCGAGAGGCAGAGGTTGCAGCGAGCTGAGATCGTGCCACTGCACTCCAGCCTGGCGACAGAGTGAGACCCTGTCTCAAAAAATAAAAAATAAAAGGAGGGGACAAAGGAAGGAATAAAAGAAATGGTGGCTAGAACAATAGATATAAAGCAGACTGAAAAGTAAACAGAGCCTCAGGGACCTATGAACGTATAAAGAAAGAGCTAGCATTTGTGTTACCATAGACTTGTAAGGCAAGGGGAAAGAGGATGAGACTTAAAAAAGTATTCAAAAACAATAATGGCTGAAAACTTGACAAATTTGCCAAGAGACATAAACTCACAAATTTAAGAAGCTGAGCCAACAACAATCAGGATAAACAAACAAACAAAAATACATGACAAGACAGATATTAATCTTCTGAAAACAAAGGCAAAGAAAACATCTGAAAAGCAACCAGAGAAAAGTATACCTTAACTATAAGAAATAAATAATACAAATGGCACCAGATTTTTTTTATCAGAGACAATGGATGCAACCAGGGATGCAAGGCTGGTTCACTTTTCAAAAAATCAACCAACCTATGAACTCTCAGCCAGAGCAATCAAACAAGAGAAAGAAATAAAGGGCATCCAAATTGGAAAACCAGAAGTAAAACTATCTCTGTTGGCTGATGATATAATCTTATACCTAGAAAACCCTAAAGATTATTCAAAAAGACTCTTAGATTTGATGAATTTAGTAAAGTCTCAGATCATAAATCAATGTACACCAATCAGTAGCACCGCTATACATCAACAATGACCAAGTTGAGAATCAAATTAAAGAACTCCATCCCTTTTACAATAGCTGCAAAAAATAATAAAATACCTAGGGATATAATTAACCAGGAAGGTGAAAATTCTCTAGAAGGAGAAGTACAAAACACTACTGAAAGAAATCAGATGACACAAACAAATGAAAATGCATCTTATGTTCACGGATTGGAAGAATCAATATGAAAATGGGTATACTGCCAAATAAATCTACAGATTCAATACAATTCGTATCAAAATATTAGCATCATTTTTCACAGAATTAGAAAAAAATCCTAGAATTCATATGGAATCAAAAAAGAGCTCAAATAGCCAAAGCAAACTTAAGCAAAAAAGAACAAATCTGGAGGCATCACATTACCCAACTTCAAATTATATTGCAAGGCTATAGTAACCAAAACAGCATGGTACTGGTATAAAAGTAGATACATAGACCAAGGAAACAGAATGAGAACCCAGAAACAACACCACATACCTATACCCAACTGATCGTTCAAAAGTTGACAAAAACATACACTGGGGAAAGGACATCCTATTCAATAAATGGTGCTGGTTAAACTGGATAGCCACATAAAGAAGAATTAAACTGGATCCTTATCTCTCACCTTATACAAAAGTCAACAGAAATAGATTAAAGACAGAAATCTAAGATCTGAAGCCATACAATTTCTAGGAAATAACCTTGCAAAAACTCTTCTGGACATTGGTCTAGGCAAGGAATTATGACTAAGACCTCAAAAGCAAATGCAACAAAAACAGAAATAAATAAGTGGGACCTAACTAAACTAAAAAGCTTCTGCATAGGAAAAGAAATACTCATCAGAGTAAACAGACAACCCAAAGAATGAGTGAAAATATTTACAAACTATGCGTCCAACAAAGGACTAATATCCAGAATCTACAAGGAACTCAGACAAATCAGCAAGAAAAAAAAGACCATCAAAAAGTGGACAAATGATATGAACAGACATTTCTCAAAAGAAGATACACAAATGGCCAAGAAACATAAGAAAAATGCTCAACATCACTAATCAGGGAAATGCAAATTGAAACCACAATGAGATACCACCTGATATGGCTTGGATCTTTGTCCCCACCCAAATCTTATATTGAACTGTAATCCTGATATGGTTTGGCTCTGTATCCCCACCCAAATCTCCATCTTGTAGCTCCCATAATTCCCATGTGTTATGGGAGGGACCTGGTGGGAGATGACTGAATCATGGGGGCAGGTCTTTCCCATGCTGTTTTTGTGATAGTGAATGGGTCTCATGAGATCTGATGGTTTTAAAAATGGTAGTCTCCCTGCACAAGCTCTCTTTGCTTGCTGCCATCTACGTAAGATGTGTCTTGCTCCTCCTTGCCTTCTGCCACGATTGTGAGGCCTCCCCAGCCATGTAGAACTGTAAGTCTAATTAAACCTCTTTCTTTTGTAAATTGCCCAGTCTCTGGTATGTCTTTATCAGCAGCGTGAAAACAGACTAATACAAATCACCAATACTGGAGGTGGAGTTTGATGGGAGGTAATTGGATCATGGGGGCAGTTTCTAATGGTTTAGCACCATCCATCTAGTGTTGTTGTCATGATAGAATTCTCACAAGATCTGGTTGTTTAAAAGTGTGTAGCACCTTCCTCTCTCTTTCCTTCTCCTGCTTTAGCCATGTAAAACGTACCTAATTCTTCTTTGCCTTCTGCCATGATTGAACATTTCCTGAGGCCTCCTCAGAAGTCACCATGCTTCCTGTACAGCCTACAGAACTGTAAGCCAATTAAACCTTTTTTCTTAATAAATTACCCAGTCTCAGGTTTTTCTTTATAGCAATGCAAGAGCAGACTAATACACCACCTTACCCCAGCCAGAATGGCCATTATGAGAAAGTCAAAAAACAATAGATTGGTGTAGATGTGGTGAAAAGGGAACACTTACACACTGCTGGTGAGAATGTAAATTAGTATAACCTCTATGGAAAACAATATGGAGATTTCCCAAAGAACTAAAAGTAGATCTACCACTCAATCCAGGAGTCCCAATCTACCCAAAGGAAAAGATATCATTATGTTAAAAAGACTTCTGAACACATATATTTATCACAGCACAATTCACAATTGCAAACATATGAAAACAACCTAAGTGCCCATCAACCAACGAGTGGATAAAGAAAATGTGTGTGTGTATTTTATATACATATATGTGTATGTGTATGTGTGTGTATGTATAAACATATATATACATATATGTATATATTTAATGAAATACTACTCAGCCATAGAAAAGAATGAAATATTGTCTTTTGCAGCAACTTGGATGGAGCTGGTGGTCATTATTCTAAGGGAGGTAACTTAGGAATGGAAAATCAAACAGCACATATTCTCACATATAAGTGGGAGCTACACTATATGGATATGCAAAGGCCTACAGAGTGGTATAGTGGACATTGGTGATTCAGAAGGAGGGAGGTTGGGAAGGGGTGAGGGATTAAAAACTACATATTGAGAAAAATGTACCTTACTCACAAGATGGGTACACTAAAATCTTGAACATCATCATTATACAATTCATCCATGTAACCTAAAACCACTTGTACCACTAAAGCTATTTAAATAAAATCAATCTAATCCACCATATTAACAGGTTAAAGAAGAAAAACGTATGTTATCACATCAATCATTGCAGAAAAATCATCTGACAAAATTCAGTGCTCATTCATAATGAAAAACCCTCAGAAAATAGAAATATAGAGGAAATTCCTCAACTTGATTAAAAAAAGGTATGAAAAAACTACAGTTAACATTATGCCTAATGTTGAATAACTAAATGCTTTTCTCCTTAAATTGTGAATGAAGCAAGTGTGTCTACTCTCATCACTTTTATTCCACATAGTGCTGGAGGTTCTAGACATGCAACCAGGAAAGAGAAGGAAACAAAAGGCATGCAGATCAGAAAAGAAAATAATAAAACTTCCCTGTTTGTAGATGTCATGATTGTTTACCTAGAAAACACCAATTAACCCATTTTTAAAATACTCCTAGAATAAATACATTCAAACAAGATAAAAGATCAACATACACAAATAAATGTTATTTCTATATACTAGCAATAAACATGTGGGCACTAAAATTAAAAACACAATATTTATAATTATTTTTATAATTTATAATATAGTTTTATTTATAATGGCTTAAAAATGGGAAATAGGTATAAATCTAAGAATACATGTGCATGATTTACATGCTGAAAATATACAATGTTGATGAAAGAAATAAAAGAATATCTAAACCAATGGTAAGACAAATTGTATTCATTAATTAGAACACTCAAAAGAGTAAATGTCTTAATTTTCCCCAGATTGATAAATGTGATACAATTATAATCAATATCCAAATAAGACAAGATAATTCTAAAACTTACACGAAAATTTAAAATAACTAGAATAGCTAAAGGAAATTTTGAAAAAGAACACAGTAGAAGAAAGAAGTCCATCTGATCTTAAATGTTGCTACAGTAATCAGACTTTGTGGTATTTACAGAGGCATAGGCACATAGATCAACAGAACAGAAAGTATCCAGAAATAGATGAAAGCAAATACATCCAACTAATTTTTGACAAAGGTGTTAAAGCAATTCAATGGAAAAAGGTTAGCCTTTACAACAAACGGTGCTGAAGTAATTGAACATCCACAGGGAAAATAATTGACTGGTCTCACACCTTGTACAAAACTTAACTTAAAATGAATCGAAACCTAAAATTATAATATAGAACTATAAAACTGGGGGGGAATGGAGAAACTCTTAAGGATCTAGAGTTAGACATAGATCTTAGATTTTTTACTGAAAGCATTATACATAAAAGGAAAAATTGATAAATTGGATTTTATTAATATTAAAAAATTTGCATTCTGAAATACTCTGTCAGGATGAAAATACAAGCTACAGACTGTGAGTGTACATTAGCAAAACACATTATTTGACCAAGGACTGGTATCTAAAATATATAAAGAACTCTCAAATCAATAGTAAAAAAAAAAATCTATTAGAAAATAAGCCAAAAGAGTTCTGATTTACAGTTCAGCAAGCAGGAAGCCTGGAAGTCACCACTCTATCCTAATAACAAGTGAAGAGGTGAACAAATTGAAAAATCAATGACTCTTCCTGGATCTGTAAGAGAGTGGAGGTCACAGGGCAAACTGATTCCCCAACAATTGGAGAGACTGACAGGTGAATATAGAGAAACACAGTATAGTAGAGCAGAAACCCAGGAGCTGAAAGCTCTGTGGAATCTAGTGACAGGGTAAAAAAAAATCTCAACTATAATTCACAAATTGCTAGAGACTCAGTGTGGACAACTCTGAGAACTAAAAACCCCAGGCATATCCAGTCATAATCACAATGGGGACTCACACATTTGTGAGTTTTATTTACTGAAGATAAATCAAATTTTCATAGTTAATCTGAGAAAAAAAATCCCCTTGTACTTCTGGTGGGGGTGGGAGGAGAAGAAACCATTTTAAAATGCACCAAAGCATTCTGTTCTTCTTAACAAGGTCTACTCTCAGGAGAAAGTAGTTAACCAGAGCCTAACCTACTGGGCCTTTTCAGAGCCTAACTGACCTGCTGGAAAGGAAATATCTAACTCCAGCCTACTCTAGCCATCCTGCCCCACCACAAATGTGGGAAAAGAATGGGAAGCCCTGGTGAATTTCACAGTCCAGGGGCACACGATCATCTAAAGAACTGAGACCTGATCGTACTAATACAGAATGCTTCATCTTTTCCCATACCTTAACACCACATTCCTAAAGACCTATTTACAGTAGTCTTTTTACTTAGCATATAATGTCTATCAAGAAAAATTACAAGACATAGCAAAAGGCAAAAAATACACTTTGAAGAGACAGAGCAAACATCAGAATCTGGCACAGATATAGCAGGGACATTGGAATTATCAGACCAGCAATTTAAAACAATTATGATTAATATGATAAGGGCTCTAATGGGTAAAGTGGGCAGTATGCAAGATCAGATGAACAATGTAAGCAGAGAAATGAAAATTCTAGAAACCAAAAAAAATACTATCAATGAAAAACACAGTGACAGAAAAGAATGTTTTTGATAGGATTATTATGTGGACTGATGTAACTGAGGAAAAAACCTCTGAGCTTGAAGATACCTCAACAGAAACTCAAACTGAATGGCAAAGAGAAAAAAAGGACTGAAAAAACAGAACACAATATCCACGAACTGAGAGACAACCACCAAAGATTTAACATACACATAATGAGAATATAAGAAACCAAAGAGAGAGAAAAAGGAATGAAAAAATACTTAGAGCAATAATGACTGAGAACTTTCCCCAAATCATTGTCAGCCACAGAACCGCAGATCCAGGAAGCTCATGGAATATCAAGTAGGCACAGAACCGCAGATCCAGGAAGCTCATGGAATATCAAGTAGGATAAATGCCAAAAAAAAACTACACCTGTGCATATCATCTTGAAACTACAAGAAAATCAAAGATAGGGTAAAAAACTGTGAAAGAAACCAGAGGAAAAAAAACAGCTGACCTATGAAGAAGCACAGAATAACATCTGTCTTTTCAGAAACCATGCCAGCAAGAAAAGAGTGAAATAAGAAAGTACTGAGAAAAAAAGAACACTAATCTAGAATTATGTGCCCAGAAAAAAATATTCTTCAAAAATGAAAGAGGAATATGTGGTTTTCAAAAAATTGAAGAAACGTGTTGCCAGTACACAATCCTTGCCAGAAATATTAAAAGAAACTCATTAGATGGAAAGGAAATTATATAGGTAAGATACTTGCATCCACATAAGAAAGAGCATCAGAGAAAGAATAGGTGCAGGTAAAATAAAAACTTTTATTTATTATATATTATATATATTTTATTATATTTATATTTTAAATATATGCATTTTTTTGAGGCAGGGTCTTGCTCTGTCACCCAGGCTGGAGTACAGTGGCAGGATCACAGCTCACTGCAGCCTCAAACTCCTGGGCTCAAGTGATCCTCCTGCCTCAGCTTCCAAATTAGTTGGGGCCACAGGTACACACCACTATACCTGGCTAATTTTTAATTTTTTTGTAGAGATGGGGTCTTGCTATGCTGCCCAGGCTAGTCTCAAACCCCTAGGCTCAAGTGATCCTCCTGCCTTGGCCTCCAAAAGTGCTGGGATAACAGGTGCTATTTTTCTTGTTCTTAATTAATATAACAGATGAATCTTGTTCAAAATAATAATAGCAATGATGTATTTACATATGTATGCTTATGTGTGTGTGGATGTATCTATATATACATTTATGCATGCTTATGTATGATGATATGTATGATAAAATGGATGGAAGGAGGAAATTTAAATTTTTTTTATTATTATACTTTAAGATTTAGGGTACATGTGCACAACGTGCAGGTTTGTTACATATGTATACATGTGCCATGTTGGTGTGCTGCACCCATTAACTCGTCATTTAGCCTTAGGTATACCTCCTAATGCTATCCCTCCCCCCTCCCTCCACCCCACAACAGTCCCCGGTGTGTGATGTTCCCTTTCCTGTGTCCATGTGTTCTCATTGTTCAAGTCCCAACTGTGAGTGAGAACATGCGGTGTTTGGTTTTTTGTCCTTGCGATAGTTTGCTGAGAATGATAGTTTCCAGCTTCATCTATGTCCCTACAAAGGACATGAACTCATCATTTTTTATGGCTGCAAAAATTTTTTTTGAGACAGTGTCTCACTCTGTCCCCCAGGCTGGAGTGCAGTGGTGCGATCTCGGCTCACTGCAAGCTCTGCCTCCCGAGTTCATGCCATTCTCCTGCCTCAACCTCCTGAGTAGCTGGGACTACAGGTGCCTGCCAACACGCCTGGCTAATTTTTTGTATTTTTAATAGAGACGGAGTTTCACTGTGTTAGCCAGGATGGTCTCGATCTCCTGACCTCGTGATCCGCCCTTCTCGGCCTCCCAAAGTGCTGGGATTACAGGCATGAGCCACCACGCCCAGCCAAAATTATTTTGATATAAGACACTTACACTACCTGTAAAGAGGTATAGTATTATTCGAAAGTGGGCTTAGACTACTTGTAAGTGTATATAGTAAACGCTACAGAAACCACTTTTAAAAAAAAAGAAAAAAGTACAACCAATATTCTAAGAGAGAAGACAAAATGGAATTGTATAAAATGCACAATTAAAACCACAAGAAAATGAACGAAGAAGAGAAGACAAAAATAGGACTAAAAAGGGCAACAAATATCAAATAGTAACAAATATGGTAGATATTCATCCAAATGTGTCAATAATCACTTTGAATGTTAATTGTCCAAATGCACCAATTAAAAGAGATTTTCAGAGTGGATCTAAAAGCCAGACCCATCTATATGTTGCCTACTAGAAACTCACTTTAAATATAAGACACATTAGATTAAAAGTAAATGGATGGAGAAAAATATACATTGCAAACATTAATCAAAAGAATGTGGGAATAGCTGTATTAATTTCAGAAGACACAGACTTGAGAGCAAGGAAATTATCAAGGGTAAAGAAGGGTATTACATGTTGATAAAGGGGCCAATTATCAAAGAACACATAATTGTCCTTAATGTGTCTGCACCTAACAACGGAGCATCAAAATACATGAGGCAAAAACTGATAGAATTTCAAGAAGAAATAAATAAATCCACTATTGTAGTTGGAAACTTCAACACCCCTTTATCTGAAATGAACAGATCTAGTAGTCAGAAAATTAGTAGAGCACAGTTGTACTCAACACCACCACCAACCAACTGGATATAATGGATATCTGTAGCCCACTTCATCCAACAAAAGCAGAATACACATTCATGTCAAGCTCGCATTAGACATCCAGCAAGATAGACCTTACATTGTGGGCCATCAAATACACCCTAACAAGTTTAAAAGAACAAAAATCATTCAATCTCTGTTCTCAAACCACAATGGAATTAAACTGGAAATCAATAACATAAAGATAGTGGGAAAATCCTGAAATACTTGGAGATTAAACAACAAAGTTCTAAATAACAAACAAGTCAATGAGCAAATATCAAGAGAAAATTTCTAATGTTTTGAACTAAATGAAAACACAACTTAAAATTTGTGGGATGCAGCAAAAGCAACCCTTAAAGGGAAATTTATAGGACTGAATGCACATATTAGAAAAGAAGATCTAAAAGACCTAAAATCTTAGAAGATCTAAGATCTAAACTTATATAAGCTTCTACCTTAGAAAACTAGCAACAGAAGAGTGAATTATCCAAAGTAAGCAGAAGAAAAGAAATAATTTAAATCAGAGCAGAAATCAATACAATTCAAAACAAGAAATTAAGAGAGAAAACCAATGGAACCAAAAGCTGTTTTTTTAAGATAAATAAAATTGTTAGTCCTCTAGCCAATTAAATCTCTATTTGTTATAGGTCTATTCAGATTTTCTATTGTTCCTTCCTAGGAATTTTTCCATTTTGTGTAGATTATCTAATTTGTTGGCATATAATTGTTTATAGTATTCCTCTTTCATTCTAGACTTTAATAATTTAGTCAGCTCTTCTTGGCCTGTCAAGGTAAATGTGTATTAATTTTGCTGATCTTTTCAAAGAACGAACTATTGGTTTCATTGCTTTCATCTAATATTCTTCTATTGTTTATTTAATTAACAATTACACTCTAGAGGTTACATTTTCCTTCCTTTTATTTGCTTTGGGGTTATTTCTCTCCTCTTTTCCTAGCGTCTTAAGGTAAAAGACCACATTATTCATTTAGATGTGTCTTCTTTTTTAATATAGGTGTTTACAGCTATAAGTCTTTCTCTAAGCCTGCTTTAACTTCATTTCATAACTTCTGGTATGTTTTGTCTTCATTTTCAATTTTATTCATCTTAAGTATTTTCTAATTCTCCACGTGATTTTTCATTTTTGTCATTCATTTTGTGTGTGTGTAGCATTGTTTGCTTTCAATTTTATTTTTTAATTGGCAAATATTAATTGTACATATTCATGGGGTAGATAGTGAGGTGTTAATACACATAATGTGTAGTTTTGATGCATTGGTTATTTATGGGTGTACTATTTAATTTCCACATATTTGTGAATTTGTCAAGTGTCCTTTCCTAATTTTACTCCATTGTTGTTAGAGAACATACTTTGTATGATTTAAATCTTTTTAATTTTATTGAGGCTTGTTTTATGACCTAACATATGGTCTATCCTAGAGAATATTTCATGTGCATTCAAGAATATGTGTTCTGCTGTTATTGGTCGGAGTGCTGTACAGATGTTTCTTAGGTCTAATTGGCATATAGTGTTCAAGTCTGTTTTCTTATTGCTCCCCTGCCTAGATGTTCTGTTATTGAAAATGAGCTATTGTTGGCCAGGCGCGGTGGCTCATGCCTGTAATCCCAGCACTTTGGGAGGCCAAGGCAGGTGGATCATGAGGTCAGGAGATCGAGACCATCGTGGCTAACATGGTGAAACTCCGTCTCTACTAAAAACACGAAAAATTAGCCAGGCGTGGAGGCAGGCGCCTGTAGTCCCAGCTACTCCGGAGGCTGAGGCAGGAGAATGGCATGAACCTGGGAGGCGGAGCTTGCAGTGAGCCGAGATCGCACCACTGCACTCCAGCCTGGGCGACAGAGCAAGAAAGACTCAGTCTCAAAAAAAATAAAAAATAAATAAAATAGGAAAATGAGCTATTGTTATTGAATTGTCTATTTCTCCCTTGATTTATGTCAACTGTGTCTTTATTTTGAGGTTCTGTTGTTTGGTGTATATTTGTTTAAAACTATTACATCTTCCTGATGCACTTTTTTATTATTATAAAATACCTCTTTTATCTCTAGTAATTTGTTTTAAAGTCTATTTTCTCTGATATTAGTCTAGTTATTTCAGGTTAATTACTGTTGTATGTAATATCTTTTTCCATCCTTTTACTGTCAACCCATTTGTACCTTTGAATCTAAAGTGTCCCATGTAGACAGCATATTTGGTTCTTGCTTTTCTTTTTTATCCAGACTGGAAATCTCTACCTTTCGACTGGTTTGGTTAATCCATTCACATTTAATGTTATTATAATATCAATATATTTTGAATTACATGTTATGTTACTTTTGTTTTCTCTATGTCTCATGGGTTTTTTTTCTCTTTCTCTATTCTTCCTTATTGATTTCTTTTTCATTTAGCAAATATTGCCTAATGTAACATTTTCATTTCTTCAATTTTTTTGCTATATTTTTTGTATGTTATATCTGATATCTGGTTTCTCACAAAAAGTGTCCGCTATCTTTTTTCTTTTTTTTTTTTTTTTTATGGAGTCTTGCTCTGTCGCCCAGGCTGGAGTACAGTGGCAAAATTTCTGATCACTGCCACCTCAACCTCCTGGGTTCAAGTTATTCTTGTGCCTCAGCCTCTCTGAGTAGCTGGAATTACAGGCGCCTGTCACCATGCCTGGCTAATTTTTGTATTTTTAGTAGAGACGGGGTTTTGCCATGTTGGCCAGGCTGGTTTTGAACTCCTGACCTCAGGTGATCCGCCCACCTCGGCCTCCCAAAGTACTGACATTACAGGCATGAGCCACTGGGCCCAGCCTGCTGTCTGCTTTTTTTGTGTGTATACAGGTTGCACTTTCCATTTTCCTTGCATGTCTTGTAATTTGTTGTTAAAAACTAAGTATTTTAGGTAATACAGCAACTGTGGATGGTGATTCTTATCCCCACATTTAAGGCTTGTTTTAGTTCTTATTTTATTCCTTGTTTATTTAGTGACTTGGCTAGACTGTTTGAATGAAGTCTAATTAATTCACTTAGTATGAAGCCTTTGATGTTGTTTCTCGGGAGGTGCACACTGTCACCCCAGAATGACAGTGGTTTTATCAGAGCTATCATTGCATCTTTCTTTGATCTCTATTAACCTGTTTACTTCAGTTGGTATTAACACCCAGCCCTTAGGCCCCACTAATTGCTGGCTAGTTGCTATTTTGTTTCCAGCAATGCCTTGGGCCGTAAATTGCTCCTAGTACAATTCAATTAAATTTTGGCAGTGATTGTTTTTAATGTCAGTCTGCGGTTTGTTCTGATCCCAAGAGTGTTCTTCTTAGCTATTTCTTTCCCTGTTCTTTCTAAAAAACTAGTTGACCCTATGAAGTAACTTCTTCTTCTCACTTAAGAACAGCTATTGTTTTCAACAGCACATTTAGGCTTAAGTTTCCGCATTCTGTCATTCAAATAAAGTCAGTTTCTGACTCACTAGGAGTTCTGAGGCTGGGAGAACTGAAAGAAGCTAGGAGAACGTCAGAACTCTCTATTCTTATGTACTATTATTCTCCATGTAAAAAGTTCCTGAGCCATTACTCCAGGCACTGGGTAAGGTGGTAACCTCTAGTATTTTTTGCTTGCCTCTCTTGTTGTGGAATCTTAGTCCTATTAAGAGCTGGATCAAGTCTAGGGTATTCATCCTATGAATGGGGACTCAGTGAAAGAAGGTGGGCCCCAGCATCTCGGACACACTGCTCAGAAATTTAGCTTCTTAAACTTGATGTTGGGTCAAAAAGTGATGTCAGTATGCCCCTTCTGGAGAAATACCATGTTACTTGATTTAAAACTGAGAGAAGAGAGAGCCCCATCTTGTTGGCCATACCTACCCAGACTATAGATTTTGTCACACTCAGCTGGGAAGCAGATCAAAACTCAAATACCACAGCCTCTTGCGGTTTGTAGTAAGTCTTAACAGGTTTTCTTGAATAAAATGTTTCTTTGCTTTATGGCCTTGGGACAATATATCATTATTTTAATCTTTTTTATAAGTTTCACTATTTATGCTTATTTCTCTGGGGACTAGGTTCATAAAGCTCCACACACTGACATCTCAATATAAAATTATTCTCCTTTATATTTTTGATCATATGTTATAAATCATGTTCAATGGTTGTATTATCTGTAGTGCCATGAGAGTGTGGATTGTGTTTCTTTAGTTTGTAAATTATCTGTCATATGGAAAGTTTCCTGTTTGTCCACTTATTTGTTTGTTTGCTTGTTTGCTTAAACTCTTGTGTGTTTGTTCTATGAACTCATTTTCAGAAGATATCGTGGGTTTTTTGTTTGTTTGTTTAGGAGTCATGCTCATGCTCTGGCTTGTAGAGTTTTCTATATGTAATCTTGAATTTGCCTTTCTTAGGCCCTATATGTTTTATCTTTTTGGACCAGTTTTAACATTAGTTTCTCTGCTCTAGTTTTACAATATGTTGGTATTTACCATATATTGCCAATATCCACAAATGGCTTAATATTCTGATTGCTTCTAGGTCACACTTTTTTTATGTATTGCATGTGTCAAATGGCTCTTATTTCTTCATGCTTAACATGGAGTACAAAGTTGTGCTACAGGCCAGGGGGTGGCTCACGCCTGTAATCCCAGCACTTTGGGAGGCCAAGGCAGGTGGATCACAAGGTCAGGAGATCAAGACCTCCTGGGTGAAACCCCATCTCTATGAAAAATACAAAAAATTAGCCAGGTGTGGTGGCACATGCCTGTAATCCCAGCTACTCAGGAGGCTGAGGCAGGAGAAAGTCTTGAATCCAGGAGGTAGAGGTTGCAGTGAGCCGAGACTGCACCACTGCACTCCAGCCTGAGCAATAGAGCGAGACTCCGTCTCAAAAAAATAAAATAAAAAGTTGTGCTACAACCCGTTTGTAGATTGGATAGGCCCTTTCTGGCTCCATCTTATGTAGAACCCCCCACTTATATTCTCTGGGGTTCTCATGTCCTCTCGCTTATCCTCTCAGCCTTAAAGCTTAATCATAACATCCCTGAGCTGCTTACCTTCATCTCCCACTAAATACTCTGAGTTCCACTCATGATTCTACCACATACATACACGCACATCTCCATACATGTGGGTTCCACATTTGTGGAATCAACCAATCACCGATCAAAAATATTTTTTTTAAGTCTACAAAGTTTCCAAAATCAAGACTTAATTTTGCCACATGCCAAGTACTGTGTTGAATCCACATAAGTAAGGTTATGTATTGACATTGCATTAGGTATTATAAGTAGTCTAAAGATGATTTAAAGTATATTGGAGAATGTGCATAGTTGATATTTCAAGAACTTGAGCACCTAAGGATTTGGGTATTCACAGGGGAGAAGTCTTAGAATCAATCCCTCACATATACCAAGGGATGGCTGCATTCTCTTTTCTCATTTTTAAGCTTCACTAGTTTTGATGATGATGACTTTATTTAAAATTGTCATGCTTAGAGAAAGGGGTAAGGAAAAATTCCTACATATATTGAGTGTATTATCTTGACTCATTCTGTCCCCTTCTTTGCACTTCTTCACCTAGCTTTCTGCCTGTTCAGATTTGTGTCCTCCAAGGAGCCTTACAGGAACTTCCAGGATGACTTTGATGTCCCTCAATTATACTCTCCCACTCCTCTGAGCTTGCTTCCATTACACCACTTGTCACATTGCATTGTCTCCTTACCAAACCAAGAAGTCCTTTCAGCAAGTATAACTTATTTTACTACTCTGTATATCCCTAAGAACTAGCATTAGCCCCTCTCACACAGTAGCTTCTCAATATCCATTTTGTTTAATGAAGAAATGCCAGCACATACAGCCACTTATTCTTTCTTATCAGGAATCCAAAGTATAAACAATATCCACACTTCAGTGCTTAAATATTATATGCAAAAAGCAAACTTCATTGAAAAACAAAAAAAACTTCCTAGAAATAATTTTATGTTTCTTACTAATTCATAAGTACCATCTATACCAGTTTATTCTCATTACATTTTTGTTTAAAAAAATAGTTAACAAATTTGAATGACAGAACCAGCTTTTACAAACTATCAACCAACTGAAACAATGAATATATATATATTTTTGTTTTGTTTTGTTTTTGTTTTTTTTTTTTTTTTTT
>NW_026652282.1:103734668-103755089 GCF_009828535.3 Hylobates moloch
TTTTTTTTTTTTTTTTTTTGTATTTTTAGTAGAGACAGAGTTTCACTATGTTGGCTAGGCTGGTCTCGAACTCCTGACCTTGTGATCCACCCACCTCAGCCTCCCAAAGTACTGGGATTACATGCATGAGCCACAGCGCCTGGCCCAAAAATATACTTTGAAGGAGGTGAAGAAAAATGGCTGAACAGAACCCCCCAGCAATTGTTCCCCAACAGGAATACCAAATTGAACAACTATCCACACAGTAAAACACCTTTATAAAAATGAAAGTATCAAATCAAAGAACCTGGCTTTAACATAATAGCAAGGAAAGAGACATTGAAGAGGGTAGAAAGGACAGTCTTGTATTGAGTACACCCCTCCTTCTCCAACCTTAGGCATTGCAGAACAAAAAGAGAATCTGTGTGTGCTTGGGAAAGTGAAAGCAAAGCGAGTGTGGAAATTTGCATTGGAATTTAATGTTGTCCTGTCACAGCAAAATACATCCCAGGGCAGAATTCTGCTGATGCCCATGGAGAAGGCATTTTGACCAGCCCTGGGCCAGAGGGAAATCCTCTTCCCCAGTGGGAAGAACTCAAGTCCCAGCCAGCTTAATCACCAGCTAACTAAAGTGGTCTGGGGATCTGAACAAATTTGAGTGGAAATCAGGCCACAAGGTCTGCAATCACTGGGCAAGCCCTGATGCTGCACTGGTCTTAGAGGCAGTGGGCTTGGAGTACATATTGTGTGACACCAGCTACAGTGGCTAAGAGAGTACCTGTGTCACCCCTTCCCCAACTCCAAGCAGGGAAGCTTGGGGAGAGACCCCTTCCATTTGAGTGAAGAGTACAAGAACTTTGTCTTGTGATTTGGGTACCAGCTCAGCCACAATAAAAATAAAGCACAATGCATATTCTTGAAGCCCTCAGTTCCTGGTCTTTGCAACTGGATGACATATCTAGACCCACCCTAGGCCAAAAAAGAATCCGCTGCCCTGATAGGATAAAGGCAGTCCCAGCAAGATTCACCATCTACTAATTAAAATGGCCTTGGGCAGTGAATTAACAGCAGCAGCAGGCAAGTAGTAGTGGCTATGGGCCTTGGGTAGCCCCAGTAATGAACTGTAAGGCCACAAGCCTCAGGTGAGAACCCAGAGCAGTGACAGCTGTAGTGGTCGTGAGAGTACCCCCATCACACCTCCCCTGTGATGGTTAATATTGAGTGGCAACTTGATTGCATTGAAGGATGCAAATTATTGTTCCTGGATGTGTCTGTGAGGGTGTAGCTAACAGAGATTAACATTTGAGTCAGTGAACTGGGAGAGGCAGACTTACCCTTAATCTGGGTGGGCACCATCTAATCAGCTGCCAGCATAAAAGCAGGAATGGAAAGAGCAGACTTAGAGGTCTTCCAGCCTCCATCTTTCTCCCGTGCTGGATGCTTCGTGCCCTAGAACATCAGACTCCAAGTTCTTCAGCTTGTGGACTCGTGAACTTACACCAGCAATTTGCCAGGGGCTCCCAGGCCTTTGGCCACAGACTGAAGGTGGCACTATCACCTTCCCTACTTTTGAGATTTGGGGACTCAAACTGGTTTCCTTGCTCCTCAGCTTGCAGACAGCCTATTGTGGGACTTCACCTTGTGATAATGCGAGTCAATTCTCCTAATGAACTCCCCTGTATTCATCTCTCCTATTATTTCTGTCCCTTTAGAGAATCCTGACTAATCCATCTCCCGACTCCAAGCAGCCCAGCAGGGAAAGAGGCTCCTTCTGATTAGGAGAAAGAGACGAAAGAGAGCAAGAGACTCTGCCTGGCAACCCAGAGAATTATCTTATCTTCACCAAGTCAACCAAGTCTGCAAGAGTCATAGTGTTCCCGGGCTTAGGACATCCCCTAGTGCTGAAACAGCTGCAGTAGCCACAAGCTTAGGTCACGACAGTCAATTATTTCTGAATCCTTGGAAGGCCCTCTCAAGAAGGAATAACTAATTCTTCAATGCTGAGACATTGAGTAATGTTCACAAGCATCAGGAACATCCAGAAAACAAAAATAAATACACAAGTCACCAGTGAACGACTCTTGACTGACAGAGACATGTGACCTCTCGGACAGAAAATTCAAAATAACTGTCTTGAGGAACTTCAGTAAACTTTAACATAACACAGAGAAGGAATTTAGAATTCTATCAGAGAAATTGATCATAAAAATTAAAATAAAAAGCAGCAATTCTGAAGCTAAAAAAATTCATTTGACAAACTTTAAAATGTATCAGTCTCTCAAAAGCAGAACCGATCAAGCAGAAGAAAGTATTAGTGAGCTCAAACACAGGCTATATGAAATACACAATCAGAGGAGAAAAAAGTATAAAAAAGCATATCTACAATACGAGATCTAGAAAATAGTCTCAAAAGGACAAATCTTACAGTTCTTGGCTTTAAAATGGATGTAGAGAGAGAAGAAGATGGAAAGTTGATCTGAAAAAGATAATAACAAAGAACATTACAAACATAGAGAAAGATAGCAATATCCAGGTGCAAGGAGGTCAAAGAATGCCAAGCATAATTAACCCAAATAAGCCTACTTCAAAGTATATAATAATAAAACTCTCAAAAGTCAACAATAAAGAACAGATCCTAAAAGCAGGAAAGAAAATGAAGTAAATGATATATAAAGGAGCTATGTCTGGCAGCAGACTTAGTAGAAACCTTACAGGCCAACATATTGAAATGAGACGGCATACTCAAAGTACTGAAATAACAAAAAGAAATTTCCAACCTAGAATATTATATTCTGCTAAATTATCCTTCAAACATGAAGGAGAAATAATTTGTTTGTTTCCCAGAAAAACAAAAGCTGAGGGATTTTGTCAACAACAGACCTGTTTTACAAGTAATGCTGAAGAGAGTTTTTCCATATGAAAGAAAAGGATGTTAATAATGAACAAGAAATTATCTAAAAGTAAAAAACCCACTGGTAAAAGTAAGTACACAAACAAATGCAGAATATTCTAACACTGAAATTGTGGTGTGTAAACAACTCGTATGTTTAGTAGAAAGACTAAAAGACAAACCTATCAAAAATAATAACTATAAAAATGTCTAAGACATGGACAATATAAAAAGATATAGAGATAACAAAGTCACAAAGTGGGGAGGGATGGGATGAAGTTAAAGTGTAGAGTTTTTAGTTTTCTCTTTGCTTGTTTGCATTTTTTTCTTTGTGATCAGAATTAAGTTGTTATCAGTTCAATATAATCAGTTATGTTATTTGCAAGCCTCACGTTAACCACAAAGCAGAAACTTATAATCGATACACAAAACATAAAAAGCAAAACATTAAAACATACTACCACAGAAAATCACTTTTACACAAAGGAAGACAGAGAGAAAGGAAGAAAGAGAAAACCAACAAAACAACCAGAAAACAAATAACAAAATGGCAGTAAAAAGTACTTATCTATCAAAAATAGCATTACATGTTAATGAACCAAATTCTTCAATCAAAAGACACAGATAGCTGAATGGATACAAAATCAAGACCCACCTATATACTACCAACAAGAAACTCACTTCACCTATAAAGATACACAGAGTCTGAAAATTAAGGGATGGAAAAAGGTGTTCCGTGGAAATAGAAACCTAAAAAGACCAAAAGTAGCTTGTATCAAAGTATATTTGTATCACACAACGTATATCTAGATTTCAAAATAAAATCTGTAAAACAAGATAAAGGAGGTAATTGTATGATGACAAAGGGACCAAATCAACAAGAGAAAAATAACAATTCTCAATATATATGTACCCATCACTGGCACACCCAGATATATAAAGTAAATATTATTAGAGCTCAATACAGAAATAAACCTCTAAACAATAATAGCTGAAGACTTCAGCATCTCATTTTTAGCATTGGACATAGCATCCAGACAGAAAATCAACAAGGAAACATCAAACTTAATCTTCACTGTGGACCAAATGTACCTAATAAAAATGTACAGAACATTTGATCAAACAGCTGCAAAATACATAAGCTTCTCAGCCCACGGATTATTCTCTAGACTAGACCATACATTGGGCCAGAAAACAAGTCTCAAAAATTCAAAAAAATTAAAATCATATCAATTATCTTTTCTGATTAGTATGGAGTAAAACTAGAAATCAATAATAACAGGAACTTTGGAAACCATATAGACACAAATTAAACAATATACTCCTGAAGGAGCATTGGGTCAGTAAAGAAATTAAGAAAAAAAATTAAAATGATTGAAACAAAGGAAAATGGAAACACAACATAACAAAACCTATAGGTTACAGCAAATGCAGTACTAAGAAGAAAGCTTATAGCAACTAATGCCTATATCAAAAAAGTAAAAGAAAATTCACATAAACGACCTAATGATGTATATTAAAGAAGTTTGAAAGTAAGAACAAATCAAACCCCAAAATAGTAGAAGAAATAATGGCCATCTCATGTCAATTAGAATGGTGATCATCAAAAAGTCAGGAAACAACAGATGCTGGAGAGAATGTGGAGAAATAGGAATGCTTTTACACTGTTGGTGGGAGTGTAAATGAGTTTAACCATTGTGGAAGACAGTGTGGCAATTCCTCAAGGATCTAGCTCCAGAAATACCATTTGACCCAGCAATCCCATTACTGGGTATATACCCAAAGGATTATAAATCATTCTACTATAAAGACACATGCACACATATGTTTATTGAAGCACTATTCACAATAGCAAAGACTTAGAACCAACCCAAATGCCCATCAATGATAAACTGGATAAAGAAAATGTGGCACATATACACCATGGAATACTATGCAGCCCTAAAAAAGGATGAGTTCATGTCCTCTGCAGGGACATGGATGAAGCTGGAAACCATCATTCTCAGCAAACTAACATATGAACAGAAAACCAAACACTGCATATTCTCACTTATAAGTAGGAGTTGAACAATAAGAACACGAGGACACAGGGAGGGGAACATCATACACCGGGGCCTCTTGGGGGGTTGGGGGCCAGGGGAGGGATAACATTAGGAGAAATACTTAATGTAGATGACGGGTTGATGGATGCAGCAAATCACCATGGCACATGTATACCTATATAACAAACCTGCATGTTCTACACATGTATTCCAGAACTTAAAGTATAATAATAATAAAAAGAAATAATGAAGACTGCATCAGAAATAAAGTTGAGACTAAAAGAATTGCCAAAGATTAATAAAAGAAAAATTTTTTTAAAAAAATAAGCAAAATTGATGAAACATTAGCTAGAATAAGGAAAAAAGAGTAACCGCAAATAAATCAGAAATAAAAAAGAAGACATCATAACGGATACCATCAAAATACAAAGGATCATTAGAGACTACTAGGAACAAATATATGCCAACAAATTTGAAAAACAAAAGTGGATAAATTGCTGGACACATACAACCTACCATGATTGAACCAAAAATAAACAAGAAACCTGAACAGAGCAATAACAAGTAATGAGATTGAATCAGTAATAAAGTCTCCCAACAAAGAAAAATACAAGACCAGATGGGGCCAGGCGCAGTGGCTCACACCTGTAATCCTAGCACTTTGGGAGGCTGAGGCGGGCAGATCACAAGGTCAGGATTTCGAGACCAGCCTGGCCAATATGGTGAAACCTTGTTTCTACTAAAAATATAAAAATTAGCTGGGCGTGGTGGCAGGCGCCTGTAGTCCCAGCTACTCGGAAGACTGAGGCAGGAGAATCGCTTGAACCTGGGAGGCGGAGTTTGTAGCGAGCTGAGATCACACCACTGCACCCCAGCCTTGGTGACAAAGCAAGACTCCAGTCTCAAAAAAAAATAAAGAAATATATGAATAACCAGATGGCTTCACTGCTGAATTTTACTGAACTTCTAGAGTTGCCAATTCTTCTCAAACAATTCCAAAAATGTAAAGCAGAAGGAATTCATCCTAATTCTGTGAAGCCAGCATAACCTTCATAGTAAAATCAGACAAGACCACAGAAAAATAAAACTACAGACTAAAACTGCTGATAAACGTAGAGCAAAAATCCAAAAAAATAAAATAAAATAAGCTAGGGCCAGGCGCAGTTGGCTCACGCCTGTAATCCCAGCACTTTGAGAGGCCAAGGCGGGTGGATCACAAGGTCAGGAGTTCGAGACCAGCATGGCCAATTTGGTGAAACCACGTTTCTACTAAAAATAGAAAAATTAGCTGGGTGTGGTGGCGGGTGCCTGTAGTCTCAGCTACTCAGGAGGCTGAGGCAGGAGAATTGCTTGAACCTGGGAGGCGGAGGTTGCAGTGAACTGAGATCGCACCCTGCACTCCAGCCTGGGCAACAGAGCAAGACTCTATCTCAAAAAAAAAAAAAAAAAAAAATAGGAAACCAATTCCAACAATGCATCAAAAAGATAGTACACCATGATCAAGTGGGATTTGTCTCAGGAATGCAAGGATGTTTCAACAAATGAAAATCAATAAATGTCATACATTATATCAATACAACGTAGGACGAAAAAGCACACTATCATTTCAATAGATATAGAAAAATGTTTTGAGAAAATTCAACATTGCTTCATAAAAACTTCTAATACATTAGATATAGAATATAAGTACCACAACATAATGAAGGCTACACATGAAAAATCCACAGCTAACTTCTTACTAAACAGGGATAAGCTTTCAGCTTTCTCTCTAAGAATTGGAAAAAGACAAAGATTGCCATACTCATCACTCTTATCCAACATAGTATTGGAAGTCCTAAACAGAGTAATTAGGCAAGAGAAAGAAATAAATGGCATTCAAACTGGAAAAGAGGAAGCCAAATTATCCCTGTTTGTAGATGAATAATTCTATCTATAGAAAAATCTAAAGACTCGACCAAAAACCCTTAAAACTGACAAGTGAATTCACTAAAGTGGCAGGATAAAAAATTAATATATAAAAATCAGTACTTTTTTACAAGTACAATAAACTAGATGAAAAATAAATCAAGAAGGTAATCCCACTTAAAATATCTATAAAATAATGAATACCTAGGAATAAATTTTTTAAAGAAGTTGAAAAAAGTCTACAAGGAAAACTATATAACAATTATAAAGGAAATTAAAGTGGATACAAGAAAATAGAAGGATATAAACCCTATGCTCATGAATTGGAAGGATTAATACTGTTAAAATGGCAACACTACCCAAAGCAATCTACAGATTCAGTGCAATCCCTATCAAAATACCAATAATGTTCTTTACAGAAATAGAACAAAAATTCTGAAATTTGTCTGGAGCTACAAAATGCCTCTAATAGCCCAAACAATCATTAGCAAAAATAGAAAAACTGGAAGTATCACACTAGCATATCACAAAATATACTACAAAGTTGTAGTGAACAAAATGGCAGGAAACTAGCATAAAAACAAATAGACCAATGGAGCAAAATGGAGAACCCAGAAATTAATACATATATTTACAGCCAACTGATTTTTGACAAAGGTAGCGATAACACTCATTAGGGAAAAGGACAGTCCCTTTAATAAGTGGTGCTAGGAAAACTGTATAGCTATACGCAAAAGAATAAAACTAGACTTTCACCTCTCGTCCTACAGAAAAATCAACTCAAAGTGAATCACATGCCTGAATTTAAGATCCAAAATTATAAAATTACTAGAAGAAAATTACTAGAAGAAAATATATATATATAGATATAAAATATATAGTTTTAGATGTGCATAGTGGCTCATGCATGTAATCTCAGGACTTTGGTAGGCTGAAGTGAGAGGTTTGTTTCAGACCAGGAGTTCAAGACTAGCCTGGCCAACATAGCAAGACCCTGTGTCTACAAAAAAAAATTTATTTAACCAGGCATGGTGGTGTACACCTGTAATCTTAGCTACTTGGAAGGCTGAGATGGGAGGAAAACTTAAGCCAAAGAGTTTGAGGCTGCAGCGAGCTATGATCATGCCAATGCACCCCAGCCTGGGAAATATGAGACCCTGTTCTCTCTCTCTCTCTCTCTCTCTGCCTCTCTCTCTCCTTCTCCCTCTCTGTGAGTGTGCGTGTGTGTGACTGTTTTTTTTTTTGTGTGTGTGTGTGTGTGTGTGTGTGTACTTTCAAATAGCTAGAAGGAGGATATTGAATGTTCCCAATAAAAATTTATGGAGATGATAGATATGCTAATTAACCTGACCTTATCAGTATATACTATATATATCAAAACACTACTTTGTACCCTATGAATATCTATAATTATTTTTCAATTAAGAAATAATGATAAAATAAATTATTTGCTGAAAAAAATGGCAAGGATTAAATCTTAAAAATTGTTATGGAACAGAAAAAAAGAAAAAAATTATACAAGCATTAAAGATTTATGTTTAATAAGTAGATTTTTACTGCTGCTGTCACAAAAAAGTGTATGAGATGATTGGTATGTCAATTTCCTTCACTATAACAACCATTGTACTCCCTACAGGTATCCCATAACGTCATGTTGTAAACCTCAAATATAAATAATACTTATTAAAAACCCAAAATACTACCAAACTGAATTCAACATGTCTAAAAGGTCTTTCATGATGATTAAGTGAGATTCATTTCCGTGATGGAAGAATGATTCAACATATGCCAATCAATAACTGTGATACATCACATCAGTAGAATGAAGGACAAAAATCATACAATCAATTCAATAGATGCCAAAAAAGCATTTGATGATATTCAACATCCTTTCATAATAAAAACTCTCAACAAACTGGGTATAGAAGGAACATGCCTGAACATAATAAAGGCTATAGATAACAAACCCACAGTTAGTATCATACAGAACAAAGAAAAACCGAAAGCTTTTTCTCTAAAATCTGGAACAAGACAAGGATGCCCACTCACCAATTAACATAGTACTGGAAGGCCTAGCCAGAGCAAGTAGACAAGAGAAAGAAATGAAGGGCATCCAAATTGGAAAGGAAGAAGTTCAATTATTCATTTTTGAAAATTATATGATCTTATATTTAGAAAAAACTAAAGACTCCACCAAAAAACTATTAGAACTGATCAACAAATTCAGTAAAGTTGCAGAATACAAAATTAACATTAAAAAATCAGTTATACTTCTATATGCCAACAGTGAATAATCTGGGAAAAAAAAGAAAGCAATCCATTTACAATACCTACAAATAAAATAAAATAAAATAAAATAAAAAAATAAAATAAAATAAAATAAAATACCTAGGAATAAACTTAACCAAAGAAGTGAAAGATTTCTACAAAGAAAGCCATAAAATATTAATGAAAGAAATTGAAGAGAACACAAAAAAGGAAAGCTATTCTATGTGCATGGATTAGAAGAATCAATATTTTTTAACGTCCATTCCACCCAAAGCAATGTACAAATTCAATGCAATCTGTATTAAAATACCAATGACATTCTTCACAGAAATACAAAAAAAAAGACTATCCTAAAATTTCTATGGAACCACAAAAAACACCCAGAACAGCCAAAGCTATTCTAAGCAAAAAGAACAAAACTGCAGGAATCACATTATTCAAATTATATTATACTACAGAGCTGTAGTAATCAAAACAGCATGTATTGCCATAAAAACAGACTCACAGGCCAATGAAACAGAATAGAGAACCCAGAAACAAATCTACACATTTACAGTCAACTTATTGTTTGCAACAGTGCCAAAAACATACGTTAAGGAAAGGACGGCATGTTTAATAAATGGTGCTGGGAAAACTGGATATCCATATGCAGAAAGATGAAACTAGATGCCTTTCACCATATACAAAAGTCAAATCAAAATTGATTAAAGACTTAAATCTAAGACCTGAAACTATAAAAACACTGAAAGAAAATGTTGAGAAACACTCCAAGACAATGGTCTGGGCAAATATTTCTTAAGTAAAACCTCAAAAGCAAAGGCAATCAAAGCAAAAATAAACAAAGGAGATCAAATCAAGCTGAAAGGCTTCTGCACAGCAACAGAAACAATCAAGAAAGTGAAGAGACAATACACAGAATGGGATATAATATTTGTAAACTACCTATCTGACAAAAGATTAGTAACTACAATATATGAGACCCAAATAACTAAATAGAAAAAAAGACCATGGCACACATTTACCTATGTAACAAACCTGCACATCCTGCACATGTATCCTGGAACTTAAAATCAAAGTTGAAGAAAAAAAAAAAGAAAAAGAAAAAGAAAAAAGAAAAATAATCCAATTTTAAAATGTGTAAATGATCCAAATAAAAATTTCTCAAAAGACGACATACAAATGGCCAACAGGTATATAAAAAAAGTTCACCACTAATACTTAGAGAAGTGCAAATCACAACTACAATGAACTATCATCCCACCACAATTAAAATGGCTTTTATACAAAAGACAGGCAATAACAAACACCGTCAAGGGTATAGAGAAAGAGGAACCCTCGTACACTATTTGTGGGAATGTAAATTAGTACAACCATTATGGAGAACAGTATAGAAAGTCCTCAAGAAACTATAAATAGAACTGCCATAAGACCCAGCAACCCCACTGCTGGGTATGTATCCAAAAGAAAGAAAATCAATATATCAAAGAGATCTGTGTTCCCTTGCTTATTGAGACACTATTCACAATAGCCAAGCTATGAAATCAACCTAAGTGTTCATCAGCAGATGAATGAAGAAAATGTGGTACATATACACAATGGAATATCATTTAACCATCAAAAAGAATGAAATCCTGTCATTTGCAACATGTTTGGAAATGCAGGGCATTATGTAAAGTAAGCTAGGCACAGAAAGACAAATGTCACGTTCTCACTCATATGTGGAAGACAAAAAAAAAAATGAACACATGGAGAGAGGGACAGAGTAGAATGATGGTACCAGAGACTGGAAAGGGTAGTGAGAAGAGAGGAATAAAGAAGGAATGGTTAATGGGAATAAAAATAAAGTTAGATAGGAGGAATAAGATCTACTGTTCAGTAGCACAATAGGGTGATGATTGTTTAAAACAATTTATTGTATATTTCAAAATAAAGAATAGAATTGGAATGTTCCTAACTTAATAAAATTATAAATACTTGAGCTGATGGATATCCCAATTATTCTGATTTGATTATAATATTTTGTGTGTCTGTATCAAAATAGCACATGTAACCCATAAATATGTACAACTATTATGTATCTATAATTTGAAAAAAAAAAGGTTTATTTAGCATAAATATATGTAAATTTCTGTAATTTATGTAGAAATCATGCAAGATATAAAAGACCTGGAATAATATTATTGCATCTAAAAAAGACATATTGTTCTGGTTGAATATATACTAAATGTAAATTAATAATGAGACGTGATTACCAAAGGTTAAAGTGATTTTTGGTTATGTACTAAAATTTCAATATGCAATGTAAGGCATGAGTAAATACTGGCTTCATTTCAGGGCACTGCATTTTAAGAGGACCATGTAAAAATAAGAAAACTATATGCAAATATAGTATGTCCAGAGAAGAAAGAGTAGAATATTGAAAGTTCTTGATATTGCATTAAATGAGCAATAGTTGAAGGAACTAATGTTTTAAAGTCTCCATTGTTTCATTAAAAATATAACTATATATAACCATATATAAATTATATATAAATCTATAATATGAGGCCCAATTTACAATAAAAATGGCCCCACTATTTTGCAAGGGTCCTGTTTCTGGCACCAAAATTTCTAAAAATTTGTGGGCAATTACAAAACAAACAATCAAAAACTTTTTTTTTGCTGGGACTAGGAAAACCTGTCAAGAGAGCCCAGTAACTCTAGCAGTCAAGTAAATTAGGCATAAGGTTATTTAGTATGATAAACAATAAATCTATCTTCCATTGGCAACTATAAAGATGTCTTAGTTCAGGTTAGTGGTCCTAAAACTTTTCTGCACATTGGAATCACCTGGCCCCCAACTCCAGATATTCTAATTTAATCAATATGGGATACAACTTGGGCACCAGAATCTTTTAAAGCTCTCCATATGAATCTAACATGCAACAAAGTTTGAGAACCACTACTTTGTGTTATTATTATTTGTAAAAATAAAATCTTTATTGCACCATCTACCATGGGAAAAGTATATAGGGCAACTTTTTGTGGTGTGCCTAGTATCGTAAAGCCCATTTTATAGAGGAACTCTTCCCCCAATAATACTAATAAAAGCTAAAATTAATTTAGCACTAAGATGACTTTTCCAAGGTCACATCTCTAGTAAATACTAGATTCAAGATTCAAAATCAAATTTAATTTGATACTGTAATATACATAATGCATTGTATACTATATTAAAAGAGTAACAACGTGGTAATCATGTTATTAATAACTTGTCTGGAAATCATGTCTTGGTATATTGAATGATCTTTTAAATGCACCCAGGAGCTTGTTATTTATAACAACCCTGTAGTGAATACACATTTATCTTCCACATTACTCCTGAGAACATGGTTTAGCAACAGTAACTCTTATTTAAAAGGCTTCAGGAGTGAATAGCTTAGAATGATTCAGTAAATGTGGCACAAACACCAAACTACTATAATTATTCTTAGACTGCATTAATAAAAATACGATATCTAGACTAGAGGGGTGGTTATCTGGGATCTGCTGTGGTCAGAACATACGAAAGTATTGTGTAAATTTTGAGGGGTCTACCATTCTTTTTTATTATAATAAGGTTTTGCTTGCTACAATACCATATCTAAAACACTTAAGGCTGGATTGTTTCAAAAATTCTATTTTTTCAGGATTTAGAAAGCTAATACAGTGTAATGCACTGTATGTGACCAGTACACGCAGTGGACTTTAGGACAGTACCCTCTAATCAAACACATTAACATTTCTGTAGCAAAATCCATGAATATACATACTATTTAGCAATAATGAAAACTATATACACAGTTTTACATCAGTTCGCTTTGCTGACAAAATATTCATATTAAGTGAGGTTGAATGGCCAAATGACATAAGAAAGCTTTTAATTTCAGGTTTTTTTTTGGTTTCTGAATTACATATAAGATATTACAGAATTGTATATGCCTGTATTAATAAAGATTCAAACAATACAGCAGGATGAAAAAAGAAAATAAAAAATATCTCCCCACCTCTAGTCCCAGTTTCAGAGCAGTGATTATTTTTAACCATTTATCTTTGTGGATTTCTTGCTGGTTAGTGCCATAACTCAAAATATTGTGCTTATTTAGCTCTTTATTTATTTATGAACTTTAAGATAATATATTAGCTTTATGCCAATGTATAATTAGCTCATTCTACTTTCCTACTTTCTTCCTACTCACCCACTACCACCACCCATACCCAAAAGAAAGAAACCACCCTGCTACTCATATTTTTATTTGTAGGTATAACTGTGCTTAGTAAACTTCTTTTCCTAACCTTTTCATTTTAGATGGTATCATTACCTTCCTCTTTATATAAAATATAATAAAATATTGGGTCTCATGCTTTTAAAAGGAGATAATCACAAGTACAGTAAAGAGACATAAACCAATATTATATAAGAAACATAGAGCCTCAAGAAGAGGTAACTCAAGGAAAAGTTGGAAATTGTCCTCAAATAGTTTAAGAACTATCATGAAGGTTAGGGAACACAGTGTTTTGTGTATCCTCAGGAGTGTAGCACTGGGAATAATAGATGGAATCTACAGAACAGATTTGGAATTATTATAAGCAGAAGTTTACAGGGATAATCAAGGACTAGTCAAAGAAGGTGTAGACAGCTTCAGTAGATAGTGAGCTCCCTATCACAAAAGGTGTTTAAGCAGGAACTTGATAACCTCTTGTCAGAAAAGTTACAGAGGAATTCAAACACCAATTGGGTAGCATGGACTAGAGGACCTTTAAGGTCCTTTCCCACTCCAAAAGTCTATCACACAGTGGTTGCTTGATCTCTAGGATCTCCTACAGGTAAAACAAAATCCATATTCTCATGATGTTAGTCTCAGTAGCACTATGACTACAACATACTAGCCCATTTTTCACTAAGTTAAGGACTTACCATATATTAAATCAGAACCCTAAATTCAGAATTACATACTTTCCTTCCAGAAGTCTTACCAGATGTGATTTTTGTCCCAAGGCATGAGTGCACAACTGGTTCTTTGGGAGCTAAAATATGTTTATGACTAAGCATTACTTTTATAACCCATAGGAAAACAAAAATTTTAAAAAAAGGAGAAAGATAATCAAGTCAGAAGAGATTATGTCTGAGGGTTAGATGCTAAGATTTGAGGGGGCAGGAGGATAGATTGCTAAGTCCTCAAGAACATCAAAGAAATCCTCATTTCTCCAATCTTTTGCCAATCGGAAAAACTGGTTCCAAATTTAAACCCCAAGCTTCCAATTTATTCTTCTGTGGTCTTGATGAGAAGATAGATATTCACAGGAGCTATACCGCTGCAGGTAAGGGTGCCAGGGAATCTCCCTTATATACTCATCATTGAAAAATGCAGAGGTAGATGGAGATATCTCAGGAATATTTGTTAATAATGGGACATTTAAAAGTAGAGAAAGATCTTAACATTTGTTCTCCTACTACCTCAATTAATGAATTTTTTATTCCTTAGTTCCTTTTTTATATTTTCATTTAAAAACTTTAAACAAAGTCTACATAAACTTCAAATCTCAATGAAATAGCAAAAGATGTTTGCCCTATTATGTTTAATTTTGCAGGCATCTCTATGGGAAAGATCAAGAGTAAGTATTCTCTTGCATATTCCTGCTTCATCTCCTCAGCATTTGCTATTATAGAATCTTAGCAGATAATGGTTCCCAATGAATGACTGGCTTACCCTTGTGGTGCACTCATACCAATCTTTCTGAGTTTTCCATAGTACAAATGTATATACAATCTCAAATACATGAGTGAAAACTGAATGTGTATACTGGAAAACTTTCAAATGTATTTGAATAATTCCAATAAAATGATATATTTTTCAGCAAAGTAGCAAAAAATGCAAAGCAATTTTTCTTAATATTTTATATTTTTCTAAGGAACCAGGATACTTAAAAAATATTTTAACACTCGAAGTGACTCCTCCCCACATCATAGCTACCTACACACATATACACATGCACACACACAGACACACACTCCTGCTCATATTCAGAAACATTTCTGTAATCACAGATTTTGAACCAAAGAGCAAGTATACCATATATCCATTTACTTTGGATGCAGGGATGGTCTTTAACTGGTTGAAGTAGGCCTACAGAAATAAATCCAAGTTGACCAAGAAGGAGCCTACTCACAAAGACTTGTTAATAGAATGACTTCTATTTAATCTAGAAAAACAAGAACTGAATGAGTGGAGTGGTGGATAGTTATAAATTCATAAAGGAGGTTAGGTGAATGATCTTGATCATTAAGCTTCTACAATATGAAACTAGAACAGAGATGCACAAACATAAATAAGAAATTTGAGGCCACTAAGTCTGCTCTCAAGGAAAGGAATCTTGTATCACATAGCAATAAGAGGATAAATTAACAGGATTTCCTACTTTAAGAGGCTATATCATCCTGAGTTTCAAAAATAATTTCAGTTATGTTCTGGATAATAGTCACAATAATGTATTGGCCACTCACATGATGTTTAAGTTGAGTTTTCATGGAACACATTTGTGTCTTACTCTATTTTGTATTGCTGTAACAGGACACCTGAGACTTAGTAATTTATAAGGAACAGAAATATATTTCTTTCAGTTCTGGAAACTGGGAAGCCCAAGAACAAGGTGCCTGCAGATTTGGTGTCGATGAGGGCCTTCCCTCTGCTTCCAAGATGGCACCTTAAACACTGCATCCTCTGGAGGGGGAAACACTGTTCTTCACATGGCAAAAGAGCTGAAGAGCCAAGACAGTGAGAGAAGGGTGAACTCTTCATTTAAACCAGCACCAATCCCACTCATGAGGGTGGAGCCCTCATAGCCAAATCAGCTCTTAAAGATCATGACAATTAAATTTTAACATCAGTTTTGGAAGAGACACGCATTCAAACCATAACAGCTCACCCTCAAGACATTTCTCATATTTTTGTGTGTTATTTGCTCTATTGCTATCTATTTACAAACTGAAATCATAAGATGACTTGAAAACGTGCAGTGGGTAATACTGACAAAACTTTAAGCTAACCATTGATATACTTTTATCGTGGAATGTCCTGTGTCACTTTTATGTACCCAAATGCCCTGTGCAGGATGTGGTGAAAGAATAAGATAATGAAGAGGTCTTATATCAAATAAATTTGATTAACAGAAGAACAAAATCAATCTACAGTTGGAGAATATGGGTGAAGGAAACGTGGTCTCTCACACTATTTTTGCAAATTCCTTTGAATCTAAGATTATTTCAAAAATAGAAGTTTAAAAAAATCATTCCATAATGAGCAAACTTTTGAGCAAACATGAAAAAATTAATAGAAGTTAAGAGACAGGAAATAAAGAGAATCTTGACCTGGAAGGAGACAGAATTTATAAATCAACCATGCTGGGATTTTTAATTTCTGTACATGACCCAGAGAAATTAAAAATCCCAGCATGGTCTAACAGAAGTTTTCTTTTCTAATTCTTACTTCAAGAAGTAAATAAGTATGAACGGGGACTACTGATCATCACAGAGATATTTATAGAGACCGACTGTTATCTAAATCTCTGGTTCTAAGAAGACAGGCTCTGTTCTGGAAGCCCATGACTATAATGGAGCATAGGTTGTCCCATCCATGCACCAGTCCCTCATCCCTCTCCTGCCACAACCAAACCTGTCTAAGCGATTACTGTACTCTTATGTACCATGATGACATATCCTTTCTTAATACTAGGGTGTATGAGGAGAGGGACTCCCATGCCAATGACTACTCCTAGGTAGAATTAACCAGCTTAACCTGGGAAGACTCACCGAAATCCTTTCTGTATGTATTGCATATCATCCTACTAGGCCTACCTAGACCATCCCTAAGATTATCTTCTCCCATAATATATAAAGCAAGAATACAAAATTATTTTCGCCAAGACAATGGGCTCTGCAGGGCTAAATCTAGTAAGCTAAACAGGATGTTTCCTCTACACTCCTGGTGGCTTATTTTTGAATGCAAGCTCTTTTTTTGTACCCACAATACCACTGATTTCTGTAAACACAAATGCTTTACTTGTATGCGGACTGGAAATACATGTCTGTTGCTATGCAAGCCCTCCATAGAGGCCTTGTTATTGAATCACTTTTATAGTGAACGTTTCCGGTAAGTGTTGAGTACTAATTTTATTTGTTAATGAAGACAATAATTGCCACAGAGAGGGTATGAGTTAGGGAGATGGGGAGAGAGGAGGGACAGAGCCTTCACCATGTTGACCGGGGCCATATTGGGATTCAGATTGACTAATGACAAAAAGTTCCCTCTAGCACCAGTGAGTCAGCTGACAAGCTGGCAATCACTCCCACAGTCTCTTTAAGCCTGCCTTTAAATAAAATTTTCTTAAAACTCCATACCTCTTCCTCTCATGTCACTTGCAACAAGGTAAGTGTTATATTAGATTCCATCATATACTTTCAATTAAGGAGGCTTTGAAATATGTTGATGTAATTTGAATGCAGGTGTTTCATTTTTTTGAAGGTGGGAAAATGACAAAGATTGCTCCTTTGGTGCCTAATGAACAGCTTGAGTCATTAACCAGGTAAATAAAGAAGGTATGGATGGCCCCTTTCTCCATCATTTTAATTTTAATTTGCCTTATTACAGGGAGCAATTCTGCCACTGACAGCATATTTCCTCTCCCTCCTGCCTGGGTCACCAACAGACAAGTAGAAAGTTTGCCAAGTCACAGTGAATATCTATACCATTAGCTTGTCCCATATCTGGATTTTGGCTACTCATGACATCAAAAGAAGGTTACAAAAAGGTCATTAAAATAAAAAAAAGAAAAATGTATTCAGAAAAGCAGCCAAGGGTAGAGAAAATTCAGTGATGAACAAAGTTCCTTTAGGACTCAGATAGCACTAGGCTTCTGGGGTATATGGGTTGGGAGGTCAGGAAAGAATCATACATTTGCCCAGTGTCTGAAGGCTGAGATAATATAGCATGGCCTTGGATGCAGCAGAAAAATGCTGAGAGATATGGTTTTAAGGGGCACTCTAGAAAGCCCACTGCCCCTACCTCCTCAACCATCATCAGGCAACATTTCTTCCTCCTAATGGAGAGAAAAGAACAAATGTGGAGAGCCCTGGATGAAGCAACATATTAGCTCAAATTCTCTCAAGAGTGGTCCATGCTGTGTCTTTTAACTAAAAACCTTTTTACAAAGAAGGTAATAGTGCCTACAGGTGGGAGGGACACAGAGGAATCATTAAAAGATGTCTAAAAGAGACAAAAGGTAAGAACAATCAGCAGTGTTGCCTTCAGCAAGTTCAACAGAGATCAGCCTTCTATGCAGAATCTCTGGCCTTTCTGCAATGCACACTACTGAGAGAGACCAAGCACCTACACATATGGATTTCCAGGTTGGAAAATTTTTTTTTTGCCTCTCATAATGAGGTGTCAGAAATTACTCAAGCACCATCTTGCCATAGCTTAAAATTGTAAGATGAAGAAACAGTCCTGATATCTACCTGTGAGCCTATTAACAGCAAAGCTCCACTCACTGCAATACACATTAAAGCACAAAATTTCTTCAAGTATCTTCACAGCATTTTCAGGCTAAGTACTTTAAAATGGCTCAGGTATGGCTAAGGTCAGGCAGTAAGAAAGGAATGTCAAATGGAAGACAGAAGCAGGTACATAATTAGTGGGTCCAAGTCCAAAATTAAAATGTAGGGCCTTTGTTTAATAATTGTTAAGAATTTCAAGACAGTGATAGCAGAGCATTAAGCCAACAATGGGACTCTTCTGAGCACAGAACTCTGTTTGACAGCACAAGACTCACCCATGAAGTGGGTTCTGGTGGAAGATACGGGTTTTTAAAGGAGATGCCTCTGAACAGTCAGTATCTCAGGACTGTATTTTTCCTCAGATCATCTATTTGCAAGAATTGTGGTGGGGCCAATAAAAGAAAAAAGATATAAAGAAAAAAATACATTGCGTTTTTGTCATTGTTGTTACATTTTTGGTTTAACTTTAATTGTTGTTCTTAATTCTTTAAACAGAATTATTCTGAAGAGGGTAGTGAGAAGATCAAATATAAGTTTGAACTGATATACATGATCCACAATCCCTCCAGACAGGAGTAGAAAAAAAAACCCTCCATATTTGTGCATCTTTAGGCTTAATCACCATTCTGCATTGGTAATCCTAGATTCAACTACAGCTAAACTGTGCTGTGTTCAAATATTATATGGTCTTCCTGTGGCACCTTGAAACATTCATCATTGTTTCTGTCAGGGAAAAAAATGGCCTTAAGATACTGAGCCTGTTACTGTAATAGTTTCTGTGAAATATTGGTAGAAACAATAAGGGTTTCTAAGAGGGAGCCCCCTAGTCCCAAATAGAGTCTTGTAAGACCTGGAAACATGAAGCACACTGGTCCTGCCATGAAAACATAAGATGTAACGTTACAGGGAGAAAGAGGTCTGTTGCTTAAAAGGTCATCACAGATATGATCCCAGCTGTGTCCATTAATTTTGTTTTCATATGATTACAAAATATTGAATACAAATCTGGTTTCAGAGAGAGCCTTGACCTTGGTGAGGCATCTTATAGTTCTAAAACTAATCATAATAAGATTTAAAAGAGAGTGGGTAGATGACTCAATATAATTTGTTATCTCCAACCCAGACTTCTTTCCTGAGCTTTAGATTCATCTGTCTACCTGCATATAGAATATCTCCATCTGTACTTTCCTACAGGAATCTAAAACGCTACATATCCAATATTAAACTTCTCTCCCATTCCAGTCCTAATCTTGTCCTTGCATCGGCATTCAACCTATTTATGCTGTTTCTATCCAGTTGCATAAGCTAAGTCCTAAGAGTTATCCTTAATTCTTTATTCTCTCATTGTCAGTCCTTCAGGGTTGAAGTGCAAGTAGTAAAGTAATTTAAATATTAGGGAACAAAGTAAGTCATTTCTCAAAGAGATATCACTATTGAGCCAAAAGAGTGATTCCAGAATGGGTTGTCAACCCATGTGGTGTGGGTAGATGAACAGGAGAACTATAATAACTGAAGTACAGAGTCAAATGGAGGTCGATGAACCAGTGGCAATAAAAGTAAGCAACAGTAAATAACATCAAAAATAGATCTGGGTTCAAATCCCAACGCTACTGATTAGCTGTGTGGACAAAAGTAAGATTCAACCTTTTTTTGTTTGTAAAATAGAACAGTAGGCAGCAAACATTTTTGTTTTTGAGACAGAATCTTGCTTTGTCTCTCAGGCTGGAGTGCAGTGGTACGATTATGGCTCACTGCAGTCTTGACCT
>NW_026652282.1:103764911-103781963 GCF_009828535.3 Hylobates moloch
ATCATGGCAGAAGGTGAAGGGGAACCAAGGCACATTTTACATGGTGACAGGAGAGAGAGAGAGAGAGAGAGAGAGAGAGAGAGAGAGGAAGTGTCACACTTTTAAATGATCAGATCTCATGAGAACTCACTCACTATCATGAGAGCAGCATGGGGAAAATCTGCCTCCATGATCCAATCACCTCCCACCAGGTCCCTTCCCTGATACGTGAGATTTGGATGGGGACACAGAGCCAAATCGTATCAGCCACGGTTAAGTAGGCTTTATTCCTGGGATGCAAGGTTGGTTCTGCATATGCAAATTAATAGAAGTGATTCATCACACAAAAACAGAACTAAAAACAAAACCACATGATCATCTCAATAGATTCCCACAAGGTTTTGGATATAATTTGGCAATTAGTCCTTCATGTTGAAAACTCTCAAAAAACTAGGCATTGCAGGAATATACCTTAAAGTAATAAGAGCCATCTATGACAAATACATAGCCAACATCATACTGAATGGACGAAAGCTGAAAGCATTTCCCTTGAAAACCAGAAGACAAAGATGCCCACTCTCACCACTGCTAATCACCATAGAACTGCAAGTTCTAGCCAGAGCAATCAGGCAAGAGAACAAAATAAAAAGCATCCAGAAAGGAACAGAAAGTCAAACTATCCCTATTTGCATACAATATGATTCTGTATCTAGAAAACTCCATAATCTCTGCTCAAAGTCTTCTTGATATGATAAACAACTTCAGCAAAGTTTCAGGATACAAAACCAATGTACAAAAATCTGTAGCATTACTACACAACAACAACAACCAGGTTGAAATTCAAATCAGTAAGGCAATTCCATCACAATACCTACAAAAATTAAAATAAAATACCTAGGAATACACCCAACCAAGGAAGTGAAATTGCTCTGCAATTAGAATTATAAAACACTGCTGAAAGAAATCAGAAATATTACATGCTCCTGAAAAGGAAGAATCAATGTCATTAAAATGGTCTTACTGCCCAAAGGAATTTACAAGTTCAATGCTATTTCTTCCAAAATGACATTGTTCACAGAATTAGAAGAATTAGAAGAAATGATTGTAAAATTCATATGGAAACAAAGAGCCTGAAGAGCCAAGACTATCCTAAGCAAAAATAAAAAAGTTGGAGGCATCACTCTACCCAACCTCAAATTATACTACACAGCTACAGTAATCAAAAGAGCATAGTGGTGGTACAAAAATAGTCACATAGACCAATGGCAAAGTTAGAAAACCCAGAAATAAAGCCACACACTTTGCTCTTCAACTAAGTCAATAAAAAGTGTCATCTGACCTTTGTCAAAGTCAACAAAAACAAGGAACAGGGAAATGACACCCTATTCAATAAATAGTGCTGGGATAACTGGCTAGCCATGTGCAGAAGATTAATACTATACCCTTTCCTTTCACCATATACAAAAATCAATTCAAGATAGATTAAAGACTTAAATGTAAAACCTAAAACTATAAAAATACAAAAAGAAAACCTCAGAAACACCATTTGGGATATAGATCCTAGCAAAGACTTTATGATGAAGACCCCAAAAGCAATTGCAGCAAAAAACAAAATTGAAAAATGAGCTTCTGCACAGCTAAAGAAACTATCAACAGAGTAAACAGACAACCAACAGAATAGGAAAAAATACTTGCAAACTATGCATCCAACAAAGGTCTAGTATCCAGAATCCATAAAGAACTTAAACAAATTAACAAGCAAAAAACAATCCCACTTAAAAATGGGCAAAGGACATGAGCAGACACTTCTCGAAAGAAGACATACATGCATACATGTGGCCAAGAAGCATATGAAAAAAAAGCCCAATATCACTAAACATTAGAGAAATGCATATTAAAACCATAGGGAGATACCATTCCACACCTGTCAGAATGGTTATTATTAGAAAGTTAAAAAAATAACAGATGCTGGTAGGATTGCAGAGAAAAGGGAAAGCTTATACACTGCTGGTGGGAATGTAAATTAGTTCAGCCACCATGGAAAGTAGTTTAGAGGCTTCTCAAATAACTTGAAACAACCCAGCAATCCCATTACTGGTTACGTATCCTAAGGAATATAAAATACTCTACCATAAAGACACATGCACGTGTATATTCATGACAGCACTATTCACAATAGCCAATACATGGAATCAAACTAAATTCATATCAGAAGTGGACTGAGGCATCCAGATTGTTGCACTGGCACTGACTAGGCAGTTGGCATGACATACAGTGAGGAAAAGCAAGGTGGGGCAACGGCCCACCTGGGAGCAACACAGAGCAAGGGGAGCTCCCAACCCCAACCAAGGAAAGCAGTGAGTTATTGTGTGACCCCCACCTGGGAAACCATGCTTTTCCCATGGATCTTTGCAATTCACAGATCAGAAGATCTCCTTGTGAGCCCACACCACGAAGGACTTGGGTCCGAAGCACAGAGCTATGCAGACTCTTGGCAGCCACTGGGTCACACATAGAGACACAGGAGATTTTACATACTCCCACCCCGGGAATTCCAGTGAAGCAGGAGATCTGTCCATTCCCATAGGAAGGGGGCTGAAGCAACGGAGCCAAGCAGTGTCATTCAGCAGGCTCCACTCCCATGGCACCTCATAAGATAAGAACCACTGGCTTAGAATTCCAGCTGGCCAGTGGTAGCAGGCTGGAGGTCCTGGGGGGAAGGGGGCAGCTGCCATCTCTGCGGCTCCAGTTGGCCATCCTGACCTGCTGACTCCAGAGAGTGTAGATTGTCCAGACTGTGAGGAACTCCCCACAGCACAGCACAGCAGCTGTGGCAGATCGTGTCCAGACTGCCTCGGTAAGTGGGACCCCAATCTATTCCGCCTCACTGGGCGGGGCTTCCCTGCAGGAATTTCGGCAACTCCAGACAGAGTTTTATGGACAGGACTCTGATCTCCCTAGGAGGAAGGTTCTGGCAGGAGAGGCACCCAGTCTCTGCAGTTCAGCCAACTTAACATTTTCTGGCTCTGGAGAGTCCAGGCAGTCTAAACGAGGGGGTAACCCCCAGCACGGTGCACCCATTCCACCAAGGGGAAGACAGACTACTTCTTTAAGTGGGTTCCTGATCCGGTTCTCCTGACTGGGTGAGACCTCCCAACAGGGGTCTCCAGTCACCTCCTACAGGAGCTTTTAGGCCGGCATCAGGTGAGTGCCCCTCTGGGAAAGAACTCCCAGAGGAAGGAACACACTGCCATCTCTACTGTTTTGCAGCCTCCACTGGTGCAACCTCCATGTGCTGGAAAGACCCAGGTGACTAGGATCTGAAGTGGACCCCCAGTAAACTGCAGCAGCCCTTCAGACATGGGTCCTGACTGCTAAAAGAGAAACAAACAGAAAGCAACAACAACAACAACAACAACAAAAGACCTAACAAAAACTCCATTCAAAGGTCAGCAACCTCAAAGATAGAAGACAGAAAAGCCCACAAAGATGAGAAGGAATCATTGAAAAAATGCTAAAAACTCAAAAACCCAGAGTTCCTCTTCTCTTCCAAATGACTGTAACACCTCTCCAGAAAGGGCACAGAACTGGGCTGAGGCTGAAATGGCTGAATTGACAAGTAGGCTTCAGAAGGTGGGTACTAATGAACTTTGCTGAGGTAAAGGAGCATGTTCTAACCCAATGCAAAGAAGCTAAGAACCATGATAAAACATTACAGAAGCTGTTAACCAGAATAAGCAGTTTAGAGAGGAACATAACCCATCTGATGGAGCTGAAAAACTCAATACGAGAACTTCACAATGCAACCACAAGTATCAGTAGCCAAATAGACCAGTGGAGAAAAGAATCTCAGAGCTTGAAGACTATCTTTCTGAAATAAGACAGGCACACAAGATTAGAGAAAAAAAATGAAAAGAAATGAACAAAACCTCCAACAAATATAGGATTATGTGAAAAGACCGAACCTAGGACTGATTGGGGTACTTGAAAGAGATGGGAAGAACAGAACCAAGCTGGAAAACATACTGCAGGATTTCATCCAGGAGAACTTCCTCAACCTAGCAAGACAGGCCAACATTCAAATTCAAGACACAATTAGAAATGATAAAGGGGATATCACCACTGACCCCACAGAAATACAAACAACCATCAGAGAATACTAGAAACACATGAACTAGAAAATCTAGAAGTGGATAAATTCCTGGACACATATACCCTCCCAAGACTCAACCAGGAAGAAATTGAATCCTGAATAGACCAATAATGAGTTCTGAAATTGAGGAAGCAACAAATACCCTACTAACAGAGAAAGCCCAGGACCAGACAGATTTGCAGTTGAATTCTACCAGAGGTACAAAGAGGAACTGGTATCATTTTTTCTGAAACTATTCCAAAAAATTGAAAAGGAAGGACTCCTCCCTAACTCATTTCATGAGGCCAGCATCATCCTGATACCAAAACCTGACAGATAAAACAAAAAAAAGAAAACTTCAAGCCAGTATCCTTGATGAAGATCAATGGAAAAATCCTCAATAAAATACTGGCAAACCAAATCCAGCAGCACATCAAAAAGTTTATCCACCACGATCAAGTTGGCTTCATCTCTGGGATGTAAGTTTGGTTCAATATACATGAATCAATAAATGTGATTCATCACATAAACAGAACTAAAAAAGAAAAACACATGATTATCTCAATAGACACAGAAAAGGCCTTCAATAAAATTTAATATCCCTTCGTGTTAAAAACTCTTAATAAATTAGGCATTGGAGGAACATATCTTAAAATAAAAAGAGTCATGTATGACAAACCCATAGTCAATATCACTCTGAACAGGAAAGAGCTCAAAACCTTCCCCTTGAAAACCAACACAAGACAAGGATGACCTCTCTCACCCCTCTTTACACAGTATTGAAAGTTCTGGCCAGGGCAATCAGGCAGAAGAAAGAAGGAAAGAGTATTCAAATAGTAAGAGAGGAAGTCAAATTATCTTTCTTTGCAGATGACATGATCTTATATCTAGAAAACCCCATGGTTTCAACCCAAAAGCTTCTGAAACTGATAAGCAACTTCAGCAAAGTCTCAGAATGAAACATCAATGTGTAAAAATTGCTAGCCTTCCTATACACCAACAATAGGCATGCAGAGAGCCAAATCATGAATGAACTCCCATTCACAATTGCTACAAAGAGAATAAAATACCTAGAAATACAGCTAAAAAGGAAGTGAAGGACATCTTTAAGGAGAACTACAAACCGCTGTTCAAGGAAATCAGAGAGGACACAAATGGAAAACCGTTCCATGCTCATGGATAGTAAGGATCAATATTGTGAAAATGACCATACTGCCCAAAGTAATTTATAGATTCAATGCTATTCCCATTAAACTACCATTGACATTCTTCACAGAATTAGAAAAAAACTATTTTAAAGTTCTTATAGAACCAAAAAGCCCATATAGCCAAGAAAATCTTAAGCAAAAAGAACAAAGCTAGAGGCATCATGCTACCTGACTTCAAAATATACTACAAGGCTACAATAACCAAAACTGCATGGTATTGTTACAAAAAAAAAGGCACATAGACCAAGGAAACAGAATAGATAACTAAGAAATAAGACCACACACCTGCCAACCACCTGATATTTCATGAACCAGACAAAACCAAGCAATGCGGAAATTATTCCCAATTTAATAAGTGGTGCTGGAAGAACTGGCTAGCCATATGCAGAAAAATAAAACTGGACCCCTTCCTTACACCTTATACAAAAATTAACCCAAAATGGATTAAAGACTTAAATGTAAAACCTAAAATGATAAAAATGCTAGGGGAAAATCTAGGCAATACCATTCAGGAAATAGGCACAGGCAAAGATTTCATGATGAAAATGCCATAAGCAATTGCAACAAAAGCAAAAATAGACAAATGGCATTGAGTGAAACTAAAGAACTTCTGCACAGCAAAAGAAACTATCATCAGAGAGAACAGACAACCTACAAAATGGGAGAAATTTTGTGCAATCTATCTGACAAAAGTCTAATAACCATAGTCTACAAGGAACTTAAACAAATTTACCAGAAAAAAAACAAGCAACCCTTTTAAAAACTGGGCAAAGGACATAAACAGACACTTCTCAAAAGAAGACATTCAGGTGATCAACAGACATGAAAAAAACTTAATATTATTGATCATTAGAGAAACATGAATCGAAACTACAATTAGATGCCCTCTCATGTTGGTCAGAATGGTGATTATTAAAAAGTCAAGAAAGAGCAGATGCTAGTGAGGTTGCAGAGAAAAGAGAATGCCTTTACACTGTTGGTTGGAATGTAAATTACTTCAACCATTGTGGAAGACAGTGTGGCAATTCTGCAAAGATCTAGAAGCAGGAATACCATTTGACCCAGCAACCCCATTACTGGGTATAAATGCAAAGGAATATAAATCATTCTTTTATAAACTTGCACATATATGTTCATTGCAGCACTATTCACAATAGCAGAGATGTGAAATCAACCAAAATGCTCATCAGTAACAGACTGGATAAAGAAAATGTGGTACATATACACCATCGAACACTATGCAGCCATAAAAAGGAATACAATCATGTTCTTAACAGGGACATGGATGGAGCTGGAAGTCATTATCCTCAGCAAACTAACACAGGAACAGAATACCAAACACCACATGTTCTCCTTGTAAGTGGGAGGCAGACGATAAGAACACATGAACACAGGCCTGGGGAATCAACATACACTGGGGCCTATCAGGGGGAGGCAGAGGGAGGGAGAGCATCAAGAAGAATAGCTAATGGGTTCTGGGCTGAATACCTAGGTGATGGATTGTTCTGTGCAGCAAACCACCATGGCACGTTTACCTATGTAACAGATCTGCACATGTAACCCTGGAACTTAAAATAAAAGCTAAAGAAAACAAAATGTAGTACACATACACCATTGAACACTACACAGCCATAAGAAATAATGAAATCCTGTCCTTTGTAGTAATGTGGATAGAACTGGATGCCATTATCTTAAGCAAATAAGTGCAGGAACAGAAAAGAAAATACTGCATTTTCTCACTTATATGTGGGAGCTAAACATTGAGTACACATGGACACCAAGAAAGGAACAATAGACACCAGGGCCTACTTGAGGGTGGAGGGTAGGAGGAAGGTGAGGATTAAAAAACTACCTATTGGGTACTATGCTTATTACCTGGGTGATGAAATAATCTGTACACCAAACCCCCACAACATGCAAATTACTCATGTAACAAACCTGTACATGTATCACCTGAACCTAAAATAAAAGCTGGAAAGAAAAAAAATAAAAATGAAATGAAAATACTTCTCTTGATCTGGAGACTCTTGATTCAGCCTACTGCTCTATTTGCCTTCAAGGGAAAACTACCACCTTATTAAAGTACTGAATAAGGGAATGTTTGCTCTCTGCCCCCATCCTTTGAGCCCCCATAATTTCAAGTCTTGGCCCTGACTGATATCAAAGCTCACAAGGAAATAGGAAGCAGTATATAATACAATGGTTAAGAGAAAGGACTCAGAACTCAGACTTGTGTTCAAATCTCATCTCTGACACCATGTAGCCCTGAACCAGATACTTAATTACTCTAACCTTGTTTCCTCGTGCATAAAATAAAACTAGTGATAGTGCCTATTTCAAAAAGTTATTGAAAGAAGTAAACAAGATAGTACTGGTGAAGCAGTTAGCAAAGTTCCAAGCAAGTATATGGGTACTCTATAAACATGAGTTGTTATTTTTTTCACAATATGAATAAAATCGGCTAAGGGAGTTCATGAAGCAGTAGAACAATATCTTACCCTGGGAGGGGTGGGGGGTGGAATCTCTTCTTGTCCTGGAAAGAATATCAGTATATCTGGCAGAGAGAATAATGAAGCAATCAGATCAGAAAGAAAACACTGAGGGATACAAGTTGAGCCTGCCTAATCCAAAAAGCTCCAAATCCAAAACTTTTTGAGCACTACACAGCTGATGGCTCTGGCAAGGGGAAAGAATGGAAATAAGGAAGGAGTGTCCACTATTGAAAACCTGCTATAGAACATCAGAGATTATAGGTCAATTCTAACATGACTGAAAGTGATAAATACTTATGTGACATTTACACATCCAATGCTAAGCACAAGACAGGATATGGGAAAAATGATCTTCAAAGTTGACAAGAATGATAGATGACAAATCCAAGGAATTCTAAGTTTCACAATGAAGAATAAGCATATTTTTCTCTAAAGGTGAAACAGGTAAAATAAAAGTAGTATCATCCCTGGTTGACAGAATCACATTATCTCAACATGTATTTTATTATTAAGAAAGGGAAATAGGAGGATCAAGGGACATCTTGCACTTTTCAAATTGGTGGTAGCATAGATAATGGTTTATCCATCTGATACAGACCAGGGTAGCATTTCCAAAGTATTCATGCTCTAATGTGGAGAGCAGTATGAAGGGTTCTAAATGGTAAGAGTCCAGGGGTCTATGTATTAGCTTGAACTAAATCCTATATTTCTTATGTAACCTTTGTAAAGTTAGTTGACTACCCTGGGCCTCAGTTTTCTTGTCTATGAAATGAATTTCAAACCTCTTGTAGTTTGTTAAGAGAATCCATATTTGAAAGGAGGCTTGTAAAAATCTCATGGCATATAAGGGAAAGTTATTTATTTTTTTATTTATTTACTTATTATTTTTTGTTTGTGGCTTACTGGAAAAGGATCATTGGGAGACATTCTGACTGGAGACTCTTGCAGGGGAGACAGGAGAATTTTTCTTGAGATTGTTTTTTAATACAGTTGATTAGAAAAAGATGGGAGAAAAAGTCCCAAACATTGCTTCATACATAAATTTTAAATTTTCAGAAGTGTTCTGTTGCATAGCACAGTACCATATCACCAGTGACAGAGTGCACTGTTTTCAGGACAAAGCCCTTTTCTCAAGGAAATCACGGGACTGACATCTGCCAAAGGCTGAAAGGAAGTAGAGTTGAGATATATGCATCTCAGCATAAATGGCACTCTGGTATACAGGTTTTTGCCTTTAGAATAGAAAGCTTAGTACACAGAAGATAAAAAACATAATGGTCATGGGTGCTAGGAACGTTAACATACATAAATGAAGCAGATCCAGATTAGCAAATCAATGTACAGTGAAGACAAGATCATGTAGACTCATCTCTCTCTGGTCTCCCCTAACTAATGTACAACTAGACAGCCTAGAAACAATGTAAGATGGAACCAAAAGAGGAAACCAAAATGTGGAAGAGGAAGGTAGACTGGTGATGAACACAGAGACTGAAGAAACATTTTTGCAGCAGACTATCTTAAGACACTAACCAACAGAAAAAGGAAATCCAGGTCCAGCATCTACCACCTCCAACGTAGCAACAGAAAGTGGTTCAGATAGGCTCATTCCTCCCCTGGATTGAACAGCAATCCTGCTAACAACAGCAGGCACTTTCAGTAGCATCAGAAAAGGAGATTGAACAGGAGCCCCACTGACAATAAGCATCCAGAGGAAACATTCTCCTACCCTGCTGGACCTGATAATTCTCTCTCCAACACACTGAAATAATCAGATAGCCAGGCAGCACCATCAGGGGGAATCCTGCTACAAGCACCCAGCCAAGAATTGGTCTTTGTCTCCTGTTACTGAAAAACAGTAGGCAGCTGATGGCACTAAAGCACCCAGCCAGGGAAGTTCTCCTTAACTTTGCAGGCTGGAGGATTCTTTCTCCAACCTAGAGAGGCTCTTTCTGCCCCCTCAGGCAGCACCAGCAGGGATCATTTTGAGCCCCAGTGATATCAGACAAACCAAACAGACCAAAATAATATTGCAAACATTCAGAAAAATAAATTGTCATTGGAACCACAGCCCACAAAAGTAGGCCAGGACCTGTGTGCTAAATCCGAAAAGTGTGATCACCTTCTGTAATAAAAGATTGAAAAGTACTCAAAGTCTTCTAACGTAATAGTCAAAATGTCCAAAATGTAGTAGAAAATCACTTATAATGCCAATAACCATGAAAACCACAAGTTAAGTGAGAAAAGACAATGAACTTATGCCAACACCAAGATGAATCTGATGCTGGAATGGTCTGACAATGATTTTAAACTAGTCATCATAAAAATGCTTCAATAAACAACTATAAATTCTCTTGAAATACATGTTAAAATAGAAAATTTTACCAAATGAATAGAATTTTAAAAAATGGAAATCATACAAAGAATGGAGAAATACACTATTGGCTCAATAGTGGAATGAAGATGACCCAGGATAAAATCACTCCACTTGAGGTCAGAAGTTACCCAATCTGATTAACAGAGAGGAAATAAACTGAGGAAAAAACGAATGTCTCTGCAGGTATCTGACAGATAATGACAAAAATATCCAATATTCCTATCATCAGAGTCCCAGAAGGAGAAGAGATAGTGGAACTGAGAAAGTATTTGAAAAAATAATGGCTGAAAACATCCCAAATTTGGCAAAATACATAAGCCTTCAGATTAAAGAAGCTAAAATAAATCCAAAACAGGATAGACCCAAAGAAATCCATGCCAAAAACACATCAGAGTTAACTTTTTTTTTTTTTTTTTTTTTTTTTTTGGTAGAGATGGAGTCTTGCTCTGTCGCCCAGGCTGGAGTGCAGTGGCACAGTCTCGGCTCACTGTAACCTCTGCCTCCCGGGTTCAAGCAATCCTCCTGCCTCAGCCTTCTGAGTAGCTGGGAATACAGGTGCACGCCACCATGCCCAGCTAATTTCTTTTGTATTTTAGTAGAGACTAGGTTTTACCATGTTGCCCAGGCTGGTCTCAAACCCCTGAGCTCAGGCAATCTGCCCACCTCGGCCTCCCAAAGTGCTACGATTACAGGCCTGAGCCACCGCACCTGGCTGAACAATTAAACTTCTGAAGAACAATAACACAGGTGTGAGAATAAATGTCAAGGGATATTCTGCCACAGTGTTTAAAGGCAATTAGAAGTAGTGGGAACTGGGATGAACTGAAGAGTTCATGTCCCATCTAAAGGAGCAGCCTGTATTCAGTTCCAGGTAGTTTTATATATATATAAAAAATATATATAAATATAAATATATATAAAATAAATATAAATATATGGGAAATATATACATGGAAAATATATATATGAGAAATATATACATGGGAAAGCTGATAAGAAAGCCAGGGTGCTCCCTTTTTTGGTACTGGTGAAAAGATTCAAATAATGCAAACTCCTGCCTGTGAATATGAACACTCCCACCAGCCCCACCACTAACCACAGTAAAAAATCCTAAGCCAATCTCCTTTCCCCTACTCTCTCATTTTCACACCAGCTTGGGAATGTTACCCTGATATTTCCAAAAAGCCTCACTATGTAACTAATAAACCCTTTCATAACCTCTTGGTATGTGCATGTATGTGAGTGTCATTATTAGCCTCTACATCTGGATGAAATGTTGGATGACAGTCCACCGTGTTTCTGTAGAGTGAAACAACAAATAAGAATTACAGTGTTTACCCTATAAATTTCCGATGACAAACAAATAATTTCTGAAAGCTCCCCTGAGTACACTAAGTGCTCAACAAGTAGCAATTACCAAGGCAAATAATATCAGTGAATAGAAGTTTTCCCTAGCCTTCCTTTCCTTTTTTGAAAAATGTGACTTTTCTCTCTTTCAAAGACAGGTGAACCTTTTATTGAGTCCTCAGGCCCATGGAGTAGATAGACACAAAACCAGCTACTAGTAATTAGAACTGGTATGGCTTGCTCTGTCGCCTGGCTGGAGTGCAGTGGTGCAATCTCCGCTCACTGCAACCTCCAATTCCTTGGTTCAAGCGATTCTCCTGCCTCAGCCTCCCGAGTAGCTGGGATTATAGGCACACACCACCACGCCCTGCTAATTTTTGTATTTTTAGTAGAGACGGGGTTCACCAGTTTGGCCAGGATGGTCTCAATCTCCTGACCTTGTGATCCGCCCGCCTCGGCCTCCCAACGTGCTGTGCCCAGCCTGATTTTCCAAATAATTAAGACTTATTTTTGTACACTAGGTTATAAGAAAAGTAAGAGGCTGGGCGCGGTGGCTCATGCCTGTAATCCCAGCACTTTGGGAGGCCGAGTCAGGTGGATCACTTGAGGTCAGGAGTTCCAGACCAGCCTGGCCAACATGGCGAAACCCTGTCTCTACTAAAAATACAAAAACTGGCCGGGAATGGGGCCACACGCCTGTAGTCCCAGCTACTTGGGAGGCTGAGACAGGAGAAGAGCTTGAGCCTGGGAGGTGGAGGCTGTGAGCTGAGATCGCACCAGCCTGAGTGACAATCCACCTGGGTGACAGAGTGAAACTGTCTCAAAAAAAAAAAGAACAATGAAAAGTAAGAAATGGCCCGGACATGGTGGCTCACGCCTGTAATTCCAGCACTTTGGGAGGCCAAGGCAGGCAGATCACTTGAGGTCAGGAGCTGGAGACCAGCCTGGCCAACATGCTGAAACCCCATCTCTACTAAAATTACAAAAATCAGCTGGATGTGGTGGTGCACACCTGTGATCCCAGCTACTTGGGAGACTGAGGCAACAGAGTCTCTTCAACCCAGGAGGGGGAAGTTGCAGTGAGCCGGGATGGCACCACTGCACTCCAGCTTGGGAAAGAGAGCAAGACTCTGTCTGTCTCTAAATAAATAAATATATATAGATATAGATATCGAGATCTATATACACGTGTATAGATATATATATACGTGTATATATATATATGTATACATATCTATATATATATATAGATAGATATATATATAGAAAGAAATGAAAGACCAAGAGGGTAAAATTTTTTTTCAGAGACATAGAAAATCTAACAAACCCAACCTGTTACATTCAATGATATAATCTATCTGGCCTCCATAGCCACCATGAAGATGTTTTGCACCCTCATATGCAGGTGAAGTTCCTCAAATTCCTAATGAATGTTCACCAAAATTTTCATTATTTGTTTGCATGTTGAGATATCAGGAAGTACTTATAAGCTAAAGCTAAAATGATTAGTAAAGCCAGTGACATTATTTTTCTTTTGTCTTTTAAATGAGAGCTATCAAAGAAATGTAAAGTTATCTCCCCTTTTTTGTTGTTGGTTTTTTTTTTTTTTTTGAGATAGGGTCTCTCTCTGTCACCCAGGCTGTAGTGTGGTGGCATGATCATAGCTCACTGCAGCCTTGAGTGCTTGGGCTCAAGCAATCCTCCTGCTTCAGCCTCCCGAGTAACTAGGACTAGAGGTGTGCACCACCATGCCTGGCTATTTTTTTAATTATTTTTTTGTAGAGACAGGGACTCACCATGTTGTCTAGGCTGGTCTCAAACTCCTGGCCTCAAGTAATCATACTGCCTCAGTCTCCCAAAGTGCTGGGATTATAGGCATGACTCACTATGCCTGGCCCAAGTTTACTTCTTATTTATGATTAGACTCTACTTCAAATAGATTCATTGGGAAAACTGCCAACCAAGAATATCAGGTCTGACAAACCTTCCCTTTATAAACAAAGGCAAGATAAACAAAAACTGAATAAATTCATCACCATTACCCCTTTCTTATGAGAAGTGCTAAAGGGAGTTCTATAACTTGAAAAGAAAACACACAAAACAGCAACATGAAAGCATAATTCTCACTGGTAAAAGTAAACATAGGTGAACACAGAATATAGTAATACTGTAGTGGTGGCAGTATTAGTCCATCCTCACATTGCTATCAAGAAATATCTGAAACTGGGTAATTTATAAAGAGGTTTAATTGACTCAGGGTTCTGCAGTCTGTACAGGAAGCATGATGCATGGTTCTCTCAGCTTCTGGGGAGGCCCCAGGAAACTTAAAAACATGGCAGAAGGTGAAGGGGAAGCAGGCACGTCTTACGTGGCTGCAACAGGAGGAAACGAGGTGGGGACATCCTACACACTTTTAAATAACCAGATCTTGCAATAACTCACTCTCACCACACCACCACCAAGGGGGGTGGTGTTAAACCATGAGAAACTGCCCCCATAATCCAATTACCTCTCACCAGGCCCCACCTCCAACATTGGGGATTACAATTCGACATGAGATTTGAGTGGAGGAACACAGATCAAAACTGTATCAGTGGCACATTAATACATTTTAACCCTATTATAAAAGTTAAAAGATAAAAGTATTAGATATAACTGTAACTACAAAAATGTATTGATACATAATATTCCCACATAATATGATCAACTTCTGGAGTTGTATGACACAGCATAGTGTATAGAACAATACTGTATTGTATACTTGAAAATTTGCTGATAAAGTATATCTTAAAGGTATACTTTGAATTTTCTTACCCCAAAAGAATAAATTAATTAAAGGAATGAGGCATCAGGAAACTTTGTAAGGTAATTATATTTATGGCCTTGATTATAATGATAGCTTCATAGGAATATATTCCAAATTCATCAATTTGTATGCATTAGTAATGTACAGCTTTTTGTATATAATCATACTTCAACAAATGGTTTATTAAAACATTCAATGGGGCATTAACGAAATGAGTCCCCTCTCATATGTATTTAATTACTGTACAAATCAATACTTAGAAGACATTTCAGAAGCATAAAAGGTGAATTTTTTTTCTTTGGACACCTTATTACTTAACTTTATTTAATCGATTGGTCACCCCCCAAACATGCACCCACTGTATTTCACTGTGTTTCATTTGTGTCACATCTTAGATTGGAGAAAGTTTCATACAAAAAACAGTAAATTTTAAATCCTTGAGTTTCTGATCCTTCAATATAATTTTCCAGGTGCTGCAGGAAAGCTCCAGGAACAAGATCTGTCCAAACCATGACATATGATAGCCTGTTATGACGCACAGAATTCTGCATCTCAGTCTCTTCATCAGATCAAAACATGGAACTTACTTACCAAATGTAAACCTGATAATGTTGGGGTATGATGAGTACCCTTTCAGAATCACACATCCTAAATTGATATGAGAGCAGTGTACTACCTAGGATGTGGTGGATAGCAAATTTTGCTGTGAATTTGGGCAAAGCTGAGAAAAGGAATCTGAAATCTAGAAATCGACAGTTAAGAAAAAACATAATTTATAGTCCTTTGGGTATATACCCAGTAATGGGATGGCTGGGTCAAATGGTGTTTCTAGTTCTAGATCCCTGAGGAATTGCCACACTGACTTCCACAATGGTTGAACTAGTTTACAGTCCCACCAACAGTGTAAAAGTGTTCCTATTTCTCCACATCCTCTCCAGCACCTGTTGTTTCCTGACTTTTTAATGATGGCCATTCTAACTGGTGTGAGATGGTATCTCACTGTGGTTTTGATTTGCATTTCTCTGATAGCCAGTGATGATGAGCATTTCTTCATGTGTTTTTTGGCTGCATAAATGTCTTCTTTTGAGAAGTGTCTGTTCATGTCCTTTGCCCACTTTTTGATGGGGTTGTTTTTTTCTTGTAAATTTGTTTGAGTTTATTGTAGATTCTGGATATTAGCCCTTTGTCAGATGAGTAGGTTGCAAAAATTTTCTCCCATTCTGTAGGTTGCCTGTTCACTCTGAGGGTACTTTCTTTTGCTGTGCAGAAGCTCTTTAGTTTAATGAGATCCCATTTGTCAATTTTGGCTTTTGTTGCCATTGCTTTTGGTGTTTTAGACATGAAGTCCTTGCCCACGCCTGTGTCCTGAATGGTATTGCCTAGGTTTTCTTGTAGGATTTTAATGGTTTTAGGTCTAACATTTAAGTCTTTAATCCATCTTCCATCTATAAATCATGCTGCTATAAAGACACATGCACACGTATGTTTATTGTGGCACTATTCACAATAGCAAAGAGTTGGAACCAACCCAAATGTCCAACAGCGATAGACTGGATTAAGAAAATGTGGCACATATACACCATGGAATACCATGCGGCCATAAAAAATGATGAGTTCATGTCCTTTGTAGGGACATGGATGAAACTGGAAAACATCATTCTCAGTAAACTATCGCAAGGACAAAAAACCAAACACTGCATGTTCTCACTCATAGGTGGGAATTGAACAATGAGACTCATGGACACAGGAAGGAGAACATCACACTCCGGGGACTGTTGTGGGGTTGGGGGAGCGGGGAGGGACAGCATTAGGAGATATACCTAATGCTAAATGACCAGTTAATGGGTGCAGGAAATCAACGTGGCACATGGATACATATGTAACAAACCTGCACATTGTGCACACGTACCCTAAAACCTAAAGTATAATAAAAAAAAAAAATACCAAGAAGCAAAAAAAAAAAAAAAACATAAAAGTTATCTAGTCCAGCTTTGTTTCTAATGCAGAGATTTTGTTCTTTATAGCATATCTGAAGTCGGACCATCCAGCCTCCATCCTCAGCTTGCCATTGGAAGAAAGCCCATTGCTTCAAGAATTAGCCTAATCCATTGCCTTTGACTCAAAATATGAGGTATTTTTTCTCTCCACCAAGTCAAACTACAGCTTTCTCACTCTGTATCTTCCACTGATTCATTCTATTTAAAAATTTTGGAGCAACAAAGAACAAGCCTCACTGTAAACCATTTTATATGAGAATTTACTTCAATGTCTACATTTTAAATAAGCATAATGTTAAACTGACTGTTAGTAGCCACCAGAGTCCATTTTCAGCAAAGATGAATGACCCTCTCCAGTCTTTATTTTTTCTATGATCAATTTTCAAAGTATGGAAAGATACCCTTTCTCAATGATCTTCTTAGAGAATAGAAAGAGTTTGAGGCCGGGCACAGTGGCTCATGCCTGTAATCCCAGCACTTTGGGAGGCCGAGGCAGGTGGATCACGAAGTCAGCAGTTCGAGACCAGCCTGGCCAATATGGTGAAGCCCATCTCTACTAAAAATACAAAAATTAGCCGGGTGCGGTGGCATGCACCTGTAATCCCAGCTACTCGAGAGGCTGAGGGAGGAGAATCGCTTGAACCCGGGAGGTGGAGATTGTAGTGAGGTGAGATCACACCACTGCACTCCAGCCTGGGTGATGGAACGAGACTCTGT
>NW_026652282.1:103786882-103806609 GCF_009828535.3 Hylobates moloch
TATATGTTTTTTGAGATGGAGTCTCGCTCTCTTGCCCAGGCTGGAGTGCAGTGGTGTGTTCTCTGCTCACTGCCACCTCCGCCTCCCGGGTTCAAGTGATTCTCCTGCTTCAGTCTTCCGAGTAGCTCGGATTACAGGTGCCTGACACCACACCCTGCAAATCTTTCGTATTTTTAGTAGAGACAGGGTTTCACCATGTTGGCCAGGCTGGTCTTGAACTCCTGACCTCGTGATCTGCCTGCCTTGGCTTCCCAAAGTGCTGGGATTACAGGTGTGAGCCACCATGCCCAGTAAGTAACATTTTTTAACATCATAAGCCAGAGGCGAAATACTTTGAAAGTCCATTTAGGATTAAAAGGATAAGCCTGAGATAGGGGCTACACCTTGTAACAGTATAAAAGGAGTATTAAATTGCTCTGAAATATAAAATGTGAAATATTATTTTCTATAGTGACTCAATAGGAAAAGGTGAATAGTCTGGAGAGAGGAGAGGAAGTAGAAGAAACTAGAAAGTGGGAGGCTGAAACTTGAGCTGTTCAAAACAGTCCAGAAATTATTTAAGAGTTATCATGTACTCAATTTAATATCCCTTGCACTGCTGAAATGAGATGCTCCTCACTCCCTACAACTCTTCCAAAAATGTTTCTATGAAGACCTGTATGAATGGGGTCTGTATGAAAATCAAGGAAAAGAGACTAAGCTCTAAATCTGACCCAGCATGGAGCAGAGATTAAGATAGATATGCAAGATATAAAGAACAGAATCTAGACTAAAGCTAGAAATCAGTGCAGAAAAAAAACAGAAACAAAATACCAAGCAATCATCATCTTTTTACCAAATTATTTCTTCTCAGATTCTGATGGCCCATCCCATTCTTCTTTCAGGGAATTTGCCTTTCCCCATTTTCTTATGGCTCTTTGGGGTTAGTCACAATACTCTATCCCACTTCCATTGGTCACAGAGGTGGTATACGACCCAGGTCAGGCCAATCATATTTTCCCTTTCCCTTGGCTAAAGGTTCTGGTCCAGAGTGGCCCCACACATCACCAGATGGAGATCTTCCCTTTAATTTAGAAATATCAGATGGCACATGGAGTTAACCTTGTATAGATAATATTTTTTAAAGTTTTCTCAATTTCCTTTTCAGATTATTATTAATGTACATAAATGCAACTGAGTTTTGTGTGTTGATTTTGTATACAAATTGGCTAAGTTTGTTTATTAGTTTAATGGTTTTTTGCTGGGATAATTGAGGTTTTCCACATATGAGATTATGTAATCTGCAAAGTGATAATTTTCAATTCTTTCTTTCCAATTTGGATGCGTTTTATCCTTTCTTGCTGAAATGTTCTAGGAAAAACTTCCAACAGTACATTGAATAGAAGTGGCAAAAGCAGGCATCCTAGTCTTGTTTCTCATCAGAGGAAAAAAGCTTGCAGTATTTCAGTATTGGGTATGATGTTAGCTGTGGGGTTTTGCATATATAGCTTTTATTATGTTGAAGAGATTTTCTTGCATTTCTACGTTGTTGAATGTTTTGCCATAAAAAGTTGTCATATATTTTCAAAAGCTTTTTACCAATTATACAGATTGTGTGATTTTTAAATTCTGTTAATATTGTGTATTACATTGACTGATTTTCATATGTTGAACCATCCTTACATTACAGAAATAAATCTCACCTGTATTGCTGTATAATCCTCTTAATATGCTGCTGAATTCACTTTATTAGTATTTTATTGAAGATTTTTTCATCAATGTTTTTCAAGAATATTAGTCTAAAGTTTTCTTATAGTACCTTTGCCTGGCTTTTGTATCAGGGCAATGCTTATAAAACACCCTTATAAAATGGGTAAGAAAGTATTTCCTATGCTTCACATGTTTGGAAGGGTTTCAGAAACATTGGTGTTAATTCTTCTTTAAATGTTTGGCAAAAATTAACATTGAAACCATTTGGTCCAGGGTATTTCTTTGTTGGGAGGTTTCTGATTACAGGATCTATCTCCTTATAAGTTGTAGGTTGTAGGTATATTCATATATTCTATTTCTTTATAATTCATTCTTAGTAGGTTGTGTGCTTTTAGGATTTGTTCATTTCATAAGGGTTATTCAATATGTTTAGGTACAGTTGTTCATAGTACTGTATTAGAATCTTTTTGATTTCTGTAGAATTAGTAATCATGTCTCCAATTTTATTTCTAATTTTAGTCATATGAGTTGTCTGTTTTTCTTAATCTAAAGGTTTGTCGATATTCTTAGTCTTTTTCAAAGAATGTGCTCTTGGTTTTGATGAATTTCTCCATTGTTGTTCTAGTCTTCATTTTATTTATCCTCACTCTATTCTTTACTATTTCCTTCCTTCTGTTGCTTTGTGTTTAGTCTGTTATTTTTTTCTAGTTCCATAAAGGCAGGTCATTAATTTGAAATCTTTCTTCCTTCTCTATGTGAGCATTTTCGACTCTGAATCCAACTTGGCAGGCTTTTGCTGCATCCCAAAATGCATCCTAATTAGTTATATTAGGTTTTCATTTTAATTTGTCTCAAGGTATTTTCTCATTTTCTTTCTGATTTCTTATTTGACTCACTGGTTGTTTAATAAAGTGTTATTTAATTTTCACCTGTTAATTGTTGAGTTTTCATTCTTATGTTGATTTCTAGTTTGATTCGATTGTGACCAGAAAATATTATTTGTGTGATATTAATTTGTTTAAATTTATTTCAACTTCTTTTGTAATTAACATATGGTCTATTCTGGAGTATGTTCTATGTGCACTTGAGTAAAAGGTATATTCTGCTGTTAGGTGAAGTCTCTGTATATGTATGTTATGCCCAATTAGTATGTAGTGTTGTTCAAATGTTCAAGTCCTGTATTTCCTTCTTGACCTTCTATATTTCTCCCTTTATTTCAGACAACATTTGCTTCATATATTTTAAAACTGATTTTTGGTGCACATATGTTCGTAATTATTACATCTTTTGGTGAATTGACCTCTTATCAATATATAATGAGCTTCTTATCAATGTATAATGAGCTTGTCTCTTTCAACAGTTATTTACTTAAAATGTTTTTCTTTTCTGATAACAATACAGTTACTACAGTTCTCTTATGGTGACTGCAAAGGGTCTTTAAAAACATCATGAAAAGTATGTATGATCAAAAAAACAAAAACTATACATGGATTTCAATTTTTTGCACCAGAATAAAATCATACTAACTTATAGCATGTCTTAAGAGGATCTTGTTTGAGGCACTAAGAAGAATAAGACACAAAGCAACAGGAATTCTGTTAAAATTGAAGCAAGAACAAACATCAAATTTATGGTGAAGCCTGGGTGGGAGAATAGTGAAATTATTGATCCTTTATGAAAAGTTTAGGAGGACAGTGACCCAAAGATATCAGCGTTTACAAATAAATAGCTCCTTTAAAGAAGGGATGAGATGATGTAGAAGATGAAGCCCACAGCCACAGACCATCCACATCTATTTGTGAAAAAAAAGATTATCTTCTTTGGGCCCTAAATGAAGAGTACTGATGATTAACAGCACAAAGAGCAGCTAATACCATACACATGTCAATTGGTTCAGCTTACACAATTCTGACTGAAAAATTAAACTTGAGAACACTTTCCACTCAGTGGGTGCCAAAACTTTTGCACCAAGATCAGCTGCAGAGAAGACCAGAGCTTTCGATGAAAATTATAAAGAAGTGGGATCAAGATCCTGAGGCATTTCTTTAAAAAATTGTAACAGGAGATTATAAAATATGGTATGATCTTGAACACAAAGGACAGTATGACCCTGAGACAAAGCATAATCAAAGCAATGGCCACCAAGAGGTGGAAGTGGTACAGTCAAGACTAGTCAAGACCAATGGTCATGGCAATAGTTCTTTGAGATTCCCAAGGCATTTTGTTTGTTGACTTTCCAGAGAATCAAAAAACGAAGACATCTGCTTTTTATGAGTGTATTGAGAAAGTTAGCCAAAGCTTTAGCAGTAAAATGAACAGAAAAGAAAATTACCAGAGTCCTTTTCCACCATGATGATGCTCATTCCTCTCTTCAAACAAGAGTAATTTTGCAAGAGTGTCTATAGGAAATTATTAGGCATCCACCTTATGGTGCTGATTTGGCTTCTTCTGACTTTTTGTTTTCCAATCATAAAAATACATAAAGGTAAATCATTTTTGTTTGGTTAACAATGTGAAAAAGTCTGTATCAATGTGGTTACAGTCCCAGAATTCTCAGTTCCTTAGGGATGGACTAAATGGCTGGCATTATTATGTACAAAATGGTCTTGGCCTTGATGGAGCTCATGTTGAGGAAAAAAGTTTATATTATTTTTGTCTTTTAATTTCATTTTTTTCATAAACTTTTTAAAGTCCCCTGATATTTGCATACAACATCTTTTGTCCTCCTTTCATTTTTAAACTATTTGTGTCCTTAAATATAAAATGAGTTTTTAATAGAAGCATACAATTGAATTATGTTTTTAATGTTTCATTTTTTAAAAATTTCAACTTTTATTTCAGATGCAGGGGATATATGTGTAGGTTTGTCATGTGGTATATTGCACCCAGATGGTGAGCATAGTATCCAATGAGTAATTTTTTAACCCATACTCCCCCTTCCTACCTTCCCCTGTAGTAGTCAACAGTGTCTTTTTTTCCCATGTTTGTGTCCATGTATGCTCAATGTTTAGCTCCTACTTATAAGTGAGAACATGTAGTATATTGTTTTCAATTCCTGCATTAACTCACTTAGGATAATGTCCTCCAGTTCCATCCATGTTGCTGCAAAGAACATGATTTCATTCATTTTTATGACTGTGTAGTATTCCATGGTGTATATGTACCACATTTTCTTTATCCAATCTACTATTGATGGGCATTGAAGTGGATTCCATGTCTTTGTTATTGTGAATAGCGTGACAATGAACATACAAGTGTATATGTCTTTTTGGTATAATGATTTATATTCCTTTGGGTATATAACCAGTAATGGGATTGCTGGGTTGAATGATAGCTCTGTTTTAAGTTATTTAAGAAATCTTCAAATAACTTTCCACAATGGCTGAACTAATTTACATCATCACCACCAGTGTATAAGCATTCACATTTCTCTGAAGCATTACCGGGATCTGTTATATTTTAAATTTTTGATAATAGTTATTTAGACAGGTGTGAAATATCTCACTTTGATTTACATTTTTCTGATGATTAATATTATGAGCATTTTTCATATGTTTTTTGGCTACTTGTATGTCTTTTGAGAAGCATCTGCTCATGTCCTTTGCCAATATTTTAATGAGGTTATTTGTTTTTTGCTTGTTGATTTAAGTTTCTCATAAATCTTGGATATTAGACATTTTAACAAATGTTTTCCTGTATTAGTCTGTTCTCATGCTGCTATGAAGAAATAAATGAGACTGGATAATTTATAAAGAAAATAGGTTTAATTGACTGACAGTTTCACATGGCTGTGAGGCCTCAGGAAATACACAATCATGGCAGAAGGCACCTCTTCACAGGACAGCAGCAGAGAGAATGAGTGCCAGCAGGGGAAATGCCAGGCACTTATATAACCATCAGATCTCATGAGAACTCACTCACAATAAGGAGAACAGAATAGGGGAAACCACCCCCATGATCCATTTACCTCCACCTGGTCCAGCCCTTGAAACGTGGGGATTATTACAATTCAAGGTGAGATTTGGGTGGGACACAGAACCAAACCATATCATTCCACCCCTGGCCCCTCCAAAATCTCATATCCTCACATTTCAAAACACAATCATGCCATTCCAACAGTTCCCCAAAGTCTTAACTCATTCCAGCATTAACTCAAAAGTCCAAGTCCAAAGTCTCATCTGAGACAAGGCAAGTCCCTTCCACCTATGAGCCTATAAAATTAAAACCAAATTAGTTACTTCCTAGATATAATGGGAGTACAGGTATTGGGTAAATACACTCATTCCAAATGGGAGAAATTGGCCAAAACAAAGGAGCTATAGGCCCCATGCAAGTCCAAATTCCAGTAGGGCAGTCATTAAACCTTAAAGTTTCAGAATGATCTCCTTTGACACCATGTCTCATATCCAGGTCATGCTGATGCAATAGGTGGGCTCTCATGGCCTTGGGCAGCTGCCAAGACTAACTCGGTCAGGGAGACCCTAACCCAGCAGTGCTAGAGGAATTAAAGACACACACACAGAAATATAGAGGTATGAAGTGGGAAGTCAGGGGTCTCACAGCCTTCAGAGCTGAGAGCCCCGAACAGAGATTTTCCCATGTATTTATTAACAGCAAGCCAGTCATTAGCATTGTTTCTATACATATTAGATTAACTAAAAGTATCCCTTATGGGAAATGAAGGGATGGGCCGAAATAAAGGGATGGGTTGGGCTAGTTATCTGCAGCAGGAGCATGCCCTTAAGGCACAGATCGCTCATGCTATTGTTTGTGGTTTAAGAATGCCTTTAAGCAGTTTTCCACCTTGGGTGGGCCAGGTGTTCCTTGCCCTCATTCCAGTAAACCCACAACCTTCCAGCATGGGCATCATGGCCATCATAAACAAGTCACAGTGCTGCAGAGATTTTGTTTATGGCCAGCTTTGGGCCAGTTTATAGCCAGGTTTTGGGGGGGGCCTGTTCTCAACAGGCAGCTCTGTCCCCGTGCTTTTGTAGAGTACAGCTCCCCTCCAGGCTGCTTTCATGGGCTGGCATTGAGTGTCTGTGGCTTTTCCAGAGGCACAGCACAAGTTATTGGTGGATCTAATATTCTAGGGTCTAGAGGATGGTGGCCCTGTTCTCATAGCTCCACTAGGCAGTGCCACAGTGGGGACTCTGTGTGAGGGCTCCAACCCCACATTTCCCTTCTGTACTGCTCCAGCAGAGATTCTCCACGAGGTTTCTGCCACTGCAGCACACCTCTGCCTGGACAACCAGGAGTTTTCACATATCCTCTGAAATCCACAGAGGTTCCCAAACCTCAATTCTTGACTTCCATGCACCTGTAGGCTCAACACCACTTGGAAACCACCAAGGCTTGGGGCTTGCATCCTCTGAAGCAATGGCCCAAGCTGTACCTTGGCCCCTTTTAGCCACGGCTGGAGCTGAAGCAGCTGAGATGCAGGGTACCATGTTCCAGGGCTGCACAGAGCAGGGAGGTCTTAGACCCAGCCAATGAAACCATTTTTTCCTCTTAGGCCTCCTGGACTGTGATGGGAGAGGTTACTCTGAAGGTCTCTGACATGCCCTGGAGACATTTTCCCCATTGTCTTGGTGACTAACATTCGGCTCCTTGTTATGCAAATTTCTGCAGCCAGCTTGAATTTCTCCCCAGAAAATGGGTTTTTCTTTTCTATCACATTGTCAGGCTGTAAATTTTTTAAACTTTTATGCTCTGCTTCCTCTTAAACACTCTGCCACTTAGAAATATCTTCCACCAAATACCTTAAATCATCTCTCCCTAGTTCAAAGTTCCACAGATCTTTAGGGCAGGGGCAAAATGCCACCAGTTTCTTTGCTAAAGCATAGCAAGGGTGATCTTTGCCCCAATTCCCAAAAAGTTTATCATCTCCATCTGAAACCACCTCAGTCTGGACTTCATTGTCCATATCACTATCAGAATTTCAGTCAAAGCCATTCAACAAGTCTCTAGGAAGGTCCAAACTTTCCCACATTTTCCTGTCCTCTTCTGAGCCCTCCAAACTGTTCCAACCTCTGCCTGTTACCCAGTTCCAAAGTCACTTGACATTTTAAGGTATCTTTATAGCAGCATCCCACTCTCTGTGGTAACAATTTACTGTATTAGTCCATTCTCACATTTCTATGAAGAAATACTAAGATTGGGTAATTTATAAAGAAAAGAGGTTTAATTGGCTCACAGTTTCACATGGCTGGGGAGGCCTCGAGATACTTACAATTATGGTGGAAGGCACTTCTTCAAAGGGTGGCAGGAGAGAGAAAGTGGCAGCCCAGCAAGGGAAATACCACATGCTTATATAACCATCAGATCTCACAAGAACTCACTCACTATTATGAGAACAGTATGCAGGAAACTGCCCCCATGATCCAATTACCTCCACCTGGTCCCACCCTTGACACATGGGGATTATTACAATTCAAAGTGAGACTTGGGTGGGACACAGAGCCAAACCACATCACTTACTCTCTAGAAAGTTTCTTTAGCTGCACAGAAGCTCTTTAGTTTAATTAGGTCCTACTTGTCAATCATTGTTATTGTTCCAATTGCTTTAACGAACTTAGTCAAAAAGTATTTGCCAAGACCAATGTCAAGAAGGGTATTTCCTAGGTTTTCTTCTAGGATTTTTTATAGTTTGAGGTCTACATTTAAATCTTTAATCCCTATTGAGTTAATTTTTATGTGGTAAAATGTAAAGCTCTTGTTTTATTCTGCTGCATATAGCTAGCCTGTTATTCTTGCACCATTTATTGAACAGAAAGTCCTGTCTGCATTGCTTGTTTTTGTCAACCTTGTTGAAGATTAGGTGGCTGTAGCTGTGTGGCTTTATTTCTGAGTTTTGTAATCTGTTCCATTGGTCTATGTGTCTGTTTATTTACCAGTACCATGCTGTTTTGGTTAATGTAGCCTTATAGTACAGTTTAAATTTGGGTACTGTGATACCTCCATCTTTGTTCTTTTTGCTTAGAATTGCTTTGGCTATTTGGGTTCTGTTTGGGTTCCATATAAATTTTAGAATAGGTTTTTCTTTTTTTCTAATCCTGTGAAGAATGATTAGGATTGGTAGTTTATAAGAATGGTGTTGAATCTGTTCTTTGCTTTGGATAGTATGGCCATTTTAACAATATTGATTCTTCTAATCCATGAGTACGTAATGCTTTTTTTTCTCATTTGTTTGTGCCATCTCTGATTTCTTTCAGCAGTGTTTTGTGATTATTTTTGTAGAGATCTTTTACCTCCTTGGTTAGCTTTATTCCTAGGTACTTCAACTTTTTTGCAGCTATTGTAAATGGGATTGTGTTCTTCATTTGAGTCTCAGCCTAGAAGTGATTGGTGTATAGAAATCCTGCTGGCTTTTGTATATTGATTCTGCATCCTGAAATCTTGCTAAAATCATTTATCAGTTCTAGTAGCCTTTTGGTGGAGTCTTTAGGTTTTTCTAAGTATAGAATCATATTGTCAGCAAGTAGAGATAGTTTGATTTCTTCTTTACCTGTTTGGATGCCTTTTTTTTTTCCTTCTTCCTAATTGCTCTGTGTAGTCCTTCCAGTACTATGTGTTGAATAAGAGTGGTGAGAGTGGGCATCCTTTTCTTGGACCAATCCTCAAGGGAAATGTCTTTGGCTTTTACCCATTTAGTATGATGTTGGCTGTGGGTTTGTCATAGATGGTTATTATTTTGAGGTATTTTTTGATGCCTAGTCTGTTGAGGGTTTTTTGTCATGAAGAGATGTTGAATTCTATCAAGAGCTTTTTTCACATCTATTGAGATGATCGTATGGGTTTTTTAAATTCTCTTTATGTGGTAAGTCATTTTTATTGACTTGTATATGGTGAACCCTCTTACCTCCCAAGAATTAAGCCTACTTGATTGTAATTAACTGAGTTTTTGATGTGCTGCTAGATTTAATTTTCTAATAGTTTGTTAAGGATTTTTGTATCTACGTTCATCAAGGATATTGGCCTGAAGTTTCCTTTTCTGTTGTGTCTCTGCCAGATTTTGGAATCAGAATGAGGCTGGCTTCATAGAATAAATGAAGGAGTCTCTTCCCCTCAATTTCTAGGAATAGTTTTAGCAGAATTTGTAGCAGTTCTTCATGGTACTTCTGGCATAATCCAGCCTTGAATTTATCTGGTCCAGGGCTTTTTTTCAGTTGATATTTTTTTTTATTACTAATCTAATTTCAGAATTTTTCATTGATCACTTCATTATATAACTTTCTTCCTGGTTCAATCTTACTAAATTTTGTGTTTCTAAAAAGTTATCAATTTCCTCTAGATTTTCTAATTTTTGCGCATAGAAGTGTTTACAATAGATTCTGAGGATCTTTTGTATTTCCATGAGATCATTTGTAATGAAATTTTTGTCATTTCTGATTGCACTTGTTTGGATCTTCTCTCTTTTCTTTGTTAATCTACATAGTGGCCTATCAATCTTGTTTATTATTTTAAAGAATAAATTATTGGCTTCATTGACTTTTTGTATGAACTTTTGCATCTCAATTTCATTCAGTTCTTCTCTGATTTCAGTTATTTCTTTTCTCCCACTAGCTTTGGGATTGATTTATGTTTTTCTAGTTTATGTGCAATGCTAGAACATTAATTTGAGATCTAACTTATTCATGAAGGACTTTAGTATTATAAATTTTCTTTTTTTAGCTACATGCCAAAGACATTGATAAGTTATGGCTCTATTTTTATTAATTTCCATTTTTTTTATTTTTGTCTAGTTTCATTGTTCACCCAAAAGTTATTCAGTAGAAAGTTGTTTAATTTCCATAATTTGTGTAGTTTTGAGAGATTTTATTGGTATAGATTTCTATTTTTATTGCACTATGATCTGAAAGCTTGTTACAATTTTATTTTTTTGAATGTATTGAAATGTGCTTTATAACCAAGCATGTGGTTGATCTTAGAATATATTCCCAGTGTACCATCAATGACAAAAACAAATGGAAACACATCCCATGCTCATGGGTAGGTAGAATCAATATTGTGAAAATGACCATACTGCCAAAAGCAATCTACAAATTCAATGCAATTCCCATCAAAATACCACCATCATTCTTCACAGAACTAGAAAAAACAATCCTAAAATTTATATGAAATTAAAAAAAGAGCCTGCATAGCATGACTAAGCAAAAAGAACAAACCTGGAGGAATCACATTACCTGAGTTCAAAGGATACTGTATGGCCACAGTCACCAAAACAGCATGGTACTGGTAAAACAAACAAACATAGTCCAATGGAACAAAATAGAGAACTCAAAAATAAACCCAAATACTTACAGCCAACTGATCTTCAACAAAGCAAACAAAAACATGAAGTGGGGAACGGACACCCTATTTAACAAATGATGCTGGGATAACTGGCAAGGCACATGTAGAAGAATGAAACTGGATCCTCACCTCTCATAGTATACAAAAATCAACTCAAGATGGATCAAACACTTAAATCTAAGACCTGAAACCATAAGGATTCTAGAAGATATAATCAGAAAAACCCTTGTAGACACTGGCTTAGGCAAAGACTTCATGATCAAGAAGCCAAAAGCAAATGCAACATGAAACAAGATAGATGGGATTTAATTAAACCAAAAATCTTCTGCAGAGCAAAAGAAACAATCAGCCAAGTAAACAGACAACCCACGGGGTGGGGAAAAATCTTTGCAATCTATACATCTGACAAAGGACTAATATATAGAATCTACAAGGAACTCAAATCAGCAAGAAAAAAAAACAATTCCATAAAAAAGTGGACTAAGGACATGAATACAAATGTTTCATGTTTTTTGGCCATTTGAATACAAAAAAAAAGATAAATAAATGGCCAAGAAACATATGAAAAAATGCTCAACATCACTATCAGGGAAATGGAAATCAAAACCACAATATGATACCACCTTACTCCTGTAAGAATGGCCATAATCAAAAAATTAAAAAGTAATAGATGTTAACATGGATGTGGTGACAAGGGAATACTTTCACACTGCTGGTGGGAATGTAAACTAGTGCAAGCACTACAGAAAACAGCGTGGAGATTTCTTAAAGAACTGAAAGTAAATCTATCTTTAAATCCAGCAATCCCACTAATGGGTATCTACCCAGAGAAAAAGAAGTCATTATACAACAAAAGATACTTGTACACACATGTTTATGGCAACACAATTAGCAACTGCAAAAATATGGAACCAGCCCGAATGTCCATCAATCAATGAGTAAAGATAATGTGTATATATAAACACACCATGGAATACTACTCAGCCATAAAAAGGAACAGAATAATGACATTCACAGCAACCTGGGTGGAATTAGAGACCATTATTCTGAGTGAAGTAACTCTGGAATGAAAAAGCAAATATCGTATATTCTCACTCACAAGTGAGAGCTAAGCTGTGAGGATACAAAAGCATAAGAATGATACAATGGACTTTGGGGACTCGGAGGAAAGGGTGGGAGGAGGTGAGGAATTAAAGAGTATACACTGGGTACAGTGTACACTGCTTGGTTGATGGGTGCAGCAAAATTGAAGAAATCACTACTAAAGAACTTATTCATGTAACCAAATACCACCTGTTCCCCAAAAACCTATTGAAATACAAAAATAAAAATAAAAAATAATACGCTCCATGTGTAGATGAAATGAATGTATATTCTGTGGTTGTTGGGAGGATTATTTTGTTAGACATCTATTAGGTTCAGTTGCTCAAGTGTCTGAATTCCTGTTTCTGCCTTCCTTCATGTTTAATTTTTTGTAGCGACACATTTTATTATCTTTTGTGTATAATGTATACCTATTTCATTTTTTCTTATGAGAATTATATATAACATCCTAAATTTATAACTTATATTGATTAAATTGATAGCAATCTTCCTTTAATAATATACAAAAATTCTACTTGCATATGGCTTCATTCCCCTATACGTTGTTATTAATGTCACAAATGCATCTTTATACATCATGTACCTATTAATATAGATTTATAATTATTGTTATACATTTCCTTTTTAAATCTTGTGGAAAATAACAAGTGGAGTTTAAAACCAAAATAAAGTTTTTTCTGCAAGGTGGCAGATTAGAGGCTTTGTTAGCATGCCTTAGCCACATGGAAATAGCAAAGTAGTGTAGAGATTCACACTGTAAACTTTTATAAGAGAAGGTACATAAGATCATAACATAAAAGTGAATAAAAACATCAGATATGTTGAAGAATTTGGCAGGCAGCAGCCCACACTGTGGGTCTGCTGGAAAATTGTAAGTACCCAGTGTATAAGAGGGAAATAGCATGTCTCCATGATACACATTCCCACTGGGGAGCCAGAAAAATCTGGCCACAAGGAGCTACTTGACCCTACCAAGCATTGTATCTGATGTGGGAAGCAATGGAGATGTATTAAGTCAGGGTTCTCCAGAGGAACAGAACTAGCAGAATTTATGTATATATGAAAGGGTGTTTATCAAGGAGAATTGACTCACAGGATCCCAAAATGAAGTCCCATGATAGGCTGTCTGCAAGCTGAAGAGGTAGTCAGTAGTGACTCAGTCTGAGTCCAAAACTCTCAAAAGTAGGGAAGCCAACAGTGCAGACTTCAGTGTGTGGCCAAAAGCCTGAAATCCTCTGGCAAATCACTGGTGTCAGTCCAGGAGTCCAAAGGCTAAAGAACCTGGAGTCTGATGCCCAAGGGCAGGAAGCATTCAGCACAGAAGAAAGATGAAGGCCAGGAGACTAAACAAGCCAGCTTATTCCACTTTCTTTTTTTTTTTTTTTTTTGAGGAGGGGTGGGTGACAGAGCCACACTCCGTCACCCAGGCTGGAGTGCGGTGGCACGATCTCGGCTCACTGCAAGCTCCGCCTCCCGGGTTCACGCCATTCTCCTGCCTCAGCCTCTCCGAGTAGCTGGGACTACAGGCGCCCGCCACCACGCCCGGCTAATTTTTTTTTTGTATTTTTAGTAGAGACGGGGTTTCACCGTGGTCTCGATCTCCTGACCTCGTGATCCGCCCGCCTCGGCCTCCCAAAGTGCTGGGATTACAAGCGTGAGCCACCGCGCCTGGCCTCCACTTTCTTCTACCAGCTTTGTCCTAGCCACTCTGGCAGTCAGTTGGATGGTACCCACCTACATTAAGGGTGAGTCTTCCTCTCCCAGTCCACTGACTCAAATGTTAATCTTCTCTGGCAATGCCCTCATAGACACACCCAAAAACAATACTTTACCAGCTATCTAAGCATCCTTCAATCCAATCAAGTTGACACCTAATATTAATCATCAGAGGGAAGTCCCAGAGGAGTGGCAGTGAAAGGGCTTTGCATGTGCTCTCAGATCCCAGAGCCAATAGAAGGTAGCCATTTCAGACCCTAACTCATACGGGTATTTGCCAAAATCTATCAACAAGCATGGGTAGCAGCCACTGGTTGGGCAAGTTTCTAGACAGAGATTTAAAATCTACTCTCAAATGGGAGAAGAGCTTCCAAACCCAGAACTGAGGGATAAGAGTAGTTTGGAACTGAGAGTGGAACCCAGGCCACTGGGCATTTCATAGACCAGGCCAGTGCTTAAAGTGCCAGAGAGTTTCCTCTGGTAAACAAAGACCAAGCATACATACTTCTGCTAGCACCACAACCAGCTCTTACAACAAGTGCTACCTATTGGCCTGAAGGCTAAATTGCACAACCTAATACAACAATCCACTAACACAACTGAACAATTGAGGAAGAGATAAGCTTCTTAAGACCTTTACCATCCCTGCTTCACAGAAGATTATGACACTACTGACATGCCTGCTACATTACTACTGCAACTGGCATTTAAGAAATCACCACACTAAGGTTATCTATAACCAATGGATTCATAAAGTGTATTTGCCACAGAAAGCACCCAGAAACAAAGCCAAATGAACCAACTCAACATATTTTATACTCACATTCACAAGGGGGAAAAATATCCAGAAATGAAAGGGAATTCAAAAATAAGAGACCATTTCTTTACATGAAAATGAACCAGTAAAACACTTCTGAAAGTATAAAAAGGGGGTTACAAGTCCCCCAAAGAATCACACTAACTCTCTAGCAATGGATCTTACCTAAAATTGTCGAACTATCAGATAAAGAATTCAACATATTGATTTTAAAAAAGTTTAATGATATCCATGAGAAATATGAACACCAATACAAAGAAATGAGAAAATAAGTCCAAGATATGAATGAGAGGTTTACCAAAGTAGTATTTTTTAAAAACAGATTCCAGAAATGAAAAATTCAACGAAGAAATTACAAAATACAGCTTAAAAGCTTCAACAAAAGACTAGCCAAAGCAGAAGAAATAAGCTCAGAAGACAGGTCTTTTTAATTAATCCAGTCAGACAAAAACAAAGAAAAAAACCCAAACAAAAATAAAGCCTTCAAGAAGCATGGGACTATGTAAAACATCCAAACCTATGAATCATAGGTGTTTATGAGAAAGAAGAAAAAAAGAAAATCTAGAAAAGCTATTTGAGGCAATTATGGAGGAAAATTTCTCTAGTCTAGCAAGAGATTTAGACATCCAGATACAAGAAGCTCAAAGAACTCTAGCTAAACACATTGCAAGATGGACCTCACAAGAGCATAGAGTCATTAGACTAAGGTTGAAGTGAAGGAAAAAAATCATAAAATCAGCAGGGAAAAAAATATCTAGGCAATTATAAAAGAAATCCATTAGGCTAACAGTGGATTTCTCAATAAAAACCTTATAAGCCAGAAGAGATTGGAATTCTATTTTCAAGGTGCTTAAGGAAATATCAACACCAAATTTTGCACCCTGCCAGAATAAGCTTCATAGAAGAAGGAGAAATAAACTTTCCCTTAGACGAGGAAATGCTGAGAGTACTTATCACCACTACACCAGTCCTACAAGAAATTTTCAAGGGAATTCTAAACATGGAAACAAAAGGTTAATACTTGTCATCATAAAAACTTGTAAAAGTATAAAATTCACAGTTCTTATAAAACAATCACACAAATGACACTACAAAGCAACTAGATAACATTTAACATTATGACAGGAACAAAACCTCACATATCAATAACTTTGAACATAAGCTGGTAAAGATAGTTATAAACTGAAGGTAACAGGATGGAAAAAGATATTGCATGCCAAAGGAAATCAAAAGTGAGCAGAAATAGCTATACTGATATCAGATAAAACAGACTATAAATAAACAACAGTAAAAACAAGACAAATAAGGTCATTATATAATAATAAAGGTATCAATTAAATGACAAGGCATAACAATTCTAAATATACATGCACCTAACATTGGAGCACCCAGATATATAAAACAAAATGCTACTACAACCAAGAAAAGAGACAGACAGCAGGACAGTAACAATAGGGGACTTCAACACCCCACTGAAAACACTGCATAGATTATTCAGTAAAACTTCAACAAAGAAACACTTGACTGAAATTAGTCTTTAGACCAAATGAAATTAATAGATATTTAAGGAATATTCCACCAACCAACCAAAGAATATACATTCTTCTTATCATATATGTAACATAATCAAAGATACCATATTTTAGGCCACCAAACAAGTCTCAATAAATTTTAGAAAATTAAAATTATATCAAATATTTTCTCAGACTACAGTGCAATAAAACTAGGTGTGAATTGGAAGAGGAACTCTCAAGACTATACAAATACATGAAAGTTAAGCAACATGGTCCTGAATGACCATATGGTCAAAAACGAAATTAAGATGGAAATTTACAAAGTTTTCAAAATTAATAAAACTGGGGACACAACATACCAAATCATCTAGGATATGGTAAAAGCATTGCTAAGAGGGAAGTTTATAGCATCCAGTACCTACACTCCCTCCAAAAAAAAGGAAAAATCACAAATTAACAACCTAACTTCACATCTCTAGGAACTGAAAAAACAAACAAACCCAAAGCTAGCAGAATAAAAAAAATAAGAAAGCTCAGAGTAGAAGTAAGTGAAAGAGGCCAAAAAAGTACAAAAGATCAAGAAAATGAAACATTTCTGCTTTGAAAAGATAAACAAAATTGATAGAATGTTAGTCTTCCAACAAAGAAAAGAAGAGATAAGATTCAAACATGCACAATCAGAAATGGAAAAGAAAACATTACAACTGAAACCACAGAAATATACAAGATCATCGGAGTAACATGAACATATGAACATCTCTATGCTCACAAACTAGAAAATCTAGAGGAAAGTGATAGATTCCTGGAAACATATAACCTCCCAAGATTAAACCAGCAAGAAATTGAAATTTTGAACAGACCATACCAAGGAGTGAGATTGAATCAGTAACGAAAAAAATCTCCTGACAAAGAAAAGCTCAGGACCACACAGATTTACAGCTATCAGAGATACAAAGAATTGATAGCAATCCTACTGAAACTGTTCCAAAAATAGAGGGGGAGGGAATCCTCCAGAAATAATTCTATAAAGCCAGTATCATCCTGACACCAAAGCCAGGTAACAACACAATAAAAAAGAAAATAATAGACAAATGTTCCTGATAAACAGATGCAAAAAGCCTCAACAAACTACCAGCAAGGCAAATCCAACAGTATTAACAAAAAGATAATACACCACAATCAAGTGGATTTTATTCTAGGTATGCAAAGATGGTTCAATATATGGAAATAAATAAATGTGATTTATCACATAAACACAATTAAAAACAAAAACCATATGAGCATTTCAATAGATGCAGAAAAAACATTTGATAAAATTCATCATCCTTTCATGTTAAAAATTTCCAACAAACTACACACAGAAAGAACATGCCCCAAGATAATAAAAGCCATATAAGACAAGCCCGCAGTCAATATCATCATGAGCAGGGACAAGTTGAAAGAATTCCTCCCAAGAAATACAACAAGACAAGGATGATCACTTTTACCAATTATATTTAATATAGTATTTTAAATCCTGGCAGAGCAATCAGGCAAGAGGAAAAAAAAAGACATTTTAATTAGAAAATAGGAAAACAAATCATTTCTGTTTGCTGATGATATGAACTTATACCTAGAAAATTCTAAAGACCCTGCCAAAAGACTGGTGGATTTGACAAATGCATTCAGTGAAGTTTCTGGATACAAAATTAATATACATAAATCAGTAGCATTTCTATACACCAACAATGCAGTCAAGCTGAGAGCAAAATCAAAATGTCAATCTCATTTAAAATTGCTATAAAAGTAAAATACCTGGGAATACATTTAACAGTGAAAGTGAAATATCTCTACAAGGAAAGTACAAAATAATGCTAAAAGAAATTTTAGATGATGCAAACAAATAGAAAAACATTCCATGCTCATGGATTGGAAGAACCAATATCATTATAATTACCATGCTGCCCATAGAAATCTACAGATTTAATGCAAATCCTATCAAAATACCAATGTCATTTTCACAAATTAGATAAAACAATCCTAAAATTAATATAGAACCAAAAAAAGAGCTCAAATAGTCACAGTAATCCTAAGCAAAAAGGAATAAAGCTGGAGGCATCACATTACCTGACTTCGAATTATACAACAAGAGTACAGTAAGCAAAACAGCATGGTACTGGTACTCATAGATCAATGGAATTAGAGAGCCCAGAAATAAGGCCACATACATATAGCCAACAGGTCTTTGACAAGGTTGACAAAAACACACTGAGAAAAGTACATTCTATTCAATAAATGGTTCTGGGAAGACTGGATAGCCATATGCAGAAGAATAAAACTGGACTAATATCTTTTACTATATAAAAAATTAAATCAAATGGATTAAAGACTTAAAAGATCTATAACTATAAAATTTCTAAAAGAAATTATAGGAAAAACTCTCATTTCCATTGGCTTAGGCAAAAAATTATGACTAAGACCTCAAAAGTAAATAAAACAAAAAATAGACTAATGGGACCTAATTAAACTAAAAAGCTTCTGCATAGGAAAAGAAATAATCAACAGAATAAACGGGCAACCTATAGAGTGGGAAAAATGTTGCAAATTATGCATCCAACAAAGGACTGAAATCCAGAATCTGTAAGGCTCTCAAACAACTCAACAACAACAAAAATCCAAATAACCCCTCTAAAAAGTGGGCAAAGGACACGAACAGACATTTTGCAAAAGAAGACATACAAATGGCCAAAAAGCATGTGGAAAAATGCTCAACATCACTAATCATTCAGAGAAATGCACATTAAAACAACAATAAAATACCATCTTGTACCAGTCAGAATGGCTATTAAAAAATGTTAAAAAACAGATGTTGTCAAGGATGCAGAGAAAAGGAACACTTATATACTGTTGGTGGTAACGTAAATTAGTACAACCTCTACGTAAAAGAGTATGGAGATATTGTAAAGTCCTAAAAATAGAACTACTCTCTGATCCAGCAATCTCAATACTGGGTATCTGCTAAAAGAAACATAAATCATTATATCAAAAAGATACCTGCACTCATATGTTTACTGCAGTACTATTCACAATAGCAAAGATATGGAGTCAAGTGTCCATCAACAGATGATAGGATAAAAAAAGTCTTATATGTATACTATGAAATACTACTTTGCCATTAAAAAAAAAAAGAATGAAATCATTCTTTTGCAGCAACATGAATGGAACTGGAATTCATTACCTTAATGAAACAGTTTAGAGACAGAAAACCAAATACCACATGTTCTGTCTTATAAGTGGGAAAGTGGGGGCTAAATAATATATATACATGGACATACAGAGTGGAATAATAGACATGGGAGATTTGAAAGGTGAGAGACTGGGAGGCGGTGTGAAGGAAAAGGAATTAGCTAATGGGTACAATGTACACTTACTGAAGTGATGGTTACACTGGATGCCCAGACTGTACAACTATGTAATATATCCATGTAAAAAACTGGACTTGGACCCCCTAAATCTGTATTTTAAAAAATTCATCATATGCTTTTTTTCAGTGAATGGAAATTTTTGACAAAGAAACACCTATTTTTTTTTTTTTTTTTTTTTTTTTTTTTTTT
>NW_026652282.1:103806619-103810313 GCF_009828535.3 Hylobates moloch
TTTTTTTTTTTTTTTTTCAGAAAAATACCTTTGTAAGTCAATCCTGATAACATGTTACCTGAACATTTTTCTTTCTCCACTGGACCCTAATAGACAAATTGAGAAATCTTGCAATGAAAGGCAAATTTAAGAATTCTCTCTTTAAGATCCATCATGAACTGTTATCTTTCAGGAAATGGAAGTGTTTTTGACAGATAAACACCTTCCCAAGCTAACCTTGAGAAGATGTTATTAGACCATGTTTCTTTCTCCATTGGGATCTATTAGGACAAATTCAGAAATTCAACAATGAAAGCCAAATGTAAGCATGCTTTCTTTTTAAAATTACAATAATACTGACTTTCATATTTACCCATCTACTTGTATTTACCAAAAATTTTAATATAATTTAGTGGCTATTAGGTACTATCTAGTGTATTTGCATTGCAACCTGAAATATTCCTTTTGCATGTTTTGTAGGGCAAGTGTAGAGATAACGGACTCCCTGGGCTTTTGTTTACCTGGGAATATGTTAATTTCTCCCTCATTTTTAATAATTTTTTTTTCTGGATATAGAATTCTCAGTTAACAGTTTGGTTTTTCTTGTAGCACTTTAAATATGTACACCCACTGCGTTCTGGCATCCAAGGTTTATGCTAAGAAATCAGCAAAAAATCTCATTGTGGATCCCTTGTAGGTTATAAGTCTCTTTTCAATTGTTAATTTCAAGATAATCTTTTTGTCTTTGGTTTTCAACAGTTTGATAATAATATGTCTTGGTGTAAGTCTCTTTGGATTTATCCTATTCTGAGTTCTGTGACTTTCTTGGATTTGTATAGTCATGTTTTCAACAAATTTGGGGAATTTTCCACCACCAATTTTAACATCTCTCTACCCCATTTCTTTTATCTTTTCCTTCTGGAATTTCCATAATGCATATGTAAGTTGACTTGATGGCATACCATAATTCCTTGAGGCTTCATTTTACTTTCCTTCATTATTTTATTTCTGCTCCTTATGCTCCATAATTTTAAATGTCCTATCTTCATGTTTACTGATTCTTTCTTCTGCCTTCTCAAATTGGCTCTTGAGCACTTCTGTTGAATATTTAAATGTATTTGTTGGAAATAGATTGAACTCCAGAATCTATTTGGTTCCTTTTCATAATTTGGGTCTCTTTGTTGAGATTCTCACATTGTTGATATATACTTTTCCCAATTTTCTTTAGTCTTCTTTTAGGTTTTTCTTTAAATCTTTGAGCATATTTAAAATGATTGTTTTAAAGTATTTTTCTAGTAATTCTGATGCCTATTCTTCTTTCAGGACATTTTCTGCCGATTTATTTTCTTCCTTTGAATAGCCCAGATTTTCGTGGTTCTTTGTCTTGTGGTTTTCATCGTTACTGAATATTGAGTATTTGAAAAAAAACAACCACATCTCTCAGCATTTGCAAACTGGGCTCTCTGCCAGGTAGCTCTGCACTAATTAGCTAGGCAAGTTCTTACTCCTGGGAGCAGCCTGACACAAAAGCTTAATATCTTCTAAAGTCATGTGTCTCCTTTGCGCCTGTGTGTTGCTTTTATAATTCCCTCATATACACAATTGATTTTCAATTCCTTTCTCCCTCATCCCCTGAATGTCTTACCCCTGCTTCTCCTCAGTGCCTTAGATGGTCTATTGCATGTCTCCACCAATAATCTCTCACCCCAGACATTTTCAAGTCTGTAGTCTTCCTGAAGCTTTTTATGAGCACTGCCTGTTACTCTTCTGTCTGAGCTTCAAGCTAGGTGAAACAGAGGCCAGTTCCTCAAACATCCCCAATACTGGTTAGAACACTGCAAATAACATTTTCTCCTTTCTCTCCAGTTTGAGGTAGATAGAAAGTATCTCCCCCTCAGTCCACTCTCATTTATATAAGGTAGGTTTATATAGATAGAGCTAAAGGGCTATCTTGACCACTAGGCAGTACAGCTGGATTTATTCTTAATTCCAAATTTTCTGGACAGGTTAAAGACACAACCCACCCCATCAGGCCTTTTGTAATTCCAACATAAAGATGAAAAAATATGGGTACACCTCCTTGCTTTGGAATTAACCTTTTTCTGACAATTGCAGCTGCAGCCTCGGTCCTGGGGCCACTGCATCAGGCAGAAAAAAACAAAGTTAAGCAGATGTAGGGAAGAGAGAAAGAAAAATAAATTACAGTCATCATACTAGCATCCTCCCACCTTCCCTAGCAGTAGTGGGGATGGGGGAGAAACAGGTTAATTTTATCTATTGGGGATACTCCCTTTGCCCTCCGCATGTTGAGTGTGAGTGCATACTTCACGAAAACACGTAAGCCAGCCCTTCAAGCCTGTATCTCCCCCTGTTTTAAGTAACCAACGTTTCAATTGCCCATTCTAATCCTCTGTCAAACTATTATTTTGAGGAGGACACCTCTCTGCCCATTACTGGACATTTTTTTTCTTCTTTTTGGTTTTTCTCTTTTTTTTATATTTCTGTGGGAAAATGAGGACCTAGAACTTTCTAGTCTGCCATATTCCTGATGTTACTCCTCCCTTGCCTAAATCTTGAAGAGCAGAGATCTCAACTGGCATTTGGTTTAGATAAATCTGGCATACAACTTGAAACAATGCTTAATATTGAAATCTTTATTAGTTGTATTATTTACAAGAATTTATTCTTTTGAGTTATACTGTAATGTAACTCTGCTACTTAAAGACTTACATAGAAAACATAGAATCTTAGCCCAAGTAGAGTGCTATATTTGAAGTTTCTATTTCTGTGGTAAAATGAGAGTACCCAGTACATGCTAAGAGGAAACAAGAATGACAGATGGTATTAGGAGAAGGATTCATAGCAATCATTGAAAGAGGAAATAGGTAGTCACCAAGAGTTACCATTTTCTTCACAATTTTTCTTTTGACCAGCTTTGCTTCTTTCCCCAAACCTGCTAATACTACAGAAAATGACCAGGAACCAAACGGTCATTAACAGCTCAGTCAGATAAAAATGGATATCCTTTCATTTTTTCACCATGGCTCTTTATTTTATTTTTACTATATGAAGACAAACCAAACAGCCAATTAGAATTAGTTTATCAAGCTCTAATATCCCACTTATAATCTAAAATTCTCCAGTTATAAGAGTTGCATATTATAAATATAAGTATATCAGAGAAGAAGAATGACAAAGGAATATTCAAGGCTTTTTCCAAATAAAGAGGATTCTTTGATATTTAGATTTCTAGGCCACTGTTGTGTAGATTAGGTTAATAGGTGAATGAAAGGACTAAAAACCAGATTAGTTACCTTATCAAAATGATTAAATGGGCTGAGAGTTTTCTATGGAAGAGAAAAGTATAAATGAAAAGAGAAAAGCAAGATGCAATATTAAAAAAAGATAAAGCTAGTATCTCCTGGCTTTGAAAAAAAGCTTGAGGTATTCATGAAGAAAGGTATAGGGATTGGGGTTATCTGCTTTGCTGAGACAAACGGAATTTTAGCTGATAGATGGCTAGAGAGAATTTTTTTTTAAGTTTTACTGGGTGTTATGAATAGAAACTCTGTTTAGAATGTTCTGAAAGGCTTTTGTAAAGAATGTTTATATGTTAGACAAATATTCTATACCACAAAAATTATGCTGATCCTTGGGTCACAGGAAAGTCTGTCTTTATGCAGACTACATAACTAAATAGTGTGTGTCTAATTTG
>NW_026652282.1:103814926-103863162 GCF_009828535.3 Hylobates moloch
TTTTTTTACCTACAAGAGGTAGGTAGCTTTTTACCTACAAGTGTAGGTAAAAAAAAAAATAAAAAAATAAAAAATAAGGAGTTGGAGAAGTTTCTTTGTTGTTGTTGTTATTATTTGTTTTGTTTTTTGAGGGTTTTTTTTTCTTAGAGAAGTTTCTAGAACTCCTTGATACAGAAGCTCCATGCACTGTGGTAGCAAAACCCATTGGTGAACTCCTGACTTGAGCTATAATTAGATTGAGAGGACATAAAAATGTGCATGTTGATAGGATTAAGAAAGTTGGAAGGTTTTATCAGGCTTTATGTAAAGAAGTTGTGTCTCCTTTACTTGAATGTTTTATTGGAATGTTGTATTGTTATATATATAAATATATATACATATGTATTGTTTTATTGGAATATTATATCTAGTTGGGGGATACTTCCTCTGCCTAGTATTGTAAAACAAAAACTGATGATAAAATCCTCATGAAGGCTATAGTCATGAATGTAAGGCTTGATAGAATTAAGGTAAATGTTTGTAGGAAAATTGATATGTTGAACTGGCTTTATGTGGTTTTCGCTTTTACCTGATGGTATTATGGGATAGATACTGAATCTTACTGGGGAATGTTTCCCCTACTTAGTATTATAAAACAGAAGGCATGTAAATCTGCCCTTCGAGTAATAATTGGACATGCTAAATGGGAATCAGTAACATTATCCAAGCCCAAACAATATAGAGTAGAAGCTGGAGTGGCGGTATGAACAAATAATCTGTGTGATAACCCTGTGTGGAAAGTATACTGGGGCTTATGGTAAAAGCCTGTGAGTGCCTCCCAGTGACATCTACTGGAATTATGGACTAGAGAATTTCCATCAGAGAGATAATTATGGACTTGCTGTTGAGCTTTGAGACTGCCTCAATGAATAAAGAACATAAAATAATCTTGAAACTTGAAATACCCATGATGTCTTGAGTGATGTCAGATCAACACTCTAATGGAGATGACAGTGCCCAAAAGAATTCCATAATAAAATGGGGATAATTTATACAGGATCATGTGACCTGGAGAATGCAAGGAGAAGATACTCAAAAGCAGGGAGCCTCTTTTCCCCTAGGATGGAATCTGGAACGACAGCTCTCCACTGACCAACAAAGAGCTATTTGGTTTTTGGATGGCAATTCTAAGATGAATGGACAACATTCTGTTTGGAAGGCCACCACTCTGATTGAAGAAGGTAAGTAATCTACTCAGTGAGCTGAACTTTATGCTGTTTTCCTATCTGTAATGGAAGAATTGAACAGTAGTAAAAAGCCACTGTATTTGGGTTTTTACTTACTCATGGACAGTGGCCAATGGCCTGGACACATATTTAGGGAGAAGAGAAATGGAAACCTGGCCTATTAAAGGGATACCATACAGGCATCCCTATAGGGCCAAAAATCTGAAGGGTGTACTAAAGTAGGACATGTCAAGGTCCATCAGAACTCCCTTCCAGGTATGGAAGGTGATTGGAATCAACAAACAGATATCCTCATGTGCTTGCTTGAGGTGGCCATCTGGGTCCATGAAATAAGTGGATATGAGAGTACTACAGCTATATAGAAATAAGCTGAATCTGCATATATTCATCTTATAGCCTCTGAGGTACAAATTGTCAATTAAAACTTTTCTATCTGTCAGCAAAAGAGATAGATACCTCAGATGATTATGTGGCAGAGTCCCTTATTGGAAGACCCTGAATATAGCTGGCAAGTGACACTGATGCTGGTAGCCCTGGCGGCTACAAATGGGTCTTAACAGAAATAGACAGTGAATCTGGCCTGGGATTTGCTTACCTGGTAGAAAATGAAAATGTTCAGAATGCTGTGAAGAACTGAAATACAAGATATTGCACCAATTGGAACTTCCAAGTTATACTTCTTCAAGGAACATACTATGTAGCCCATAATGCTTCATATGGGCAGAGACTTGTCTGCCTCAAAGTAATAGTTTGATAGAAAATTAGAGTGGGCAATTGAAACACTGGTTATTTAAGATGGGAGATACAAGACGGAAAGGCTGGCTTACATGTTTTCATGAGTGTGAGCTCACACACAACATGAGGAAGGCAAAGGGAGCGTCTCCAATAGATAAATTATCCTGTTTTCCCCCTGGAGACGGAGGGAGGATACCAGTATGATGACTATAATTTATTTTTCTTTCTTTCTTCCCTACATCTGCTTAACTTTCCTTTTTCTTACTGAGGCAGTGGCCACAGGACCAAAGCAGCAGCTACAATAGGCAGAAAAAAGGTTGATTCCAAACAAAGGAGCTGTACCCATATTTTTAAATCTTTATGTCAGAATTACAAAGAGCCTGCTGGGGTGGGTTGTGTCTTTAACCTGTCCAGAAAAAAAAATGGGATCAAGAGTAAATGCAACTGTACTGCCTAGTGATCAAGATAGCTCACTAGTTCTGTATTTATGTCACCTTACCTTATATGAATGAGAGTGGACTGACGGAGAGATACTTGCCAAACTAATATTGTTGCCTGCAATCTAGACCAGCACAGTGGCTGAACTTAATGTCCTTTTCATTAAGGGTATTATTTTGGGTATTAATGAAGAGAAAGAGAAATAATAGCTGAGGATAAAAAATTAAAAAATGGGTTATGTAAAGAGGAAAATCCAATATTATATTAATACCTCAGAAGAGGCTCAGAGGAATAGACAATATTATCTCTTAGCTCAATTATACCAGATGCCAAAGCGTGAAGCTATGTTTGTTGCATTTGAAACCTGACAAGATCGAATGAAAGTCTGTAAACCTGAGTTAATTCACTCTGGGAGACATTTTCATACATATAACAAAGGACTAGATGAATTATTAATGGCTGAATAGAACAGTAGTAATGCGTCAATATTTTTGTCACTATGATCCTTGTATTAGAAGAGATCCATGGTCAAGTATCGGGGGTGCCCTGTGGTATAATGTAAAATATATTTGGTCTTTGTTTCTGGTTCCTATCATAGAACTCCTAAAACTCCTGGAACTTCCAGAGTGATAGGAGTATGTTTTGTTATTTATAATGAGCCCCTTTGATAACTCTGGAGTTTATGATAATGAAGTTACTTAGGATGGGTCCCTTGGATAGCCTCAGGATGGGGCCAGTCACCAGAAAGACCAAATGAGTAGAGGATTAGAAGGTTAGAATTTTCATTCACACCCACTAACTTCTGGGAGTGGAAGGGAAGTCTTGCAGAGCTAAGCCCTCAGCCTGTGCGATCTGGCACCATATCCAGGTAGTCTGGCTGTAACTTCTGTCCTCCTGAAATGTTTAAAATCAAGCTGTAACTCAACCACCTGGGGCAGATATTCTCAGGATCTCCTGAGGCTGTGACATGGGTCATGGTCCTCACATATGGCTCAGAGTAAATCTCTTCAAATATTTACAGAGTTTGGCTTTTTTTTTTAAATCAACAATGCCAAATGATCTTCAACAAGGGTTCCAAAATTATTTAATGGGGAAAGTGCAGTGTCTTTAACAAAGAGTGTTAAAAAAAAAAAAAAGGTATCATCCACATGCACAAGAATGACAAAAAATAACTCAAAATTGATTAAAGTGCTAAACATAAGATCTAAAACTATAAAACTCCCAGAACAAAACATAGGGGAGAATCTTTATGATGTAGGACATGATGATGATTTCATGGATTTCATCAAGAGCATAGGCAACAAAAGCAAAAATAGACAAGTGGGATTACGTCAAACTAAAAAGTTTCTGCACAGCAAAGGAAAAAATCAACAGAGTGAAATGGCAACTATAGAATAGGAAAAATATTTATAAATTATATATCTAATAAGGGTTAACATCCAGAATATAAAAATAACTCCTACAGCTCAACAACAAAGTCAAATAACCTAATTAAAAAACGGACAAAGTACTTGAATAGACATTTCTGTAAAGATGATATACTATCAAGAATAGGAAAAGATGCTCAGCATTGCTAATTGAGAAATGCAAATCAAAACCACAATGAGATACCACCTCACTCAACAGAGGGAAAAGGCAATCTATGGAACGGGAGAAAATATTTGCAAGCCATATAGCGGATAAGAGGTTAACATCCAAAATATATAAGAAACACCAGGACAGGTGTGGTGGCTCATGCTTGTAATCCCGGCACTTTGGGAGGCTGTGGTGGGAGGATTGCTTGAGGCCAAGAGTTCAAGACCAGCCTGCACAACATAGTGAGACCCTGTTTCTAAAAGAAAAAAAAAAATTAGCTGAGCATAGTAGCATGCACCAGTAGTCCTAGCTCCTCAGGAGGCTCAGGCAGGAGGATCCCTTGAGCCCAGGAATTTGAGGCTGGCGTGAACTATGATCATGCCACTGCACTCCAGCCTGGGCAACAACTAGAAGAAGGAAAGAAAGAAAGAAAGAAATACTTAAAACTCAATAGCTGGCCAGGCATGGTGGCTCATGTCTGTAATCCCAGCACTATGGAAGGCTGAGGTGGGTGGATCATTTGAGGTCAAGAGTTCAAGACCAGCCTGGCCAACATGGTGAAACCCCATCTCTACTAAAAAATACAAAAATTAGCCAGGCATGGTGTTATGTGCCTGTAGTCCCAGTTACTCAGTAGGCTGAGGTAGGAGAATCACTTGAACCTGGGAGGCGGAGGTTGCAGTGAGCTGAGGTCACGCCACTGCACTCCTGCATGGGTAGCAGAGTGAGACTGTCTCAAAAACAAAAAAAAACAAAAACTCAATAGCAAAATACTAACAACCTGATTAAAACATGAGCTAGGGACTTTAATAGACATTTTTTCAAAGAAGACATACAAATGGCCAACAGGTACATGAAAAGATATTCAAGTCACTAATCATCAGGAAAATGCAAATCAAAACCACAATGAGCTATCACTTCACACCTGTTAGAATTGCTACTCTCAAAAAACCTAAAGACAAGTGTTGCTAAGAATATAGAGAAAGTGGAGTCCTTGTGCACTGTTGATAGGACTGTTAAATGGTGCAAGCACTGTGGTAGAAAACAGAATGGAAGTTCTAAAAAATTTAAAAATAGAACTACCATATGATCAAGCAATCCCACTTCTAGATATGTACCCGAAAGAATTGAAAGCAGGGCATCGAAGAGATATTTGCACACTGATGTTCAAAGCAACATTATTCACAATAGCCAAGTGGTAAAAGCAACCCAGTTGTTCATAGACAGATGAATAGATAAGTAAAATGTGTTACACATAATCACTCAACCTTAAAAAGGAAATTCTGTCATATACTACAACATGGGTGAACCACAAGGACATTATACTAAGTGAAAAAGCCAGTCACAAAAGGCAAATACTGCATGATTCCACTTATATGAAGTATCTAAACTAGTCAAATTAATGGAAACAGAAAGTAGAATGTTGGATATCAGGGGCTGGGGCAATAAGGAAAGGGAAAGTTGTTTAATGGATATGGAGTTTGAGATTTGCAAGGTGAAGTATTTCTAAAGATCTGTTTCACAACAATGTAAATATAATTATCACTACTGAATTCTACATTTAAAAATGTTTATGATGGTACATTTTTAATGTGTTTTTACTACAATAAAAAAATTCCACATCACTGGGACCCTCGGTTTTAAACATGATAGAGCAACTTTATAGAAATTGGGATTAGCTTGATTGAGGAGGGAATTAATATGTCATATGTTTAGGAAGAAAGGATCAAAGGGATATTTCATGCCACACGTTCGCTGTAGCATACATATTTATAGCTTTCCAAATATCAACATGATCTACCACACTTCTTAGATCCCTATAGTTAAACAGAGACATATGACTTGTTCAGAACAATGGATGTTTACTTCCATCCTGAAGCATTTAATTTCTATTGAGAAACTCTTCAGTGATTTCTTAATGCCTAGAGCAATTGAAAAGGCCAATATTTCTGTATTGGAGCCTCCATCAACCTGGATTCCTGAGTTACTGACGGGGAGCAAAGCCATACAGTAACCTACATTAGACATGTGGCATAAATGATAATTTTTTTGTTTTATTAAGTTATTAAGATTTGTTAGTAAACATAGGTTATGCTGACTAATGTATGATGAGATTACCCTAAGTTTTCTTTAAAAATAACTGCTTCCATGATCTGAGATTATGCAGATATGCTTAGGGAATCTTGCCTTCACCAAAGCAAATTCTTGATCAAGAAAGGAATGGAATCAAAAGAATGAAAAGAAAAACTCAAGCATTAATCATATAGAAAGACAAATTCAGAAGAGCTCAGAAAATTGAAACCTCAGCTATCATCTTACTTAGCTGATCTTTGTCCCATTGACACCTCAAAGGTTAAGTGCTTTAGAGTCAAGAAATTCATATTCACTCATGTGCTTCTAGGGAAGGAAATGATCCAGGGCCCAAATTTAATGAGAATCTTCTTTGTCTTGGAAGTTTTCATGAATAATTGCTCCTCCATATTTATCTTTTATTCTTCCACGGTATTGTTATTTCAAATGGAAGATCATTTATATCTGTATTGGTGGTAATATTTTTTTCCTTAAGAACACTGTTGCCCTTTGTTCCTTTTTAGGCACTGACTCTCATGAAACCTGATTATTTTTTAGAAATATGTTGACACTTCTAAAATAGCTCCACTGCCCTAACCAAAACAAAGAAACAAACAAACAAAAACAAATATAGGCTCTAACTTTTAATCAGACATATTATTTCATGGACATTTCCCCCAATTTTTTAAAACGCAGTTTCCTTTAAAAACGAATTTTAGAACATGATGGGTTTTTTTAGCCAGTGGTGGCCATGAAAGTGCATTGCTTAGAGCTCTTTCTGTGGGAGGCGTAATGGGCTCCCAGCCCCAGCTGTTGCTCAATGGATTCACCACTGTACTTAGGCCCAAACCACACTTCTTTCTGTCTGCTTCCTGACAATGACTGAGAATAGTAGAGGTACTAATGCAAGTTTATTCTGACAAGATGGGACTTCTCTGTCAAATGACTTTGGTCCAACATCTTCCTTCAGCCTGACCAATCCATTCTTGAAAATGTGCTTTAATCTGAGTCTCTTTCTCCTTCATTACCTCTTTCATTCCACAGTTATCAGACATGAAACACGGTCTAAAGTCCAGCCCCATCTTTTCTTTGTCACTCCCTGCCAAAAAAATATTTTATATGTCAAATCCTGTCTGAATATTTATTTGAAAAGACATAAAATAACTTTCTTGCAGATCTCTGATTTGGTAGTTTCTACACCTCCCGACCATCTAGTAACTTTAATGAAAAAATAAAAAACAAAAAACCATTAAGGCAACTAAGCTATTTGGCATCTGAAATAACACTATGTTTGAAAAAAATATTTATTGTTATCAGGTTACTTTTGTTCTAACGGATTTTCTTGGAGAGAGATCCTAAAGGCCAAACCTTGAGAGGAGGGAGTGGAGTACATCTTGAAGTGTCAAGAAATTCCAACTGACAACAGGAATTATTTTGGGAAGCATACTCATAAAGGGGCTAGGGATCTAAAATTTCCCGGTGGAAAAGAGGTGACAAACATATCCCTTGAATGATGGGGAAGAGGAAGGCAAATTTTCCACAGTATAAGAAGTCTAGGGTTTTACTAAGTGGCAACCAGTACAGAACTCCTAAACAAAGGCTTAGTTCAAACTCTCGGAGATATATTAATGTATTTTTCTCAATTTTCCATTCTGTAATACCTTTTATGATGCCCAAGCCATCAGCAAGGATTTGTTAAACTTTAACAATATTTATGTATATATCCTTTACCAGGAGCCAGGAATTTTTTTCTATGCTTCATATAAGTAAACTATTTAATTCTTAGCACACTCTTGATTATTCTTATTAAAAGTTTGTCAATTTTGTTGATCTCTTCAAAAAAATCAACTTTTGTTGATTTTGATTTTCTCTATTGTTTTTTCTTTTTATTTATTTTTGCTATAATCTTTATTATTTCCTTCATTTTGCTTGTTTTAAGTGTAGTTTGCTCTTATTTTTTACTTCCTCAAATTGTCAAGATAGGTTACTGAGGTCTTACTTTTTTTTTTTTTTAAATATTGGTATTTACAGCCATAAATTTCCCTCTAAGCATTGCTTTCACCACATCCCGTAAGTTTTGGTACGTTGTGCTTTCATTTCCATTTATTTTAAAGTAAAGCCCAATTTCTTCTATGATTTTTTTTCTTTAACTCATTGGTTATTTACAAATGTGTTTTTACATTTCTACATATTTGCAAGTTTGTCAAATGTCCTTTGTTGTTGATTTCTAATTTAATTCCATCATTATCAAAGAAGACACGTCATATAATTTCAATCACTTAAATGCATTATGACTTGTTTTATGACCTAACATATGATCTATATTCAAGAATGTTCCATGTGTACTTGAGAAGAATGCATATTCTGTTCTTGTTGAAAGCAGTGATTTATGAATTTCTCTTAGATCTAGTTGACTGATAAGATGTTCAAGTTTTCTATTTACTTTTTGATCTTCTGCCTAGTTGTTTTATCCATTATTGAAGGTGCGGCATTGAAGTCTCAGACTACTATTGTTAACCTGTCTGTTTCCTCCATCAATTCTCTGTTTTTGTTTCATGTATTTTGGAGCTTTGTTGTTAGGTGCACATATGTTCATAATTATTTTATCTTTTTTTAAAATTTTTTTATTTTATTATTTTTATTATTGTACTTTAAGTTTTAGGGTACATGTGCACAATGTGCAGATTTGTTACATATGTATCCATGTGCCATGTTGGTGTGCTGCACCCATTAACTCGTCATTTAGCATTAGGTGTATCTCCTAATGCTATCCCTCCCCCCTCCCCCTACCCCACAGCAGTCCCCAGTGTGTGATGTTCCCCTTCCTGGGTCCATGTGTTCTCATTGTTCAATTCCCACCTATGAGTGAGAACATGCGGTGTTTGATTTTTTCTCCTTGCGACAGTTTACTGAGAATGATGATTTCCAGTTTCATCCATGTCCCTACAAAGGACATGAACTCATCATTTTTTATGGCTGCATAGTATTCCATGGGGTATATGTGCCACATTTTCTTAATCTAGTCTATCATTGTTGGACATTTGGGTTGGTTCCAAGTCTTTGCTATTGTGAATAGTGCCACAATAAACATACATGTGCACGTGTCTTTATAGCAGCATGATTTATAGTCCTTTGGGTATATACCCAGTAATGGGATAGCTGGGTCAAATGGTATTTCTAGTTCTAGATCCCTGAGGAATCGCCACACTGACTTCCACAATGGTTGAACTAGTTTACAGTCCCACCAACAGTGTAAAAGTGGCCATCATTAAAAAGTCAGGAAACAACAGGTGCTGGAGAGGATGTGGAGAAATATTTTATCTTTTTAATGGATTGAACTTTTTATCCTTTTTATCATTCTAAAATATCCTTTTTCTCTATTAACAATTCTTTTGAAGTTCATTTTGTGTATATTAGTATAGCCACTCCAGCTCTCTTCTATTACTATTTTCATGGTATAGATTTCCATTCCTTTACCTTCAATCTACTTGTACTTTTGAATCTATACGTGTCTATTACAGACAGCATACAGTTAAATCATGTTTTCTTCCCATTCTGCTAATGTCCGCCTTTTATTTGGAGTGCTTAATTCATGTACATATAATACAATTACTAATGAGGTAGAATTTATGGCTGCCATTTGCTATTTGTTTTTTATATGTCTGATGTCCTTCTCAGTTTCTCTTCTTCTTCATTACTCATCTTCTGTGTCAAATATTTTCTAGTGAACGATTTTAATTCCTTTGCTTTTTAAATTATTTTTATTACTTACTTAGTGGTTGCTCTTGAGATTACAATTAGCATTCTTTATAGTAACAACTTAGTTCATATTAATACCAACTTGGTATCACTTATATACAAAAAAAAATTTGCTTTTATCCTTTGTGCATTTTTGTCATACAAATTACATCTTAATACATTGTGTTTTTTAATTAGTATTTATGTAATTGTGTTTTAAATTAGATAGAGGAAAATCTGCAATGCTACTGAGTAAGCTAAACACCTTCAGCCCACCAAATGAAGTAATCTTAAAGTGCCCATGATGGTACATCACCAGCAAATGGTTCTTGAACAAAATCTCCTAGCTTAATACCTACTTAGAAAGAGTAATGGGAAGAGTTCATTAACAAGGATATGTTTCAGTAATCACGTACTAAATATTTCTGCCTACAGATACAGGGAATTGTACAAGACTAGTGTTTATAATAGCAAATAATTGACAATTTCATCCCCAGGTGCCAATTAACAAGAATGGTCTGGGTAACCATTTACTTGTATTAAGTGGAATGTGAACCTTTATTCATACCATTTGAAAGCCATAAATTAGTGATAATGTCATGTTTCAGAGGAAGGACCTACACCTCAGAAAACTTTTATCATCAATACATATAATAAAGAATATAACTTAAACTAAACAATTATTAACCTTTTATTTGAATCACAAACAGGACTTAGGTTAAAGTATTTTCTAAGTGATTTTTTCCTTTCTTGGAAAGATTAGATACGATTTGATTTATAACTAGTTTAATTAATAAATCTATTATTTTTCAATCTACTTATTTTGAGGGGTAAAACAAAAAATGGTATCAAGTTAAGAACACAGGGTCAATGGTTTTAATCAACAGCATGGACATCCTATAAGCAAACTATCAAGAGTTGACTGTACTTAAAATGTCCTTAGAAAAAGCCTCTACTTTGAATAGCTCTTGATTTTCTCTTTAAACAAGAAACAATTCAAGAAGAAGGTCAAAGAGATTAGAAGAGAAATTTATGTTGACAGATGGGTGAGCCTTCCAGTGCTCTGCTGCCAGGTAAAATGAGTCCACTGGAGTTGCTATCCATTTCTTCTACAGCTGTGAGGCAGCTGGAGGCACATTTCACTACTTGTTAGCGCAGACCCAGTCCATTTGGAAACTGTCTCGGGAAATAACAATTTGACATTTAATAATTCATTTGTTGCTAAAGCCAGTATTTTGGAATGGTATGTGAGGCATCCCACATTTAATAGCAAGAACTTGAGCTACTGCTGGCAAGGTTATAATATCTTACTAGTTTTTGAAGCTTATAATTTAGTAATACAGAAAAAAAGATGGCTCTTTGTACGCACATAGAAACTCATGGAAAAGTTTGTTTTAGTTCTGTAAAAAGGTAGCCCCTTCCTTATCAATAATGTATAAGTGCAAACACAGTTTATGTAACACTCCTTTCCAAGTAGAGCATTTGTAAAGTACTTTATATATGTTATGTCATTTAATTCTCAAAACATACCTGTTATTGGTATTAGCCTTATTTCACAAGAAAGTGAGGTTATGAAAACAGTAATTTAGTTACAAAAACCATGCAACTAATAAGTAAATTAATTCAGTTTAAAAGCAGGTCTGTCCAGCTCCAAAACCTGTATATCTTTAATACATTATGCTATTCCCCAATCATTATACACTTATCTGTTTCAAAGTTAAAGGTCACTGGGATAGTTTCGATGGTTTAAAAAAAGAAGAAATAAAGAAAAATAAAGGAAAAAAGAGAAGAATATCAATTGAACCCCTAGAGGAGTGCTTAAAGTCTACCCTTACGAATATATCATTTTCTTTTTATGCTTTATGCCAGTGAAAAAGGAAAAAAAAAAAAGGAGAGAAACCTGGAGAATACACTCTTGGGCCAGAATTCTCCAAAGTTTGCTACATAGAACATTAACACTGATAAATTTTTAAGGATTGATATCTGAAAAGAAGTTGAATTAGTTCAGTAAGATACAGGGTTAAGCACAGTTAAACAGATATTTTCACTGTTGAATTTTTCCAAGCTTTTAATATGTTAATATGCACGGCAAAGTTCCAAGAGGCACTATGGAAACGCAGTTTCCCTAAATGTATCGTTTCACAGGAATCTGCTTTACCAAATTTGTTTTGCAGAATACCAGCTTAAGAAATCTTCTTCTGTGCCATTTCAGTGACTGTCACCTAGTGTGATGGAAGAGAAACAGGTAAATGCTTGAGATGTCTGAAAAAATGGAAATATTTAGGGAGTCTAGAGCTCCCCCAAAAGTCTACATTATAATTTTGCTTATGGTTAACTAGACTTGAAAACCTGTCAAGGAGAACAGCACTTTTACGGCCAGATCTCTCAACATACAGTTTTATTTTATTTATTTATTTATTTATTGAGACAGAATCTCATTCTGTCACCCAGCTGGAGTGAAGTGGCACTGTCTCTGCTCACTGCAGCCTCTGCCTCTCAGGTTCAAGTGATCCTCCTGCCTCTGCCTCCCAAGTAGTTGGGATTACAGGCACCCGCCACCACACCAGGCTAATTTTTGTATTTTTAGTAGAGACAGGGTTTTACCACGTTGGCCAGGCTGGTCTTGAACTCCTGGCCTCAAGTGATCAGCCCCCCTCAGCCTCCCAAATTGCTGGATTACAGGCATGAGCCACCTCGCCCAGCCAGTTTTATTTTTGTATACTAATATGTCATGGCTAGCTGCAAATTAAGGTAATAAATTTGTTCCTATTGCTCTTTCCTGTGTGACCAGTGACCTTTCAATAGGAACTTTTCGTTTTGGTTCCGGATGTGACAACAGCACTTGATTACCAAATACAGGTGGCCAAGTCACAAAGAGAGCTGATACATTATGCAAACATGGATCAAAATGAATGAGTACAGCTGCCTTTCATTCACCAGTGTCAACCTTATGTGTAGTTACAGTAGATGGTTGCCCAAATATCATGATTTGCACCATCCTGCCCCTAAATATCTTCTCCCTCTCTTCCCTAAGAAATCATAGCACCTACAATTCTTTCACTGAAGCTATATTCTTTGGGTTAAGTACTGCCCTCTATAGACATCAATTTAGAAATGCAAAAATACCTCCAGAAGAGTCACATACACAATCCCTCACCATAATTTATCAGAACTTTTCTTCCATGATTAGAGGAATGGACTCTCACATGTGAGATTGGGATAATGGGCTGCTGCAGGACACCAAAGAGAAACTTTACTTCCCAATTTGACTGTGAGCACCAAATTAACAAAAAACTAACAAAACAAATGAAAAATGCCCCCGCTGAGTTCCTTCTTTTTCCCTTTCCCTAATAGCCAGGAACCCCCACAGCTATGGATAGAAAATCAGACCAGGAGACTTGGCATTCCAGTGTTATAGCCAATGTAGAAAGAGGCATAAATCACAGTGTTCAGATTAAAGTCCTGCCCCTGTCATTTGGAAATGCCTCTCAAACACATATTTGGGGAGAGAATTAAGATCCATGGGACAACTAAAGACTAAAATGTATGATACTAGTTTTAAAGGTAGTAAGATTTCCATTGAAGAAGAAATGAGTGTGGGCTGGAACAATCAGGGAAGCTTACTGGAAGATAAAAAAAACTTGAGCTCACTTTTTGAGTTCCCAAACCCAAAATGAGATACAGTAGTGGTAGTTGTTTCTATGGGATCAAGCAGGGTTCACAAATTGGTTTCATCTCTTGTGCCAGTTCCACACAATATATAGTGGTGCCTGGAGCACCTTGTTGAGAAGCATGCTGAAAGTGTTTCCAGGGTTGGCATAAAACAGTGTCATGATCAGTTTGGTGATATTTGCTATGGGATACAACAATCTTATCCGAGTACGTAAGCAAGAGCCCTCCAAACAAAGGCAATTCTGAGCTGATAAAGATAAGCTCAAACATCTGAACCCCACCTGAACTAAGATAAATCAATAGTATATATTCTCCCTACCTCTGGGAAATTCATTTCCCTACTTTTACATAATTTTAAACAGGGAATCTCCATAACCATTTCTCAGCATTACCTATTTTAACAGATAGACAAGAATCACCTTATAACATGGAAAATTTTAATCTTCAGTTTCGTTGAGTTCAAGCCATGTTTAATGGTTTAAAAAATAATTAACATGGGCTCAGTTTGAAAAATTATGTATGCAGTGAGAATGTTAAAACACAGCCTGCTTAAATGTCTGAGAACTAAAAGAATCTATCTTTATTTGGTGCCAATTTCTGGCTCTACACCAGATGGGCCTACGAGTGGCTGTGGTCCTGTGAGTTTTAAGAGGAGTTGAAGGGATGGAAAAATTCCATTTTAATGTTTCCCCTCACTACCCTCAGCATGGGTCTTCTCATAATTATATCTCCTCAAAAATCAGAAAACAATGCATACTTTTCAGTATACCCTTGGTTTTTATGAATCTAAGATTATATTTAAATATATTGTGTTAGTTGAGCTTTGTTTTTATCTCCAGCAAATTGTAATGTTTCCCTTTAAGAGAACACTTTGTATTCTGTTGTCATAGCAACACAATGTGCTAGTTGGCTGAAAAACTGACATTTCCCCTTGATGTTTATTATTCATGATGCAGACACCATTTTCTCCATCACCTCCATCAGCACTAAGGGGTCTCTCCATTTAAATGTAAATTGACCATAAAAAGATAAAAGGCTCCACTTTTACTGGCAATGAAATGTGTCTGTCTTTGCCATTTTCTTCCTTTCTTCTCTGCTTCTGATTCAATACCTCCATAAAGGAGATGATCTTTAAAAGTTGAAGAGACATTTGCCATTCCACCAAAATTTGGGACCTTTCTTAGGCACATACTATGCCAAAAGAGAAGAAAACTGTCTCATCAACAGAAAGAATAACCTTGGCTAATATTTATAAACATAAATTTACACTTTTCAAAGTATTTGCACAAAGATCTCAACCAGATGTCTCTTCTGGACTCTAGACAGGCTCAAAATGCAATTCCTTCTCTACAGTCTTCAAAACAAAGGCATATACAACCAGTCTGCTTTGGGTTTAAAAATAAGATATTCACATTTACTTTAGAAGCAGTTCATAAAAAGGTGGTTTCTACGCATAATAGGCTTCTGTGAGACCACACAGAAGGTCTGCTTCCCACAAACCTCATCCAACCACTCTTTCCTCGAACAACCTGTTCAGCCCATTTTCTTTTTCTAGAATATAGGCTCCAAGGAAGGTAAGAGCTTTGGCCCATTCGACATTTGTATAGTCTGAAACCACGGAAGCAAATACATCAGTAAGCTCCTCTTTCTTTGTTCACTTATATTTTTAGATTTTTTAAGTAAACAAAGAATAATCCTTTTATTTCTCAGTATTTATGGAATCAAATGGATAGCAATGGGAATTTGATCTGAACATAAATGTATATTTAGGGAATGACTAAATAATTGTATAAACTTGAAGAATGCTTTCATGAAGGATTTGGGAAATTTTTCCAAGACTCACCCCAACTTCAAGCCATTAGAATTTTGAAATTTTTATATTAGTAAACTTACATTTAGTCAGAAGGCTGTGAGTAGAGAATAGAAATTCTCCTTATTTCTCCTTAATTCTGTTAAAGAGTTTCCTAAATTCATGGTGCACTTTCCTGCCTCAATAAGTGAAATCTTTAAAAATGACTGCTTTTTAATTTTTTTTATTGTTGTTGTTAATGCTCTTGTAAGACCTCAAAGTTTATACCAGGAACATCAATTATTACTCTACAGTGGCAAGACAGTGTGGCAATATAGTTAGATCCTCAAGCAATAAAATCAGACCTTGGTTTGGGTCCTTGCTATGCCTCTTACTATCAAGTGGTCATGGGAAGATAAACTTAACCCCTCTGGGCTTTTGTTCTTTCACTAGCAAAAATATATCTTATAACAGTGTTTATTTTATTTATTCTTATGAAGATTAAATGAGATTATGTTAAGCGCTTAGCCAAACATCTGGCATAATAGTGTTTACTGAATGTTAGCTAATTTTTATTAGTATTGCAGCAGGAGGTAAGCATGGAGAGCCTCCAAAAAGTTATTTTAACTAAGTTTTTCATATAAATTTACTTATTGATATTTACCTCTTTGATTTCATTAAAAATGGGGAATGTAGGAGCCATTACAGAGCAACCAAATCATCAAATATGCCAGTGAATTATTTTCACTACTCTCACAACAGCTATATAGAATCAAAAGTAGGAAAGCATTCAATAATCATCTTGTTAGAAGTTACTCCAGATATATGCAGTAAACTTGGACTTAAAAATCACCAATGAAGAATTCTGCATTAAAGCAATTTTTCTTGGATCTAATCGAAAACCCTTTGGCTAGTATTGAAAATAACTTTCTCTTTAATCTTTGATGATGAAGAACCACTAATCTCCATGATTGTTTTAATAACCTCTGACAGAGCCAAAATTTCATCACAGAATTGTGGGCATCAAATCTAGAAATGGTGTTACAGATTTGCTAGTCCAAAGAGCTCATTTTGAAGATAAAAATATGAAGTTGTCATGAGAATTAATGGCCCGAAGTCGTGAAAATAGTGAATGGCAGATGGCCTGGAACCAAAGCCGCCTGGCTCCCAGTCCATTGCTTCTGCCATGAAATAATTCTGTGAAGCACTGGATCTGTGATAAACATTACTAGTTGTATAAGTTTGTGTTCTCCTGATAAGGAATTCTCAGACGAGAACTTGAATACAAATAGCTTATATGGCAAGTGATCCTAAGAAGCCCAAGTAAGTGGGGAGACTGGGAAGGGAAAGAAGCCAATAAACTATGTGCTATTGAGTTAGTTACTCTGTGAACAACTGGAGTTCAATCCTGGTGGAAACCTTGAATGAAACCATTTAGAAAGCACCTCAGAATTTTCCCACTGAAGGATCGGATGGTTGAGGCATTTATCCACTGACCTCCTATCCCCCATTTGTTGAATATTAGCCTCAAGCACTTTAACTTCATCACCTTCCCAGGCTGTACTTTTGTGTGGATTGAGCAGCCTTCCAATGCTTTGGAGATAGTACTAAGACGCAAAAACTGAGGGACACTACAGAGTGCTTGAGATGGAATGAACTGTTTACTACAGCTGCACTGAAATGAGATGGGCTGAGGGTATTTTGTGTGGGACAAGTGTCTACTATACTACTTTTCACCAATATCTAGCTATCTTCTCCTTCTGACCACAGAAGGGAAAGAGTCAATTTCTTAGCTATTGTGCAGTAGAGTTATATGAAAATAAAATGCAGACAATAATATTCTGTCACTTCTGGTCAAAGGTAATTAAAAGGTCATATGCAATTCTCCACTACCTCTCCTGCCCTGCTATAGCAATCATGAAATGGGCCTTGTAATGACAAGGACAAAGACAAATGCACCCTGTATTCCAGAATAATCATATGGGGGACAGCTACCTTGAGGAGTCACCTGGGACCCACAGCACACTCTGTCAAAATAAGAAACTTTTGTTGTGTTAAGCCACTGATATTTGGGATCTTGCTTATTACTGCAATATACTTAGGCTATTCTATCTAATATAGGCTCTGCCATCTGCAAGTCATATATCTTAAAATATTTCTGAAGTTGTAAGGATGTGCCATAGTAAAACACCCCATGTTATCTTAACTGTTCTTTATGATTATGACCATGTTTTTCCAGAGGCTGGTCAAGATTAGAGCTGAAATTTGTGATCAGGGTAAAAAGCTAAGCTTATGTGGAGACTGGATATATATGTATTCTGGACCTTGTTCTCACATACTCTAACTATTACGATAACAAGCTTCAGTCAAACTATAGATGAACTGAGAAAACTGCCCTCCTGTGGTTGCAATACTTGCATCCATGCCAGAACTTCCATAGAGTAATTTTTTTTAAATGTTCTAACACTATTTCATTTATCTATCCATCAAAAGCCCCTGCTTTTGAAATATCACGATAGGCTATGCCTTTTCAAGCCACTTCCCTGATGAGAAAATTTAGCACAGCTTTGTCAGCCAGAATTCAAACTGTTCAGACACTGTTGGTCAAGTTATAGAGATGCTATAGTTATTACCCTACTGATTTTCCTTTACATCATTCTCTTTTATCCTTCTTTTGAAGGAAAACATACTTCCATGGATTGAGAGTCATATCTTTAAGGGTTTCCAGAGACATATTCACAGCAGAGAGGCTTAACCCCCAAACTCCTGGTCTGGGATTCATTCTGTAACATCTGTTATATTCACTTACGGACTTTACCAACTCAAGTGTGATGGTTTCTGTTCTTATCACAGTGTATAACTCTGATCAAACCCCTGAATCTACATTTTCTTCACAGGTCAGGCTTTGTTTACCTATAATTACTCTTTCTCTGAACTGTTTTTGAATTTTCTATTTCTACACAGCACCGACACTGATGCAACAAATATTCTCTACAAATGATGCAGAAATAGAACATCTCTTGAGCATTTTACTACCATTCAGGTATCAAGAGCTTTCCCAGGTAGCTGGATATTATGCCTTGTCCCAGTAGTTTTTGGTAAAGAAATTCCAATGCATACTTGCAAATGTAATGCAGAAACATCACAGTGTTTTGTACTGGAAGATGAACATGAGTGAGCATGAGATAGGAGCATGAGTATGTTATTCCACAGCTGATCTCTCGGTTCCCATGGTACTCTAATATTGTGAGCATCTTGCCATGCTAAGTGTGGTTCCACAATTAAAATATATGCATTTTGTTTTGGTATACTATTGTTCCTAAACAATAGAGTGCATTTCTTTGTCTCTCATTTACTCTCAAGTGTAAATTGGCACATTTATTGCAGTCCTTTAGCTACATGAGCATGACCATTCCCATTGGGCAAGGCAAAGAAATAATGTGCAATTCTTAGACTTCCTTCAAAATTATCTAGTATTTTGGGGACTAGAGGTGTTTAATTCATGTTTTTTCTTATGTTGTAATTAAGATAACTTTAGTTTCTTCCCCACTTCACCCCAACCCCCAATGTTTCATATAATTGCTGTGCTTTGAGATCCCATTTTATCCTCTAAAAATTTGAGTCATCTCACAAAGGAACTACTAACACGATTGTTAAAATAAAATGGAGAAACACTGTATAATAACATGGCAAGGGTCAGGGAGAGGGAGCAGGGGAAATCATGCAACCATTTTTGTTTAATTATAATGCTTTAATTTCTTATTCAGTCACTGAATGTCTGTTATGTGTGACATACAATTCTAGACATGTGACATGGAGTTATATGAAGATAGAAGATAATATAGTATGAAATAAGATATATAGACAGATATAGATATATATGCATGTATGTAGATGGATGGATAGACAGACAAATATTGATGCAACAGGAATGAGCTTTTAGAGAAACTTCCAAATTTCCATTCGAGTTGTGCCTCAACATATAAATAGCATCTCATCAGATCTAGATAGGAAGGTAACGAAGTATTTCAGGCAAAAGAAAAATAGCATGAGCAAAAAGTATCAAGGTGGCAAAATGAATGTAAATACTTCAAGTTGGCTAGGGCATATAATTCATAAAAGAGAACAGTGCTTGATAAAAGTAGAAAGGCGGATTCAGAGCCAGATCACAGAGGGCAATGAATGAAAGACTGAGGAATTTTGACTTAATTCAGTAGGTTATGGTATGCCACTGATAATTTTTGAACTGGAAAGGCATATGATGAGGCTGTGCTTTAGGGAGATTAACCTGGCAGCAGTGTGCATAATGGATTAGAGGTAGGAATGTTGGTAGAGGAGAATCATTATAAACTAAAGTGAAGACACATCACACAAACACAGACACACACACACATTTACCAACACATACTTAATTACATACATTCAGTAACAAAGGAAAAATCACATTTTTAAAATATTGTGACTTTGGGGGTCCACTATTCCACTCAAAAAACTTACACGCTGGAGTGAGCATGAGATAGGAGCATGAGTATGTTATTCCACAGCTGATCTCTCGGTTCCCATGGTACTCTAATATTGTGAGCATCTTGCCATGCTAAGTGTGGTTCCACAATTAAAATATATGCATTTTGTTTTGGTATACTATTGTTCCTAAACTCAAGCCAACTACTTTATCTACTGCTGAAAAGAAGAGTTATCTATTTCAAACCTACAGAAACTATTGTCTGCACTGAATCATTATGATACAATGTCATTTTCCTAAGTGATACCTTCCTAAGAGTTTTGCACTGATGTTTAAACTCTAAACTCTATAAAAATTGTGGCCTGTAATCCCAACACTTTGGGAGGTCAAGGCAAGGGGATAACTTGAGGTTAGGAGCTTGAAACTAGACCTCAGCGAGACCCTGTCTCTACAAAAATAACAAATTAGTCTACTATGGTAGTGCACATCTGTAATCCCAGGGAGCCTGATGTGGGAGGATTATTTCAGCCCAGGAATTCAAGGCTGCAGTGAGCTATGATGGTGCCACTGTACTGCAGCCCAGGTGAAAGAGTGAGACCCTATCTCAAAAAAAATATTGTGAAGGAGGCAGAGCAAAATGGTGGAATAGAAGGCTCTAATGATTGTCTCCTCCACAAGGACATCAAGTTAACAACATCTACAGGAAAAAAACACTTAATAAGAACGAAAAATCAGGTGTGCACACATAATACCCGTTTTTAACTTTGTATCACTGAAAGAGGCACTGAAGAGATAGAAAAAATCAGTCTTAAATTGCTGATGCTACCCCTCCCTGACCCTGGCAGCAGCAGTATGGTGAAAAAAGTATCTCTGGGAACAGAAAGAGGGAGAACAAAGCAAATGTGAGGCATTGAACTCAGTGCTGTCCTGTTAGAGCAGAAAGGAAAACCAGCCCAAACTTAGCTGATGCCCACCCACAGAGGGAGAATATAAACCAGCCCTAGCCAGAGGGGAATCCCAGATCCCAGTGATAAATACTTGATTTCCCACAAACTTTGCCATAGATGGTGACCGTGCTATCTCCAAGTAAACTTGAAAGGCAGGACAGGCCATAAGGACTGCAACACTTAAGCAAGTCCTAATCTCCAAGTAAACTTGAAAGGCAGGACAGGCCATAAGGACTGCAACACTTAAGCAAGTCCTAGTGCTGAACTAGGCCCAGAGACAGTGGACTGGGGGTACAGAGGGGAACATGACATACTGAGACACCAGCTGAGGCAGCCAAGGGAGTGTTGACATCATCCCTCCCTTTACCTCAGGCTGCACAGCTTGGGGGCTAAAAGAGGGAGCCCTTCCTTCAGCTTGAGGAGAAGAGAGGGAAGAGTGGGGAGGACTTTATCTTGCACCTTAGATACTAGCTCAGCAACAACAGGGTAGGGCACCATTAAGAGTCGTGAGGTCCCCTTTCCAGAACCTAGCTTCTAGATGACATTTCTACACACACTCTGGGCCAGAAGGATAGATACCCACTGCCTTGAAGAAAAGGGCCTTGTCCTGGAAGCCTTCATCACCTGCTAAATAAAGAGCCCTTGGGACCTGAATAACCAGCAGCCATACCCAGGTACTACATCAAGGGCTTTGGGTGAGCCTCTGAGACTTTCTGGCTTCAGGTGAGACTCAGCACATTACCACCTGTGGTGGCTACGGGGTGAAACTCCTACTGCTTGGGAAAAGCAGGGGGAAAAGTAAAGGACACTTAGTCTTGCACCTTAGATACCAGCACGGGCACAGAGGGGTAGATCACCAGGCAGGCTCATGGGGTCCCTGACTTCAAGACCTGACTCTTGGATGGCATTTCTGGACCTTCTTTGGGCCAGAGGGGAGTCTACTGCCCTGAAGGGTGAGTCCCAGGCCAGGTAGAATTCACCAGAAGCTCACTTAAAATCCCTTGGGCCTTAAGGGAGCATTGGCAGTAGTCTGGCAGTACTTCTCATGGCCTGGGGTGGTGGTGGCTATGTGGTGAGGCTCCTTTGCCTTTGGAAAGGGGAGGTAAGAGTGAAAATGCCTACATTCCATCATTTGACTACCAACTTAACTGCAATACAATAGAACATCAGGTAGGTGTCTAAGGTTTTTGACTCTAGTCCCTGACTCTCGCCCAGCACCTCTGGACCCACCTGGGGCTGGGGAGACCTTGCTGCCCTGAAGAGAAGGACACAGGCCTGCCTGGCTTTCCTGCCAGCTGATTATAGATTATAGAGCCCCAAGGCCTAGAGCAAACATAGGCAGTTGCCATGGAGTGGTTACAGCAGACCTTGGGAGAGACCTTGTGCTGTGTTGGCTTCAGGTCTGACCCAGCACAGTCACAGTGGTGGTGGTCACTCCACCCCCAGCTTTAGGTGGCTCAGAAAAAAGAGACTCTGTTTCAGAGAAAGTAAGGGAAGAGAGCAAGAGTCTCTGCCTGGTAATCCAGAGAATTCTTCAGGATCTTGTCTAAGACTGTCAAGGCAATATTTCTACAAGTCTGCAAGAACCACAGTGTTACTGAGCTAGGGTGGCCCCTAAAGCAGATACAACTTAGATCACAACACCAAACTCCTTTCAAATACATGGAAACCCTTCCCAAGAACGATGAATATATACATATAAGCTCAGAGTGAAGACCACAATAAATACCTAACTCTTCAATGTCCAGACACTGAAGAGTATTTACTAGCATTAACACCATATAGAAAAACATGACCTCACCAAATGAACTCGATATGGCACCAGGGACTAATCCTGGAGAAACAGAGACATGTAACCTTTCACACAGTGTATTCAAAATAGCTGTATTGAAGATGCTCAAAGAAATTCAAGATAACAAAGAGAAGGAATTCAAAATTCTATCAGAAAAATTTAACAAAGAGAGTGAAATAATGAAAAAGAATCAGGCAGAAATTCTGGTGCTGAAAAATGCAGTTGGCATAGTGAAGAATGCAACAGAATCTTTTAATAGCATAATGGATAAAGCAGAAGAAAGAATTAGTGAACTTGAAGACAGGCTATTTGAAAATACACAGTCAGGAGAGACAAAAATAAAAGAATAAAAAACAATCAAGTGTGTCTACAGGATCTAGAAAATAGCCTTAAAAGGGAAAATCTAAGAGGTATTGGCCTTAAAGTTACACAAATCAATCAAGACGAGACATTATATCAACAGAATAAAGGAAAAAACCATATGATCATTTCAGTTGATACTGAAAAAGCACTTCACACATTTCAACAGGACTTCATGATAAAAACTCTCAAAAAAGCAGGGTACAGAAAGAAAATAAGCCATATAGGACAAATCCACAGTTAGTGTCATACTAAATGGCAGAAAAGTGAAAGCATTTCTCTAAGATCTGGAACATGACAAGGATGCCCACTGTTATCACTGTTATTCAACATAGTATTGGAAGTCAGACAAGAAAAGGAACTAAAAGACATCCAAATTGGAATGGAAGATTTCAAATTAGCCCTGTTTGCAGATTATATAATCTTATATTCAGAAACACATAAAAACTCCAAAATAAAACAATTACAACTGATAAAGAAATTCAGTAAAGTTGCAGGATACACAATCAACATACAAAATACACTTGCAATTCTATATGCCAACAGTGAACAATGTGAAAAAGAAATCAAAAAGTAATTTCATTCATAATAGCCACACATAAAATTGATTACCTAGGAAGTAATCAAAGGAGTGAAAAATATCCATAATGAAAACTATCAAACTGATTAAAGAAATCAAAGAGAACATGAAAAAGGATAAATATTCTATGTTCACAGATTGGAAGAATCAATATTGTTAAAAATGTCCACACTACACAATGTAATCTACAGATTCAATGCAATCCTTATCAAAATACAAATGACATTCTCAACAGAAATACAAAAAACAGTCCTGATATTTATATGGAATCACAGAAGACCAAGAATAGCCAAAGCTGACCTAAGCATAAAGAACAAAATACTAGAGGAATCCCAATACCTGACTTCAAATTATACTACGGAGCTATAGCAACCAAAATGGCATGATACTGGCATAATGTTGCGGGAAGTCAGGGACCCCAAATGGAGGGACCAGCTGAAGCCATGGCAGAAGAACGTGGATTGTGAAGATTTCATGGACATTTATTAGTTCCCCAAATTAATACTTTTATAATTTCTCATGCCTGTCTTTACTGCAATCTCCAAACATAAATTGTGAAGATTTCATGGACACTTATCACTTCCCCAATCAATACCCTGGTGATTTCCTATGCCTGTCTTTACTTTAATCTCTTAATCCTGTCAGCTGAGGAGGATGTATGTCACCTCAGGACCCTGTAATAATTGCATTAACTGCACAAATTGTACAGCATGTGTGTTTGAGCAATATGAAACCTGGGCACCTTGAAAAAAGAACAGGATAGGCCGGGCGCGGTGGCTCACGCTTGTAATCCCAGCACTTTGGGAGGCCGAGGCGGGCGGATCACAAGGTCAGGAGATCGAGACCACGGTGAAACCCCGTCTCTACTAAAAATACAAAAAAATTAGCCGGGCGTGGTGGCGGGCGCCTGTAGTCCCAGCTACTCAGAGAGGCTGAGGCAGGAGAATGGCATGAACCCGGGAGGCGGAGCTTGCAGTGAGCCGAGATTGTGCCACTGCACTCCAGCCTGGGCGACAGAGCGAGACTCCGTCTCAAAAAAAAAAAAAAAGAAAGAAAAAAGAACAGGATAACAGCAATTGTTCAGGGAATAAGAGAGATAACCTTAAACTCTGACTGCTGGTGAGCTGGGTGGAACAGAGCCATATTCCTCTTCCTTCAAAAGCAAATGGGAGAAATACTGCTGAATTCTTTTTCTCAGCAAGGAAAGAGAATATGCGCCTGGAAGTATCCCTGGGAAAGAGAATATGCGCCTGGAGGTACAGGCCTATAAATGCCCCCCCGAGGTGTGCCTGTCTCTTATGGTTGAGGCTGCAGGGGTGAAATAGACCCCAGTCTCCCATAGCACTCCCAGGTTTATTAGGAAGAGGAAATTCCCACCTAATAATTTTGGTCAGAGGATTGCTCTCAAAATCCTGTCTCCTAATAAGATGTTATCAATGACAATGGTGCCCGAAACTTCATTAGCAATTTTAATTTCGCCTGGGTCCTGTGGTCCTGTGATCTCGCCCTGCCTCCACTTGCCTTGTGATATTCTATTACCTTGTAAAGTACTTGATGTCTGTGACCCACATCTATTTGCACACTCCCTCCCCTTTTGAAAATCCCTAATAAAAACTTGCTGGTTTTTGCAGCTTGTGGGGCATCAAGGAACCTACTGACATGTGGTGTCTTCCCCAGATACCCAACTTTAAAATTTCTCTCTTTTGTACTCTGTCCCTTTATTTCTCAAGCTGGCCGATGCTTAAGGAAAATAGAAAAGAACCTATGTGAATATCGCGGCAGATTCCCCGATAATAAAACCAGGCACGTAGACAAATGAAGCAGAATAGAGCATCCATAAATGCACACACCTAAAATGAACTCATTTTTGACAATAGTGCCAGGAAAAGGAAAGGGTGGTCCCTTCAATAACTGGTGCTGGGAAAACTGGATATCAATGCACAGAAGAATGAAACTATACTGCTATTTCTTGGTATCTACAAAAAAACAAATCAAAATGGATTAAATACTTAAATCTAAGACCTCAAACTATAAAACTACTACAAGAAAACTTTGCAGAATCTCTCTAGGACATTGGTCTGGGCAAAAATTTATTGAGTAATACCCCATCAGCACAGGCGACCAAAGCAAATATGGACAAATCGGATCACATCAAATTAAAAAGATTCTGCACAGCAAAGGATACAGTCATCAAAGTGAAGAGACAACCGACAGAATGGGGGAAATATTTGCAAACTACCCTTCTGATGGGAAGTTAATAATCAGAATACATAAGGAGTTCAAAAGACTCCAAAATAAAAAAAAATCTAATAATCCCATCAAAAGATGGGCAAATAATTTGAATAGACATGTCTAAAAAGAAGACATACAAATGACAAACAGCCATATGAAAAGGTGTTCAACATCATTGATCATGAGAGAAATTCAAATAAAAACTAGAGTGGGATATCACCTCACCTCCGTTAAAATGGCTTATATCCCAAAGACAGACAATCACAAATGCTGGCTAGGATGTGGAGAAATGGGAATCCTCGTACACTGTTGGTGGGAATGTAAATTAGTACAACCACTATGGAGAACAGTCTGGAGGTCCTTCAACAGACTAAAAATTGAGCTACTATATGATCCAGCAATCCCACTGCTGAGTATATACCCCCCCAAAAGGAAATCAGTATATGAAAGAGATATCTGCAATCCTATGTTTGTTGCAGTACTGCTTACAATAGCGAAGACTTGGAAGCAAACTAAGTGTCCACTAACAGATGAATTGATAAAGAATATGTGGTACATAAACACAATGGAGTATTATTTGGCTATAGAAAAGAATGAGGTCCAGTCATTTGCAACAACATGGATGGAACTGGAGATCACTATGTTAAGTGAAGTAATCCATGCACAGAAAGACAAACATCTCATGTTCTCACTTATTTGTGGCAACTAAAAATCAAATCAATTTAACTCATAAGCAGAGAAGTAGAAGGATGGTTACCAGAGGCTTGGAAGGGTAGTGCAGTGTTGGGAAGGTTAATAGGTACAAAATAGAATAACTGAATATGACCTATTATTTGATAGCACAATAGGGTGACTGTAATCAATACTAACTTTATTGTACATTTTAAAATAATGAGTGTAATTGGATTGTTTGTAACTCAAAGTATAAATGCTTGAGGGGATGGATACCTCATTCTCCACGTTGTACTTATTTCCTATTGTACACCTGTATCAAATTATCTCATGTACCTCATAAATATGCCTACTATGTACCCACAAAAATTAAAAATTAAAATTAAAATTAAAAAGTTTTAAAATTTGTGATGTTAGTGTATTTTTATAACCCAAGTGAGATGTAATGGATCTTTGAATGAGCCTGGTAGTAGAAAAGGAGTTACCAAAATGATTTCTATATCAGAAATATAATCTACAGTAGCCCTTTAGCTGATTGCTAACTCCTAAATTTGAGGTCTGGGCAACAGGATTAATGTAAAAATATAAAATTTGGCAGAAAAAGCTGATTGGGTCAGCAGTTGGGGAGATAAGAAATAATGAGATGAGTCTTGGACAAATTGAGTTTGAAAACTTAATAAGCCATCTAGATTTCTAACGTAAAGTTAAAATCATGGACTTAGACCTAGGCCGGGTGGTTTTCAAACTTTGTTGCATATTGGAATCACCTGGGGGTATTTAAAAAATAATAATCTCTGGTTCCTATCCACAGACATTATTTAATTAGTATTGTGTGCATGTTTGGCATTGGGAGTTTTACAAGTTCCGTAAGTGATCCTAGTATGTATCAACTTTTGGAAACCACTTACCAAGGCAGAGAAATAGAGATTAAAGATGAAAACTTAGACTAATACACAGAGAGATAATGACTGAAGCTACTAGGGTTTTGACAATTACTTAGCAGGTATAATAAGATAATAATAGGGAGCAGATCCTTGAAAGACTCCTGTCCACTCATTGGCTATGAGAAAATAGTAGATGATTGACAACTGGGGTTAAGGATGCAGCCTCTGGCCACAGAAAGAATAAAACTACCAAAGTAATATCCAGGAGCCCATATCACAAATAATAATAACAATAATAACCTCTGTTTGTCAAATTCTGCATTTATTACTCTACATCATCATTATCACCATCATAAGCAGTAGCAGCATTACCAGCATCATCATAATTATTATTATCCACAGTCACTGAATGATTATATGCACTATGCACTGTTTCGGGCAACTTAAACATATTATTTTATTTAATTCGCACAACAATCCTATGAGGTCTTCATTTTATAAATAATAAAAGTGGGAGAGATTAAGGAACTTGCCTAAGGTCACGTATTGGCAGAACCAGGCTTGAATCCAGAAATATCTGACTATAGAGCCTGAAATATGCACCCATTCCATGTTCCTACCAGTTCAGGTAATTACCTTTAGTAATAAAAGAAAACAAGTTGTTATCGACTTTCCAACATAACTTCATATACATCTTTCACTTGATTCATTCAGAGAGGGTATTAGTGGCCTAGTTTTATGGAAGAGAAAGCTAACACAGACAGTGATTACATAACTTTCTTAAGGTAACACAATTTTATCGGTGGAGCGTGAATTATGTTAACACAAATGTACAGAGTTTATCAACTGTCTACCTGAAATAATTCCATGTCCTACCATCTCTCCCTGACTTAATTAGATGACTATCATCTGTCCTCCCTACGCACTCTGTGTTTTTCGTTAACAGAACTTACCATACTGCATTGTAATTGGTTTATTAACGGTATCCCTCATTAGACTATGAGCTTAGTAAGAATTTTGCCTCTCTTGGCCTCAGAAATAACACCACACATCTACAATCATCTGATCTTTGACAAACCTGACAAAAACAAGAAATGGGGAAAGGATTCCCTATTTAATAAATGGTGCTGCAAAAACTGGCTAGCCATATGTAGAAAGCTGAAATTGGATCCCTTCCTTACACCTTATACAAAAATTAATTCAAGATGGATTAAAGACTTAAATTTAAGACCTAAAACCATAAAAACCCTAGAAGAAAACCTAGGCAATACCATTCAAGACATAGGCATGGGCAAAGACTTCATGACTAAAACACCAAAAGCAATTGCAACAAAAGCCAAAATTGACAAATGGGATCTACTTAAATTAAGGAGCTTCTGCACAGCAAAAGAAACTTATCATCAGAGTGAACAGGCAACCTACAGAATGGGAGAAAATTTTTGCAATCTACCCATCTGACAAAGGGCTAATATCCAGAATCTACAAAGAACTTTAATTTACAAGAAAAAAAACAAGCAAACCCGCCAAAAAGTGGGCAAAGGATATGAATAGACACCTCTCAAAAGAAGATATTTATGCAGCCAACAGATGCATGGTCATCATCACTGGTCATCAGAGAAATGCAAATCAAAACCACAATTAGATACCATCTCATGCCAGTTAGAATGCCAATCATTAAAAAGTCAGGAAATAAGAGATGCTGGAGAGGATGTGGAGAAATAGGAATGCTTTTACACTGTTGGTGGGGTGTAAATTAGTTCAACCATTGTGGAAGACAGTGTGGCGATTCCTCAAGGATCTAGAACTAGAAATACCATTTGACCCTGTGATCCCATTACTGGGTATATACCCAAAGGATTATACATCATTCTACTATAAAGACATATGCACATGTATGTTTATTGCGGCACTATTCACAATAGCAAAGACTTGGAACCAACCCAAATGTCCATCAATGATAGATTGGATTAAGAAAATATATACACCATGGAATATTATGCAGCCATTAAAAAGGATTAGCTCATGTCCTTTACAGGGACATGGAGGAAGCTGGAAACCATCATTCTCAGCAAACTATCACAAGGACAGAAAACCAAACACTACATGTTCTCACTCACAGATGGGAGTTGAACAGTGAGAACACGTGGACACAGGGCGGGGAACATCATACACCAGAGCCTGTCAGGGGGTGGGGGGCTTGGGGAGGGATAGCATTAGGAGAAATACCTAATGTAAATGTCGAGTTGATGGGTGCAGCAAACTAACATGGCACATGTATACCTATGTAACAAACTGCACATTGTACACATGTACCCTAGAACTTAAAGTATAATTTAAAAAAAAACAAATATTATTCCTACACAATAAAAAAAAGAATTTTGCCTCTCTTATTTGCTGTTGTATACAGAGCCTTTGAACTGTACCTAGCATCTAGTAGGCACACACAAAAAAAATTGCTTGAAGTAAATGTAATTTGCTGAATGTGCTCTAGGTGACTTTTAGTGAATAGCTATTAATAGATGAGACAAATAGTTGTCCTATATCTAGACAAGTTTAAAACTGATTGGGCATTAATTACTCTATGCATTACAGTAGTCATCAAAAAAGTTGCAACAAAGAAAAATAAGGCTGTTGTGTGCAGCCACAGAATTTTCTAGACTCTGCCTCACAAATCTGAAAAGCTTCGACTGTTTTAAAGCTCAGCCTCATATAACTGAATAGCACAAATGGATAAAACAACTATATAACATTGATGAAAGAAATTAAAGACACAAATAAATAGAAAGACATCCCATGTTCATGGATTGAAAGGTTTAATATTGTTTAAAATGTTCATACTACCACCAAATGTGATATAAAGATTCAATGCAATTCTTATAAAAATCCCATTGGCTTTTCTTAATTTCTTTTTTTTTTTTTTTCCAGAATAGATTTTAAAAACCCTAAAATTCATATGTAACCACAAACTACCATGAATAGCTATAATGGTTAATATTTGCATCCTTCAATCCAATCAAGTTGACAAGTATTGTTCCTGGGTGTGTCTGTGAGGGTTTTGCCAAAGGAGATTAACATTTGAGTCAGTGGACTGGGAAAGACAGACCCACCCTCAATCTGGGTGAGCACCATCTAATCAGCTGTCAACGTAGCTAAAATAAAAAGTAGGCAGAACGTGGAAGGAGAACTGGCTGAGTCTTCCAGCCTGCATCTTTCTCCCAAGCTGGATGCTTCCTGCCCTCGAACATAAGACTCCAAGTTCTTCAGCTTTTAGGCTTTTGGACCTTCAACCACAGACTGAAGGCTGGCTGTGCTGTCTGTGTCCCTACTTTTGAAGTTTTGGGACTCAGACTGGCTTTCTTGCTCCTCAGCTTGCAGACAGCCTATTGTGGGACTTCACCTTGTAATCATGTGAGTCAATACTCTTTAATAAACTCCCTTTATGTATTTACATCTATCCTATTAGTACTGTCCCTCTAGAGAATCCTGACTAATACAATAGCCAAAGAAACCTTGAGAAAATAGAACAAAACAGGAGGCACAACACTTGCTGATTTCAAAACATATTATAAGGCTACAGTAATTAAAATAGTATGGTACTGGCATGAAGATGGGCATACAAAACAGTGGAATGCACCAGAACAGAGAGACCAGAGATAAATCCACACACACACAATCAACTAATCATTGACTAGAGTGCCAAGACATAAGGGGAGAATAGTCTCCTTAAATGATGTTGGAGAGACTGTATATCATCCCAGTGCAAAAGAATGAAATTGGACCCTTATCTTACATTGTACTCAAAAATCAACTCAAAATGGACTGAAGACTTAAATGTAAGAGTAAAAAATCTAAAACACCTGGAAGAAAACATAGGGAAAAAGCTCCTTGACACTGGACTTGACAATGATTTCAAGGTTGTAACACCAAAAGCACAGGAAACAAGAGCCAAAATAGACCAGTGGGATTACATCCAACTACAAAGTTTTTGCACAGCAAACAACAGAGTGAAAAAGCAATGTGTAGAATGGGAGAAAATATTTGCAAACCATAAATCAGATAAGGGGTTAATTTCTAAAATACATAAATAAGGAACTCAAACAACTCAATAGCAAAACAAAAAAAAAACCCTAATAACCTGACTAAAAAATGGCCAAAGAATTTGAATAAACATTTTTTCAAATAAGACATACAAATAGCCAACCGGTACATGAAAAGATATTCAAGTCACTAATTATTAGGGAAATGCAAATCAAAACTACAATGAGATATTACCTCAAACCTGGTAGGATAGCTATTATTAAAAAAAAAAAAAAACAAAGAACACAAAAGACAACAAGTGTTGGTGAGGATGTGGAGAGATAGGAACCCTAAAACACTGTTGATCAGAATGCAAAATTGTGCAGCAGCTCTGGAAAACAGTATAGAGGTTCTTAAAAATGTGAAAATAGAACTACCATATGATTTAGCAATCCCGCCTCTGGATATTTATCTAAAATAATTAAAATCAGAATTTCAAAGTGATATTAGCACTCATCATGTTTAGCGCAGCACTATTCACAACAGCCAAGATACAGAAACAACCTAAATGTCCACTGACGGATGAATGGATGAGAAAAACATGAGATACACACACACACACACACACACACACAATGGAATACTATTCAGCTTTGAAAAAGAAGGGAATTCTGAAATATGTGACAACATGGATAAGCTTTGAGGACATTATACTAAGTGAAATAAACCACTCAGATAAGGAAAAATATTGCATAATATCACTTACATGAGGTATTTAAAATAGTCAAACACATAGAAGCAGAGAGATAAACAGTAGTGGCCAGGGATAGGGGAAAGGGGGCGATAGAGAACTGCTAATCAATGGGTTTAAAGTTTTGGTAATACAAGAAAAGTCACTTCTAGAGACCTTCTGTACAACTTTGTGCCGACAGTTAACAATATTAAATTGTACGCTCTAAAATCTGTTAAGAGTATAGATCCATGTTAAGTGTTAAATTTAAATTTTGAGACAGAGTTCGTCTGTCACCAGGTGATTCAGTGGGCAATTCGGTCATGTTCCACCTCCGGTTCAGTCTTCCCTGCCTCAGCCTGTGGTCTCGATCTCCTGACCTCATGATTCGCCCGCCTCGGCCTCCCAAAGTGCTGGGATTACAAGCGTGAGCCACCGCGCCCGGCCAAAATTTAAAATTTTTAAAAAGACCCAGCAAGACTAGTAATAAAGCCAAAGTTAAAGATTGACATCTCAAGTGAGAACTTGACTTCATTCTCCATTAGCTACTTTTGTTGAGAGTGTATGAGGAAGAGGAATATAGTTTCAAATTGGGCTTATTCTGAGTTCAGCCTAAAACAGAGCCTGGAGGGTTTCATATTTTTGAGTTTGACTAATTCCCTGATGTTAACTAGTTTTCTAATTATTTGCTTCTTTCTCCTCAAAACACAGAGAACATTCATAAGAAAATGAGATAACAAAATTTCTATTTGGTTTGACTGCATAGGGGATTCAATATATAGACAACATGGACCCTGCCCTTGAGGAGATTCCAACTGAGATATAGAAATTGGTTTGACACAAAACTAAAATTAACCATTTAAGAATGATGAGAACAGTTATATAAAGGTGCAAACTATGTGCATAAATGCACCAGGGGAAAGTCAAGTATCAGAAAGATCAGAGTGGGGACAAGAAAAAAACCCTTTATGTGGGCAGAATCACAAACAAAGTAGGTTGAGCTAGGGACAAGAATTGGAGCTCACCCAAGCTAAGGCATGCAGAACCACCCATCCCAAATCCTATTACTATCTGTTTTAAGGCTGCTTTTAAAAAGAAACGGGGAAGAAATAAAAAGTTTTAGCCTTAATATAAAATTAGCAAAATTAACGAAACTGTAGGCCCAGGAACTGTCATGTGTGGGCTTATGAAACAACATGATTTCAGAAAGAGTTCAAGTTCTGTGATTTACTTTGCTGGATCAGAGAAATTTCTCTGAATTCCTAATTCTATACTTTGTCGCCAGCACACCCACCAGTCTGCAGTACTTGGTTTATGCTAAGCGAAAAAGAAAATTAACTCCTAGAAATTTTGCAAAATCCATTTTTAATATTGAATCTGTACATGTCATGATAGATTAAAAATAACAGAAATATTTGTTCCATTTTTCAGCATTTGCAAAACAGACCCATTAGGAAATGAAAGAGCAAGGAGATGTCCATGGAAGTATAGAAAGATTTGGAGCACAGATTTCAGAGGGCTCAAAGTAGGAAATCAGGCAAGTGACTCATCATTTCAAGGCCTTAATAGAAAATGATAAATTGGGGCAATTTTCTGCATAATCTGAAGTACCCTACTGAAGGTACCTGAACCAGAAATCTAGGAACAAAGGCACTTGTTTCCACTTAAAGCAACTGCAAAATGACTGGCTGGCAAAACACAAGTTGCTAGGACATCTTTTACCACTCGTAAAGGGACAGTTGTTGAGCTCTTACTTTGTCTTTGCGAAAGAAGCAGAAACACTCTTCTCCGTTCTATCTTAACCACCCATTCGCAAACAGATGTTAGACTTACTCCTCATTGTCATCAAAAGTTGCATCCCTCTTCAAATCACTATTTCAGACATCCCACTCTGCGATACAACTTTCTGTTCTTCCAGTTTGCTTGCTCACATAGCTTCTCTGAAACAGGTCTTCTATTTCATTAAGACCTCCTCTCCATTTTCTCTTAGTCTTTCACTCCCCTCCTGCTTTACTTTCTATTTAGATTATATCTGATGGTTCATTATCCAATCAGACTTTCAGAAAGGCTGTTAATGCTCTTTTCCTTCTTTTCTTATTTTACGCTACCAGTAAAATACCAACACTGGATGAACCCCATCACCCCCATAACTTGTGACTACAATTGAAAGTTTTATTTAATATAGAAAATTCCAGAATGAAATAAATTAGGCATTACTTATAAATTTATGAAACATTATCAACTTAGTACCAAATATTTCAGAAATCTTATGTTTCTCTAGTAAGTCGGTTCTCTGTTTCAGCAAGGACTAGATTTCATTTTTTTCTTTCTTCTAACACAACCAATTTACCTTCCACCTGCTAATATCTGTCTTGTGCATAATTGCGCCTCATATCTCACATAGAAAACAGCACTCAGGCATTATTCTATCTTCTTATACCGAATCTTCAAACCTACTTGCATCTGTGTTCGTCTTCTCCCACTGTCTTTTAGTTATAATAGAAAAGTAGCCATCATTCTATCAAAGATCAGATTTTTTGCATGTGCTATCTTATCATATCTTCTTCTCTATAGCATCTTTATAATCAGTGTCCAAAGATGTTTCATTATCTTCCATCTAAAATAAAATTTTCTTTATCACACATTCTTCCTTTCCATATCCATTCTCAACAAAAGCAAATTTCCTCAGAGTTATTTATACATTAACTCCACCTCCATGCTTTCCATTCCCTTTTCCATGGCTTCAATTCTTATCAGATCATTGAACTATCTCTTGCCTAAGTAGTCTGTTGACTTCCAGGTTGCTAAATCTAGTGGATTTCCATGTTGCTAAGCCTAGTGGACTCTTTAGTTCTCATCTTAGAGTTTTTGACATCAGTATTTGACTGAGTTAACCTCTCTACATTTAAAACTCCTTAGATTTCCTTACAATTTACTGGCTGCTTCTTCTCAGGCTCTTTATTCTGTTATAACAACTTCTTTTCTGAGCTTCAGATGGGTACAGAATATTTATGTACTTACTTGGCATTTACAGGCATACCTCAGTTTATTGTGCCCTGCTTTATTGAACTTCACAGATAATTGCATTTTTTACAAATTGAAAGTTTGTGGCAAGCCTGCACCCAGTATGTCTACTGGCACCATTTTTCCAAGAGCGTGTGCTCACTTCATATCTCTGTGTCACATTTTGGTGATGCTCACTATATTTCAAATTTTATCATTATTCTTATACCTGTTGTGGTGGAAATTGATCTTTGATATTACTTTTGTAATTGTTTTAGGGCACCATGGACCATGCCCTTATAAGACAGCTAAATGTTGTATGTGCTCTGACTATTCCACTAACCAACCATTCTTCCATCTCTCTGTGTGTTCTCAGGCCTCTCTGTTTCCTGAGACTGAACAATATTGAAATTAGGCCAATTAATAACCATGCAATGATCTCTGAGTGTGCAAAGGAAAGAAAGAGCTGCACATTTCTCACTTTAAATCAAGAGCTAGAAATGATTAAGCTTAGTGAGGAAGGCATGTCAAAAGCCAAGATAGGCTGAAAGCTACTTGAGTCAGTTAGCCAAGTTGTGAATTCAGAAGAAAATTTCTTGGAGGAAATTAAAAGTGCTACTCTCCAGTGAACACACAAATGATAAGAAAGCAAAAGAGCCTTCCTGCTAATAGGAGTACACTTTGGTGTTCTGGATAGAAGATTTTACCAGCCACAACATTCCCTTCAGCCAAAGCATAATCCAGGGCAAGGCCCTAACTCTGTTTAACTCTATGAAGGCTGAGAGAGATGAGGAAGTTGCAGAAGAAAGTTGGAAGCTAGCAGGGTTGGTTCATGAGTTTTACGGAAAGAAGTAATCTCCATAACATAAAAGCACAAGATGAAACAGAAAGTGCTGATGTAGAAGATGCAGCAAGTTATCTGTAAGTTATAGTTAAGATAATTGATGAGGATGTCTACACTAAAAACAGATTTTCAATGTAAACAATACAGCCTTCTGCGTAAAGAAAGACGATTCCGTTGAGGATTTTCATAGTTAGAGTGGAGAAGTCAATGCATGGATTCAAAGCTTCAAAGGAAGAATTCTTTTGTTAGGGGTTAATGCAGCTGGTGACTTTAAGTCGAAGCCAATGTTAACTTACCATCCTGAAAATTGTAGGGCCTTTAAGATTTATGCCAAGCCTTCTCTGCCTGTGTTCTGTAAATGGAACAACAAAGCTTGGATGATAGTACGTATGTTTCCAGTATGGTTTACCGAATATTTTAAGCCTGCCATTGAGATCTACATCTCAGTAAAAAAGACTCTTTTCAAAATATCACTGTTTATTGACAATGCACCTGTTCACCTGAGAGCTCAAATGACAAGGCGATTGGTGTTGTTTTCACATCCACTAATGCAATATTCATTCTGCAGCCCACAAATCAGAGTAATTTTGATTTTCAAGTCTTATATTTAAGACATACATTGCATGAGGCAATAGCTGCTATAGATAGTGATTCCTCTGATGGATCTGGGAAAAATACATTGAAAACCCTCTGGAAATGATTTGCATTAAGAACATTCATGATCCATAGGAAAAGATCAAAGTATCCACATTAATAAGAGTTTGAAAGAAGTAGATTCCAACCATGACTTTGATGCCTCAAGACTTCTGTGGAAGAGGTAACTGCAGATGTGGTAGAAATAGCAAGAGACCTAGAATCAGAAATGGAGCCTGAAGATGTGACTGAATTGCTGAAATCTCATGATAAAACTTGAATGGATGAGGAGTCGCTTCTTATGAATAAGCAAAGAAAGTGATTTATTCAGATGGAATCTACTCCTGAAGATACTGTGGACATTACTGAAATGAAAACAAAGAATTTAGAATACAGTTGTTCCTTGAACAACAGAAGTTTGAAGTGTACTGGTCCACTTATATGCAGGTTTTCTTCTGCCTCTGCCACCCCTGAGATAACACGATCCACACCTTCTCTTCTTTCTCCTCCTTAGTCTACTCAATGTGAAGACAACAAGCATGAAGACCTTTATTATGATCTACTTCTACTTAATAATGAATATATTTTCTTATCCTTATGATTTTCTTAATAATATTTTATTTTCACTAGCTTAGTTTATTAAAATAATACAGCATATGATACATATAGCATACAAAATACGTGTTAATCAGCTATTTATGTTATCAATAAAGCTTCTGGTCAACTGTAGGCTATTTGTAATTAAAATTTGGGAGAGTAAAAAGTATATGCAGAAAGAAGTTTACTGTGGGTAAAATGCTATCAAATGGCATTTTATGCTACAGAGAAAACCTTTGTGAAAGGAAAAGTCAATTGATGTGACAAACTTCATTGTTGTCTTATTTTTAAAAATTGTCACAGCCACCCCAGGCTTCAGCAACCACCACCCTGATCAGTCAGCAGTCATCTCCATGGAGGCATGACTCTCCACCATAAAAAAGATGACAATTCTCTGAAAGGCTCAGATGATTATCAGCATTTTTAGAAATAAAGTATTTTTAAATCGAGTTATGTATTTTGTCCCTTTTTAGAAATAATGCTATTGTACACTTAATATATTGCAGTATAGTATAAGCATAACTTTTGTATGCACTGGGAAACTAAACAAATTGTGTAACATTTTACTGCAATATTCACTTTACTGTAGTGATCTGGAACCAAATCTACACTATCTCCAAGGTATGCCTGTATTATTTCTCACAAGCATCTCAAACTCAACAGCCCAGAACTACACTCAATCTCCCTATCCCACCAAAAGAAGGCTCTCCATTTCTCAGTGTTCCTCATTCTTCTAAATCATACTGTAGCAGGACGAGCCACAGACAAAACCTCTCAGACACCGAGTTGTAGAAGGAAGGGCTTTATGCAGCTGGGAGCATCAGCAAGCTACTGCCTTAAAATCCGAGCTCCCCGAGTACACAATTTCTGTCCCTTTTAAAGGCTCACAACACTAAAGATTTTACATGAAAGGGTCGTGATTGATTTGAACAAGCAAGGGGTACGTGACAGGGGCTGCATGCACCGGTGGTCAGAGAGAAACAGAACAGGGCAGGGAGTTTCACAGTGTTCTTCTATACAATGTCTGCAATCTATGAATAACATCGGTTTCTAAGTCATGAGTTGATTTTTAACTACTAGGTTTAGGCCAGGCAGGCCCAGGTCCGGTTTTGGGCCTGGCGTCACGCTGCCTATCTTTTATTTCACTTGTTTTTTTTTTCTTAAAACAGGTACTGAGTATAAAACAATATAAAACAATATGAGAGGGTCTCTCTCTTCCCTCAGTACCACCATCCACCTGTTTCTCATGAATTTCAAAGAAAATACCAAAACCTTAACAACATCCTGAACTACCAACCACTGCTATTCTTATCTTTGGCCAGTACACTTCCCTGCCCACTAAGATCCAGCCCCACTGGTTTTGTTTAAGTTTCTCAAATGTATCTCAAGGCCTTGGCACATATTATTTCTTCTCTTTCACCTTCACTCGTAGTTATACTTCAGAATTCAGCTTATATGTTTTTTTAATTCAAAGTAGATTTTTCCTAACCTATAATTTAAATTAGATCTCCTCATAAGTAGTGATTATAAATGTATTTTCATGAATGCTTATTTAACATCTGTATTACCATGAGATTGTTCACTCCATGAGTGCAGGGACCACTGTTTTATACATTATTGTACATGCAGTACCTAGCACAGTGCCAGTACATTGCAGGTAATTAAAATAGTTAATGAAGGAATGAATGCATAAATATATAAAGATAAAACATTAGTGGTATTCTCCGTGTTAAGAAAAGACCACCCTTTATTACCTCACTCATTAAATACAGTGTATACCTCTAAAAGTTTTTGCCAATAGGATATAACAAAAGTTTCAAGGGATTTAATCATTGAAAAATAGGTGAAAAATTCTTAGTATTTGTTCACTGTTTACCAAGAAAAACAATGAGATTGCACTGAAAATTTGATAGAACCCTTAAGATAGTTTAATAAGGTAATTAGTCTCAAATTAAATGTATAAAATAATTTTTTTCTATCAGAAATAACAAGTTAGAAAGTAGACTATAAAATAGATTTATTTCAAGTAGTGAGAAAAAACATGTAATAATTAGGTATAAATAACTTCAAATCACAGATGTCAAAGTAAATGTGACTATGTCTCTTGCTCTTCTCTAAAACAAGCTAAAAACAAGGAGAATGAAAAATAGAGAAAACCTATATCCCCAACGAAACTTTTTAAAAAATACTCTCAAGTGACAATCTATGCATAAAGCTGTCCAATGTGGAAAACAATTGACCTCATTGAATGAGGAAACCAAGAGTAGAACACAAATCTCAGCAGATCTTTGGTAATATAGAAGGTTCTATAAAAGGGGATGTACATCCTTAGGGGCCACAACAATAATCTCTTAAAGATTTGTGCCTGAGCTCTCTTAAAACTATAGAAAGGCAGAAAAATAAGGGATGAATGTTAGAATGCACAGATATGTCATCCATCAATGAATGAGGTGGGGGAAAGGGTCATTAGCAGCCAGCTCTGCAATATAGTTACAGAGAAATTCTGTAACACAAAAACTTCATTGCTGGTCAGTCTTTCAGTGGTTCTCAGCTGGATGTGGTACAATCTTTTACCTTCTAGGGTAGGTTTCTCAACCTCAACACTACTGATATTTTGGACCACATAATTCCTTTTGTGGGGGGATGTCCTGTGAACTGTAGAATGTTTAACAGCATTTTTGGCCTCCTCAGTTGTAGCCACCAAAAATGCCTCTAGATACTGCCAAATGTTACTGTATTAGTCAGGGTTCCCCAGAAAGACAGAACCAATAGGATATTGTATATGTATATAAATATATATATATAATATATATTTGGGGGAGAGATGATTTATTAAGAGAATTGGCTTACATGATTATGGAGACTCAAAAGTCCCACAATAGGCTAGAGAACCAACGAAGTCAGTAGTATGGCTCATTAAGTCCAAGTATGAAAGCCTCACAATCAGCCCTAGAACCAAGGGTAGGGAAATGGGCACTGGTGTAAGTCCTGGAGTCCAAAGGCCAGAAAGCCTGGAGTTCTGATGTCCAAGGGCAAGAGAAGAAAGTTGTCCCACCTCTACAAGACAGAGAACAAATTTACATTTCCTCCTCCATTCTGTTCCATTTTGGCCCCCAGCTGGTAGGACGATGCCCACCCGCACTGAGGGTGGACCTTCTCCACTCAGTCTACCAACTTATACACCAGTCTCCTCCAGAAACACCCTCACAGACACAACTAGGAATAATGATTTACCAGGTATCTAGGTATCCCTTAATTCAGTCGCGTTGACATTTAAAATTAACCATCACAATCCCTTAGGAAAAAAAACCATCCTGGTTGACACCACTGACAAAGGACATTTGTAAATGTGTGTGGATGTTTTTGATTGTTACAGTGATGGAGAGGTGTATTACTGGCATTTAGTAAAAAGGTGTATGTGTGTGTCTGTGTCTGTGTCTGCTCCACTGGAAGTAGTAGAATAACTTCCTTCTGAATGCAAATTTCCAAAACCGACCAAGGTCTGAGCTGGAAGAAGAGGGTAAGTTTCAGATTACATGTAAGAAAAAAGTTTTTGTTTAGATTAGATTGAGTTTTGATATCTAAAAATATATTTTTAATTAATAACTGAAAATTACCAAGAAGCTATGAGATCTATCCAGTATGTCACTCAGGAGCAAGAAACATGCAACAAAGTATGCTTGAAGGAAAGTGGTAAAAGACAGATAAAGTTGATTACATTAATAAAATCCAACCCATTTGACACCTTAGTTATACAAAAGAAGACCAGAATATACAAACTGAATGAACTCACAATGTTCTAGAAAAGATGGACAAATATTAAAAAGACAAATCTTTGTAAAATTAGCTAATTTCAAAATCAAGGAAAGAATTCTATAGACATGATGCAAAATAATCACTTATGTATAGAAACAAGAACTCAGGTAAAGGACCTTGACAGCTCTGGATGCCCAGAAAGGTGGCAATGCAGCTGATGACAACATTACGCCATGACATACTCCTGGTTGGGCGGCAGCTGTCGTGTTATCTTTGGCTACAGCAGTAGCCACTGCTGGTAGCCGGCAGATGGAAGGAAGGTGGGTGTCCAGCCCCGCTGGTGGACCATGGGGCCAAAGATCCCACCCTGCTCAGGGGCCAAGCCAGCAGTGCCTTCATCACAGCTAGGCAGCACTCTCCATCTGGGCTCGTGCCCCAGCTGCTGCCACTGACAGCCACCGACAGTCACCCAGGGAGGTTGGGGTCCGAACTGGATACGTACAGGGCCCTGGACCCCAGCACCGTGCCAACCCCAGAGGAACTGGCTCCCTGTGTCCTGCCTCTCTGGGAGCTCCACATGGGTAGCTAAGAAAGTGGTTAGATGATGGACAATTGGAAGCAGCTGTTGTCTGTGGCGCTCATGGAGAGGAATGAAAGGAGTCAATTCAGCACATGCACCTGAGATATCTGGGTTTTTGCATTAGGACTGACTAGGCAAACAGCTTGACCCATGGACAGTGAAGAGGGTGGAGGAACGGCCAACCCGGAAGTGGCCTGGAGCCAAGGGAACTCCCACCCCCAGCCAAGGGAAGCAGTGAGTGATCATGGGACCTCACCTGGGAACCTATCCTTCTCTTATTTGATCTTTGCAACCCGTGAATTAGCAGATCCCCTGTGAACCCACACCACTAGGGCCTTGGGTCTGATCAACAGAGCTGTGTGGAGTTTTGGCAGAGTGGCTGCTCAGGCACACCCAGGAGTTTTGCTTACATACCTGGGATCCATAGCAAGGTGGGAGATCCATCTGTACATGTTTCTAGGAAAAAGGCTGAGTCCAGGGAGCCAAGGGGCATCATTCTGTGGGCCCCACTTCCATGGCACCTCATGGATTGAGACCCACTGGCTTGGAATTCCAGCCGGCTGGTGGCAGACGGCTGGAGACTACCTGAATTGGGACTGAATTCCCAGGGGAAGGGGCGGCCACCTTCTGCTGTTCAGTAGACTCAGTCATTTCAGCCTGCTGGCTTTGAAGAATACAGACAGTCTGGATGAGGAGGGGTTTCCTACAGTGCAGCACAGCTGCCTTGCCAGATTGTGGCCAGACCGCTTCTTTAAGCAGGACACTGACTCCTCACTGGGCGAGACCTCTCTGCAGGGGCTTTGGCTTACCAACCCCGCCACCCTCCCCCCCTCACCCCCGCAGCAAGGGACATACAGACAGAGCTCTGATCTCTCCCTGGGACAAAGCTCCTGGGGAGAGGGGCAGTTGCCATCTCTGCAGTTCAGTACACTCAGCCTTTTCAGCCAGCCAGCTCTGGAGAATACCAATGGTCTGGATAAGGAAGGGTCGCCCCCAATGCAGCACACCTGTTCTAACAAAGGGACGCCAGATTGCTTCTTTGTACAGGTCCCTGATAGCATTCCTCCTGACTGGGTGAGACTTTCCAGCAGGAGTCTCCAGCCACCTCATACAGGCGTGTTCAGGCCGGCAACAAGTCAGTGCCACCCTGGGATGGAGCTTCCAGAGGACAGAGCAGGCTGCCACCTTTGCTGTTTCACAGCCTTCACTGGTGATACCTCTGGGTACAGGAAAATTGAGGCAGCTAGGGTCTGGAGTGGACCACCAGCAAACCACAGCATCCCTACAGAAGAGTGGCCTGACTGTTAAGAGAAAAAAATAAAACAACAATAACGACTGCATCAACAAAAAACGACCCCACAAAAGACCCATGCAAACGTCAGCAGCCTCAAAGATCAGACAGATAAGACCACAAAGATGAGAAAGAATCAGTGGGAAAATGCTGAAAACTCAGGAAACCACAGTGCCTTTTCTCCTCCAAATGACAGCAATACCTATCCAGCAAGGGCACAGAAAGGGGCTGAGGGTGAGATGGATGAATTAACAGAAGTAGGCTTCAGAAGGTGGGTAAATAACGAACTTTGCTGAGCTAAAGGAGTATATTCTAACCCAATGCACAGAAGCTAAGAATCATGATAAAACAATACAGGAGCTGATAACCAGGATGGCCAGTTTAGAGAGGAACATAAATGACCCGATGGAGCTGAAAAACACAAGATAAGAGCTTCACAATGCAACTGCAATTATCAATAGCAGAATAGACCAAGCAGAAGAAAGAATCTCAGTTTGACGACTATGTTTCTGAAATAAGACAGGCAGATAAGAATAGAGGAAAAAGAACGAAAAGGAATGAACAAAACCTCCAAGAAATACGGGATTATATAAAAAGGCCAAACTTACGACTGATTGGGGTACCTGAAAGAGACAGGGAGAATGGAATAAAGTTGGAAAACATACTTCAGGGTATCATCTAGGAGAATTCCTCCAACCTGGTCAGACAGGCTAACATTCAAATTCAGGAGATCTAGAGAACCCCAGTAAGATATTCCATGAGAAGATCAATCCCAAGACACACAATCGTCAGATTCTCCAAGGTGGAAATGCAAGAAAAAAAGGTTAAGGGCAGCCAAAGAGAAAGGCCAGGTCACTTACAAAGCAAAGCCCATCAGACCAACAGTCGACCTCTCAGCGGAAGCCCTGCAAGCCAGAAGAGATTGGGGGCCAATATTCAACATTCTGAAAGAAAAGAATTTCCAAGCCAGAATTTAATATCCGGCCAAACTAAGCTTCATAAGCAAAGGAGAAATAAGATCATTTTTGGACAAGCAAATGCTGAGGGAATTCATCACTACCAGGTCTGCTTTGCAAGAGCTTCTGAAGGAAGCACTAAATATGGAAAGGAAAAACCATTACCAGCCACTACAAAAACACACTGAAGTACACAGAGCAGTGACACTATGAAGTAACCACATAAACAAGTGTGCAAAATAACTAGCTAGCATCATGATGACAGGATCAAATTCACACCTAACAATACTAACCTTAAATGTAAATGGGCTAAATGCCTCAATTAAAAGACACAAAGTGGCAAATTAGATAAAGACTCAAGACCCATATACAGGAGCAACAAGATTTATAAAGCAAGTTTGTAGAGACCTGCAAAGAGACTTAGACTCCCACACAATAATAGTAGGAGACTTCAACATCCTACTGTCAATATTAGACAGATCATCGAGACAGAAAATTAACAAAGATATAACTCAGCTCTGGATCAGGTGGACCTGATAGATAGCTACAGAACTCTCCACCCCCGAACAACAGAATCTACATTCTTCTCATTACCACGAAGTACTTAGTCTAAAATTGATCACATAATCGAAGTAAAACACTCCTTAGCCAATGCAAAAGAACTGAAATCATATAAAAGTCTCTCAGACTACAGTGTAATCAAATTAGAACTCAAGATTAAGAAATTTACTAAAGACTACACAACCACATGGAAATTGAACATCTTGCTCCTGAATAACTCAAGTAAATAATGAAATTAAGGCAGAAATCAAGAAGTTCTTGGAAACTAATGTGAACAAAGAGACAACGTGCCAAAATCTCTGGGATGCAGCTAAGGCAATGTTAACAGGGAAATTTATAGCATTTAATGCCAATATCAAAAAGCTAGAAAGATCTCAAGTTAATAACCTAACATCTCAACAAAAGGAACTACAGAACCAAATCAAACAAACCTCAAAGCTAGCAGAAGACAATAAATAACCAAGAGAGATAGAGACCTTAAAAATACTAATGAATCCAGGAGCTGTTTTTTTTTAAAAACATTAATAGACTAATAAAGAATAAAAGAGAGAAGAATCAGACACAATCAGAAATAAGGGGGATATCACCACTGACCCGACAGAAATAAAAACAACCATCAGAGAATACTATAAAAACCTTTATGCACATAAACTAGAAAATCTAGAAGAAATGGAGAAATTCCTGGACACATAAAACCCCTCAAGACTGAACCAGGAAGAAATTGAATCCTTGAATAGATCAGTAATGAGTTCTGAAATTGAGGCAGTAATAAGTAGCCTCCCAACCAAAAAATCCCAAGAACAGATGAATTTATAGCTGAATTCTACCAGAAGTACAAAGAGGCACTGTACCATTTCTTTTGAAACTATTTCAAAAATTGGAAAGGAGGGACTCCACTCTAACCCATTTTATGAGACCAGCATCATCCTGATACCAATACCTGGCAGAGATACAACAAAAAAGAAAACTTCAGGCCAATATTCCTGATGAACATCGATGCAAAAATCCTCAATAAAATACTGGCATACTGAATCCAGCAGCTCATTAAAAAGCTTATCTACCACGATCAAGTCAACTTCATCCCCAAGATGCAAGGCTGGTTCAACATAAGCAAATCAATAAATGTGACTCATTACATAAACAGAACTAAAGAGAAAAACCACGTGATTATCACAATAGATACATAAAAGGCCTTTGATAAAATTTGACATCCCTTTATGTTAAAAACTCTCAATTAGGTATTGATGGCTCATACCTCAAAATAATAAGAGACATTTATGAGAAACCCACAGACAAGATCATACTGAATGGGTAAAAGCTGGAAGCATTTCCCTTGAAAACCAGCACAAGACAAGGATGCCCTCTCTTACCACTCCTAATCAACATAGTATTGGAAGTTCTGGCCAGGGCAACTAGGCAAGAGAAACAAATAAAGTGTATTCAAATAGAAAGAAAAGAAGTCAAATTATCTTTGTTTTCAGATGACATGATCCTATATCTAGAGAACCCCATTGTCTCAGGCCCAAAGCTTCTTAAACTGATAAGCAACTTCATCAATGTCTCAGGATACAAAATCAATGTGCAAAAATTGCTCACATTCTTATATACCAACAACAGGCAAGCAGAGAGCCAAATCACAAATGAACTCTCATTCACAATTGCTACAAAGAGAATAAAATACCTAGAAATACAACTAACAAGGGAAGAGAAGGACCTCTTCAAGGATAACTACAAACCACTGCTCAAGGAAATCAGAGAGGATACAAAAATGGAAAAATATTCCCTGCTCATGAATAGGAAGAATCAATATCATGAAAATGGCCACGCTGTCCAAAGTGATTTATAGATTCAATGTTATGCCCATTAAACTACCATTGACATTCTTCACAAAATTAGAAAAAACTGTCTTAAAACTCACATAGAAACAAAAAAGAGCCCATATAGCCAAGAAAATCTTAAGCAAAAAGAACAAAGCTGGAGGTGTCACACTATCTGACTTCAAAGCATATGACAAGGCTACAGTATCCAAAACAACATGGTACTGTTACAAAAACAGGCACACAGACCAATGGAACAGAATAGAGAACTCAGAAATAAGACTGCACATCTACAACCATCTGATCTTCCAGAAACCTGACAAAAACAAGCACTGGGGAACAGGTCCTCTATTTAATAAATTGTTCTGGGTGAACTGGCTAGTCATATGCAGAAAATTGAAACTGAATCCCTTCCTTATACCTTATACTAAAATTAACTCAAGATGGATTAAAGGCTTAAATGTAAAACCCAAAACCATAGAAACTATAGAAGAAAATCTAGGGAATACCATTCAGGACCTAGGCACAGGCAAAGACTTCATAATGAAAATGCCAAAAGCAACTGCAATAAAAGCAAAAATTGACAAGTGGAATCTCATTAAACTAAAGAGCTTCTACACTAAAAAAGAGAACTATCATCCGAGAGAATAGACAACCTACAGAATAGGAGAACATTTTTGCAATCTATCTATCTGACAAGGGTCTAATATTTGGAGTCTACAAGGAACTTAAATTTACAAGAAAGAAAGAAACACCATAAAAAATTGCGGAAAGGACATGAATAGACACTTTTCAAAAGAAGAAATACATGCAGCCAACGAGCATATAAAGAAAGCTCTACATCACTGATCATTAGAGAATTGAAAATCAAAACCACAATGAGATGCCATCTCATGCCAGTCAGATGGTGATTATTAAAAAAAAAAAAATCAAGAAACAACAGATGCTGGTGAAGTTGCAGAGAAAAAGGAATGCTTTTACTCTGTTAGTGGGAATGTAAATTACTTCAATCATTATGGAAGACAGTGTGGTGATTTCTCAAAGATCTAAAGCAGAAATACCATTTGACCCCAGCAATCCCATTACTGGGTTTATACGCAAAGGAATATATATCATTCTATTACAAAGATACATTCATGTGTATGTTCATTGTGGCACTATTCACCTTAGCACAGACATGGAATCAACCCAAATGCCCATCAATGTTAGACTGGATAAAGAAAATGTGGTGCATACACACAATGGAATACTATGCAGCCATAAGCAGGAAAGAGATTATGCCCTTTGGATGGACATGGATGGAGCTGGAAGCTGTTATTCTCAGCAAACTAACACAGGAACAGAAAACCAAACACAGCATGTTCTCACTTATAAGTGGGAACCAAACAATGAGGACACATGGACACAGTGGGTGGAACAACACACACTGAGGTCTGTTGGGGGTGGGTGGAAGGAGGGACAGCATCAAGAAAAATAGCTAACAGATGCTGTGCTCAATACCTAGGTGATGGGTTGATCTGTGTGCAGCAAACAACCATGTCACACATTTACCTATGCAACCAACCTGCAAATCCTGCACATGTACCCTGAACTTAAAAGTTAAATACTTCCCATTACTGGGTGGGACTGTAAACTAGTTCAACCATTGTGGAAGTCAGTGTGGCAATTCCTCAGGGATCTAGAACTAGAAATACCATTTGAACCAGCCATCCCATTACTGGGTATATACCCAAAGGACTATAAATCATGCTGCTATAAAGACACACGCACACGTATGTTTATTGCAGCACTATTCACAATAGCAAAGACTTGGAACCAACCCAAATGTCCAACAACAATAGACTGGATTAAGAAAATACGGCACATATACACCGTGGAATACTATGCAGCCATAAAAAATGATGAGTTCATGTCCTTTCTAGGGACATGGATGAAACTGGAAACCATCATTCTCAGCAAACTATTGCAAGGACAAAAAACCAAACACCGCATATTCTCACTCATAGGTGGGAATTGAACAATGAGAACACATGGACACAGGAAGGGGAACATCACACTCCGGGGACTGTTGTGGGGTGGGGGGAGGAGGGGGGGGAAGGATGGCATTAGGAGATATACCTAATGCTAAATGACGAGTTAATGGGTGCAGCACACCAACGTGGCACATGTATACATATGTAACAAACCTGCACATTGTGCACATGTACCCTAAAACTTAAAGTATAATAATAAAAAAGAAAAAGAACATTTTTTTTTAATTACTGAAAGCAAAAAAAAAA
>NW_026652282.1:103863190-103872845 GCF_009828535.3 Hylobates moloch
AAAAAAAAAAAAAAAAAAAAAAACCCTCAGGCTGATCTCAATCTTCCTGCTAAAATACAGTAGAACAGTATTCAGAAAATCCTCGGAGAAAGAGATTATGCCCCAAGAATGCTATGTCTATTCAATGTACCCTTTAAACATAAAGGTAACTGATAGCTGTTTTTAACATGCAAGAATGCAGAAATAGAGCAAACCTTAGCAATTCTCAGAAAAAAATACTTGAGGTTAAAATGAAGCCAAACAAGAGAAGAATGGGAAAAAACCAATATGAAAAGAATGATAGCATTTACTTAAATGTAGAACTAAATTTAATGGCAAGTAGAATTACAGAACACACAAAATATATGGTTACAAAAATATAGAAAAACTAGTGAACAAAAAACAGAAACAGCTAACAATGACAGGTGATGGGAGGAGGCAGCAACTGGTTGTTAGTTGCCTATCAATGTCTATTCACTGCTTCTTCTTTACTAGCATAACACAACTTTTATTTGGGAAAGCAACATGTCCAGCTAAAAGTATTTGCTTTCTCACACTTTCAGCCTGGCTGGACATGAGACCAAGTTCTGGCCAATTAGGTCTAACAGCAACTTGCTAGATAACACTTACAGGAAAATTTTAAAGGACAAAGACTTGGTTGGCTGTTGTCTTGGTCTGGGGCTGCTATCAAGAAATGCCATAAACAAGGTATTTTATAAACCACAGAAATTTATTTCTCACAACTCTGTTGACTGGGAAGTCCAAGATCAAGGCAGATTCAGTATCTGGTGGGGGCCCCCTTCCTGGTTCACAGATGTCCATCCTCTCACTGTTACTTCACATGGTGAAAGGGATGAGGGTCTCTTTGAGCCTCTTTTGTAAGTTGCACTAATCCCATTCATGAGGGCTCTGCCCTCATGGTCTAGTTACCTTCTAAAGGCCCTACCTACTAATATCATAACCTTGAGAGTTAGAATTTCAACATGTGAATTTGGGGAAACTCAAACATTCAGACCATTGCAGCAGCCATATCCCTTTCTCCTTGTTTCCGCTGTGAACATGAACTCATGACTGGAAGTTTAATACCATAAGGTGGCAAACATGAAGATGAATGTCCATGTGCTAAGGGCAGCAGGGTAGAAAGATGAAAGAAGCCTGGGTCCCTGATGCCTTCTCTCAGTCATACCAACTTCAGATTGCCTAATCCTGGAGATCTTAGTGCACAGAATGAGCAAATTCCTTACGTATTTACCCATCATTAGTGTTGTATTTTGTTATTTGCAAACAAATGCATTCCAAAATGATACTGTGAGACACAGAGACATGGCATATGGGAAAGATATACTTCTCATTGTATACATTTTTGTATTATTATGTTTTGCCATGTCACTATCTTACATTGTTTATTTTTAATCTAGATAAATGACGAGTCAATGGGTGCAGCACACCAACATGGCACATGGATACATATGTAACAAACCTGCATATTGTGCACATGTACCCTAAAACTTAAAGAATAATAAAAAAAAAGAAAAAAATACTAACCAAAAATGCTTAGTAATAAATAAGAATGTAGAATATATATAACAAACATATGGACCTTACTGAAGTACCTAAAATAACATATTCACATAAGGTGACTTTAAAAGAGTTTAATTATTCAAAAACAGAATTTGAAACATATTTTTATGTAAAATTTACCAAAAGTTTAAAATATTCATCAGAAAAAAACAGATAAAATAGTCAACAAAATTTTGCAAAGAAAGTAATGAAGAGGCTGCTATATTATCTGACATTAAAATGTATTCTAAAATTACAATCATTAGAACAATAAGATATAAGAATAGACAAACATATTTACATGATATTATAAATGTCTCAGAAGTAGATCTTAACCCATAGAAGAAGAGTATATGATTAGGCACCATTCCAAATTAATAAGGAAAGAAGGAATTCTTCAATAATGACACTGGAATTGTTGGTTGGCAACTTGGCAAATTTTTAAAAGTGGATTTTTTTTAGTTTATACCATCCTCTAAGATAAATTCCATATGGACTAAAAATATTAATTGCAGACTTCTATTTCTAGCAAAATAGTGTACTAATTTCATGGACAAAATGAAAGAAGAATTGTTTAAATGCATAGATGTACTCTCAAGAAAGAGAAAGGAACTGGTGACAGAGCAAAGAGCATTAGGCAATAGGCACATAAGTTGACCCCAAATCCTCGAGAATAAAGGAAATTTAAACAATCCAATAAAGTGCAAGAAGAAGAAAAAGGATTTTTTTTTACTTTTTATTTTTTTAAACTTTTATTTTAGATTCAAAGATACATATGCGCAAGTTTGTTATATAGGTAAATTGAGTGTCCTGGGAGTTTAACAGATTATTTCATCACCTATGTAATAAGCATAATACAGGATAGTTTTTCAATCCTCACCCTCCTATCACCCTTCGCTTTCAAGTAGGCTCCAGTGTCTATTGTTCCCTTATTTATATCCATATGTACTCAATGTTTAACTCTCACTCATAAGTGAGAACATGCAGTATTTGGTTTTCTGTTTCTGTGTTAGTTTGCTTAGGATAATGGCCTCCAGCTCCATCCATATTGTTGCAAAGACATGATCTCATTCTTTTTTGTGGCTACATAATATTCCATGGTGTATATGTGCCATATTGTCTTTATCCAGGCTACCATTGATGAGCATTTAGGTTGATTCCATATCCCACAGCAAATGTGGTGCTTACTGGTAAAATATTTAAAATACAATCTCATTATTGGGTATATACCCAAAGGAATATAAATAGTTCTACCAAAAACACACATGTACTTGTATGTTTATTGCAGCATGATTCACAGCAGCAAAGACATGGAATCAATCCAGGTGCCCATCAAAGATGGATTGCATAAAGAAAATATGGTATATATACACCATGGTATACTATGAAGCTATAAAAAAGAGCAAAATCATGTCCTTTGCAGCAACATGGATATAGCTGGAGACCATTATCCTAAGTGAATTAATGTAGAAAAAGAAAAACAAATATCACATGTTCTCGCTTATAAGTAGGAGCTAATCATTGAGTACACATGAACATAAAGATGGGAACAACAGACACTGGGGAATTCAAAACAGGAGAGAAAAGAAAGGGGCAAGAATTGAAAAACTATTTACTGGGGACTATGCTCACTACCTGGGTGGCAGAATCACTCATATCCCAAACCGCAGCATCATGTGTATATACATGTAACAAACCTGCACATGTACCCCTGAATGAAAATTTTAAAAGAAATGAAAAAAAAAAAGCGAATAAAGTTTCTTATAGATGGTGAAAAATTATGGAAAATACAGTATTCCTTTTGAAGTTGAGAAAATGACAAGAATGACCACTATTGCTGCTTTATTGAGCATATAGCAGAGGTTCCAGTTGGTAGAAAAAAAAAAGAAAAAGAAGTTAAAGGCCTGTGAGTTAAACATGAAGAACTACAATTGCTATCATTCACAGATGATAATGCTATAAAAGACAAACCATAAAGAGAGATGTACCATGCTTGTTAATACAGAGAAAATAAAGTTCACAGTTGTTCCCCAGTTATCAACAAATTCAAAAGAATTCCAATTAAAATTTTGAAAAGGTATTTCATAGAAATGGGCCAGCTGACCCTAATTTGGAGATGACAAAGGCTTAAAAATAATAAAAAAAAAGTCAAAGAATAATAATAAAAAAACTTGCCCTACCAGATATAAAGATTCATCATAAAGGTATAGTGACTTAAAACGTGGATTTTGAGCCAGGAATAAAGAAATAAAATGATGGGACGGAATAGAAAGCCTAGAAACAGACAAGTATTTATATGGCAACTTGATATATGGCAGAGGTTCCCTGACTACATCGTTACTTAAATGGTGCTGTGCCCATTTGATATTTATTTAAAGACAACCCTACCCCACACCATATACAGAAGTAATTTCATGTGAATCAAATACCTAAAGTTGATAATCCAAGCTTGAACATTTCTAGAGCAAGGAAAATATTTGTATGTCATTGAATTAAAATACTGTTTTTTAAAAAAAACAAAAACAAAATAATACAAATCATAAAGAATATAGTGGATAGAGCTATATTAAAATTTAAAACTTAAGTATGATTATAACTTAAATGTAAAACCTCAAACTATAAAAACCCTAGAAGAAAACCTAGGCAATACCATTCAGGACATAGGCACAGTCAACGATTTCATGATGAAGGCACCGAAAGCAATTGCAACAAAAGGAAAAATTGACAAATGGGATTTCATTAAACTAAACAGCTCCTGCACAGCAAAAGAAACAATCAACAGAACAAACAGACAACCTACAGTACGGGAGAAAATTTTTGCAAACTATGCATCTGACAAAGGCCTAACACCCAGCTTCTATAAGGAACTTAAACAAATTTACAGGAAAGAAACAATCCCATCAAAAAGTGGGCAAAGGACATGAACAGATACTTTTCAAAAGAAGACATACATGCAGCCAACAAGCATATGAAAAGAAAAGCTCAACATCACTGGTCATTAGTGAAATTCAAATAAAAACCACAATGAGATACCACCTCACAAAGTCAGAAGGGCTATTATTAAAAAGTCAAAAAATAACAGATGCTGGCAAGGTTGTCAAAAACAAAACAAAGAAAAAGGAATGCTTATACAGTCTTGGTGGGAGCGTAAATTAGTTCAACCATTGTGGAAAGCAGTATGACAATTCCTGAAAGACCTATAAGCAGAACTACCATTTGACTCAGCAATCCCATTACTGGGTATACATGCAAATGAATAGAAATCATTCTATTATAAAGACACCGCATGAGTATGTTCATTGCAGCACTATCCACAATAGCAAAGACATGAAATCAACCTAAACTGGATAAATTAAATGTGCTACATATACACCATGGAATACTATGCAAACATAAAAAAGAAACGAGATCATGTCCTTTGCAGGGACATGCATGGAGCTGGAGGACATTATCCTTAGCAAACCAACACAGGAAGAGAAAAACAAATACTGCATATTCTCACGTATAAGTGGGAGCTAAATTATGAGAACATATGGACAAATAGAGGGGAATCACACACATTGGGGCCCTTCAGAAGGTGGAGGGTGGGAGGAGGCAGATGATCAGGAAAAATAACTAATAGGTAGTAGGCTTAATACCTGGGTGATGCAATAATCTGTATAACAAACCCCGATTACACAAGTTGACCTATTTAACAAGCCTGCATTTGTACTCCTAAACTTACCGTAAAAGTTAAAAAAAGAAATAAATAGGGCCAGGCGCGATGGCTCACGCCTGTAATCCTAGCACTTTGGGAGGCTGAGGTGGGCGGATCACCTGAGGTCAGGAGTTCAAGACCAGCCTGACCAACAAGGAGAAACCCCGTCTCTAGTAAAAATACAAAATTAGCTGGGCTTGGTGGCACATGCCTGTAATCCCAGCTACTCGGGAGGCTGAGGCAGCAGAATCGCTTGAACCCGGGAGGCAGAGGTTGTGGTGAGCCGAGATTGTGACGTTGCACCCCAGCCTGGGCAACGAGCGCAAAACTCAGTCTAAAAAAAAAAAAAAAAAAGAAAGAAAAAGAAAAAAGAAATAAATAAAACTTGGGTATGTCACAAATTATAAATTTAAAAGAAAAATTACAGATTTGTAACAGATACTTATTACATATATAACACACAAAGGATTTGGATCAATAAAAAGAATATAAAGAGTTTTCCATAATTTTTAAAAAACAGTTTAAAAATATATAAGTGATATGAACCAGTAATTCACAAAGAACTCCACATTTATAAAATTACATGTGCTAAAGTAGTAGAAATGTATAGATTAGAAATAGAGGCACCTATCTGGATAAATTTTAAAAGTATAATGTTAGATGACAAAGATCTGTTGGAAACGGATTGTATCTAGGCAGAATGTTAAAGCACACAAAACAATAAGTTATAGTGCTTATGGTTATAAATATATGTAGTAAATATAAAAACATGCGGGAAAGTTATGCAAATTTCAGCAGAGAAAGGAGAGCAAAGGGATAGAGGTGCGACTTTAGCTATAGCTGTAATTGTTTGCCAAAAAAAAAAAATTTAACATGGCAAAATGTTAGCATCTGTTAAATCTATGTTTGGTTCATAGATATTGAGTATATTCAACTTATATACTTTTCTTGTGTTTGCGATATATTATAATTAAAATTATATTAAAATTTCAAATTTTAAATGATTGTGAGAAAATACAGGTGAACATTCATTTGCTCATGGGGAAAAAAGAAGAGCATTTAAATATAAAAGCAAAAATAAATCACAAAGGTAAAGGCTGATAAATATGACTACATAAAAATGCAAAAAGGACATAAAAACACATCAAAAAATTTAGTTACAAGATGGAGCAAATATTTGTAATACGTGTGTATAAATGATAAGCATACATATATCCAGTATTGTTAATGTAAAAAGAAAGTACTTTCAAAATCTAAATCTTCATCAAATGTTGAATATTAATAAACATGAATTCCATAAGGTTAATGAGTATATAGTGAAATCAGCACTTTTGTCAACTGCTAGTGGGATTTTTAAATGGTTGACCTTTGTGGATACCAGTTGACAACATTAAAAAGAGTATTAAAATTGTTCATACTAAAAATAGACATTAACCTGATAAAATGATAATCTCTAAGGAGTGAGATGACAGAGGTGACTTATAGTTTCTATTTTATACCTTTCTCTTTTTTTAGTACCTGGTTTGTATTACTTTTATAATTTAAAAATTATAATTACTTTTTCATGTAAATTATTTTAGTAAAAAGCAACCCATTTTATATTTTGGTCCCAAATTCTACTTTTAAGGAAATCATTGCAAAGAAATTATTAGACATGCACAAGCGATATACCAGATAATTTCCGTAAATTTTATAATACACATATACACAACCTAAATATTAAACATTAGGGGAATAATTAAATATATTGTGGTGCATAAACATGGTGGAGTAATATAATGATTTTAAAAAATATATTTCAAAAATAATCAAAAAAGAAAGTGTTTACTATATGATTGTAAGAATAAGAAGGATAGCTCAATGATGCCATGTAGTGTCAAGTTAATGGAAAAAGGCTGTGCAATGTAATCCAAGTTGAGAAGGGGACGAATTGTTTCTATAATAATAAGGTCATGGTTATGCTGGCAAGGAATCAATTAATGTCTTATGATGATTCAATGAAGGATTTTTAGCGGAAAAGAAATTCTCCTTGTGTGAGATGTACTTTTTTGTTTATATTTATTTTAGCTTTTCTTCAAGAATATAAAAATATTAAATAGACTGTAATCCAGAGTGGAGAATCACCCTAACATTCTTCTTCCCCCATTCCCACTTCCAATTATAGGACTAGAACTCCCCACTCTTTCTACCAGGAAGAAAAAGCAGTTTTACCTGACAATCCACGCTGGAAGCCAATGGTATACAAGGAAGGACTAGGGAGAGAAAATTGACATTGATGTAGGACTTGCAAATATCTGATTGTGGGATAACAGGCACAGAAAAGATGGGAAGCAGGGTCTTCAGGATAAAGAAAAATAAAATAATAAAAGGAAATAAGAACAAATGAACTGAAGAGAAGAGAGGGTAGCATGAAGAAAAGAGAGTAGGCATTCTTCACAGAGCTAGAGAAAAAATTCTCATGGGAAAATGAGAAAGTGCAGTGAACACATCCTCAGTAAATAGATGGGACAAGAGAGAAAAATCAGGGACTCACTAATCAATTTTTAAATGCACTGTCTACCAGCACCACTGTGTATGGTTTGGATTAATTACCAGAGGATTTGAGCAAAAACCAGCTTGAACTTATTTCTATGATGTTTACTTGTGAGCGTCACAAGATAATAACTGGTATTAGATAGACTAATCCCTCCTGCTCCCACAGGAGGGCAAGGAATGGTCTAAGGGGCCTTGGGGAGATATGCCAAAGAGGCAATACTTCACCCAGAAAATTTGCCTTTCATCTCTTCCTCTCTGGAGAATATCTAAAGATATATGGGCCAAAAAATAAAGAGCCTACCTATACACACAAACATACATTTCAAGTTTTTCTATGCGGATCTGTATGCATATAAAAAAAAGAAATGTTCTAAAATATTATTAATGTTTTCCTGGGATTTAGAATTACAGGTGATTTTTATTTCCTTGTGAAGCACAGTATCTTATAAAGTCAATAAGAATAGTGGATTGACATTCAGACCCAAAGGAAATTAGAATGCCCAGAAGAGAAGGGAAGAAGGAAGAGTTGAGCAGTGAGAATCATAATGCAGAGTTTAAAATCAGAAATACTTAATTTATATTATATTGTAGGACTAGGTTTATTGCAGAAAGTTGAAATGCAAATGGTATTTCTAGTTCTAGATCCCTGAGGAATCGCCACACTGACTTCCACAATGGTTGAACTACTTTACAGTCCCACCAACAGTGTAAAAGTGTTCCTATTTCTCCACATCCTCTCCAGCACCTGTTGTTTCCTGATTTTTTAATGATGGCCATTCTAACTGGTGTGAGATGGTATCTCACTGTGGTTTTGATTTGCATTTCTCTGATGGCCAGTGATGATGAGCATTTCTTCATGTGTTTTCTGGCTGCATAAATGTCTTCTTTTGAGAAGTGTCTCTTCATGTCCTTTGCCCACTTTTTGATGGGGTTGTTTGTTTTTTTCTTGTAAATTTGTTTGAGTTCATTGTAGATTCTGGATATTAGCCCTTTGTCAGATGAGTAGGTTGCAAAAATTTTCTCCCATTCTGTAGGTTGCCTGTTCACTCTGATGGTAGTTTCTTTTGCTGTGCAGAAGCTCTTTAGTTTAATTAGATCCCATTTGTCAATTTTGGCTTTTGTTGCCATTGCTTTTGGTGTTTTAGACATGAAGTCCTTGCCCACGCCTATGTCCTGAATGGTATTGCCTAGGTTTTCTTGTAGGATTTTAATGGTTTTAGGTCTAACATATAAGTCTTTAATCCATCTTGAATTAATTTTTGTATAAGGTGTAAGGAAGGGATCCAGTTGCAGCTTTCTACATAACCTTTTTAATGTTCTTTCCCCTTTTTATTTTTATCAGTTTGTCAAGTCAATATTGTAGGGCTCTGTTCTGTTCCATTGATCTATGTCTCTGTTGTGGTACCAGTACCATGCTGTTTTGGTTACTGTAGCCTTGTAGTATAGTTTAAAGTCAGGTAGCGTGATGCCTCCAGCTTTGTTCTTTTGGCTTAGGATTGACTTGGCAATGCGGGCTCTTTTTTGGTTCCATATGAACTTTAAAGTAGTTTTTTCCAATTCTGTGAAGAAAGTCATTGGTAGCTTGATGGGGATGGCATTGAATCTATAAATTACCTTGGGCAGTATGGCCATTTTCATGATATTGATTCTTCCAACCCATGAGCATGGAATGTTCTTCCATTTGTTTATATCCTCTTTTATTTCATTGAGCAGTGGTTTGTAGTTCTCCTTGAAGAGGTCCTTCACATCCCTTGTAAGTTGGATTCCTAGGTATTTTATTCTCTTTGAAGCAATTGTGAATGGGAGTTCACTCATGATTTGGCTCTCTGTTTGTCTGTTATTGGTGTACAAGAATGCTTGTGATTTTTGTACATTAATTTTGTA
>NW_026652282.1:103902845-103904907 GCF_009828535.3 Hylobates moloch
TTGTTTTTTTCTTGTAAATTTGTTTGAGTTCATTGTAGATTCTGGATATTAGCCCTTTGTCAGATGAGTAGGTTGCAAAAATTTTCTCCCACTCTGTAGGTTGCCCGTTCACTCTGATGATAGTTTCCCTTGCTGTGCAGAAGCTCTTCAGTTCAATGAGATCCCATTTGTCGATTTTGGCTTTTGTTGCCATTGCTTTTGGTGTTTTAGACATGAAGTCCTTGCCCACGCCTATGTCCTGAATGGTATTGCCTAGGTTTTCTTGTAGGATTTTAATGGTTTTAGGTCTGACATATAAGTCTTTAATCCATCTTGAATTAATTTTTGTATAAGGTGTAAGGAAGGGATCGAGTTTCAGCTTTCTACATATGGCTAGCCAGTTCTCCCAGCACCATTTATTAAACAGGGAATCCTTTCCCCATTTATTGTTTTTGTCAGGTTTGTCAAAGATCAGATAGTTGTAGCTATGCGGCATCATTTCTGAGGGCTCTGTTCTGTTCCATTGATCTATGTCTCTGTTGTGGTACCAGTACCATGCTGTTTTGGTTACTGTAGCCTTGTAGTATAGTTTAAAGTCAGGTAGCGTGATGCCTCCAGCTTTGTTCTTTTGGCTTAGGATTGACTTGGCAATGCGGGCTCTTTTTTGGTTCCATATGAACTTTAAAGTAGTTTTTTCCAATTCTGTGAAGAAAGTCATTGGTAGCTTGATGGGGATGGCATTGAATCTATAAATTACCTTGGGCAGTATGGCCATTTTCATGATATTGATTCTTCCAACCCATGAGCATGGAATGTTCTTCCATTTGTTTATATCCTCTTTTATTTCATTGAGCAGTGGTTTGTAGTTCTCCTTGAAGAGGTCCTTCACATCCCTTGTAAGTTGGATTCCTAGGTATTTTATTCTCTTTGAAGCAATTGTGAATGGGAGTTCACTCATGATTTGGCTCTCTGTTTGTCTGTTATTGGTGTACAAGAATGCTTGTGATTTTTGTACATTAATTTTGTATCCTGAGACTTTGCTGAAGTTGCTAATCAGCTTAAGGAGATTTTGGGCTGAGACAATGGGGTGTTCTAGATATACAATCATGTCATCTGCAAACAGGGACAATTTGACTTCCTCTTTTCCTAATTGAATACCCTTTATTTCCTTCTCCTGCCTGATTGCTCTGGCCAGAACTTCCAGCACTAGGTTGAATAGGAGCGGTGAGAGAGGGCATCCCTGTCTTGTGCCAGTTTTCAGAGGGAATGCTTCCAGTTTTTGCCCATTCAGTATGATATTGGCTGTGGGTTTGTCGTAGATAGCTCTTATTATTTTGAGATACGTCCCATCAATACCTAATTTATTGAGAGTTTTTAGCATGAAGGGTTGTTGAATTTTGTCAAAGGCCTTTTCTGCATCTATTGAGATAATCATGTGGTTTTTGTCTTTGGTTCTGTTTATATGCTGGATTACATTTATTGATTTGCGTATGTTGAACCAGCCTTGCATCCCAGGGATGAAGCCCACTTGATCATGGTGGATAAGCTTTTTGATGTGCTGCTGGATTCGGTTTGCCAGTATTTTATTGAGGATTTTTGCATCAATGTTCATCAAGGATATTGGTCTGAAATTCTCTTTTTTGGTGTGTCTCTGCCAGGTTTTGGTATCAGGATGATGCTGGCTTCATAAAATATGTTAGGGAGGATTCCCTCTTTTTCTATCGATTGGAATAGTTTCAGAAGGAATGGTACCAGTTCCTCCTTGTACCTCTGGTAGAATTCAGCTGTGAATCCATCAGGTCCTGGACTCTTTTTGGTTGGTAAGCTATTGATTATTGCCACAATTTCAGAACCTGTTATTGGTCTATTCAGAGATTCAACTTCTTCCTGGTTTAGTCTTGGGAGGGTGTATTTGTCGAGGAATTTATCCATTTCTTCTAGATTTTCTAGTTTATTTGCATAGAGGTGTTTGTAGTATTCTCTGATGGTAGATTGTATTTCTGTGGGATCGGTGGTGATATCCCCTTTTTCATTTTTTATTGCATCTATTTGATTCTTCTCTCTTTTCTTCTTTATTAGTCTT
>NW_026652282.1:103905007-103971216 GCF_009828535.3 Hylobates moloch
GGATTCATTAATTTTTTGAAGGGTTTTTTGTGTCTCTATTTCCTTCAGTTCTGCTCTGATTTTAGTTATTTCTAGCCTTCTGCTAGCTTTTGAATGTGTTTGCTCTTGCTTTTCTAGTTCTTTTAATTGTGATGTTAGGGTGTCAATTTTGGATCTTTCCTGCTTTCTCTTGTGGGCATTTAGTGCTATAAATTTCCCTCTACACACTGCTTTGAATGTGTCCCAGAGATTCTGGTATGTTGTGTCTTTGTTCTCGTTGGTTTCAAAGAACATCGTTATTTCTGCCTTCATTTCATTATGTACCCAATAGTCATTCAGGAGCAGGTTGTTCAGTTTCCATGTAGTTGAGCGGTTTTGAGTGAGTTTCTTAATCCTGAGTTCTAGTTTGATTGCACTGTGATCTGAGAGACAGTTTGTTATAATTTCTGTACTTTCACATTTGCTGAGGAGAGCTTTACTTCCAACTATGTGGTCAATTTTGGAATAGGTGTGGTGTGGTGCTGAAAAAAATGTATATTCTGTTGACTTGGGGTAGAGAGTTCTGTAGATGTCTATTAGGTCCACTTTATGTAGAGCTGAGTTCAATTCCTGGATATCCTTGTTGACTTTCTGTCTTGTTGATCTGTCTAATGCTGACAGTGGGGTGTTAAAATCTCCCATTATTATTGTGTGGGAGTTTAAGTCCCTTTGTAGGTCACTGAGGACTTGCTTTATGAATCTGGGTGCTCCTGTGTTGGGTGCATATATATTTAGGATAGTTAGCTCTTCTTGTTGAATTGATCCCTTTACCATTATGTAATGGCCTTCTTTGTCTCTTTTGATCTTTGTTGGTTTAAAGTCTATTTTATCAGAGACTAGGATTGCAACCCTTGCCTTTTTTTGTTTTCCAGTTGCTTGATAGATCTTCCTCCATCCCTTTATTTTGAGTCTATGTGTGTCTCTGCACGTGAGATGGGTTTCCTGAATACAGCACACTGATGGGTCCTGACTCCTTATCCAGTTTGCCAGTCTGTGTCTTTTGATTGGAGCGTTTAGCCCATTTACATTTAACGTTAATATTGTTATGTGTGAATCTGATCTTGTCATTATGATGTTAGTTGGTTATTTTGCTCGTTAGTTGCTATAGTTTCTTCCTAGCCTCAATGGTCTTTACAATTTGGCATGTTTTTGCAGTGGCTGGTACTGATTGTTCCTTTCCATGTTTAGTGCTTCCTTCAGGAGCTCTTTTAGGGCAGGCCTGGTGGTGACAAAATCACTCAGCGTTTGCTTGTCTGTGAAGTATTTTATTTCTCCTTCACTTATGAAGCTTAGTTTGGCACGATAGGAAATTCTGTGTTGAAAATTCTTTTCTTTAAGAATGTTGAATATCGGCCCCCACTCTCTTCTGGCTTGTAGAGTTTCTGCTGAGAGATCAGCTGTTAGTCTGATGGGCTTCCCTTTGTGGGTAACCCGACCTTTCTCTCTGGCTGCCCTTAACATTTTTTCGTTCATTTCAACTTTGGTGAATCTGACAATTATGTGTCTTGGAGTCGCCCTTCTCGAGAAGTATCTTTGTGGCGTTCTCTGTATTTCCTGAATCTGAATGCTGGCCTGCCTTGCTAGATTGGGGAAGTTCTCCTGGATAATATCTTGAAGTGTGTTTTCCAACTTGGTTCCATTCTCCCCATCATTTTCAGGTACACCAATCAGACGTAGGTTTGGTCTTTTCACATAGTCCCAAATTTCTCGGAGGCTTTGTTCATTTCTTTTTATTCTTTTTTCTCTAAACTTCCCTTCTCTCTTCATTTCATTCATTTCATCTTCCATCAGCGATACCCTTTCTTACAGTTGATCGCATCTGCTACTGAGGCTTCTGCAATCTTCGCGTAGTTCTCGAAACTTGGCTTTCAGCTCCATCAGCTCCTTTAAGCCCTTCTCTCCGTTGGTTATTCTAGTTATCCATCCTTCTAATTTTTTTTCAAAGTTTTTAACTTCTTTGCTATTGTTTTGAATTTCCTCTCGTAGCTCAGAGTAGTTTGATCGTCTGAAGCCTTCTTCTCTCAACTCATCAAAGTCATCCTCCATCCAGCTTTGTTCCGTTGCTGGTGAGGAACTGCGTTCCTTTGGAGGAGGAGAGGTGCTCTGTTTTTTAGAGTTTCCAGTTTTTTTGCTCTGTTTTTTCCCCATCTTTGTGGTTTTATCTACTTTTTGTCTTTGATGATGGTGATGTACAGATGGGTTTTTTGGTGTGGATGTCCTTTCTGTTTGTTAGTTTTCCTTCTACCAGACAGGACCCTCAGCTGCAGGTCTGTTGGAGTTTACTAGAGGTCCACTCCAGACCCTGTTTGGCTGGGTGTCAGCAGCAGTGGCTGCAGAACAGAGGATTTTCGTGAGACCACAAATTCAGCTGTCTGATAGTTCCTCTGAAAGTTTTGTCTCAGAGGAGTACCCGGTTGAATGAGGTGTCAGTCTGACCCTACTGGGGGGGTGCCTCCCAGTTAGGCTGCTCAGGGGTGAGGGACCCACTTTAGGAGGCAGTCTGTCCGTTCTCAGATCTCCAGCTGCATGCTGGGAGAACCACTACTCTCTTCAAAGCTGTCAGTCAGACAGGGACATTTAAGTCTGTGGAGGTTCTTGCTGAGTTTTTGTTTGTCTGTGCCCTGCTCCCAGAGGTGGAGCCTACAGAGGCAGGCAGGCCTCCTTGAGCTGTGGTGGGCTCCACCCAGTTCGAGCTTCCTGGCTGCTTTGTTTACCTAAGCAAGCCTGGGCAATGGCGGGCGCCCCTCCCCCAGCCTCGCTGCCGCCTTGCAGCTTGATCTCAGACTGCTGTGCTAGCAATCAGCGAGACTCTGTGGGCATAGGACCCTCTGAGCCAGGTTCGGGACACAATCTCCTAGTGTGCCGTTTTCCAGGCCCGTTGGAAAAGCACAGTATTAGGATGGGACTGACCCGATATTCCAGGTGCCGTCTGTTTCCCCTTTCTTTGACTAGGAAAGGGAACTCCCTGACTCCTTGCGCTTCCCGAGTGAGGCAATGCCTCGCCCTGCTTCGGCTCGCGCACAGTGCGCTTCACCGACTGTCCTGCACCCGCTGTTAGGCACTCCCTAGTGAGATGAAACCGGTACCTCAAGCAGAAATGCAGAAATCACCCGTCTTCTGTGTCACTGGGGCTGGGAGCTGGAGACCGGAGCTGTTCCTATTCGGCCATCTTGGCTCCACCCCCCTGGGTTCCAATTCTTATATTTAGAAAAACCTAAAGACTCCAACAACAACAAAAAAACTGTTAGAACTCATCAACAAATTCAGTAAAGTTGCATGGTACAAAATCAACATACAAAAATCAGTAGTATTTTTATATGCCAACAGTAAACAATCTGAAAAAGAAATCAAGAAAATAATCCCTTTTACACTAGCAACAAATAAAATACCTAGGAATTAGCCAAACAAGTGAAAGACCTCTACAAGGAAAACTAAAACATTGATGCAAGAGATCGAAGAGGAAAAACATGGAAAGATATTTCATGTTCATGGATTGGAAGAATCAACATTGTTAAAATCTCCATACTACCCAATGCAATCTACAGAGTTAATCCAATCTTTATCAAAATACCAATGAAATTCTCCACAGAAAGAAAAAAAAACAGTCCTAAAATTTATATGGAACCACAAAAGACCCAGAATAGCCAAAGTTATCCTAAGCAAAAACAAAAAAATTGGAGGAATCACATTACCTGATTTCAAATTACACTAAAAAGCTATAGTAACCAAAACAGCATGATTCTGGCATAAAAACAGATACATAGACCAGTGGAACAGAATAGAGAACCTAGAAACAAATCCATACATCTACTGTGAACTCATTTTCATCAAAGGCCCTAGAAAATACAATGGGGAAATAACAGTCTCTTCAATCAGTGGTGCTGGGAAAACTGGATATCCATATGCAGAAGAATAAAACTAGACTGGTATCTCTCTCCATATTAAAAATCAAATAAAAATAGATTAAAGACAAATCTAAGACCTCAAAATATGAGACTACTACAAAAAAATTGGGGAAACTCTGCAAGACATCGGTCTGGGCAAAGACTTCTTGAGCAATACCCCAGAGGCAAGCAGAAAGGTGACCTTTGTACACTCTTGGTTGGGATGTAAATTAGTACAATCACTACAGAGAACGGTTTGGAGGTTTCTGAAAAAAACTAGAAATTGAGCTACTATATGATTCAGCAATCCCATTCCTAGACATATACCCAAAATAAATGAAATCAATTATATCAAAGGGGTATCTGCACTCCCATGTTTGTTGCAGCACTGTTTACAATAGCCAAGATTTGGAAGCAACCTAAGTGTTCATCAACAGGTGAATGGATTAAAAAATATGGTACATGTACATAATGGAGTACTATTCAGCCATAAAAAAGAAAGAGATCCTGTCATTTGAAACAATATGAATGAAACTGAAGGTCAGTATTTTAAGTGAAATAAGCTAGGCACAGAAAGACAAACATCACATGCTCTTACATATCTGTAGGAGCTAAAAATTAAAGCAATTGAACTCATGGAGTATAAAGTTTACCAGAGGCTGGGAGGACTAGTAAGGGGTAAGGGGTATGGGAGAAGTGGGATGGTTAACAGGTACAAATTAATAGTTAGAAAGAATAAAAAGACCTAGTATTTGCTAGCACAACAGGGTGACTATAGTCAAAATAATATAATTACCCATTTTAAAATTACTAAAATACAATTGGATTTTTTGAATCACAAAGAATAAATGCTTGAGGTGATGGATACCCTATTTACTCTGATGCGATTATTGTGCATTGCATGCCTGTATCAAAATATCTCACATAACCCATAAATATATATGCCTACTATGTACTCACAAAATTTTTAAAAAATTTTTAAAAAAGAATACTAACAGTTATTTAGAAGGAAGACTATCTTGTAACATTTAAAAGTAACTTCATGCAGTATAGAATCTCTAAATTAAATATATCCTTATGAATTTTTAATCCATAGATTCCTTATTTTTGTGGTTTTCAAGATGTAGGTAGCATAAGAATTATGTGGAGACCTTTTAAATGGATATTATTGGGTTTTAAAGCTAGACATTTTGATTTAGTAGATTTAGAATAGGGATCATGAATCTGCACTTTAAACAAGGTTCATAGTTGAAGAAATACTGAATTAAGAGAAATAGTCTTCAAAATACAACTCTACATGGAAAAATCCTATTACTCTATACACACATACACACACAATTTATATATCTTGAAATATCTAAATAGGTTGGATAGGTTCCCAACCAGCTTTTATTTTACTTTATTTTAATTTTATTATTATTATTTTTTTGAAATAGAGTCTCTTTCTGTCGCCCAGGCTGGAGTGCAGTGGTACGATCTCAGCTCACTGCAACCTCCACCTCCCGGGTTCAAGCTATTCTGCTGCCTCAGCCTCCAGAGTAGCTGAGATTACAGGCGAGATTACAGCTGAGATTACAAGATTACTTGCCACCACACCCAGCTAATTTTTGTATTTTTAGTAGAGATGGGATTTCACCATGTTGGCCAGGCTGGTCTCGAACTCCTAAACTCAGGTGATCCACCCACCTCAACCACCCAAAGTGCTGGGATTACAGGTGTGAACCACTGCGCCAGGCCCCAACCTGCTTTTATCCAGATATTTGATATCCACTAGGCACTCAGTAGAATTTATTAGAACTATCTTTGGTAAAATATTTAAAAATATCAGACACAATGGGGAATTCTTAGTGATAACCTTTCCAAGGGAACTCTCAATGTTTGTGTGGCAGGCTGAACTTAGCAGAATCAATTCAAGCCTGCTTGATGCCATATTCCAGTGAGAGAAGCTGTTTTTGTGTAAAAGACAAATGTCTGACAATCTCAAATAAAAGCAAGAAGATCCCAAATTGAGCTAAAGCTCTAGGGATGTAGAATTGATGGAAGGCCTTAATTAGGAGTTGTTAAGGTTCTCAGACTTCACCTGGTACTACAAAGGGAATCATAGGCTTCCCTTCTGATCTCTTTTGAATTCAGTGCCTCATCAGCACTTACAAATACAGATCTGTGGATGCTTACTCTCCTGCTTTAAATTTTCATTAGTTCCTCAATGACTACTGGGTAAAGTATAAAGTCTTTAACTTTGATACTGATGAAAACAATTTTAGATCTCTTTTCCCACCATTTTTACCACACACTTTAGCTACTTCTTACAATTCCCAGTAATTCCATGATCTTTCATTGTTCTCTGCTTTTGTTCATAATATTTCCCCTGCCTAGAATGGCTTTCGTATAAATCTCTCATGAATTTTCACTCATTCTTCCAGATCCACCTTAAATTTTACCTCTTTTATGAAGCCTTTCATGGCACAAAAAAATACTGGAGAGTCTTGCTGGAATTCTCTCCTTGGGCTCAGTGGAGACTTTGTGCCTACTGTATAGAAGCTGCTTGAAGAATACACGTAATTCTGGCCTAGTAAACAAAAATACTAGACTCTAGAAGGGCAGAAATATTATCTTTTATCCATATGTCCTATTGGCTATTAAAAATAACACTGACACTAAAGTCATTATCTCTTCTCTAAGTTCATTCCTCCTTCTAAACTCCTGATTGTAAATTATGACATCATTATCTTAGTCTCTCAAATTCAAAGGTGCAGAATTCTCTGATTCTCTTCTCTCCCTCCATACAACCCATGTCCACTTAGTCCTTATGCTCTACAGCTTATACCTTAGACTCATCTCTAAAATCAATCATTGTCATCCCATCATCACTAACATCACTTCTTGCCTAGGTTATTGCAACAGCTCTTAAACAGTCTTTCCTCCTCCAGTACTGTCACCTTTTTATCCATGCTCCAGGCTCCTACCAGAGTAATATTTCCAAAATGCAAAACTGACTATGTTACTATTGGAACTCAAATCCTCTAATGGCTCCCCATCATCTTCACTATAAAGTCCAAAAATGTTATCATGGCATGCAGTGGCCTTTCACTTTCGACCCAAACTATATTTCTGGGCTCGGCCTTTGCTATGCGTCCAAGAAATATTATATCATATAAACTCAATATTTTGTACAGATCTTGGGGCACACATGAAATTTCACCAAACTATGCTTCAGCACATGTGGAGTTTTTATATCTTCACTGTTTTTCCAAGCTTTCTGCTCCAACTTGTACTGATTATTCAATATCTAGCCTGTATTACCTCATCTTATGAAGCTTTAAGTCTTATTCAAACTCCACAAAGCTGAATTAGTCCAGTAATTATTTCTTTGTTTCTACAATCATGCCTTATAAATACTTATGGCACTTATCTGGAAATAAGTCTGTATTTTCCATTAGACTATGAGCTGTTCCAGGATAGTGATCTGCCTTCATTCATCTCTGTTGTACTCTGCACCTACTGCAGAGCCTAACCCAAAGTCATTCCAAAAACATCCACTTAGTGCCTCCTAACTGTATTTTTAACAGCTCTTACTGCCGAAGGGGGCACAGAAATTCAGTAAATGCTTGTTGAGGAATTAATTCCCCTGCTGGGTTCCAAGAAGCCTCCACTTTGTGACAAATTTCTCTCAATGGCATAAGAAGTTATAACACATTTAATTTTTTTTTTGGTAGAAATTTTAGCTGAACATTAAAAGTTGATTTATTTTTGTTTTTGTAACTGAGGAAGTGACTATGTACTAAAGCAGAACTGTCATATACATCAAGCCAAACAACCAAATGAAAATGGAAATAAATCACATATGATACTTGGATTAAGTGTGTTCATGTCCACCTGAAGAAATGACATTAAATGGTATCGTCAGCCTAGTAGCTTGCGTCTCCCACTTAAAATAGACAAATCAGCCATTAGAAAATCCATCATCATAGGTTATTTGTATATGCTGTTTTCTTATCTATTGCCTCATTTGATTTGCACAGCAATGCTGAGAAATTGACAGGAAGGTTTTACCACATTTCTTTGTCTCTAAAATGGCTTAAATTGTAAGATGAACAATCAATTTAATTATAACTTTTCTAAGAAAATTTAAATATCATGTTAAATGAAACATAAGACTTATTCTGATTTCAGAGACTTTAAAGTATGAAAACAAAATTTTGTATTAGACCTGAGGACATGTGGTATGATCTCCTTTTGAAAATAGGAAAAAATTTGGTCTAGAAGACTAAGACTCATGTCACATAGTGATTAAGTAAGAGATACAGAGAAAGACTTGATTCTTTTGATAGGTAAGATAGTCTTCTTTTTATTCTACTAGATTTTCCTAATGTCTGGTCAATGGAGTAATAATTTTGTAGGAATGTTAATAAGAAGTGAAAGCTGCAATTAACTCAATTTGAGAAACTCAACATTAAAAAATAGGTTTCTTTACTTCTCAGAGCTTTTGCTATGCTAATTAATGTCCATTATGAATTTCCAAGATAGGACTATACTATACAGCATTGAGCAAGTTATTAGACCATATGATCTTTTTCTCCCTATTTTAAAGTATCTTGTGGACTGGTGTTCTGTGGAATGCACTTTGGAAAGATACACTATACCAAGACAGAATTGTATTAGCCTCCAAAAGGAATGAACCATAACTCTCAATTTGTTTACTGTCACTTTCAGAGATCATATACGGTAAAGCATCAAGTGGTAAATTCAATTGCCTGAACCTTGGCTCAATTCGGCTGTTAAAAATGCTGAAGTGGGATTTTCCATTCAAGAAAAACTGAGAAAGTAGCCATCCACATCATGATCAGCCAAAGTGTTACTAAAATTGTTATATAAAAAATATTACCCAGAAACAATCAGCGTTCTCTAAAGACAGCCTCCCACTAGGAATATAATATTTTTCTTCATTTGGAAAAACAATATCCTTGAAAATGTCTAGCAAATCTTTCGTGTTGCTTTTTGAGTAACACCTATAGATATGTCTACTAGTCACTAGAAACTTTAATTCATTCACCCAACAAATAATTCCTGAGTGCCTAGCATTTGCCAGGCACTATGCTGAGCAATGGGGACACAATGGTAAACAGGACAGCTAAATCTGTGCCTTCATGATGTCCACAGTCTAGTCTAGGAAACATTGATATATAAAATACCATCGAATAAACATTTCAGCCAAGTCTGGACATGCAAAATGCTGCAGAGCATGTGACATTTACCTGCATAATTCATATCCTAAAAAGTCTCAGACTGAAATACCTGAATCAGGGATGCTAAAAGAAAACCAAGGGCTTACCTTAATAGAACGATTGGCCCAGCTTTTCTGCTTACATTGCCAGCAAAGTGCTGCTCTTACCAATGCAGTCTGATTCCAAAGACAAACAAAAATATCTAACATCTTTGCTTATGCCACAATTTTATCTGCACTCCCAGTAAAGAAAAAAAATAACATTTGAAAATGTATTTACAGAAATCTACTTGCCAGGTCCTGATTAACAATTGTTGTTTCAAAGATATTAGAATTTTCTCTAAGTTTAGTAATCCAATGGGCTCACCATAAGGAAATTAGAGATATAAAATACCTGCTAGACTGCTACCAATCTGTCTCTCAGCAAGTGCCACATAGCAGCAAAAACACTGAGTCCCTCACAGCATTAAAACATTAAACACTATGTTGCTGACTAGAGTTTTTTCACTTTTCTTTTTATTTATATGCTACCTTATATGTTTCTCCATTTTGATACAGAAGGATACATTTATCTAATAACTTCCTTCACTGACTAAACATTTATGTTGTTTTATTCTAAAATGATATACTATAATTATTCAAATAGCTATAGACCAAGTGAACTCTCTCTTTTTCATTTTGATGAATTTCAGTAGTTCCCCCTTATCCATGATTTTTTTTGTGGCTTCAGTTACCTGTGGTCACTGTGGTCAGAAATATTAAACAGAAATTTTCAGAAATAAGCAATTGATATAAGTAAGTTTTATTTTAACATATTGATATAATTATTCTATCATTAGTTATTATGGTTACTCTCTTGCTGTGCCTAATGTATAAATTAAATTTTATCATAGGTATGCATGTATAGGAAAAAAACTAGTATGTATGGTTTGGTATTATTCATGATTTCAGGCATCCAATGGGAGTCTTGGAACATAGACAATGCAGATAAGGAGGGGACTACTGTACTGTTTTTGCTCCTGTCTCCATCTTATTCGCATTCTCTCTTTTATTACCAGCTTTGGTGTCTGATTCCAGGATTCTGATGATAGTAACTATAAGGGAGGATCCAGCACTAATGTATATGTTTGTCAAAAAGATCACAGGGCCCTTATTTGTGGTGTAAATTCAAAATAGTGTTTTCTTATGTTTCTTATTTTTAATGTTTTGGAACCGTACTAACAACACAACAGGATATGTTGAGTGCTTCTTCCTGGTTGGGTTGGCAGGGGCTGGGCCTATCATCTGATTCATAAGCTTTCCTTAATTCCGGCCTGAACATTGTTCAGGTCTATGAGAATGGTTTCAAGGGAGGGATGCCATGGAAAAGAATAGTCAGATTCATTTATTCCCAATTAGTGTTTGTTGAGACACTTGAGCTATCAGCTCTTGTAACTACGAATCCTTTATTAAATACAGTGAGCAGGTAATATTGCATGTGGTAAAAATTATAAGTAAGATCTAGGGGGTTTACTCTTTGCCAAACATTTTCCTAAACGCTTTACATGTATCAACTTGTTTAATTCTCACTAATGCCCTATGGGGAGGTACTGTGTCAAAATCTCAACTTCATAGGTGGAGAAACTGAGGTACAGGAATATTTACTCATGACGACAGTTAACGCATGATAAGACTTGGCTCTTGTAGCCACTAACTGCTTCAAATCCTTCCCCGCTTCCCCTGATCCACTCTTAATCACAAGCAACTACTTTCCAGGTTTCCCTTGTCCTCTGTCTTCTGAGTAGGTTTGATATATGGGAGGCATGTATGAGAAATTGTAGAGCAGAAGCTGGAGAAAAGCCCCAGTAGACAGCCCTCTCTCCATAGCCCCAGGTCTATCTGAGCAGCTCCTTCCTGGGTTTTAGTATCAACTAGACAGCCTAGCTTCTAGAGTCTGGTAACACCACCTTCTTCCATTGCCCCTATAGTCCCAGAAGTGGAAGCAGCTTCCTGTTGGTGCTGATCTCTTGATGGCCTCACTGTCTCCTGCTTGACTTCTTGAGTCCATCACTCATTCAACCAGCCTCCAATATGAAGTTCCCTTTAGCTTAATGATCTAGATTAGTTTCTGTTTTACTGGCCAGACCCTAACAGATAAAATTTTGAATTCAGACAGTCCAGCCCCAGAGTTCATGCACTTAATTGCTATGCTATCCTTACTCTTCCAGAGAAGAATTTCATTCCACAGAATTTTTCAAAGAGTCTAAGAGGTGGATAACCCAGACTGTAAACTATCTTCTTTAAATTATGGTTGGCTAAGGGTAGCCCATAACTATCCCAGGGCCCCATATTAGGCGTTAAGCTCTATGAGGACAGTAATTTTGCATGTTTTGTTCATTGCTTTATCTCCAGTACAGCACAATGCCTGGCATATAGTAGGTGCACAATACATGTTTTTTGAATCACTAACTGAGATCCACTTCATTTTTTTCTCATGTAAGTGAAATTGACAATAAAATTTGTCACTTGTAATATTTATTCAGCATTATGTGTGTGATAATTAATACATTATGTGTGTATTATATGTATTAATAGCAAACATGTGCTTGGGAATCAAACTGTCTGGCTTCAAGTCCTAGCCCTACCATTTACTAGCTGTGTGAATTTGAGCATGTTACTTAATCTCTACAAGCTGCTAAAATTAGGATAATACTGGAATTTATTTCTTAGGGTTGTTGTAAGAATTAAATGAGATAATATATGTAAACTGCCTAATACAGGCCTGGCGTATGATAAATACTCGTTAAATGGCAGTAGATGTTGTTATTACTATAGTTATGCTGTTACTATTATTATTACTATTGTTGCTGTAATTAGACTTTCTCCTTTCTGAAATGGATGCTTGTGTTGTAACATTTCCTCCAGAGTTAAAGACTGTTTTGAACTGATTTTCTGCCTACAAGACCCTTCAGCCTCTGCTTTCTCCATGCCTCCCTGCTATAGAGGCTGAAGGCCTTTAAAATTGCAGACTGAAGTCCATCACATTCCTGAGCCTCACTGACAGTTGAGAATATTTTGAATTGTTTTATCTGTCCTAAACCTAATACCAGTGTGTCTAGGACAAGCTCAGAATTAGTTACCATGTACTTTATGAACCTCAACTTCCTTACCATTTCCTGTTATGTTTAGCCAGTGTACATAACTGGGATTACTGTCTCTGTTTCCACATTGCACTCTAGTTTCTTTAGTGGGTCTAGATGTTGAATCCCTGAATCCCTGATTATCTTTTGCTGATAGAGACATACTCCTTATTTTTGCCCTCAAACAAATGGACCTTATAGAATCACAGTGCTACCATATTTCTGCATACAGAGATAACCACTACTTGGAAACTTCTACTAATGAGCATCCATATACTATCCAATCACATTAGGCCACCCTCCCCCTTATAGATCTATGCTGGCTAGGTCCAAACATGCTACACTGCTATGGACACTAACTGCTAGCTTGATCCTTAAGAAGGCATTGATTGCTAAACTGGTTTAGTGCCACAGCCCTGACCATGTTCTCTCCTGGATTATTTTATTCCCCACTGGACCTCTAAAGCCCTAGTGGCTTTTATGGCCCAGCTAATATGGGTTATAACAGTGTTTGTGCCCACACTATATGCAGTTAGGTACATCCCACACATTGTATAAATGAGAACGTTGAATCTATTGGATCCAAAACCATTCAGCCAGGTATGCTCATTTGGTTATTTTTTTTTGCATTCATTCATTCAACAAATATTTACTGAGCACCTCCTGTGTATCCTATACTAAGAACAAGAGATACAGAGATGAATAAAGCAAATCTGTAACTTCAAGGAGCTTACCTTCTGCAAGTTGGAGCTCACCAAGAAAACTTCCTACAAGATTCCTAGGCCCTCTGCTGTTCTTTCTATTCTTCTAGAAAATCCTTACAAAGATCATACAGCACTAGCCTACTGGCTTCCACAATAATTTCATTGCAAAAAAAGAGTAAATTTTGTGTTGCTAATAACATCAGGAGTAAAACTGATTAACACTATCATCCACCCACACACTCACACAATCACATAGTAAATTATCAGCACTTAGGGGAAATAATTATTCTCATTTCATCAAAAACTATGGCCCCAAAGTGTCAAAGAATCTACAGATTTGGTTTTAATTTAGAATGGATGAACTGATTGCCAAGTTAATTGGCCTCATCAAGTCAGACCTTTAGCCATATTCTGTAAGTCAGGAAAATAAAATAAGTGTGATGTCAGACCAGCCTTCATGTCAGCAGCTACCCTCTCCAATCAAGCTCACAATCCATTCAGAATGTTCAGTTCAATCCATAGCAGCTGGAATGACTAGACAAATCTTTCAAGAGCAAAAGACACCATTACTTCCTCTTGTTTGCATCTTTCATTGTCAATAGGTAATTAATCACCAGGTTCCACCTCAGCGCTATAGAAATTTTTCTCATCATTTATTATATGAATAACTAAGGAGAAAAGGTCTCCAATGACATAATATGCATAATGTGCATTTTAATTGGAAGGCAATTTAGCTATTTATTTAGACTAAGCTCATGCGCAAGTTATTTCTAATGATGGAAAGCTGCTTTGGTGGAACTAATTATGATAAATTACTAACAGCAGTTGTAAATGAGAATTATTCAGCAAAAGTCATCAATAGAGCAAAAGCCAAGTTCAGACATAGTTGTGAATGCTCTGTATGAACTTCCCATGAAATTTTTAAGAGGGCCCCTCTTGTTCTGTTTTACTAGACAATGAGTCATTGAAGTGCATTAAGATCTTCTCAGCATTGTGCCAGGTGTGATGGCTCACGCCTGTAATCCCAGCACTTTGGGAGGGCAAAGCAATGGGATCACTTGAGGTCAGGAGTTCAACACCAGTCTGGTCAACATGGAGAAATGCTGTCTCTACTAAAAATAGAAAAATTAGTGAGGCTTGGTGGCACGCTTGTAATACCAGTTACTCGGGAGGTTGAGGCAGGAGACTCACTTGCACCTGGGAGGCAGAGGTTGAAGTGAGCTGAGATCACACCACTGCACTCCAGCCTGGGCAACAGAGTGAGTGAAACTCCATCTCAAAAAAAAAAAAAAAAATTCTCAGCATTAGCAGCTACTGTAAGATAAAGATACATCCTAGATCCCTAGACATGGAACTCGAAATTTCTCCACAATGCACTTAATTTTTAGAAGACCTGGGGTGCTAAAACAATGCTGAAATAGCTCACATAAGCTTCACTTTTCTCAGAAATCAATTTTATCTTGGTACAAGAGGCGCTGGGCTTGACGGAAAGCAGTTAGATGAAAATTTAATTTTGTAAATTGTTCATTTAATCTCACATTTGCTGTCCATGAAAAATAAAAAGTGGCAATTTCCATGTGTTCACAAATCAAGTGCAGCAGAAATCTACTTCTAACCATGCAAGGCCCATTTAAAAATAGGTTGGACAATCAGAGTCTTTGCTGTCCAAAACAATTTTGCCCAAGAGTCAAGCTATTTTCTGGCTTCAGACCTCATCACCAAGCACCCAGGTTTTGTGCATAGTAAAATATTCTAGGGTCAGTAGAACCTCCCACTTTTGGTTGTTATTTTGAAGGTATGTACCACAGTAAAGACAGATCACTACCAGAAATCCTTGTTCCCAGCCTTCCGGAGAACATTCTGGGTATGCAGCTTTTAATTTTGTTTACTTACTTAAGAACTGCAAAATGTATAGCAAATAATTCAAACCCCCTCCTATCCACTGCTCATGTTATGAAATAAAACATCACAGATATAAATGAAGCCACCCATGCATCTCTTCCTGTTTCTATACACTTCCTTTCTCCCCAGGAAGTAAGCACTTATTGTAAATTTTCTATTCCCATGCATTTTTAATACTATACACATATACACCCGTAAACAACATATAATATTTTCTTTTTGTTTTATAATATCATACTGTATGTATTTTTCCATAATTTTTTTATTCACTCAATACTGCAATTGTTGAGATTCATCCGTAATGATGCACATAGCTCTTGTTGAATCCTTTCTACTTCTGTAAGTATTCCAGTGTATTCATGTACTACAAATTTATAAACTTTTCTCTGTAGATGCACATTCAGATTGTTTCCACCTTTTTCCTATTACAAATAATGCTGCTATGAGAATGTTTCCTGGCACTCGTGTGCAAGATCTTCCCTAGAGGGGGTGTATTAGTCCGTTCTTGCACTGGTATAAGGAAATAATGGAGACTGAGTAATTTATAAAGAGAAGAGATTTAATTGGCTCATGGTTCTGCAGACTGTATAGGAAGCATAGCAGCCTCTGCTTCTCGGGAGGCCTCAGGAAGCTTCCAATCACGGCAGAAGGCAAAGGGTGAGCAAGGCATCTCACATGGTGGGAGTAAGAGCAAGGGTGGGAGAGGCGCCACACGCTTTTAAACAACTGGATCTTGTGAGAACTTATTCACTATCATAAGAACAGCACCAAAGAGATGATGCTAAAACATTCATGAGAAATCTGCCTCCATGATCCAATCACCTCCTATAAGGCCCCACCTCCAGCATGGAGGATTACAATTAAACATGAGATTTGGGTGGGGCACAAATTCAAACCATATCAGGGGGAATATCTAGGGATGGAATTACTGGACTGTGGGGTATATCCACATCTTCACCTTCACCAAATGATAACAAATTATTTTCCAGAGTAATTGTACCAATTTACATGCTTGGCAACAGTGTAAGGAGGATTCCACTGCATATTTTTCAAAAAAAAAATTCTTCAGAAAGTTATTCCTTTGATACCTCAACATTACTTGCAAGTTCTGTTCCTATAATGCTGAGTTTTTTTTTTTAGAAATGTAGACCCGAGCCAGTCAGCTTGATTAGCTGGGCTCCACCTGGGGAGCCAAGTGGTTACTGCAAGCTCCTACTTAGCAGCTTAGTCAATCACAGGACAAAAAAGGTGAGGCACAAGACAGTCATCTTTCATAGGTTCTACTCCTCCCTCTTCACTTTCAGGACCCATTGATTTGATACCCTTCCTCTGAGCACAACCATGCCACTGCTAGTCACTGCTTATGCTCCAGTCAGCTCCTATTCTCATCACAGCTTACCTGTAAATCACTTACTCATTTATTTATTCAGTCAGCTACTCAATTATTCAACAAATATATACTGAGTGCCTATAATTTTCCAAATGTTATATCATGGGGTTAATAATGGGGGCTATATGATAAAGTTAAACACGAAGGGAAATGTCATAGTGGATAAGACTGATACCTCTTCTGCCTTATGTTCCAGATTTCCCCTTTTTATTGGAAAATATGATCAATTACAACAAGATGAGTAAGAAAAGAACAAGTACTAGTTGGGTACCTACTATGAGTTAGTATATCCATGGGTAAAAATGACAACATGTTCATTCTTGTGCATAAAATATTTGTACAGTGACATGGCCATCAAGGTTCTGATGCAAAGAAAAGTAAGTAGAGAGTAAGCCATTATTTATTAAGTACAAATATGTTTCAGGGACAAAGCTGTTATCTCCTTTTAATTCCATAACAGCACTGTGAAATAAGAATGATTATTTTTCCCATTTAGCAAAAAAGAAAACTGAACCTCAAAGAAAATCAGCAACTTGCTCAAGGCCTAATAGTAAGAGACTGACCTAAGAGTTAAATCGTGATCTAACCCTACCAGTCCATGGCCTTTTATGGCTGATAGTAGGAATTTTAAATACCATGAGTCAGACAAGAAAAGTGCAGTTTCCCACTCCAAGCAACTATATGCAGTCCAGACAGACAGGATGTAATTTGCTGATGTAATTTTTGCTAAGAAAACATAAAAAGAATCTTTAATCATTTTGAGTAGGCTGAGGTTCCATTGTCCGTGACAGATGGTGCCTCCCTCAGGACAAGGTCATGATGCACAAGTCTTGATTCGCTTCCCAGTCTGTTTCGTATCATGAGAGCTAAGGACTATATCTCTGGCTTTAGGGATCCTTCCATGTAAGTTTCCCTACCACCCCTAACAAAAGAAAGGGCCAAAGCAGAACTAGCTGTGACATCATAGGCAGTGCTTGAACTCTCTTTTCAATGCACAGGACTTCTCTGGATTTGACAGCTACCAATAAAACTGAGTGAAAGGAAAATTAAATGACATTATGGAGTCAATTCCAATGGATCTAAGATGTGGCAGCTGGCAGCAACCTTGCTGCTGCTGGATAGAACATGGAAGTCAAATCTCAGCTTAAATGTCACCTCTTCTGAGAAGCCTTCTGTAAAAACCCAAGCCTGGACTAGTGTGCTTCCACAGAGCCATGTAGCTTCCCCTACCATAACACTGATCCCACTGTATTCTTTTTCTGGTTACCTGCCCATCTCTTTTGTCAAGACTGTTAGCTCTGTGAGAGGAGAGACCATACATGTCGTTTCTTTCTTATATTTATAGTGCCTAGCACATTAGCTGGTACAAATAGATGCTGAGTGTGAGTATGTAGGCTAAATTAATAAATGGACAAATAAAATTAGGGCTGAAGTCCATCACCCTGTCTTCTCAGAGAAAGAGACCCAGAAGTGGTCTGATTTAAGCATTATAAGAAGCTGGAAAGCAGGAACCCACTGATCTGCAAAACATCTACAACACCTAATTAGCACTTCTTGTGTGCCAGGCACCATTCTATTTTATATTTATTCACTTGATTAATTCTCAAAATAATTCTGTGAAGTAGGTGCTATTACTACCCCCATTTAACAGATAAGAAAACTGAGGCTTGGAAAGGTTCAATGACTCACCCAATGTCATTTCACTAGGAAGTGTTGGAGCTGGCATTTGAACCCAAAAGTGAGGCTTCAAAGTCTAGACTTTTAACCACTTGGGTAAACCACAAAAGTACAAAGGTGATCCTGGTTTTTGTACCAAGATAGAGTGCCGATAACACCACCATGTTTTCTCATGTCAAGGCCCTAAAACCTTTATTGGACTATACTTTGTAACCCTTGAGAGACATTACCCTATTCCATGGATCTATACTCCCGGACCTAATACATTTTGGTTGTTATGAGAAAGTGAGATGCTAAGCTCTGCACAAGAAGACCTGTAGTTGAGTCATACTAACATTATACTTTGGGTAAATTACCTTAGCTTGGGCTCTGGCATCAGACAAAACTGGGTTTGGTGAATACCTGCTCTAACATTTACTAATGATGAGATCTTAAACTATTTAAATTATCTGAACCCTATTGTCTCATCCATAAGGAAATATTAGTATTTATCTCAAAAAATACTGTGAGCACCAAATGTGATAGATTATGTGAAATGCTTAGTAAGGTGCCTGGCACAGAGGGAATGTTCAACAAATGTAACTATTACCTGTAGAGTTTATTTTCTTCCTCTGAAAAACAGGAATCCTGCTACATATTTCTGTTATGAGGACTAAAGGAGATAAGGACTGTATGCCTAGCAACAGGCTGTTGCACTACTGTCTCCTTCCTCTCCTTTTCCTCTGCTGGCAACCCAGCATTAGACTTGCAACTATACTAAAATTACTCTTTAAAAGGTGATCTATAACTTCCAAAATGTCAATTCTAATGCTCTTAAGTCTCATTCTATTTTCCCTGTCTGCTACATTTTTCATTACTGACCACCCCTCTTTCTTAAATTTCTCCCTTTTTAGTCACTCTATATTATGTTGCTGTTACTGCTGCTGCCTTTGCACCTGCTGCTACATAAAATATCTCCCACACTAGAAGCTTCTCTCTTCCAGCCTCTTCAACAGATATTTTCCAAGGTTCTAGCTCTGGGACACTCCAATTCCCACAAAGCCCACTCTTGCTAGGCAGTCACATAGCCTGCAGCTGCAAGAGCTAACTCTTTGTGTAAATGAGTCCCAAATGTATGACTCTGACCTTAACCTCAACTGAGTTGAAGTCATAAATCTCTATTTCTTGCTGGATTTCAAACTTGGCAATATATCCTGCCTTCCTCCTCAAACCAGTACTTCCTGTCATGTGGTCTCACTACTCTTCCAAGCCACCAGAGCTTGAAACCCTAGTCGTCCCTTTCAGTTTAGCCTTTATTATTTTTTTGTCCAAACTCTAATAGTAGTTACCAAATAAGCCTCCCCGATTTCAGTCTCAACTGGCTCTACCACATCCCTCAGCTAGCCCTGGATTCATAGACCAAATAAAGCCACCCTCAGGCCTAGAATGACACATGGATACAACAGTGACACATTTAAAACTTCAAATGCCTTAACCCAACAATGTGGTCTTCAAAGCCCTTTACTAATTCAAGTCTCTTCTAAACTTGGCAATATTATTCTCCTTAGTATTTCCAAAGTGAATCTAAACTTCACCATGGATTTTTATATGTTCAAATTATTCTTTCTGCTTGGTCTGTCCCACAAAATCCTCCCTCCCTTCAAAGACATTTATGTTTCAAAAGCACACTCATCCTTTAAGCATTCCTAGAATCCCACCTAAGTCACATAGCTATCTTCAGACACCTCGGTGGAAATTTCTCTCGCTTTCTCTTATGATCCCACAGCACCTAATTTTTACCACCCCCCCATAAAGATTTACATAGTCAATCTTATGTTAAAATTACTGAAATATATACCTTTCTAAAGGACTAGATTACAAGCTATTTAAGGACAAGGGGGATCCTATATGTTTTTATTTATAAATCACCCACAGAATCAGAGGGTTTCACACATGGTAGGAGCTCAGGAAGAATTGTGTGTTTCTGCAAGTGTATGTGTATCTGTGTGTATGTGTATGTGCACATTTTAGTGTAATTGAGCCTTATGCATGCTGAATCTCCAAGAGCTCTACAATCATTCTTAACAAAGAACCCCATAGACCCTCATGTGCTCCCTGAATAAGTAGACTTTAGAAGCCTACCTGAGCTCCAGAACCCAGCCCAGTGAATAGCCTGGGTTGGGCATTTAACCCATAAACTTCTACCTCACTATCAACAGCCTGTAACCAGCAAATGTAACTTACCTCTATAATAGCATTTATTACACTTTGTAGTAGACATCTCTCACTGATGTCCTTTATACTGTGAGTGCCAAAGGGACAGGGACTCAGGTCTGTTGAAAACATCTATGAATATGTAAACTGACCTGTATGGAGATCAAGTTCATAACTTTGAATCTGGTAAGTTCACAAGTTATCAGTTACATAATTTGACAACTTGGAGAAGCCATCGGCTGAGATAATCTTAAAACTCCACTGGCCCAGCTCACTGCAGCCTTGGACACATATATTGGCAATGGCTGTTTATAATACACAGTGAGCAGCTGGTTATCATGGCCTTACCATCATTAATTCACCCTTCAAATTTAGAGTGACACCATTATAGTAAGCATTAATAATTTTAAGCATAATAATTGTGATAACAGCAGGTAGTTTTGAAAACTATTACCCATGCTTCAATAACACATCCTGAATGTTAAGCTTAAAGCAGTCTCCTGAGTAGAAGAGGAAATGGAAATATTCCGATAATAACAGTTTATAGTAATAACAGTTTAGAGCTCTAGCTTGAACTTGCTTGTGTATGTCCTTTATTTTTTGCATCTCTGGGTAACATCGCTATGGAATTTCATTTTTCAAAACTACTGGAATGAGCTGATCTCATTTGATAATGCTGCAGTTATAGAATGGCTACAGTTCAAGCAGCTTCTAAAAATTATAGGGCCCCAGAAATGTCAGGGCCCCAAAGTTCAAAAGTAAAATATATAACAATCTCTTATCTGTTAAAAGGGTCTGCTCTGTATAAATGGATCATTTAGGAATGGACAATTTAGAAAAAATACTGAGGTGCAGTAGATAAAAACAACACATTTGAGTCCACCAAACCTGGGTTTCAAACCCTGGCTTGGCTGCTTCCCTTTGGCAAATTACTTTATATTCCTTCTCCTAAGGTTTTTGTGAGGTGGAGAGAGTAATGCCCGTCTCATTTTGTTCAGATGATTATGTGACATAATATGTATAAAACACCTGACACACAGGAAGTACTTAATACATAGTACTATTATTCTCATTTTGAGTTGGTATATAGCATAAGTCCAGGGTTGTGAATTTGACCTCCACATAGGCCAGTTCACATATTCATGGATGTTTTCAACAAATTCCTTTGCCTTAACCCAGGCCCTGGGTAGCCAGTCCTAAGAGTCTCTGCCTGTTTGGAGCTCACAGTGTAGAGGGCATCAGTGAGAGACATCTCCTACAAGGTGTGATAAATGCTATGATAGAGATAGACACAGTAGAAGAGAAGGCTTCAGTTACCATATTGTATGTGGAAGATAAGGTGTCACAGTAGAAGAGAAGTCTACACAGTAGAAGAGAGGGCTCAGAGAAGGCTTCTGGAAGGAGGTGGGATCTGAGTTTAAACTTGAAAGAAGAGTAGCCATTACCAGGAGGGAGAAAAGGGAAAGAGACTTTTGCCAGGGGAGACAGCATAGCAAAGACTAGTTGATATTTCTGTTGTAACAAACTAAACTCCCAATCCCACTCAGTCCCTTAGACAGAATCCTTCAGGCTCTAAGCCCTCAGACAGAGAGAACATAGTTGGGTAATGGAAAACTTTCCTGAAGAGTAGCTCAAACTGTTCACCATGCTGATGAATAGGGAGCTTGTAGCATTATCCGTCTGTGATTAGGATAGCAAATCATTTACATAGGGTTCTCAAAGACCTTCAAGATACCAATAAACTGTCAGTATTTAATGAAAAAAAGACAATGCTACTTCAGCTAAAATTGGTAAATCGAAGACATTAAAGATTGGTTCTAAAGGATTTTAAGATGCATGAAGATTTGGGCTGTCTGGGAAAACTACTATGTGAGTCTGAATCAGAAGGAAGCTTTTCGTCATCTGTTGTCTAGATTAGAGGGCTTTTTGAATCTGTGTGCAAGAGTGACAGGTGTGCTGAAATATTGACCACTAGCACTCAGGGGTCTGGGGGCAGCGGGGGTAGCACTAGGGTAGCCAGAGTCTTGGACTATTCAACTCTGGCAATAAGAAGTCTTTTCCTTTTACTACAGTGTGAAAATAATATTATTTTGTATGTACCATGAAAAGAAAAGAATTGAGAAACATTGCTATGGAGTTCCTTCTCTAAAGGTGAAAATGCTAGCCTACATTATATTAGGGCTGGAGAACTAAGGGTAACATCGTCATCATCATCATCACTGTGTCATTATCATCACCAACACCATCAAAAACATCATCACTACTAGTAGTATTTCTATTATTAAGGCAAATCTTTTATTCTGAAAGACTCACTTGGGTCACAGCACAGTAGGCAATCAATACATGTTAATTTCCTTCCTTTCCTTGCCTAAAATGTTTGAATTAGGACTTGCTACCATTGTTAGCACAAGACATAGCATTCAGAGAAGGCAGTTGTCTGCCCTATGCAATGTGCAGAAACAATAGCTCAAACCTTAAAAGCTCCCTCTTCTGAGTAGCTGATGTTGGTTTTCCCAGTGGGATGCAATCTGCCACCACATCCGTCATTCATAGGAAGTTACTTCTAAGACTTAATATTCTTTCTGGCTGTTCTTGGGCATTGATCTCTGAAGATGAGATATCTGAACAGAATTCTTTTAACCCTATCATTGCACATGTAGCACTTAGCCCTCTTAAAGGCCTTCCCTCTGCTGCTACTACTGACTGACCCTCAGGCACATAAATGCTGACAAATGCCCTTGTTCTTGAAATAATAGACTTTCAAATCATATATCCCGGAGAGATGGAGTGCTCAGAAATTTCCCTAGGGCATGACAAAAAATCAAATTGAGCTTCTATTTTTCTCACTGTTAGGATTCTTAGTTGTAAAGTTGAGATGCCACTAAACACTGAGACTGGACTGAGCCTCTCTTCAGTCTCCCACCCCTTCTTTTGCTCATCTCATCAAAATACTTGCTGTATTGTAATTCATCTCTGAAATACTTTAGGTCAGGAACTGTATCTTAAACTTTGTCATAAACCCAGCAACTAATATAAAGCCTAGCACATTATAGGTGCTCAGCTAATATTTGTCAAGTAAGAGAATAAATGAATGGAAAAATAGAATGTTGGTAAAACCATTTTAAAATGTTTTCAGCAAGACCTTCAAGAGCTTCATATCCTCCTCCTCCACTTCCCACTATTTTGCCTAATGTACAGAATCAAATATGAGAAAATAACCCTTTCCCCTTTTTCCTGAGGAAAGCTAATTATTACAAGAGTCCTAATATGCTAACTGTGCTTTTTGACCACCAACTAAATGTATACTCCATTATTTAATCCCAGAAAATAAAAAAGAAAATAAATAACTGAAACCCATACACTTGGCACTTAAGCCTTTCTACTGTAAGCCATCTTTTTGGCCTCTCATCTCACTGTTCCCAGCCTGAACATATATTGCAAATGTGCCATTCTTCTCTTAAGTCTCATTTTCAATGCCAGCCCCACTGAGAACGAGTATGCCCAGATACTATGCCTACATATCTGCGGCTGGCACTAGTTGAATGGCATTACCTTGGGTCTAACTGTAGAGGTCCAATAGGAAGTCTTTCCTTACAGGACTACTAGGGACTTTCAGTGAAATAGTGTATACAAGGCACTCGGCACAGTGTTTGACACGTAGTAAGTGCTTGATACATGTGAAATAGCTACCTCATTTCCTGATCCTCTGAGTGAGAAGGCATCAAGTCCTCTTACTCTTTCAATTTACTCTTTAGTACACTTTACCAAAAACCAAAAAAAAAAAAAAAAAAAAAACAAGCAGGATCACCTACTACATTTCTTTCTACATGATTCTTTGCTTTTGCTCCAATCAACAAAAGGTTACTAAACAATCCACAACTGTATAAAATTCCAATTCATTCACTTTTGTCCAATCCCTCCCCAATGTCCCTTTTAAAGCCAATGTTTTATTTTCCTTCGAAGAGGTTATTGCCCTTCCCACTGGAGACTTTGCAGTTTTAAATAACCTATCATATACCTATACCTTTCTTAAAGGAACCAGAATTCTATTTTTATTAAGAATGTTTAAAATTATATTGAAACAAAATAATTTATCTTAACAAAGCTACACACAGTAATCATTTCATTGTATACCATGTGATGATTTCTGCTACCCATACCCACACCACCTGAATTCACAAGGAAGCTGTCCCTGTCAACACCAATTTACTTGTACTTTCTTTTCTCTTGAACTCTGTCATTGGTTGCCATACCAATCCTTCAACTTAGCCTTTCCAATCTCATAATTTCTTGTAGATGTCCAGAGTTTTCTCAAGGTAGATGCTCATTTCTCTCATGCTACTTTTGAATTCCCCCTAATATGTTGCCTTAAGTTAGATAGTTTTTGGCAAAGAATAGGGATTTATTATATCCTGTTGAATGAACGCATGATCATTAGGTAAGAAATGATTCTTGGAATGAGTGGGGCTCAGGTAAAGATGGCTGCATTCTCTGTGCAGTCTATCCCCCACTGTAGCTACTTCTCTAGTATCTGGCAGCTTCTCCTGAAAGAAACACCCTAAGTGTTCTTCTACCAGGCCTAAGCAAAGCTGGGAAGAGATACCTGTCTCAGGTGATTTTCTTTCCAACGTGGTAGTTTAACAAAAGTCCAAGGAAACATATGCTCCATTCCCCCAGGTTTTCTTGTTGTTATCCCACCTGCAAGAGACAGAATTTCATCAGCTAAATACTCTTCAATATATCCAGCACCTGGAAAAATGAAAACAGGGAAATTTGCTGCCTTAATGGGGAAAAAAAGCATTTTAATTTAGCCTGGAAAAACAACTTAGTAGCCAATAAATATATTTGGACCACAAGGGAAAATAAGTACGTCTATCCAATATTAAATGAGGGAGACAAGAACTGCAATTTAGAGAATAGAAAGTACCATTCAGAATAAAGCCAGTGCTGGGTCCCATTTCATGTTCAAATTAAGAGAGAGGAGACTACTTAGTAAAGGCTTCTTTTCCCCCTGTGTGTGAGGCTTCTATATCCTATCACAGATGGGATGGGGTATGCATCTGTAAAGATGGAGGAATGCATTCTACAACTGAATGCCTCCTATCTGACACTTTTCTAAAAGTTTCTGGGGAATTCCAATGATGTTGGAGTTATCAAAAGATAAAACTGCTGTAATAAGGCTGAGAGGCTCAAAGGAGTTCTGGAAATTGCTTAGTGAAGAAGAGGTAGAAAGAAAAAACCAACACACGTTATCTTATTTAATATATACAATAACTCTAGGAAACATTTACTATTATTACTCCCATTTTAGAGATGAGGAAGCAGAAGTTAAGAACCTCAAAGATGGCTAGAATTATATAAAACTTTTAATAATATTTGGCCAGGCGCGGTGGCTCACGCTTGTAATCCCAGCACTTTAGGAGGCCGAGGCGGGCGGATCACGAGGTCAGGAGATGGAGACCACAGTGAAACCCCGTCTCCACTAAAAACACAAAAAATTAGCCGGACGTGGTGGCGGGCTCCTGTAGTCCCAGCTACTTAGAGAGGCTGAGGCAGGAGAATGGTGTGAACCAGGGAGGCGGAGCTTGCAGTGAGCCGAGATCGCGCCACTGCACTCCAGCCTGGGTGACAGAGCGAGACTCCGTCCCAAAAAAAAAAAAAAAAAAAAAAATATATATATATATATATATATTTAATTTTCTCCATTCATTTTATAAACACAGCAAGCACACTTCTGAGAGGAGAGAAGTTTTCTCAAAATTACATAGCTACAAAGTAGCAATATGAGGAACTGAATCCTTCTGTCTCTAAATCCCATACTTTATCCACTATGTCAAGCTCCTTGCCTGTCCAGCCCAAATTCAATCCCACCATTTTAAACATATCTCTTTACTTCTTATCCTCAATTTATCTGCAGAATGTGATTTAATATTTCTAGCTTATATTCATCTGCTATTCAAGTAGTATTTCTGGCCAGGCGCAGTGGCTCATGCCTGTAATCCCAGCACTTTGGGAGGCCAAGGCAGGCGGATCACTTGAGGTCAAGAGTTCAAGACCAGTCTGGCCAACATGGTGAAACCCCCGAATCTACTAAAAATATGAAAATTAGCCAGGCGTAATCCCAGCTACTCAGGAATCTGAGGAAGGTGAATCTCTTGAACCCAGTAGGTGGAGGTTGCAGTGAGCCGAGATCACACAACTGTACTCTAGCCTGGGCGACAGAGTGAGACCCCGCCACAAAAAGCAAACAAACAAACAAAAACAAATAGTATTTCTTAAGTGTCAGAAACTATGGTAGGCATAAGGCCCTAGAGTGGAGAATAAAATATGCAAGAAAATTCTATTTCTGTTGGCATTTAAAGTCTAGTGGGCAACATAAACATCAAAGAAATAATCAACAAATAGTTAACTACCAACTATGAATGTAATTAAGGAGTATTACAGATTATATGAGTGTATAATAAGAATAATTTGGCCTGGAAGGCATATGTTCAGTAAAGGTCTTTCAGGGAAAATGAATTTTAAACAAAGATCAGAAAGGTAAGTAGGAATTGGTCAAGCAGAATTCAGTTTTACCATTTTGAGGCCTATATGTTTGATGGTTTTATTCATTCAATAAAATTTAGTGTCTATCCACTTAAATATTATTTTTATATTGCAGAAGTAATTTCATCTTCAACCATCTACTATAGAAACATAAGCAGTCAGATGTCTTAGGAAAATGTTCTGACAGTAACTCAGTCTCAAAAAGCACAGTTTTCTCAAACATTTATTAGTTAGCTTTACCTAAAGAACTGTTGCCAAAAAGTTTACAAACTGTCTTTAAAGTAAGTGCAGAACTTGAACAAAGGCACTAAAATACCTCTTCTCAAATCCCTATTGAAATGATCAAACAAGTCTGCTTACTGGAATTATTAAGAATTTCAGTTCCTTTCCCATATATTTCTGCCAATTGTATCACAATACTAATTTAAATTTATATCAATTAGTCATTCAGTTTAAAATAGGATATGATCATTATAACAGCACACAAAGAATATAAAGAGAATCTACTCATATGTTTTGGAGGCTTCACACTGAGATACAACCTCCTTATTCAAAAATGAGTTAATATAACTTGAAATCAATACAAAGCAAATGAAATTTTGCTGAAGCATAAAACAAAAGGAAAAAAGGTGAAGGAAGTGGTAGATGATGAGCATACTTTTGAAAAAGATTTACTATAGGAAACAAATTAATTTAAAATAGTATCTGCTTTGTACAGAACAGAATTTGAGGAAATTTAAACTCTGAAATAAGCAGACGAATTAAAAGATAAAATGATTTAAGAAAGAAATTGGCTGAGCCACAGAATGTAATGTAGCAAAAAATGTTTGTTATAACAGATTTTTAAAAAATATTATAAGATTTTCCTTTGGCATTTAATAATGAATCTGCTCTAAACATCATTTTGTTACTTCCATAGATGTGTAGAAAGAAAAGAAAAGAAAAGAACTAAAACTAAATAAAGATACTCGTCTGATTAGCAAGAAAATATACAAATGTATATATCAGTTGGGAAAATCGCAACAATATCTTTGAGATTGTCAGTGGGTTAAATATTACAAGGTTGACAAGCAATTTCAATTTCCTGTGACAAACACAGTGAAACAACCACTGCCATTAACATTGTTCTAAGGTTAAGGGTTACATTTCAGAGGGGAAAATACCAATCTTTTAAAGGTGGGATGTCTCAAGAGAATTTTGTGCAAGCAAACTAGTAAAGAATTCAATTTTGTGATGACAAGATACAGATGAAGTATTGATTTAACTTTAGCAAGCCCTTTATCCCACCTAGCTGATGCTGTTTTTGTTCTTTGTACCTTATTTGTAAATATTATCCACCTAGACCTTATCTTTACAGCAGAGAATAACATATGATACCACTCTTTGCATTCTCAAAAATCCTTTTGCCAAAACCTTATAGAAAAATAGGCAAGAGATATTACAAGACAGTTTACAGTAAAATAAATGCAAATATTTCTTAAACAGTTGAAATATAAAAAATGCAAGTTAAACTTATGTTTTGATACAATTTTTTACCTATCAAATTGGAAAAAAATCTAAAAATTTAGTAAGATCACTCTGTTGGGCAGTGGGAAAGTAGGCCCTTTCATACATGTCTGGAGGGAATGCAGGATGATACACTTCCTATAGAGGAGAATTCAGTAAGATTTAACGACCTATTTATTTACCCTTTGACCCAGCAATCCCTCCTTTGAGAGTCTATCCCAAAGATACATTGTCAAAAATATAAAATGGCGTATGCTGAAAGCTATTCAGCGCAGCAGTATTTATAATAATGAAACACTGGAAGCACTCCAAATGTTTATCAATAAGGGACTATGTAAGTAAACTGGAAAGTCCACACAATGGAGTACCTTGCAGCCATAAGAAATAAGATAGAGCTCTATGTACTACTATGGAGTGATCTCAAGGATATATTGTTTTGTAAAAAAGTGGGGTGCAGAACAGTGTGTTAAATTATACTAGGTTTACATAAGAAAGTGAGAAAAGTTATGAATTATGGATATCTATATCTATATTTGCTTATATTTTTAAAAAGATACAATGGAAGAATAAATGAAAAGCTATTTTTAAAAAGCGATTACTTATAAGGAGAGAGAGAGAGAAAGAGCAGGATGGAAGGGATAGAGAGAGAAGCTAGACTTCTTCTAACGTACCTTGTTTTTTGTTTTTGCATTGTAATGTAAATGTGTTATGTAATTATAAAATAAAATTAAGTTAGAAAAGCAACTGTTAAAAATGAAAAGAATAAGCTTAATTATATATCAGGTTATTGGCATAACCACAAAAATAATTATTTCAAGAGACTTTTACACACAGTAGGTTGGTTATACATCCCCAGTGGGATGCACCCTAAGGACAAAACATTTTAAAAAAGTAACTGCAGAGGATACTTAAATTACATTTGTAAACACTTTGTTAGCAATAATATATTTATATTATTGTTTTGAAAGTACATATAGTAAAGAAGCAACTATATTTGCACTATAAAAACCTATGATTTTCAGCATCAGATTAAAATGACATAAAATTAAAGAAATTAAGTAAAACTCATAAATTTGAATTGAAAATATGAGTATAAAATCACAATCTATTTTTCTAGCTCTGTCCATTGAAAAGGTGGGAAAAAATAGTTGGGTATGGTGGTGTGCGCCTATAGTTCCTGCTATTCAGGAGACTGAGGTGGAAGGATTGCCTGAGTCCAGGAGCTCAAGGCTGCAGTGATCTATAATTATGCCAGTGCACTCCAGCCTAGGTGACAGAGCGAGAACCCACATCAAAAACAAAAACAAAAAAAAAAAAGAAAAAGAAAAAGAAAAATGGTGATTATGTTCTGAGTACTGGAGATACAACAACAGACAAGACAGCGTGGCCCTTGCGATATCCGGAGAAGTGCCCAGTGAGGAAAGCAGAAAAGTAAATATGCAGGGATGATTCACTAGGTGGAACCTAGTAGGGTGGGTAAGTGCTGGAATACGCCCAGCTATAACACAAAGTATATTGAAATGAAAAACAAACAAAAAATCTCCAGATGCTCAGGTTCCCTGAGACACCAAAAAACTCAGTCTGCTTGCTTTTTCAACTGGGAAGCTCCTGGTATGGGGCAAGTTCTCAGCCCTGGTCACCAGCTTCCTGGAAATAGACTGGGTGCTGTTGGGGGAGGCTTGGTGGGAGTGAGACTGACCTTTGGGACTGCAGGCTGTGTGGGAGCCGGGTAGGCCTGTGACTGCTGGCTTTCCCCCACTTCCCTGGCAACCAGTATGACTTAGCAGAGGTAGCCATAATCCTCCTGGGAATGTAACTTCATTGGACTGGGAAGCATACCCCCAACCCTGACAGCAGACACAGAAATCCCCGCCCAAGGAGAGGTTGAGCTCAGGCATGCCTAACCCTGCCCCCATTGGATGGTCTTTCTCTATCCTCCCTGGTAGCTGAAGATGAAGGTCATAATCTCTTGGGAGCTCTAAGGCACTGCTCACCACCTGAGAAACCTGAATACTTAACCAGATATCCCTAGGGCAAGTTTGCATCCTCCTTACAGGACCACAGCTGATGCACTCTTGAAAGTGCCACCTCCTGGCTGGAGGCCAACGAACACAAAACTAGTGCGCTAAACAAAAATACAACCAACGACCCTCAGAGAGTCCACTTCTCTCCCCTGATACCTCCACCAGAGCAGGTGCTAGTATCCACAGCTGTAAGACCTCAAGATGGATCACATCACAGGACTCCTGGCAGATACTCCCCAGTACCAGCCCAGAGCCTGGTAGCTCTGCTGGGTTGCTAGACCTAGAAGAGCAAAAAAAAATCACAGCATTTTGGCTCTCAGGAAGCTGCATTCCTAGGGAAAGGGAAAGAACACCACATCAAGGGAGCACACTGTGGGACAAAAGAATCTGAACAGCGCCCTTGAATCCCAGATCTTCCCTCTGACATAGTTAACCAAAATGAGAAGGAGCCAGAAAAACAATTCTGGTAACATGACAAAACAGTGTTCTTCAACACCCTCAAAAGATTATATCAGCTCACCAGCAGTGGGTCCAAAGCAAGACAAAATCTCTGACTTGCCAGAAAAAGAATTCAGAAGGTCGATTATTATGCTAATCAAGATCACACCACAGAAAGGTGAAATCCAGCTTAAAGAAATAAAAAACATGACACAGGATATGAAAGGAAAAATTTTCAGTGAAATAGAGAGCATAAATAAAAAACAATCACAACCTCTGGAAATCAATGACATTAGAGAAATGCAAAATGCACTGGAAAGTCTCAGCAATAGAATTGAACAAGCAGAAGAAAGAACTTCAGAGCTTGAAGACAAGGTTTTTGAATTAACCCAATTCATCAAAGACACAGAAAAAAAGAATTTTAAAAAATGAACAAAGCCTTCAAGAAGTTTGGGACTATGTTAAATGTCCAAACCTAAGAATAATTGGTGTTCCCGAGGAAGAAGAGAAATCTAAAAGTTTGGGAAATACATGTGAAGGAATAATCCAGGAAAACTTCCCCAGCCTTTCTAGAGCTCTAGCTATCCAAATACAAGAAACTCAAAGAACACCTGGGAAACTCATTGCAAAAAGATCATCACCTAGGCACATAGTCATCAGGTTATCTAAAGTCAAGACAAAGGAAGGAATCTTAAGAGCTGTGAGGCAAAAGCATCAGGTAACCTATAAAGGAAACCCTATCAGATTAACAGCAGATTTATCAGCAGAAACCCTACAAGCTAGAAGAGTTCGGGGTACTATTTTTAGCCTCCTTAAACAAAACAATTATTAGCCGAGAATTTTGTATCCAGTGAAACTAAGCTTCATAAATGAAGGAAAGATACAGTGTTTTCCAGACAAAGAAATGCTGAGAGAATTCACCACTACCAAGCTAGCACTAAAAGAACGGCTAAAAGGAGCTCTAAATCTTGAAACCAACCCTCCAAATACACCAAAATAGAACCTCCTTAAAGCATAAATCTCACAGGACCTATATAAAAAACACAATGAAAAAAAAAACAAGTTATTCACACAACAAATAGCACAATAAATACAGCATGATAAATAGAATAGTACCTCATACCTCAATACTAACATTGAATGTAAATGGCCTAAATGCTCCACTTAAAAAATACAGAATGGTAGAACAGATAAGAATTCACCAACCAAGTTTCTGCTGTCTTCAGGAGACTCACCTAACACATAAGGACTCACATAAACTTAAAAAAAAAAAAGAAAAAGTAAAGGGGTGGAAAAAGATATTCCATGCAAATGGACACCAAAAGCAAGCAGGAGTAGCTATTCTTATATCAGACAAAACAAATTTTAAAGCAACACAGTTAAATAAGACAAAGAAGGACATTATATAATGATAAAAGGACTAGTCCAAGAGGAAAATATCAAAATTCTAAATATATATGCACCTAACACTGGAGCTCCCAAATTTATAAAACAATTACTACTAGACAAGAGAAATGAGATAGACAATAAGACAATAATAGTGAAGGACTTCGATAATCCACTGACAGCACTAGACAGGTCATTAAGACAGAAAGTCAACAAAGGAACAATGGACTTAAACTATACCCTAAAATGAATGGACTTAACAGAGATTTACAGAACATTCTACCCAACAACTGTGGAATATACATTCTATTTACCAGCACATGGAACATTCTCCAAGATAGACCATATGATAGACCACAAAACAAGTCTCAGTAAATGTAAAGAAATCAAAATTATATCAAGTAATCTCAAACCACAGTGAAAAAAAATTGGAAATCAACTCCAAAAGGCACCCTCAAAACCATGCAAATACATGGAAATTAAATAACCTGCTCCTATGAAAACCTGTAGGATACAGCAAAAGTGATGCTAAGAGGAAAGTTCGTAGCATTAAATGCCTACATCAAAAAGTCTGAAAGAGCACAAGCAGACAATCTAAGGTCATGCCTCATGGAACTGGGGAAACAAAAACAACCCAAACCCAAACCCAGCAGAAGAAAAGAAATAACAAAGGAGAGAAGATTCAAATAAGCTCAATTGGAAACAAAACGGGAAATATTACAACTGATACTACACAAATACAAAAGATTACTCAAGGCTACTGTGAACACCTTATGCACATACACTAGAAAACCTAGAGGAGATGGATAAATTCCTGGAAATATACAACCCTCCTAGATTAAACAAGGAAGATATAGAATCTCTGAACAGATCAATAACAAGCAACAAGATTAAAATTGTAATTTTAAAAATTGCCAAATAAAAAGTCCAGGACCAGATGGATTTACAGCTGAATTCTATCGGACATTCAAAGAATTGGCACCAATTCTATTGACACTATTTCAAAAGACAGAGAATGAGAGAATCCTCCCTAAATCATTTTATGAAGCCAATATCACCCTAATACCAAAAACCAGGAAATGACATAACAAAAAAAAGGAAAACTACAGACCAATATCCCTGATGAAGATAGATGCTAAAATCCTCAACAAAATGCTAGCTAATAAACAGAATTAAAAACAAATATCACATGATCATATCAAAAGATTCAGAAAAAGCATTTGAAAAAATCCAGTACCCCTTTATGACTAAAATCCCCAGCAAAACTGGCATAAAAGGGACATGTCTTAAGGTAATAAAAGCCATCTATGACAAACCCACAGACAACATTATATTGAATGGGTAAAAGTTGAAAGCATTCCCCCTGAGAACTGGAACAAGACAAGGATGCCCACTGTAACCATTTCTATTCAACATAGTACTGGAAGTCCTAGCAAGAGCAATCAGACAAGAGAAAGAAATAATGGGCATCCAAATCGATAAAGAGGAAGTCAAACTGTCACTGTTCACTGATGATATAATTGTATACCCAGAAAACCCTAAAAACTCATCCAAAAAGCTCCTAGCATAGGTAAATGAATTCAGGAAAGTTTCAGGATACAGAATTAATGTACACAAATCAGCAGCTCTGCTATACACCAACAGCGACCAAGCTGAGAATCAAATCAAGAACTCAACCCCTTTCATAATAGCTGAAAAAATACCCAGAATACTTAGGAATATCCCTAACCAAGGAGGTGAAAGACCTCTACAAGGAAAACTACAAAACACTGCTGAACGAAATCATAGATGACACAAACAAATGGAAGCACATTCCATGCTCTTGGATGGGTAGAATTAATATTGTGAAAATGATCATACTGACAAAAGCAATCTACAAACTCAATGTCATTCCCATCAAAATACCACAATCATTCTTCACGAAACTAGAAAAATCAATGCTAAAATTCATATGGAACCAAAAAACAGCCCACATAGCCAAAGCAAGACTAAGCAAAAAGAACAAATCTGGAGGCATCATATTACCCAACTTCAAAATTTACTATAATGCCATAGTCACCAAAACAGCATGGTACTGGTATAAAAATAGGAACATAGACCAATGGAACAGAATAGAGAATCCAGAAATAAACCCAAATACTTACAACCAACTGATTTTCAACAAAACAAACAAAAACATAAAGTGGGGAAAGGACACTCTATTCAACAAATGGTGCTGGGATAATTGGAGGGCCACATGTGGAATTGAAACCGGATCCTCATCTCCCACCTTATACAAAAATCAACTTAAGATGGATCAAAGACTTAAATCTAAGACCTGAAACCATAAATATTCTAGAAGATAACATCGGAAAAACTCCTCCAGACATTGGCTTAGTCAAAGATTCATGACCAAGAACCCAAAAGCAAGTGCACCATAAACAATGATAAATAGATGGGACTTAATTAAACTAAAAAGCTTCTGCACAGCAAAAGAAATAACCAGCAAACAGGCAACTCACAGAGTGGCAGAAAATCTTCACAATCTATACATCCTACAAAGGACTAATATCCAGAATCTACAAAGAACACAAACAAATCAGCAAGAGAAAAACAAATAGTCCCATCAAAAAGGGGGCATAAATAGACAATTCTCAAAGAAGATATACAAATGGCCAACAAGCATATGGAAAAAATGCTCGACATCACTAATTGTCAGGGAAATGCAAATCAAAACCACTATGGGACACCACTTCGCTCCTGCAAGGATGGCCATAATAAAAAACATAATAGATGTTGGCGTGGATGCAGTAAAAATGGAGCACTTTTACACCGTTGGTGGGAATGTAAACTAGTACAACTACCATGGAAAACAATGTGGAAATTCCTTAAAGAACTAAAAGTAGATCTACCGTTTTATACAGCAATCCCACTGCTAGGTATCTATCCAAAGGAAAACAAATCATTATATGAGAAAGATACTTGAACACACATGTTTATAGTAGCACAATTTGCAATTGTAAAAATATGGAACCAGCCCAAATGCACGTCAATCAATGAGTGGATAAAGAAAATGTGATATATATAACCATGGAATATACACCATGAAGTACTACTCAGCCATAAAAAGGGATGAAATAATGGCATTCACAGCAACCCGGATGGAAGTGGAGACTATTATTTTAAGTGAAGTAACTCAGGAATGGAAAACCAAACATCATATGTTTTCACTTATAAGTGGGAGCTAAGCTATGTGAACACAAAGGCCTAAGAATGATACATTAGACTTTGGGGACTCAGGGGAAGTGGTCTGGGGTGGCAAGGGATAAAAGACTACACATTGGGTACAGTGTACACTTATTGAGTGATGGGTGCACCAAAATCTCTGAAATCACCACTAAAGAACTTATTCATGTAACCAAACGCCACCTGTTTCTCTAAAACCTATTGAAATAAAAATAATGAAAATAATAAAATAAAATAAAAATGAACCATACAGAGGATGGAAGGCATAAAGATAATCATTGCACCTAAAGAAGAGGCAGAGCAAATGGAAAAGAATCAAGAAACAAAGATATAAAGAAGAAAGCTTTCCTGAGATGAATGATGGCCTAAGTCAGCAGACGGAAGGGCTCACTAGACACCAGACTAAATTTGCTTTCAAGTGACTAATTTCTAAACACATACAGATGATATTTTTTTAACTTGTGCAAATAAAGAAAAAAATCTTATAGGTATCCAGATGTGTTTTTATTTTTTCAAAAAGCTATTTGTCCACAAACAAAATCAGCCTTATCTCAGCTTTCTCCCCTGCGAAACTGTGAATATGAATGGACTACATGTTGACTCTAAGACACATATGTAAAACCAAGTGATTCAGAAATACTAAAAGTAAATGAATAGATAATAATGAACCAAGCAAATACAATAAAATGAAATCTGAGTTGTCAAAATCAACATACAAGGCAAAAAGTAGAATCCAAAGCAAGACACAGGGTGGGGCACATCACACACCGGGGCCTGTAGTGGGGTTGGGGGAGGGGGGAGGGATAGCATTAGAAGATATGCCTAATGTAAATGACGAGTTAATGGGTGCAGCACACCAACATGGCACATGTATACATATGTAACAAACCTGCACGTTGTGCACATGTACCCTAGAACTTAAAGTATAATTTAAAAAAAAAGACAAAGAATGTTCATTCAAAACTGTTTCATGATTCTGATTCTCATAGTTATCAAATAATATAACTATTATAACTAACTAAATAATATAACTAATAACTATAATAATGTGTCAAATAATATGACTGAAATAGGTAAATAATAATAAAAATATAAAATGCATTTTATTTATATCGATAACCAAAAACAAAATATCTTTTAGCCAAAAACACTTTAGAAACATCTATGGAGAAAAGTACAAATTTTAAGTGGAAAATACAAAAAAAAAAAGAAAAATTATTTTCCACAATGAAAAGATCTTGTATTAAAAACATGTTAATTCTTCCCAGATAAGTACATTTGATGCAATTCAAATCCAAAGCACATGGATAATTTTTGTACCTTCACAACATGTTTTCGAAGTTTACATTAAAAAAGGATGAATTTGCACTACTATACAATGAATCAGATTACATTATTTTGACAATAGAAAGCAGAAATAGACATAGCAATGAAACAAATTGGAAAGCCCAAGAGGGTGAACCAGTATATTTAAATATTTAGTATATAATAACAATGGCATTAAAATGTACTTGGGATATATTATTTAATTATGGTGATGCCATAAATGGTGAACATTTTCTAAAAATATAAAGTTAGATTTACATATTGCAAAATGAAGTAATTTCAGGAAAATTTTGCTTATCTGCTGTTTGGATAAGAAGACTTTTCTAAATCTAAACATGAAGAAAGAAACCACATGGATAAAATATGACAGTTAATCACATAAAATTTAAAACATTGCTATGTCAAATAACACCATAAACAAAGTTAAAAGGCAAGTAACAAATAAGAAAATATTCACAACACATACCAAAAGAAGATAAGATACATTATATATAATTTAACATATATTGTGATCTCACAAATCAGTAAGGAAGAATAGTATACATCAATAAACACATGAGAAATGGAAATTAACAAACATTTCATAAAGTAGAAACACATGAAACAAAACACAAATTAAAACAAGACCAACTTGACAGCTGAAAATCTGTAGCATAATGATTGGATTATATTACCCTGTAATTGTGAGAGTAGTGAAATAGACACGCAATTATTCATAGAAATACAAATTACACAATATTTTTGAAAGGCAAGTTGTTATATGTACCCACCACCCCAAAAAAGGGCAAAAATGTGTTTATCTTTGGGCCTGCAGCGCAATTCCTAGGAATTTATGAAGAAGAAATAATGAGACATTCTTAAAAGAGTTATGCTATAATGGTAGTAATAATAAGCCTCAATATTTATTGAGAGCTTGTAATATCCTAGGCACTGTGCTATGCATGATCTCTTTAATGTCCGTGACAAACTTACAAGGTTGTTAATATTTTCAATTCCATTTCACAGATGAACAGCTTGAGGGTTAGAGAAGTTAAGTGACTTTTCAAGATCACAATGCCAGTCAGTGAGCGACAAATCCAGGATTCACACGCAGACCCACGTAATTACACAGCCTGAACTTTTGAACTATCCCCCTATTGTTGTAAATAATATATTACTTAATAAATTATGACTTACGCATATGAAATAATGCCATATGGCCTTTAAAGTTATAGTGCATATTAGGTAATAACAGGAATATGCTCATAATTTACTGTTAAGTGAAAATGTTTTACATTTTAGAGCACATATTTTAAAATGTATACCATTCTAACTATACAATAACAAAGAATGCCTATATTTTTGCCTATGGAAAAAGTAGACAAGACCAAGCTCGCTCTGTTCATTTTTCTCACTACAGTGGGCTCATGCTTCTGACACAATGCAGGCAGCTGAGATCACACCCACTGTGAGCAGGCAGCTGAGATCATTGGTAGTGGCTTCCCTGGAATCCCCATGTATCCATGTATTCTGAAAGCAGTCTCTTGACATCCTTTACCAGAGACTTTCCAGTGGTTATGTAAGCTTTTAATTCCCTGAATTATTCTCCCTCTGTATCTCCATGTATGTATGTAAAATATTCAGAGTGATTTCTGCTTTTTTGAATGGACACTGATTAATACAGGATTTAGTATTAGGAGATGGTGATAAACACCTGCTAAGTGATACCAAAGGCACCATAATCTCCTGAAAGGGATTTTACATTGTTGTATAGAATAACCTTCAGTTTTTCCTTAAGTTTCTCATTAGCAGTACCTCTGTGTTTCACTAATAACAGGTCTGTACTAACACCTATAAAGAAAAAAATTTACTAGTGCTAATCGACCCTATGAACTTAAACGAAATAATAATCCACTCAGAAGAGATGTACCTGGACAGAGGTGTTGAACTTGAGTGTCTTCAAGACCCTGCCAAGAAGGGCAATTGGTCTTACTCCACTGAAGTTTGCAACAAATAGAACTGGTTTATTTCTTATAATAATTAATCATTGTTATTATTTATAGAAAACTTATTAAAATGGAATTAAATTGAATGTCAGATTAAGCAGAATTCAAACTGTGTCAAGTTTAAAGCATAGAATAAAGGGCCAAAAGAGAACAGCAGTGTGAGATTGTAATAATAATAATACCTTGGATTTATATAGCTCTCATCCTCCCACAAGCGCAATATGAATGTGAACAGCATATATAAGTAGATGAAGAAGTAAATGCAGTTTGGATTTCTCAAGTCTGGATTTAAAAAGCTCTGACGGAAGAGACTAGCAAATGGAAAATCAAAATCTTAAGACCAATTTGAAAAAGCTCCTCATGGAAACACATATTTCAAATATTTGTTTGCCATTCCTGTTAAAGGGGCAGGATTCTCAAAATAAAGCTGAGATGTGTATGTCAGAGATGGGAATCAAAATAAATGAACAAATAAAAGATAATATATTAGTGTAATCATCCCTCAGGTGTGATAATTAAAATGTAAGCTTGTCCATAAAATTTTCCTAAATTGCCTCAGCTACAAGTGATCTCTGAACTCCTGAAGAGTTTTGCATCAGTTTCATGGGCCACAAACTACAAACTTCACACAGTTCACTTTGTAATAGAATTATTTATGTCTATTTCCTAGATCTCTCACCAGACCACTAGTTCTCAAACAGTGTTCTTTAGAATAACTGTAAAAATGCATTTAAGAACTAGATTTGGGTGCCTTATTCTCAGAGATTCTTATTCAGGGAGTCTTGGATGGGCCCAGGAACATGCATTTTTATAAGCTCTTCTGGTAGTCTGGTATGGATACTTCATGTCTAGACTGTAACTCCTTTGAGGGCAGGGAACTTGCTCCACGTCACATCATCATCCATCACATCATTCATATCATTGAAGCATTTTATACAATGCTATGCATATAAAAGCTTGCTCAGTAAGTATTCATAAAATGTATGAATAAACATGAAATAACTAAATGTACAAGGTTATCTATTTAAAGGATAAAAGAGCTGGGTATGGTGGCTCACGCCTGTAATCCTAGCACTTTGGAAGGCCAAGGCAGGAGAATTGCTTGAAGCCAGAAGTTAGACCAGCAGGGGAAACATAGTGAGACTCCCTCTCTCCCTGAAAAACAACAACAAAAACACTTTTTAAATAGCCAGGAGTGGTGGTATGCACTTGTAGTGCCAGCCACCGAGGAGGCCAAGGCAGAAGGATTGTTTGAGCCCAGGAGTTCTAGGCTGCAATGAACTATGATGGTGCCACTGCACTCCAGCCTAGGTGACAGAGTGAGACTCTGTCCCACTAAATAAATAAATAAATAAATAAATAAATAAATAAATAAATAAGCAATATACTCTTCACATACTGTGTTCACAGAAAGATAATCCTATATGGAAGTTTTCCTGTAGGCAGGTGTTTCTTAAGCTGAATTCTGAAGAAAAAGAGGGTATTTATAACAGGAAAACAAAAGGCAGGGAAGGCAGAAGAATGAGTAATAATATAGAGGTAAAAATATATGGGATATGTTTAGGAAATAGTCATTAGAAATTCCTACGTCTATATTTCTTCCTTTTTTAAAGTCAGAAGTTATAGGTCTCCTTTAATTTAATACATGATCAACAGGTTTTCACTCTGCTCTTCTCCTATAAAAACCTGCTGATTTGACTTATAATAATGTCCCAAGTGTCTTCATTTTAAAAATTCAAATTCCTTGGCGTGAGAGACACAGCCCTTCATGACCCAGTCCTTCTGTATATTTATCTTCCCAAATACACACATGTGTATGCATGTTTGTGTACATATGCATGTACACACACACACACACACACAATTACCTGCTTTTGAATTTCACTAAACTGCCTGCAGTTCTTAAAGATACAGTGGCTCTGTGCTTTTTCTCCTCCCACACACTACCTCATAGCCATAGAAACTCTCCGCTTCAAAACTAAAATCAGGATCTCATGATCTAAGACCTATTCTTTGACCACACATCAAGGTTCCTCCCAGCACTGGACTAAAGTTCTTCCTCGATGCTGCCATAGCTTTCTGTGCAACCTCAATAATATCACATATTACATTGTATTATAATTTAATCCAACTTTTTTCTACAAATTTATTGTCCTACATGAACACAGAAAAATATGATAGAATATCTACAACTTGAACAATCCTCTCTGTGGTAGGAAGACTTTCATTGCCCCCAGTAATGCCCATTTCCTGGTATTTGTGCTCTTTGTGTGATCCCTTACCCTTGAATGTGGGATAATTTATGGGCTTTTTGTAATGAGTAGAATACAGCAGAAGTTATAGGATTCCACTTTCAAGACTAGGTTATAAAAAGACTGTGGCTTCCATCTTGGGTATTCTCGCATATTCTCTCTCTCCTTTCCAGTTGACGTGTTTTGAAAACACTCAGGTCGATGTGATGAGAAACCAAGGCCTGCCAGCAATCACATAAATGAGCTTGGAAGCCAATCTTTTCAGTCCAGGCAACGTCTTTGTGAAATTAGAAGCAAATTCTCTAGTCCATGTCAAGCCTTGATATGATTACTGCTCTAACCAATGACTTGGCTATAACCTCATAAGAGACCTCCAATACAATTTTGAATAGAAGTGGCAAGAGTAGACACCCTTGTCTTGTTCTTGATCTTGGAAGGAAAGTATTCAGTCTTTCACTATCAAGTACGGATTTACCTGCGGGTTTTTCACAGATACCCTTTATCACATTCAGAAAATGTCCTTCTATCCTCATTAGATGAATGTTTTTCACTCATGAAAGGGTGTTGAATTTTGTCAAACACCTTTCTGCATCTACTGAGATAATCATGAGGGTTTCGTTTTTAGTTTATTGATATGATGTTTTACATTAATTGATTTTTGGATGTTAAACTTTTTGTTGCTGGGACAAATTCCATGTGATCATGTATGTGATTCTGTTTATATGTAGCTGTATTCAGTTTCCTAGTATCTTATTGATTTTTGCATCAACATTTATTAAGAGATATTGGTCTATAGTTTTCTTGTGATATCCTTGGCTGGTTTTCGTACCAGGATAACACTGGCCTCATATAATGAATTTGGAGTTATTCCCACCTATTCTACTCTATTGGAAAAGTTTGTAAGAATCAATAATAATTCTTCATTAAACAGTTGGTAGAATTCAGCAGTAAAGCCTACTGGGTCTGGGCTTTTATGTGTAAGTAGTTTCTGATAACTAATTTAATGTTCTTGTTATATGTTATGTATCTATTTGAGTCTTTTTCTTAGTCAATCTAGCTAAAGTTGTCAACTTTGTTGATCTTTTCGAAGAACCAATTTTTTTATATTATTGATTTTCTCTACTTTTTTCTATCCAAATTTGATTATTTCCTGATCTAATATTGATTATTTATCTTATTATGCTTGCTTTAGATTTAGTTTGCTCTTCTTTTTCCTATTTGACATAATTTTCTTAGCCCAATATAGCTTTGCTCCCATCCACTTCCTTTGTGCTGTCATTGGCAAATATATTCCATTTCTGTATATTATAGGCCCCAAAAAACACATTATACAACTATTGTTTTACGCATTTTTTAATTGGTTAAGAGAAGAAATGTGCATTTATTGTATATTGCATAATTACATAATTACCTACTCATGTTCTTTATTTCTTCCTATGGATTCAAGTTACTGTCTGGAGTCGTTTTCTTCAGCCTGGAGAGTTTCCTTTACTTTTTCTATTGAGGTGAGGCCTGTATGCTAGCAACAAATTGTCTCAGTTTTTGTTTATGTCGTAATGTCTTTATTTCATCTTCATTTTTGAAAGATAGCTTACTGAATATTGAAATCTTGGTTAACAGTTTGTTTTTCTTTGTGTACTTCAAATATGTTATCTCAATGCCCTCTGGCCTTTATAGTTTATGATGACAAGTCAGCTTTTAAACTTATTGGGGTTTCCCTGTATATGACAAGTCAATTTATATTTATTTATTTATTTATTTATTTATTTATTTATTTATTGCTGTTTTAAAGATTTTATCCTTGCCTTCACCTTTCAGCATTATTACTGTGATGTGTCTGTTTGTGGATCTCTGCATTTATTTTACTTGGAATTTATTAAGTTTCCTGGATGTATAGTTATTTTTTTAAATAATATTAAGTACATATGGGGAGTTTTCAGCCATTATTTCTTCAAATTGTTTTGTTCCTTTCCCTCGGTCCCCTTTTTCTGACACTACCATTATGTTTATGTGGCTGTGTTTAATAGTGTCCCATATTTCTCTGAGTCTCTTTTTCTTTATTTTTTTCATGTGTTTTTCAGATTATATAATCTATATTGGTTTATCTTCAAGTTCATTAATTCTTTTTTTCTAGCAGCTTCAAATACACTGCGGGTCAAATACTAGAGGATGAGCAACTCTTGTAAATTTTTATTTTAGTTATTGTACTTTTCAGCATTAGAATTTCCACTTGTTTCATTCATATAATTTTTATCTCTGTATTGATATTCTCTATTTAATATGAGATTGTCATATTTTCCATTACTTCTTTTCTCATTTTTTTAGTTCTTTGAATATCTTCATAATCACTATTTTGAAGTTGTTGTCCGTTAAACCTGGTACTTGGTCACTCTCACATTTTCTGTTGCCTGTTTTTCTCTGGTGTATGAGCCCTACTTCCTTGTTTTATTGTATGTCTCATAGTTTTGTTGAAAAGTGGACATTTTAGATAATGCATTGTAGGAATTCTGGGTACTGCCTCCCCCAGGTCTTGGTATTTTAATTTGTTTATTTGTTTAGGGACTAACTGGATTATTTTAGTGACACTCCTATCATCTCTATCTTTCCAGGGAATAGTAAGCTTCTGATGTTGCTCTCAGGTGGCACAGCTTTGAATATACCCATATTTACCCTAGGATGACAGTAGTTTTGTCGGGGCTCTATTTGACTGTTTCTTTCTCTGATCAAACCCAGCTATTTGATTGACTCAACTCCACTAATTGCCTATTGATTGCTCTATTGCTTTCATCACTGCCCTGTGACATAAATTGTTCCAAAGACTAACTTAATAAAATTTGGGCTCTAATTGAAGAGATAGTTTCTGAAATCATTGTTTGAAATTTGTACTAACCCAAGGAAAGCTCCTCCCAGCTGTCTCTTTCACCAGTCCTCTCCAGCAAAGCAGCCAGCCTACGGCTTTGCCTATACCACTAATGAGTGTACCAATCAACTCCCAGTTGTTTTTCACAATTTCATCTGTTTCGGAAAGCACCCTTTAAATTTCAGTCTCTTTCTCAAATGAAGTCAGTTCAATTCTTTCGAGAAGAAATTAGGAGCTATCTGTTTTTAGGGCCTGTTTTACCTCCACGAAAAGTTACTGAGCCATGATTCTGGAGCTGACTGTAGGGACAATTGCATGCTTCTTTCTCAGTGACACCCCCATACACACAACACACACACACACACACACTCTCTCTCTCTCTCTCTCTCTTTAGGAGCTGAGTGCTTGGTGTAGGGGCCAGACAGTAGCCTCTGAATTTTTCAGCTTTCCACTCCCAGCATGCAACCACCATTTTATGAGCTGATACAAGCACAATCAGGGCCCCAGCATTCTCAGTGACATTTCACCAAAATAGAGCTTCTGTTCTATCAGTGAGAGCTGGACAGAAGGGACACCTCAGCTTTCAACTCTGCTTACCAGTACATAATCTCACCAATGGGAAGCTAAAGACAAAATGAAAAATGCTCACGGGAAGACAGTCCACCAACTAGGAGCTGGTGAGAGAGCCCCGTGTTATTGGTTGCACCAGTCTGGAGTGGCGTCTCCACTGGGAGACTCAGGTTGGGGCGGGGAGATAGCAGGGTATTGGCTGAAATACCACAGACTCTTGCTGATTTTATTGAGTTTTAGCAGACTTTCTTAAATAAACATTTTTTTCATGTCCTGTATGCCCTTAGAACAATTTCCAGAGACTTTAAATGGTTTTTAAAATAATTTTCACTAGCTCTTTGAAGAGCAGGTCCACAGAGCTCTTTACTATTATACCAGAAATGATTAGAATCCCTCTCTCTTTCCTTCTACAGACAAAGAAAACCTAACTCAGCCTGGAGCAGGCTCAGGATAAATAATACCATATAAATTGAGTATTACTTTATGGTATCTCCTGAGAGAGATCCTTTTTTATGGAAAAAAAAAGTTACAAAGAAGAATTGAGGCCCTTCCATAAACAGAGTGTAAAAAATATCATGGAGAGTGGGGTTGGGGGGAACAGCTTGACTCTTTTTAGGTCAAAGAGGCTATGCTTACATTACTTGTCCATTCATTTGGGAAAAAATAACAAATTTTTCTTTCCCAGCAACAAAAATAATTCCCATATTTCCCAGAAAACACTGGGTTTTTGCAATTATTATTCTCAAAATTTCCAGACACCATAATAGTTTAAAGATTAAATGAGCTTCTCAACTTTGAAATGTAGTCTGAAATTTCAGAAATATTTATTGGGAAACTACTACTTGTAGACAACTATCATTAAACATTCTGTGAAAATAAAAATGAAGTCAAAGGCAGGAGGAATGTGTGAGATAGTAGGAGACAAGAGGGATACTCTTGAAACAGTCAGAAAAATCATTTTTAAACAGTATTAATAAGTTCAAGCAATATACCACTCTATAAATGGTATGGCAGGTATGAAAAGTATGTTCTGAGCATGGCAATTTAGTGACGGAAGGCCTCTAAGAGGAGGCATGTTCTGATGTGGGTCTTGAATGAGGCAACACAGATTAAGGTTAACATGGTTAAAAAATTAAAACTAACATTTATATGGCAGCCAAAAAAATCTAATCCTAATTTATCTGTCTGCATTCATGTTTATTTGCAGAAGAGTGATACATTGCTTTATTAAAGAATAAATAGTAATTTAGATACATTTTAAAATTTTGAAAAGAAAGAAAATGAAATGATGGTTTTATTAAGTTACAGGCAGTTTTTCAAATAAACACAGTGATACATTCTTCCTGTCCTGGTTATTTACAAGCCAATAACTTCAGTATATAAATTTTGCTTAATGACACTTGCCAGATATTTAATTATTGAATGTTACATAAAATATGTAGACATTTGTACTTTTAAAAGCTTAAAATCCTGTCAACAGCCACATTTACATTATGCCCCTCCCCTCCTTTTAAGCCAGAAACTATAGATCCACCTCAGTTTAGTTCATGATGTACAGGTTTTCACAGCTAACAAATAAACGAACAGGAACACATACTCTAAGTGCCTAACAACAGCCCAACAATGTTACAAGATTCCAACAGGTGCAATTTACTGCACAATGAAATTGTGAAAGTTATCAAAGATGAAAGATTTTATTTTTATAATAATGAAAGAGAGAGCAAAATGGGTTATTTAGGTCCCTGTCTTCATGGAGCCTTAACTACCGTTTGAAGTATGAGTAATTCAATTAATTGGTCCAAAATAACACTCAAAATGTATGTTAAACTTCTTTTTCTCCAATCCACATTCACCTCATCCCCCAGTACAAACTAACTTCCATCAGAGTATAGTGATGAAGAGCATGGTCTCTGGAGCTATATAGACCTCAGTTCAAATCGCAGATTTGCCATTTGGTGGCTGTATAAACTTAGGCAATTTATTTAGCCACTCTCTGTTGTAGCTCCCCCATATGTGAAATGGGAACATTAAAATATGTTTAATGAGTTTAAGTGGACTAAGTGAGTTATACATAAATAATATACTGTTTATGTACAGTGCCAAGCATACGATGAATGTTCAGTAAAATAGCATGAGGCACTTGATAAACATTTGGTGACTAGATTGAATACATCTAACTTCCCAGACAGATACTTAACTCAAAAAAAAAGATGTAAGTGTTTTCTTTAGAACAGAGTTAAGTGGATGAGAACTGCGGTATTCATTCAGTCAGGTGAAAATTATACCAGACTGAGATTACTGGGCAACCTGCAGGGCTCCACAACCAGTTAATCACAGGTAGTCACAACATGGTCATTGTAAGAACTTCTGCATCATGGTTTTTTTAATGACACACAAGCATTTGTAATTTAAGTACCCTAAAGACCCCTGCTTGTAGCCTCCTTGTAGCCCCATCATAGTTGGCAGCACCATCATAATCTGACCTTCACCGTCTGCTCAGAAAACCTCTCCCTGCCCCAACCTAATCCTGTTTCTGGGGTAATGAATTAGGGGTTCCACAATGGAAGGTTTTTGGGGTTTTCTGTTTGTTTGTTTGTTTGTTTTTGACGGAGTCTTGCTGTATCGCCCAGGCTGGAGTGCAGTGGCGCAATCTCAGCTCACTGCGACCTCTGCCTCCCGGGTTTAAGCGATTCTCCTGCCTCAGCCTCCCTAGTAGCTGGGATTACAGGTACATACCACCACACCTAAGATTTGTATTTTTTAGTAGAGATGGGGTTTCGCCATGTTGGTCAGGCTGGTCTCAAACTCCTGACCTCAAGTGATCGGCCCACCTCTGCCTCCCAAAGTGCTGGCATTACAGGCGTGAGCCACCATGCCTGGCCTGAAGGGTTTCTTTTTTTTAAGATTTTTAAAAATTAAGATAAAATTCATATAACATAAAATTCATCACTTTACCTATCTTAAAGCCTACAAGTCAGTGTTCTTTAGTATAATCGAAATATTGCGCAACCATCACCAATTTCTAATTCTTGAGCATCTTCATCACCCCAAAAATAAACCTCAGGCCTATTAAGCACTCACTACATTCCCCACTACCCCAGGCCATGGTAAGCATTAATCTGGCAGAAAGTGAAGGGGTAGCAGGCACATCACATGGTGAAAGCAAGAGAAAGCCAGAGAAAGAGTGAGAAGGAAGGTGTCACACATTTTTAAATGACTAGATCTTACGAGAACTCACTCACTATCCTGAAGACAACACCAAGCCGTGAGGAATCCTCCCCAATGACCCAGACACCTCCCACCAGGTCCCACCTCCATCATTGGGAATTACAATTCAACATGAGATTTGGGCGGGACAAATATTCAAACTACATCAATCTCTATATCCACTCTTTTGCCAAAACCACACTATTTTGATTACTATAACTTTATTTAATTATTGAAAAGTATGCATCTTCCCATTTTGTTTTTCCTTCTCAAAATTATTTTTGGTACTTTTTGTCCCTTGCAATTCCGTATGAATTTTGGGATAAACTTATCAATTTCCACAAAGAAAAGGCAGTAGGATATTTAACAGGAATTGCATTGACTGTGAGGATAAATGTGGGGGAGCATTAACATCTTCCAATCTATGAACACAGCATGTCTTTGCATATTCTAAGGTCTTCCTTAATTACTTTTCACAATGTTTTATAGTTTTCAGCATTTATGTTTTGCACACCCTTGGTTAAATTTATTCCTAATTATTTAATTATTTTAGATCCTCTTATAAATGAAATTGCTCTCCATAATTTTATTTTTGGAATTTTTATTGCTAGTATGTGGAAATACAGCTGATTTTTCTGTAAATTGATTTTGTTTTCTATAACTCTACTGAACTTTTATTAGCCCTAGGAGTTTTATATTGTTGTTGTTCTATTTTTTGTGTGTGTGGTTCCATTAGGGTTTCCTATATATAAGATCATACCAACTAAAATAGATGTAGTATTACTTTTTCCTTTCTAATATGCACATTTTTAATTTATCTTTCTTGCCTAATTGTCCTTAAATTTCCAGTATAATTTTGAATAGAAGTGGTGAGAGCAGACAGCATTGCTTTTTTTTCTGATATTAAAGAAAAGGTGTTCAGTATCATGTTAACTGTAGATTTGTCATAGGTGCATTTTATCATTTTGCATAATCTCCCTTCTATTCCTAGTTTGTTGCATATTATTATCATAAAAGGATGTTGGATTTTGTCAACTTTTCTTCAGCTAATGAGATGATCATGTACTGTTTTTCTTTCATTCTATTAAAATAATATATTACATTGGTTAAAATTTATATGTTGAACCAGCCTTTCACCCTTTGCATAAAACCCATCTGGTTATATTATACCTTTCTTAAATGATGCTGAATTTGCTTTGCTACTATTTTGTTGAAAAATTTTGCATTTGTATTCATAAGAACTATTTATCTGGGGACTGATGTCAGAAAGATGGCAAAATTAGAAGCCCTAGCATCTCCCTTTCTTCCATGGACACTCTGATTTAATGACAATAAATTGACCAATACCCTCTGAGAAATCTAGAAACCAGTTTAGAGGCCCTATACCCTGAGCAAGTGTGAGACCATCCTCATCAAAGCCAATAGGAAAATATGAAACAACTTCTTGTTATAATCCCTTCCCTAAGTCCAATGCCATATAATCAAGAGGAAACCCCAAACTCCCACCTTCTCACAGGGAATAAAACGAAAAGAGTGGACCATCTATCTAATGCTCTTATTTTTCTGGTGGTTATCCAGGGGACAGGCTTCAGTACTGCCAGCCTCAGAGTATAAATAGGACCTGGCATACTCTAGATACCTGGGGGCTTCTGAACACACACCAAAAAATGTGTTCAAGGCACGTTGTGACCCCAGAAGTTCCATGGTACTCCAGGTAGATACCAAAAGGAGCAAGACATTATGTACTACTGAGGAAGAAAGGAAGGAAGGAAGGAAGGAAGGAAGGAAGGAAGGAAGGAAGGAAGGAAAAATAAAATAAAAGAAGAAAAGAAAAGAAAAAGAAATCATCACCAAATTCTTCTAATGGGGAATTTACATACTCAAGTCCAGAGGAAACTCATATGCAGACAATTTTTGAGAGGCCCCCAGAATCTCTGGTCAGGAGTAATTATGAAAGATTTTTTTTTATGTAAGGACTGGGAAAGGTGGCTATTTTTTCTGATGAGCAGATAATAACACAATGAAGGAGAAGGAAAAAACAGGTAAACATGTCTCAACAAAAAGAACAAAATAAAGCTTCAGAAATCAACCCTAGTGAAATAGAATACACAAAGAGAATCCAAAATAACTTTCATAAAGATGCTCCACAAACTCAGGAGGAAAAGGCATGAACAAAGTGAAGATTTTAACAAAGAATATAAAATTTAGAAAAACAGCCAAATAAAAACTAGAAGCTGAAGAAAACAATAGCTAAGCTGAAAAATTCACTAAAGGGGTTCAACAGCAGACTAGATCAAGCGTAAGAAAGAATCTGTGAATACAAAGAGGGGTCATTTGAAATTATAAGTCAGAGGAGCAAAAAGAAAAATAATACATAAGAATAAAGAAAGCTTAAGGGACTAACGGGACACAATCAAATTGATCAATATATTCATTAGGGAAGTCTCAGAAGGAGAATATACAAAGGTCCATAAAGCTTATTCAAATAAATAATGGCTGAAAACTTTCCAAATATGGAGTATGAAAAGAACATCTAGATCCACCAAGACCAACATAACCCCAATGAAGATGAACCAAACAAGTTCGTGCTGTGACACACTACACTCAAATTGTCAAAAGTAAAAAATAGAGAGAATTTTGAAAGTAGCAAGAGAAAAGTAACTTCTCATGTGTAGGAAATTTCCATAAAACTATCAGTAGAATTCTCAGCAGAAACCTTGCAGACCAGAAAGAATATGAGATAATATTTTCAAAGGACTGGAAGAAAAAAAAAAACTCTGTCAACCAAGAACACTATACTTGACAAAACTGTCCTTCAATAATGAAGGAAAACAGAAAAATTTTCTCAGACAAACAAAAGCAGAGGGAGTTTATCTCCACTAGACCTGTCTTAACAAGGAATCCTAAAAGAAGCTCTTCAGATTAAGGCAAAGAAAAGCTAAAGAGAAACACAGAGAGTATATTGAAAGTGGTTAAATAACTACAAAAATATGTTAAGGAATACACAATACAAATAGTTGTTATTTTTAACACTAATAACATAAAGCATGATAGGAGAAGAAGTAAAAGTGTACAGCTTTCATATGTAACTTAACTCGTAAGCAATTTTAACTAGGATGTTATCACTTTAAGATATTTTATTTAAGTCACATGGTAATGCCCAAAAAATACCTATATAAGATACATGTCTTAGTCAATTTGGGTGGCAATAGCAAAGTATCATAGATTAGGTAGCTTATAAACAATAGAAATTTATTTCTCAGAGTTTTGGAAGCTAGAAGTCTGACATCAGGGTGCCAGCATCGTTAGATTCTGGCTAGGGCCCTTTCCCTGTTTGCAAACTGTTGTTGTTGTTGCTGCTGCTGCTGCTGCTGCTGCTGTTGTTGTTTTGTATCCTCACATGGCAAAAAGGGGAAAGAAAGCTCCCTGAGGTCCCTTTTATAAGATCACTACTCCATTCATGAGGGTTCCACCCTAATGACCTAATTAACACCCAAGGGTCCCACCTCCTAATACTACCATATTGGGGGTTAGGATTTCAACATATGAATTTGGCAGAGATGTAGCATTCAGTTCATTGTAATACATAAAACAGAAAGAGAAAGAAATAAAATCATCACTATTAAATAATCAAGGAAATACAAAGGAAGACAGCATGAGAGGAAACAGGGACAAAGGAACTACAAGATAGACAGAAAAATTGTAATAGTATAGTCCTTTGCTATTACTATTTGTTTTAAATGTAAATGGATTAAACTCTATAATTGAAAGACATAGGGTTGCTGAATGGATAAAACACGAGATCCAACTATATGCTGCCTGCAAGACTCTCACTTTAGCCTTAAGGAGATGCAATGACCAAAAGTGAGGGGATGGAAAAGATAGCCCATAAAATAATAACCAAAATAGAGCAGAGTTGGCTGTATTTATAGCAGACAAAATAGACTTTAAGTCAAAAATCGTCCCAAAAGACCAAAAAGAACACTGTATAACGATAAAGGTGTCAATTCACCAGGAAGGTATGACAGTTATATATGCCCTCATCATCAAAGCACCTAAATATATAAAGCAAGTATTGAAGAACTAAAGGGAGAAATAGACAGCAATACAGTAATACTTAGAGACTTCAATACTCCATTTTTCAAAACTAAATAGGACATCTAGACAGAAAATAAAGAGAACAGTTGACTTGAACAACACTACAGACCAAATGGACATAACAGACATATACAGAACATTCTTTCCAACAACAGCAGAAAAGACATTCTTATCAAGCACACAGGAAAGACCAAATATTCTCCAAGATATATTGGATGTTAGGACCCCCAAAAAAGTCTTAATAAACTAAAAAGCTTGAATCATACTAAGTATCTTTTCCAACCACAATAGAATGGCATTAAATATCAATAGCAGCAGGAAAACTGAAAAAATTCACATATATGTGGAAACTAAACAATACATTCATGAGCAATCAATGGGTCAAAGAAGAAATAAAAAATGAATTTAGAAAATATCTTGAGACACACAAATATAAAAACACAACATATCAAAACCTGTAAGATGCAACAAAAGCAGTACTAAGAGAAAAGTTTATAGCAATAAATGCCTACATCAATAAAAAAGATCTCACTTTACACCTCAAAAAATTAGAAAAAGAAAAAAAAAATCCCAAATTTAGCAGAAGGAAGGAAACAATAGCAACTAGGGCAGAAATAAATAAAATAGAGAATAGAAAAACAATAGAAGAAACTAACCAAACTAAAAATTGTTGTAAAGATAAACATTATTGACAAGTTTTTACCTAGACTGACAATAAAAAAGAAAATTCAAATAAAATTAAAAACAAAAGAGTACACATTACAACTCATGCCACAGAAATCAAAAGAATCACAAGAGACCACAATGAACAATTCTATACCAAAAACCTAGAAGAAGTGGATAAATTCCTAGAAACACACAAACTACCAAAGCTGAATCATAAAGAAATAGAAAAGCTGAACAGATCTCTAACTAGTAAGGAGATTGAATTAGTAACTAAAAGGCTCCCAACCAAAAAAATTAAAACCCAGGATCAGATGGCTGATGAATTCTACCAAACATTTAAAGAAGAGTTAATGCCAATCCTTTTCAAACTCTTACAAAATCTTGAAGATAAAGGATTATGTCCAAATTTATTTTGAGTCTAGAATTACCCTGATATTAAAACAAGATGATGACACTACAAGAAAAGAAAACTGCAGATCAAAATCCTTGAGGAAAACAGATGCAAAAATCATCAATAAGATACTAGCAAACCAATTCAACAGTTCATTCAAAGGATTATGTGCAACCACTAAGAGGAAGTTATCCATGGGATACAATGATGTTTCAATATAAAAAAATCAATTAATGTGATACATCACATTCACTGAATAAAGGATAAAAATCACATGGTTATCTTAACAGATATAGAAAAGTCATTTGAAAAATTCAACACTCTTTCATAATAACAACTCTCATTAAACTAGGAGAGAGAAATTATTTCTACATAAATAAAAAGCCCACAGCTAACACCTCAATGGCAAAAAGCTGAAAGATTTTCATCTAAGTTCAGAAACAAGGCAAGAATGTCCATTCTCACCACTTCTACTCAACATAGTACTGGAATTCCTAGCCCGAACAATGAGGCAGGAAAACAAAATAAAAAGCATCCAAATGAGAAGGAAAAAAGTAAAATTATTTTTGCATATGACATAACCTCTTATGTAGAAAACCCCAAAGATTCCACAAAATAAAACTGTTAGGACTAATAAACAAATTTAGTAAAGTTGGAAGATACAAAATCAGTATACAAAAATCAATGGCTTTCCTATACACTAACAACGAACTATCCAAAAAGGAAATTAGAAATGAGATCCCAATATAAGAGAATCAAAAGGAATAAAGTACTTAGAACCAAACTTAACCAAAGAGGTGAAAGACTTGTACACTGAAAAATATAGAACACTAACAAAAGAAATTTTAAAATACACAAATAGAAAGATATATCATGTTCATAGATTGGAAGACTTAATATTTTCTATCTACCCAGAAGTGACCAAAAGATTCAATGCAATCACTCTGAAAATCCCACTTTTTTTTAAAGAAATAGAAAAAAAATTCAAAATTTATATGTAACCACAAAGGACCATGAAAAGCCAAAGTAATATTGAGAACAAAGGTGAAAGCATCACAATTCCTGATTACAGAATATATTATGAAGCAATAGTAATTAAAACAGTATAGTACTGGCATAAAGACAGACAAAAAGACCAATGGACCAGAATAGAGAATTCAGAAATAAATCTATGCATATATAGTTAACTGATCTTCAAGAATTTCAGGAATACAAAATGGAGAAAGAACAGCCTCTTCAACAAATGGTCTTTGGGAAGCCAGATATTATTTACACATAAAATAATAAAATTAGGAGGTAGCCAATTTAGTGTGTGCAGCTCTTAGGGAGAGGAATAGAAGGGGCAAGTGAATACATCACATTCAACTGAAACATCCAGGTATTCACATTGGGACTAATCAAGGAAATGATCCATGGAGAATTGAGAAAAGCAAGGCAGGACAACAGCCCACCAAGGAGTGACACAAGGGAACCTACCCCACCCAGGAAAGTGGTGAGTGAATCTGCAACCCCAGGAACCCATGCTTCTCCCATAGATCTTTGCAACCCTTGGGTCAGGAGATCCCCTCATGAACCCACTTTACCAGAATTTTCAGTCTGACACACAAAGCTATCTCGAGTCTCAACAGAGCAACTGCTGAGGCATGTGTGGAGAGTCAGGAGCCTTAGATACTTGGGCTCTCTAGGCTTCCCAGCAAAAGCAGCTGCAACTCTGACAAAGTTGAAGGTTAGAACTCCGTACATACCCCTAGGAAAAAGGCTGAATGCAGGGGGTTGAGCAGTGACAGTCTGCAGGCCTCACTTCCATGGCAACTCACAGGATAAGACCCCATGGCTTGGAATTCTAGCCAGCCACCAGTAGCAGTGTTGCACATCCCTGGGATGGAGCTCCTAGGGGGTAGGGCAGACTGCCATCTTTGCTGTTTGGGCTACTTAGCCATTCCAGCCTTCAGACTTTGGAGAGTCCCCAATCCCATTCCTCCTTATTGTTGGGTGGGACCTCCCAATCAGGGACTCCAGCCACCCCTAGCAGTGTTCTCCACCCAACAGAGATTTGAAGTCTCCCTGGGATATAGGTCCCAGAGGGAGGGGCAGGCCACCATCTTTGCTGTTTGGGTGGCTTAGCCATTCCAGCCTTTGGGCTTTGGAAAGTCCAAGCTGACTGGGGGCAGAAGCAGTACCTCAGCACAGCACAGCTGCTCTACAAAAACATGGCCAGACTGCTTTTTTAAGCAGGTCCCCTATCTCGTTCCTCATCACTAGTTGGGGCCTCCCAACTGGGGTTTCCAGCTACCCCCACCAGTGTTCTCTGGCAGACAGAAGTTTCAAGACTCCTTAGGACAGAGCTCCCAGAGGGAGGGGCAGGCTGCCATCTTTGCTGTTTGGGCAACTTAGCTGTTCCAGCCTTCAGGCTTTGGAGAGTCCCAGCTGACCAGGGATGGAGGTGGTCCCCCAGTATAGCACAGCTGCTCTTGAAAATGTGGCCAGACTGCTTTATCAAGTGGGTCTCCAATCCTGTTTCTCTTTACTGGGCAGGACCTCCCAACCAGCGTCCCCAGCCACCCCCACCAGTGATCTGTGGCTAACAGAGATTTGAAACCCACCTGGGACAGAGCTCTCAGAGGGAGAGGTGGGCCACCATCTTTGCTGTTTGGGTGACATCTATTCTGGCCTTCAGAATTTGGAAAATCCAATATGATCAGGAGCTGAAGCAGATCCCCAGCACAGCACAGGTACCCTACAAAAATGTGGCCAGACTGCTTTTCTAAGCAAGTCCCAGTCCCATTACTCATCACCGGGTAGGGCCTCCCAACCAGGGTCTGGATCCAGATACCCCTGCCAGTGTTCTCAGACTGACAGAGGTTTTAAACCTCCCTGAAATGGAGCTCCCAAGGGAGGGGAGGGCCACCATATTTGCTGTTTTGGTAACTTAGCTATTCTGGCCTTAGTGCTTTGGAGTGTCTGAGGTGACTAGGGGCTGAAGCAGACCCCCAGCACAGCACAGCTGCTGTATGAAAACATGGCCAGACTACTTTTTTAAGTGGGCCCCCGATCCCGTTTCTCCTCACTGGGCAGGACCTCCTAATCAGTTCTCTAGCCACTTCCTACAGGTGTGTTTGGGCTAGTAACATGTCTGTACCTCCCTGGAGAAGCTTCCAGTGGGAGGAGGAGACTGTCATCTTTGCTGTATTACAGTCTTCACTGGAGATACCTCTAGGTACTGGAATATCCAAGGTGCCTAGAGAATGGAGTGGGCCCCAGGCATACCGCAGCAGCCTTACAGAAAAGTGGCCAGACTGCTATGATATGCCTGTTCTTATATCTCCTTACTGTGTAGGTCCTCCGGGCCTAGGCTTCCATCTACCCCCTGCTAGAGCTATCGAGCCAGTAGCAGCTCGGCAACTCCCTGGACAGAGTCTCTAGATGCAACTGAAAGCCTCTGTGGCACTGCCTTTACAATGGAACTGCCCTTGGTACCTTCAGACTAATGAAGCAACAACGACTCTTAGTGCTTTATTCACACCTCCAACACACCGTAGTCGACCCAAGGAAAGAAGGCCAGTCCCTCTCCCGTGGGTCCCACACACCCCCGACTGCTTGTCACAGACAGGGAACCCCTGGCTTGGGCCCACCACACAGACCCTCCATCCTGGGCTGATTGATTGCACTGAGTGATTGCTGACCTGCCTCTCTCTGGGGTGGAGCCTCCAGGAGACAAGCGAAAGACCCTTGGCCACAACCACTACTAAGGTCCCTTCCTCTGATGTCTCCAAGTGGGGAAGAAACATAAACACTGAGATCACTCCAGAGGTGCAGTGGGCAGCCCAGGAGTGCCAAGTCCTGAACTACAGCCAGAACTCAAGTGAAGAGGAACCCACACATTCAGAGCATTGAGAGGGAACACAGATGCAACTGCAAGGATACATAGGGGAGCCACACAACTGAGCAAGAATCTACCAACTGACCAATAAGTGCCACCTACTGGATCACACGCCAAAGCTTCAACACCAAAAATAACTCACTAACATATCCCCACCTGAAACCAGAGACCAGATGTTAGCTTCAAATAAAGACCCTGCACAAAGTCTCAGCCCAGTGAAAACATCCAGAAAAGAAGACTACTGACTGTACTCAATCTACACTGCAGTTAAACAAACACACAATTGCAGAGATGAGAAAGAACCAAGAATTCTGGTAACTCAAATGGTCAGAGTTTTATGTATCCTCCAAACAACTGTACCAGTTCTCTAAAAAGAGTTCCTAACCAGGCTGAATTGACTGGAATGACAGAAATATAATTCAGAATATGGACAGGAACAAAGATCATCAAGATTCAGGAGGATGGCAAAACCCAATACAGGGAAAATAAAATTCACATTAAAGTGATGCAGGAGCTGAAGGACAAAATAGCCAGTTTTTTAAAAAGCCTAAGAGGTCTGACGGAACTGAATAACACAATACGAGAATTTCACAATACAATCACAAGTATTAGCAGTAGAATAAACCAAACTGATGAAAGAATCTTAAAACTTGAAGACTGGTTCTCTGAAATAAGACAATCAGACAAAAATAAAGAAAAAATGAATGAACAAAACCTCTGAGAAGTATGAGATTATGTAAAGAGGCAAAATCTACCAATTATTGGCATCCCTGAAAGGGAGGGGGAGAAAGAAAACAACTTGGAAAATATATTTCAGGATATTGCCCATGAAACTTCCCCAACCTTGCTAGAGAGGCCAACAGTCAAATTCAGGAAATACAGAGAACTCCTGCAAGATTATACACAAAAAGATTATCCCCAAGATACACAATCATCAGATTCTCCAAGGCTAAAATAAAGGAAAGAATGTTAAAGGCAGCTAGAGAGAAAGGGCAGGTCACCTACAAAGGGAACACCATCAGGCTAACAGCAGATCTCTCAGCTGAAACCCTACATGCCAGAAGAGATTAGGGACCTATATTCAACATTCTAAAAGAAAAAAAAATCAACCAAGAATTTCATATCAAGCCAAACTAAGCTTCCCAAGCAAAGGAGAAATAAGATTATTTTCATATAAGTAAATGTGGAGGGAGGGAGTTCATTACCACCAGACCTGCCTTACAAGAAATCTTGAGAGGAGCACTAAATATAGAAAGAAAAGACTGCTACCAGTTAATTCAAAAACAAACTTAAACACATAGACAGGTGTTACTATAAAGCAACCACACAAACAAGCAAATATAATAACCAGCTAACAACACAATGACAGGATCAAATCCACACATATCAATATTAACCTTGAGTGTAAACAGGACAAATACCCCATTTAAAAGGCACAGAGTGGCAAGTTGGATTAAAATGCAAACTGTAAATACTCCACTGACAGTACCAGGCAGATCATTGAGGCAGAAAATTAACAAATATATTCAGGACTTAAACTCAGTATTGGACCAAATGGATCTAATAGACCTCTACAGAACTTTCCACCCCAAAACAGTAATGGCATGCTGTCTTCAAGAGACCCATCTCACACAAAATGACACCCATAAGATCCAAACAAAGGGATGGAGGAAAATATACCAAGCAAATGGAGAACAGAAAAAAGCAGGGGTTACAATCTTAATTTCATACAAAACAGACTTCAAACCAACAATCAAAAAAAGACAAAGAAGGGCATTACATAATAGTGAAGGGTTCAATCCAAAAGAAGATCTAACTAGCCTAAATATATATGCACCTAACACAGAAGCACCCAGATTCATAAAGCAACTTCTTAGAGACCTACAATGAGACATATACTCCCACATGATAATAGTGGGAGACATCAACACTCCACTGACAGTATTGGACAGATTATTGAGGCAGAAAAGTAACATATATACAGTACCTGAACTCAATATTGGGCCAAATGGATCTGATAGACATCTACAGAACTCTCCACCTAAAAACAACAGAATATACATTCTTCTCATCACCACATGGCACATACTCTAAAATTGGCCACATGATGGGACATAAAACAATCCTCAGCAAATGCAAAAGAACCAAGATCATACCAAACACACTCTCAGATCATTGTGCAATAAAAATAGAAGTCAAGACTAAGAAAGTAATGCAATTACATGGAAATTAAACAATATGTTTCTGAATGATTTTGGGGTAAATAATGAAATTAAGTCAAAAATCAAGGAGTATTTGAAACTAATGAGAACAAAGATACAAAATACCAGACTCTCTGGGACACAGGTAAGGCTGTGTTAAGAGGGAAATTCATAGCACTAAATGCCCACATTGAAAAACTTTGAAAGATCTGCAATTAACAAGCTAACATCACAACTGAAAGAACTAGAGAAGCAAGAAAAAATCAACCCCAAAGCTAACAGAAAATAAGAAATAACTAATATTAGAGCTGAACTGAAGGACCTTGAGACACACACAAAAAAAATTCATAATATCAATGAATCCAGGAGTTGTTTTTTTTAAAAAACATTAGAAAGAAAGGAGAGAAGGTCCAAACAAACACAATTAGAAAAGATGAAGGGATTCATCTGATCCAACACTATGACAAACCCACAGCCAACATTATACTGAATGGGCAAAAGCTGAAAGTATTTCCCATGAAAACCGGCATAAGACAAGAATGTCCTCTCTTATCACTGCTATTAAACACAGTATTGGAAGTCGTAGCCAGAGCAATCAGGCAAGAGAAAGAAGTAAAGGGCATGCAAATAGGAAGAAAGGAAGTCAAGTTGTCTCTGATTACAGACAACATGATTCTATATCTAGAAAACCCCATAGTCTTGGCCCCAAAGCTCCTTCAGCTGATAAACAACTTCAGCAAAGTTTCAGGATACAAAATCAATGTAGAAAAATCACTAGCATTTCTATATACCAACAACAGTCATGCTGAGAGCCAAATCAGGAAGGCAATCTCATTCACAATTTCCATTAAATAAAATAAAATATCTGGGAATAATGCTAACCAGGGAGGTGAAAGATCACTACAATGGTAATTACAAAACACTGCTCAAAGAAATCATAAAAGACACAAATAGAAAAACATCCTATGCTCATGGATAGAAAAAATCAATGTCATTAATATGGCCATACTGCCCAAAGCAATTTACAGATTTAATGCTATTCCTATCAAACTACTATTGACATTCTTCACATAACTAGAATAAAATATTCTAAAATTCATGTGGAACATAAAAATAGCCTGAATAGCTGAGAAAATCCTACGCAAAAAGAACGAAGTTGGAGGCATCATGTTACCTGGCTTCAAACTATACTGCAGAGCTACAGTAAACAAAACAGCATGGTGCTGATATAAAAACAGACATATAGACCAATGGAACGGAATAGAGAGCCCAGAAATAAGACTACACACCTACAACTATCTGATCTTCAACAAACCTGACAAAAACAAGCAATGGGGAAAAGACTCCCTATTCAATAAGTGGTGCTTGGATAACTTACTAGCCATATGCAGAAGACTAAAGCTGAACCCTTTTCTTACACCATATATGAAAATCACCTCAAGGTGGATTAAAGGCTTAAATGTAAAACCAAAACTATTAAAACCCTGGAAGACAACCTAGGTAGTACCATCCTGGACATAGGAACAAGCAAAGATTTTATGACAAAGACACCAAAAGCAATCACAACAAAAGCAAGAATTGACAAGTGGGATCTAATTAAACTTAAGAGCTTCTGCAGAGCAAAAGAAACTATCAACAGAGTGAACAATCAACCTACAGAATGGGAGAAAATACTTGCAAACTATACATCTGACAAAGGTCTAATATTCAGCATCTACAAGGAACTTAAATTTACAAGAGAAAAACAAACAACCCTATTAAAAAGTGGGCAACCCTATTAAAAAGTGAGCAAAAGAACAGACACTTTTCAAAATAAGATACACATGAAACCAACAAACATATAAAGAAAGCACAACATCACCTATCATTGGAGAAATGCAAATCAAAACCACAATAAGATACCATCTCATACCAGTCAGAATGGCTACTGCTAAAAAGTCAAAAAATAACAGATGCTGGCAAGGTTGCAGAGAAAAGGAAACACTTATACACTGTTGGTGGGAGTGTAAATTATTTCAGCCATTGTGGAAAGCAGTATAGTGATTCCTCAAAGAGCTAAAAGCAGAACTATCATTTGACCCAGGAATCCCATTACTGGGTATATACCCAGACGACTATAAATCATTCTACCATAAAGACTCATGCACTCAAATATTTATTGCAGCACTGCTCACAATAGCAAAAACGTGGAATAAATCTAAATGCCAATCAATGACAGATCAGAGAAATAAAATATGGCACATATACACCATGGGGTACTATGCAGCCATAAAAAAGAACGAGACCTTGTCTTTTGTGGGAACATGGATGGAGCTGGAGGCTATTATCCTCAGCAAACTAACACAGAAACAGAAAACCAAATACTACATGTTCTCACTTATGAGTGGGAACTAAATGATGAGAACTTATTAACACACAAAAAAGGAAACAACAGACACTGCAGTCTACTTGAGGGTGGAGGGTGGGAGGAGGGAGAGGAGCAGAATTCCTGGGTGATTAAATAATCTGTACAACAAATCCCCATGGCGTAATTTTACTTATGTAACAAATCTTTCCATGTACCCCCAAACCTAAAATAAAAGCTTAAAAAAGATTATATGTAGCCAAAAAAGAATAAAATTGGACTCTTATCTTACACCATGCACAAATACCAACTCAAACAAATTAAAGACTCAAATGTAAGACACAGAACTATAAAACACCTAGAAGAAGACAGGGAAAGCCTCTTAATACTGGATTTAGCAAGGATTTTATGAATATAACACCAAAATCACAGGACATAAAGCAAAAATAGACAAGTAGGAATATATCACATTAAAAAGCTTCTGCACAGAAAAGGAAACAATCAACAGAGTGACATGGCAAATTATGAAATGTGAGAAAATATTTGCAAATTATATCTCAGATAAAGGGTGAATTTCCAAAATATATAAGGAATTCCTACAATTTTATGGCCAAAAACATAACCTATTGGAAAATGGGCAAAGTACTCAAGATTTTTCCAAAGGAGACATACAAATGGGAAATATATATATGAAAAGTTGCTCAGTATCACTAGTCATCAGGAAAAAAAAACACAAATGCAAATGACAATGAGGTATCATCTCACACCTGTTAGGATATCAAATATTAATTTTAAAAAGAGATAACAAGAGTTCTCAGCAATGTGGGGAAAAGGGAATTCTCACACACTGTTGGTAGGAATGTAAGTTAGTCACCCATTATGGAAAACAGTACGGAGGTTCCTCAAGAATTAAAGATGGAACTACCATATAATCCAACAATCCCACTTCTGGGCACTTACCGGAAAGAACTGAAATCAGGATCTCAAAGAGATATCTGCACTTCCATATTCACTCTAGCATTATTCACGGTAGCCAACATCCAGAAACACTAAAATATCCATCAACAAATGAGTAGCTAAAGCAAATGTGACATATACATACAATGGAATATTACTCTGCCTTAAGGAAGTAATACTTTCATATGTGACAACATGAATGTACCAGAAGGACATTATGATAAGTGAAATAAATCAGTCACAGAAGGACACATACTGCATGATTTCAGTTATATTAAGGTAGATAAAGTAATCAAGCTCTAGAAACAGAGAGTAAAATGGTGATTGACAGGGGCTGAGTGGAGGAGGAAACGAGAAGTTGCTCTTCAATGAGTATAAACTTTCAGTTATGCAAGATGAATCAAGTTCTAGAAGTCTACTATACAGCCTCGTCAGCTACTGGGAAGCTATTGTGCATTTTTGGTGGTATAATGTTGCCTTGATTTTTCATGTTTCTTGTTGTATTATGTTGATGTGTGTGCATTTGAAGAAGTAGGGACTTGTTACAGTCTTTTCAGACTTGCTTTGTCTGGGGAAAGCCCTTCACCAGTCAGCCCACCCAGAGATTTTGGGCAGCCTGTCTGACACAGTCTGAGGGTAAGCTTGTTGCTGGAGTCCTTGGGCAAGCTGTCTTTGTGCTTGGCTCTGCGGGGGTGGGTCTAAAGTCTGTATTCACTGGGGTAGACCTGTTGATTTGATCAGTGGAGATGGGCCTAAAGCCTAGGTCAACAGGGGCTTACCCGGTGCTAGGGCCAGTCTTGAGTATGAGTCTACAGGCACTAGTTGTGTGCTGGAATGGGCCTGACACTTGGGTCTACCGGAAAGGGCCTGCAGCCTAAGCCCATGGAAACTTGCCTGGTGCTGGGTTGGGCCTGGTGCCTGGAACCACCAGGTAAGGCCTGGAGCCTGAGTTCATGGGGATTGGTCTGCTGGAGCTTAGGGCCTAAAGCCTGGGGCCAGCCTGGTCCTGGGGCCAATGTGGTGCCTGGGTCCATGAAGGCTGGTTGGAGCCTAGGATCACAGGTACTGGCCTGGTGCCTGGGGCCACTGGGGCTAGCCTGGACCCTGGGGCCATGTGGACCTACCTAAAGCCTGTGTTTGGTGGTGTTGGCCTGTAGGTTGGGTGTGCAGGTGCTGGTCTAGATGCTAGATTTGTGAGGGCTGGCTGGGTCTTGGGGCATTAGGAGCCAGTCTGGATCCTGGTACACAAGGGCAGTCCTGGAGCCTGTGTCCATGAGGGAAGGTCCAGTGCTGGGGCCTACTGGGACAGGCACAGACCCTGAGTCTTCTGGTGCATGAGGCAAGAGGAGCTAGCCTGGCATAGGCAGACCTAGAGCTTGTATCCACAGGTGTCCACCAGGTGTTTGAGGTCATGGGTGCCAATCTGGTGCTGGTGTGGTCCTGAAGCCTGAAGCTGGATGGGGCTGGCTTGGTGCTGGGTGGGCCTGAATCCTGTATCTGCAGAGGCTGGCCTGATGACTGGGCAGTCAGCTTGGTGATGTGTGCAGTCTGGAGTCTGGGGTCACCAAAGCTGACATGGCTTTTGGCCAAACCTGGATCCTGATTCAATGGGGGCTGGCTTGGCACTAGGGCAGGACTGAAGTGCAGGGATGTTCGAGATCTGGGGCTATTTGGGGTTTTCCTGGTACTGGGGCAGGCCCAGAGACCAAGTCTTCCAAGCAGACCTAGAGCTTGGGGCTGTGCAATCTTGCCTGCACTGGAGCAAACTTGGAGGCTGTCAACTGGGTCCAACTTGGAGCTTGGGTCCATGGGTGCTAGCCTAAAGACTAGGGTTGCAGGAGTCAGCCTGGTGCTGGCATGGGCCTGAAGTCTCTACCAGTAGAAGCCAGCCTGGTGCTGGGGGCAATCTGGAGCCTAATGATGACAATCTTACTCCACTAAAGTGAAGATTTTTATTTTTTATTGTTTGCATTCCCTCTTTTTTAATTGTTTTGGTTGAAACATAATAATTGTACCTATTTATGGGATATTGAATAATATTTTGATACACGTATACGACGTGTAATGATCAAATCATGGTAATTAGCATATCCATTACCTTGAACACTTATCATTTCTTTGTGTTGAAACATCCAAAATCTCCCTCTGGCTTTTTGAAAATATACAATAAATTATTGCCAGCCACATTCACCCTAAATTGTAACAGAACACTAGATTTTATTCCTTCCATCTAGTGGTAACTTTGTAGCCATTAATCAAACCCTCCCTTCCTAGTTTCTAATAACCAGAATTCTACTCTCTGCTTCTTTGAGATCAAATTTTTTTAGCTGCCACATATGAGTGACAACATGGTGGTATTTATCCTTCTGTGTCTATTTCACTTAACATAATGTCTTCCATGCTCATTCATGTTGCCATGAATGACAGAATTTCCTTTTTAAAAAAAATTTCTATTTTTTTTATCTCTTTTACTTTAAGTTCCAGGATACATGTGCAGAACGTGCAGGTTTGTTACATAGGTATATGTGTACTATGGTGGTTTACTGCACCTATCAACCCATCACCTAGGTTTTAAGCCCAGCATGCATTAAATATTTGTCCTGATGCACGCCCTCCCCTTGCCCCCACACTCCAACAGGCCCCGGTGTGTGTTATTCCCCTCCCTGTGTCCATGTGGTCTTATTGTTCAACTCCCACTTATGAGTGAGAAGATGTGGTGTTTGGTTTTCTGTTCCCACGTCAGTTTGCTGAGGATGATGTCTCCCAGCTTCATCCATGTCCCTGCAAAGGACATGATCTCATTCCTTTTTGTAGATCCATAGTATATCATGGTGTATATGTACCACATTTTCTTTATCCAGTCTAGCATTGGTGGGCATTTGGGTTGGTTCCATATCTTTGCTACTGTGAATAGTGCTGCAATAAACATACGTGTGCCTGTACCTTTATAATAGAATGGTTTATATTCCTTTGGGTATATACCCAGTAATGGGATTGCTGGGTCAAATGGTATTTCTGGTTCTAGATCCTTGAGGAATCACCACACTGTCTTCCACAATGGTTGAAATAATTTACGTTCTCACCAGCAATGTAAAAGTGTTCCTATTCCTCCACAGCCTCACCAGCATCTGTTGTTTCTTGACTTTTTAATAATTGTCATTCTAGCGAGGCTGGGGTAGGAACGCCCACCATTGCTGAATCTCGAGTAGGTAAACAAAGCTGCCTGGAGGCTTGAACTGGGTGGAGTCCACTGCATCTCAAGGAGGCCTGCCTGCCTCTGTAGACTCCACCTCTGGGGGCAGGGCATAACCAAACAAAAGGCAGCAGAAACCTCTGCAGACTTAATGTCCCTGTCTGACAGCTTGGAAGAGAGTAGTGGTTCTCCCGGCACAGAGCTTGAGATCTGAGAACAGACAGACTGCCTCCTAGAGTGGGTACCTGACCCCCAAGTAGCCTAACTGGGAGGCACCCCCCAGTAAGGGCAGACTGACACCTCACACGGCCGGGGTCTGGAGTGGACCTCCAGCAACTCCAACAGACCTGCAGCTGAGGGTCCTGACTGTTAGAAGGAAAACTAACAAACAGAAAGGACATCCACACCAAAAACCCATCTGTACATCACCATCATCAAAGACCAAAGGTAGATAAAACCACAAAGATGGGGAAAAAACAGAGCAGAAAAACTGAAAATTCTAAAACTCATAGTGCCCCTCCTCCTCCAAAGGAACACAGCTCCTCATCAGCAACGGAACAAAGCTGGACGGAAAATGACTTTGACAAGATGAGAGAAGAAGGCTACAGAATGTCAGACAGGGACATTAAGTCTGCAGAGGTTTCTGCTGCCTTTTGTTTGGTTATGCCCTGCCCCCAGAGGTGGAGTCTACAGAGGCAGGCAGGCCTCCTTGAGATGCAGTGGACTCCACCCAGTTCAAGCCTCCAGGCAGCTTTGTTTACCTACTCGAGATTCAGCAATGGTGGGCGTTCCTCCCCCAGCGTCGCTAGAATGGCAATTATTAAAAAGTCAAGAAACAACAGATGCTGGTGAGGCTGTGGAGGAATAGGAACACTCAAACTTCTCTGAGCTAAAGGAGGAAGTTCAAACCCAATGCAAAGAAGTTAAAAACCTTGAAAAAAGATGAGACGAATGGCTAACTAGCATAACCAATGCAGAGAAGTCCTTAAAGGACCTGATGGAGCTGAAAACCATGGCATGAGAACTACATGACGAATGCACAA
>NW_026652282.1:103981186-103991627 GCF_009828535.3 Hylobates moloch
AGTACCATGCTGTTTCAGTTACTGTAGCCTTGTAGTATAGTTTGAAGTCAAATAGCATGATGCCTCCAGCTTTGTTCTTTTTGCTTAGGTTTGTCTTGGCTATGTGAGCTCCTTTTTTGTTCCATGTGAATTTTAAAACAGGTTTTTTCTAATTCTGTGAAGAATGTCAATGGTAGTTTGATGGGAATAGCATTGAATCTATAAACTACTTTAGGCAGTACGGCCATTCTCACGATATTGATTCTTCCTATCCATGAGCATGGAAGGTTTTTCCATTTGTTTGTGTCCTGTCTTTTTACCTTCAGCAGTGGTTTGTAGTTCTCCTTGAAGCAGTCCTTCATGTCCCTTGTTAGCTGTATTTCTAGGTATCTTGTTCTATTTGTAGCAATTGTGAATGGGAGTTCATTCATGATTTGACTGTCTGTCTATTTATTGTTGGTGTGTGGGAATGCTTGTGATTTTTGCACATTGATTTTGCATCCTGAGACTTTGCTGAAGTTTTTTATCAGCTTAAGGAGTTTGGGGGCAGAGATAATTGTGCTTTCTAAATATAGGATCATGTCATCTGGAAACAGAGACAATTTGACTTCCTCTCTTTCTATTTGAATACCCTTTATTTTTGTCTTTTGCCTGATTGCCCTGGCCAGAACTTCTAATACTATGTTGAATAGGAGTGGTGACAGAAGCCATCCTTGTCTTTTGCTGGTTTTCAAAGGGAATGCTTCCAGCTATTGCCTATTCAGTATGGTATTGGCTGTGGCCTTGTCATAAATAGCTCCTATTATTTTGAGATATGTTTCATCAATACCTAGTTTATTGAGAGTTTTTAACCTGAAGGGATGTTGAATTTTATCAAAGGTCTTTTCTGCATCTATTGAGATAATCATGCAGGTTTTGTCATTGGTTCTGTTTATGTGATGGATTATGTTTATTGATTTGCATACATCGAACCAGCCTTGCATCCCAGTGATAAAGCTGACTTGATTGTGGTGGATAAGCTTTTGATGTGCTGCTGGATTCTGTTTGTCAGTATTTTTTTGAGGATTTTTGCATCAATGTTCATGAGGTATATCAACCTGAAGTTTTCTATTTTTGTTGTGCCTCTGCCAGGTTTTGGTATCAGGATGATGCTGTTCTCATAAAATTAGTTAGGGAGGAGTCCTTCCTTTTCAATTGCTTGGAATCATTTCTGAAGGAATGGTACCAGCTCCTCTTTGTACCTCTGGTAGAATTCAGCAGTAAATCCATCTGGTCCTGGGATTCTTTTGGTTGGTAGGCTATTTATTACTGCCTCAATTTTGGAACTTGTTATTGGTCTGTTCAGAGATTGGAGTTCTTCCTGGTTTAGTCCTGTGAGGGTGCATGTGTCCAGGAATTTATCTATTTTTTTTTTCAGATTTTCTGATTTATTGACATAGAGGTGTTTATGGTATTCTCTGATGGTAGTTTTATTTCTGTGGGGTCAGTGGTGATATCTCTTTTATCATTTTTGATTGTATCTATTGGAGTCTTCTCCCTTTTCTTCTTTATTAATCTAGCTGTCTATCTTATTAATTTTTTTTCAAAAAGCCAGCTCCTGAATTCATTAATATTTTGAAGGGTTTTTTGTGTCTCTGTTTCCTTCAGTTCTGCTCAGATCTTAGTTATTTCTTGTCTTCTGCTAGCTTTTGGATTTGTTTGTTCTTGCTTCTCTACTTCTTTTAATTGTGGTGTTAGAGTGTCAATTTGAGATCTTTCTAGCTTTCTGATGTGGACATTTAGTGCTATAAATTTTCCTCCTAACACTGCTTTAGCTGCATCCCAGAGATTCTAGTACATTATCTCTTTGCTCTCATTGGTTTCAAAGAACTTCTTGATCTCTGCCTTAATTTCATTATTTACCCAGGAGTCATTCAGGAGCAGGTTGTTCAATTTCCATGTAGTTGTGTGGTTTTAAGTGAGTTTCTTAATCCTGAGTTCTAATTTGATTGCCCTTTGGTCTGAGAGACTGTTTGCAATTATTTCAGTTATTTTGAATGTTGACCCATCGTGCTAGGTTGGGGAAGTTCTCATGGATAATATCCTGAAGTGTGTTTTCCAACTTGATTCCATTATCCCCATCTCTTTCAGGCACTCTCATCAGTGGTAGGTTCAGTCTTTTTACATAGTCCCATATTTCTTGGAGGTTTTGGTCATTCCTTTTCGTTCTTTTTTCTCTAATCTTGTCTGCCTGCCTTATTTCAGCAAGGTAGTCTTCCATCTCTGATATTCTTTCTTCCACTTGATCCATTTGGCTATTGATACTTCTGCATGCTTCACGAAGTTCTCATGCTGCACTTTTCAGCTCCATTAGGTCATTTATGTTCCTCAGCGAAGTTTCTTACTACCCAACTTCTGAAGCCTACTTCTGTCAATTTGTCCATCTAATCTTCCATCCAGCTTTGCACCCTTGCTGGAGAGGTGTTGTGATCATTTGGAGGAGAAGAGGCCTTTTGGGTTTTCAGAATTTTTCCATTGATTTTTTTCTCGTCTTCATGAGTTTGCCTAGTTTTGATCCTTGAGGCTGCTGCCACTTGGATGACGTTTTTGTGAGGATTGTTTTTGTTGATGCTGTTTTTGTTGCTGTTTGTTTGTTTGTTTTTCTTTCAATAGTTAGGTCCCTCTTCTGTAGGGCTGCTGTGGTTTTCTGGGGTTGCACTTCAGGCCCTGTTCATCTGGTTCTCTCCCACACCTGGAGATGTCACTTGAGGAGTCTGGAGGACAGCAAAGATGGGTGTCTCCTCCTTCATCTGGGATCTCTGACCTCAAGGGACATTGACCTGATACCAGTAGGAACGTTCCTGTACAGGATGTCTGAAAAAACCTGTTGGGGGGGTCTCACACAGTTGGGTGGCACAGGAGGCAGGACCCATTTAATGAGGCACTTTAGCTGTCCCTTGGTGCAAGGGGGTTGCTGCGCTGGGGTGAAACCCACTCATCTTGGCTGCCTGGATTCCTCAGAGCTAGAAGGAAGAAAGACTAAGTCTGCTGGTCAATGGAGATTGTGGCCATCCCTCCCCCTAGGGACTCAGGCCCAGGGAGATCAGAGTTCTGTCCCTGAGCCCTGGCTGAAGTTTGAGTTCCTACAGGGAGGCCCTGCAGCTGCAGTGTTGGCTGCTGCCTCTCCCCCAAGGAGCTCAGATGGCTTAGACTGCAGGCAGCCACAGCAGTGGTTATGGCCACCCCTCCCCCAGGAAACTTGGCAGGCTTAGGCCAATTGATTCTATCCAAGTGAGTGTTGAGAATCTGTGTGGCTTTGTAGTTGGAGCCTAAGGCCCCAGTGGCATGGGCTCCCGAGTGGAATCTTCTGATCCATGGGTTGCACAGCTCCATGGAAAAAACATGGTTTCCCACGGTGGGTAGCACACTCACTCACCATCTCCCTTGGCTGGTGGTATGGCCTCCCCTGCCCTGTGTGGCTATCAGGTGGGCTGCCACACCACACTGCTCTTCCTTCCTCTCCATGGTTCACACCAGCTGCCTAGTCAGTCCTAATGACAGAACTTGGATACCTTGGTTGACAGTGTGAGATTTGCACTCTGTTTTGGATCTTCTTGGTTGGAAACTCCAATCACTGCTGCTTCTAGTCAGCCATCCTGGCCCTGCCCCTCTCCAGAATTTCATTTTTTAAGGTTGAATAGTATTCCATTGTGTGTGTGTGTGTGTGTGTGTGTGTGTGTGTGTGTGTATCACATTTTCTTCATTCATATATTTATGGACATTTATGTTGATTCCTTATCTTGGCTATTGTGAATACAGTTGCAATAACCAAGATATGGAATCAACCTTGGAATCAAGAGGGGTGCAGATATCTCTACAATATACTGGTTTCCTTTTCTTTGGATAAATTCATAGCTGCGGAATTGCTGGATCATATGGTAGTTATATTTTTAATTTATTGAGGAACCTCCATACTATTCTCCACAATGACTGTGCTAATTTACATTCCCATCAACAGTATATAAGAGTTCCCTTTTCTTCACATACTTGTCAGTATTTGTTATTTTTTGTCTTTTTTATAATAGGCTGAGATTTGAAGTATATATAGTTCACATTCAGCCCAGATTCAATTGGAAGAATACTGGAGTAGAATCAAACTAGTACATGAAAAAGAAAATTCCATTTTTTAAAGTGCATCCCCAAAAGCACTTTAATTTTTTTAAATTATCTCTAATACAAGGTAATTTTGAAATAAAACTGAGGGTTGAAAAGAATAGCATTGTTTTTCTAGTTATAGAGTTCATAGTTTTGTTCAAATTTCTAGCTTGAAAAAAGTAAAAATGTTTTGGCTTGGGCCTGCTTTCACAGATTTTGAATTATGGAGGATAATGAGGCCCTCAAAATGTTTACCTTGAGGATAATGGAACCCTCAAAATGTTTACCTTTCAAGACCTAAGTTCCCCCAAAATGGCTATTTGAGGGTCAGAGCCCAGTCCGCTGTTTGAAATAAAGCAGCATCTGCTCTCTGCTCAAAGTCTACAGAGGATAAGAGATGGTGGACTCTTGTAGAGCTCTTAACTGAGGAGTTTGGAAACTAGGAGATGGTGTACAGTCAGGCTTGGGACTGACCTTTTTTAATAAATACCTGACACAGAAGGGTAACAAGCATCATCTCAAGTTCTTTGAAGAGTAGCCAAACATGCTGATTCTACATTGCAATGGTTCTAAATGGATTCTTATTCAGGAGCTTTTCCACTCCCTAAAGAGCCACAGAAATATGAAGTAAAGGTTGGTGCAGGGGATGACAGGGGTGTGTGCATGCCAGCATGCCAGCCTTTTTCTTAACAACTGCCTTAGCAAGTACAGCCACCATTTGAATTCCCTCTACCCTGGGGATAAGCAATTGGTAGAGAAAATAAAATATATATTCTTATAAAATCCAGAAGTTGAGGGAAGAAAGAAAAAGAAAGACCTGACACTGTGTGGCAATGTAGAAAGTTTATTCTCAGTGTGTTCCCCATTCCTACATTAAATCTCTTCTCAAGGATTAAACTCTATTCAGAAGTTCATTATCTACCTCTCCTTAGCCTGGCATTCAGACAAACCTATGCTACCAGGCAGCTATAACATTGAGCACATAACTTCAGCCTTTCTAGGTCTTATTTGCTTCATATGTAAGATGGAGAAAATAATGAAATTTATCTTACAGAGTGCTTATAAGGATTCAAGGAAATGATAAAGCAACTGAAATGTACCTAGTCCCATGTCTAGCACATAAAACATACTTAGTTAAGTGTCCATTGAATCTAAAGTCGACCTGATCAGCTTATGCCTCCTCAGATGTTACTGAGCACCGTGCTTATGTGTTCTCCCACTATAACATGCATGCAATTGATCAGAGTCTTTCACTGTCTCAAGCTGAAGAATTTACTAATAATGGATAGTTCAGGAAAGAAACAGAGCAATAAAGGTTTCTGGTGCGGTGATGGGGGAAGGTAAAAGCATTTCCACTTTGGCCATGAAGAGAGAGTAGTAAAATAATTAGCCACAGGTGACCTGTCAGAGGACAATGTTCTAAGTATTTGTATTAAGTCCAAGGTTTATGAACCAAACTGGAAGTAAGAAACCTGGCATCCCTAGTCATGTCAACCCAGCTAGATTCATCCTATGCTTATGGAAGATTGTTCATGCCAGTAATCTATCTCCTTGGGCATCATCAAAGATAAGACTTTATACTCAACAACAACAATAACAGTAACAACTTGGGGCACTAATTGATTAATTGCTCTAGTTTAGACATTGTGCTAAAAGTTTGTCCATGTATTATCTCATTTAATCCTCATAATCACTTTATGAAGAAAGTAACATTATTATGCATTTTTTTACAGGTAAAGTAACTGAAGCTCAGCGAGGCTGCATATTTTGACAAAGGTCATATAAAAAGGAAATGATAGAGCTGGCATTTAAACCTAAATCAATCTGACTCCAGAGTCCATGCTCTTAATTGTGACACAAACAGGCTCTCAGTGGGACCTTTTTCTGTTGCTGTTCCCATTATTGCAACATAATAATCTACTCTAAAATTAATGACATAAAAATAATTGTTACGCTCACAGATTCTGTGGATCAGGAGTTTAGAAAGGTCACAGTGGAGATTATTTTCTGAGAAAACTCAAACGGTTCAGGGATGAAACAGCTTGTGTTAGAGAATCCATTTGAAGATTTCTTTTTCGCTCACATGTCTACTGGTTGATGTTGGTTGACAACTGAGACCTGGACCTCATCTTGGGCTTTCAACTAAGATACCTGTGTTGGACCTCTCCACGTGACCTGACTTTCCTTCATCATGGTGGTCTAAGAGTAGCTAGACTTCTTATATGGTGATTCAAGTCTCCAAAAACAAATCCCCCATGGTCAAGGCAGAAAATGCTTTGTCTTATATTACCTATCTTTGTAGGTCACATAGTATTATTTCCATTTTCCTTTAATATTTGAAACAGTCATAAGCCTGCCTAGATTCAAAGTTGGGGGGGGAATTTAGATTCCACTATTGCAATGACAGTGGCAAGATCGCATTGTAGAAGAGCATGTGCGATGAGAGATATTATTGCAGCCATTTGGAAAATATAATATCCCACACCTCCCCCACCTACATTTCAGTATAGAATGCGGGAAAGCTGCTGAGGTAACTTTGTCAGTGGTAGTCTATTTCTCAGATCAATTTCTTTGTACCTTGATGTGTTTCGTTGGGTGCATAAACATAGCCTGAAGCACTGCAGAAAGAAAGTTTACCTCTTTGCCCTCAAGAGAAGAAATATGTCTTATGTGAAAATGCTCCAAGGCATGTAAATATTGGTTTCAGCTGGTTTTTACACCAGAAAACAATCACCTTTGAGAACCTATTCTGTGTTTTAGACTGTGCTAGGAGCTAAGATATTTAGCAGAAGTAAATTATAACCTATTCTGTGTTTTAGACTGTGCTAGGAGCTAAGATATTTAGCAGAAGTACATTATATAATCTCTATTCCTAGAGCTTGGTAAGATTTGCACAGTACTAGACTAGAAATTAGACTACTTCTTTGCCATTTACCCCGTTATCTGGAGCAAATCACTTGTCTTGTCAGAACATCACTTTATTCCTCTACCAAGGGGAGAATCTGCCTTAACCTAATACACAGGCTTTTGGAAGATGACAAAAGCTCACATTTTAACAGAATGAAGAACTAAGTTAATATGAAATATAATCATCTTTGAAAAGAAGTATGTTTCCACCTCCAAACACCATACAAAATAGATAAGAAACTTAACAGAAAATTATCAATAGCTAATTCACAAAATACTAGAGAGAATGCCATGTGGATTCTGGAGAAGTATCCAGGAGTGAGGACTGCATGAGTAGAAAACCAAAATATGGTAAGTGGATGTATTATTTAACTACTGTTGCATAACAAATGGTCCCAAAACTCACAGGCATGCAAGAATAATCATTTATTCTCATGGTAATGGGTCTTTGGATCACCTGGGTTTGTCTTATTTAAGTTGGCTAGATTTGGCTCCAAGCTGTTGATCAGGTCCAGGACTGTCCCATGTTCCTCTTATCCTCCTTGTACCAGCAAGGTACTTGAAGCAAGTTCAAATTGTAACGGCAGAAGCACAAAGGGAGCTAATCTCAACGAGATAAGCACATTTTCAAGCTGCTTCTAGCAATATATCTGCCATTGTCACATTGGCCCAAACAAGTCATTTGGCCAAGCCCAACATCAAGGGACAGAGATGTAGATTCTGCCTGTCAAGAAGTTATTGTAGGATGTGAACATATAATATCACGATAAGGAAGTGAAGAATAATGAGCAATAATTCAATCTAACAGTAAGAGAACATAAGAAAAGCCAGTAAAAACTGGAGCCTAGGTCAACAGAATACATGGGGCATGTGGGTGAAGAAGACAAGAATTGTAGGGAAATAAGGAAACATACGACATGCAACACAAGGCTACCTTATAGATGTTTCTGATTTCCATGACATGATGTTTGGAAAAGTTTATCTTTCTAGTTGTTGATTTAAAACGGCAATCTGAATCAATGTGAGGTATCTCTGTTGCTTATATATGCCCTAACAAATTTTTAAAAACTAAATAAGTTAGCAAGAAAAGAATGAGTATTTGATAATTTCAGTGTAATTCCTGGGGCCATCCTAGAACCATCTGTGAGGTGAGTCTTGGCAAAGGAACAAATTAAATAATGGTGTCATTAAGCAACATGCATATTCATGCAGATACTGTTGTTTACACATTCTTTTCTGTGGTGGCTAAATAAAACATGGCACCATTTATGTGCAAATTACCACACAATGATTCTGCCACATTTCTAAATGACTGAAGGGGGTGTTACTGGATGAAGGCTTTCCAAGTCCCTGGCAATTATATGGTGAGCTACCCAAACTGAAGGTCAACTGGTGGGCTCCACTGTATTAGGAAATGAGGGTTAGTAGAACTATGAGCCCAGGGAGGAAGAGCATCTGTAAGACACAAGGTCCTAGACAAAGATGAATCAAAGGCCAGGTAAGCCACAGAAATCAAGAGGTCCATTGATAAGGATGAGGCAAAAGAGGAAAGAACTAATATTACTGAGTGTCTACAATATACCAGGTAGCATGCTAGGTGTTTTATACATACTATAATCCTCTTAATCACTGCTATGGTTTTAATAACTGTCCACTCCAAAACCCATGTTGAAACGTAATCCCCAATGTGGCAGTATTGAGAGGTAGGGCCTCTAAAAGGTGATATGAATGAATCTATTCATGGATTAATAAATTAGAAGGTTAATGGGTTATCATGGGAATCAGACTTGTGGCTTTATAGGGAGAGAGACATGAGCTAGCACACTTAGTTCCCTCACCATGTGATGCCCTATGTCACTTTGGGACACTGCAGACAGCCTTCACCAGCAAGAAGGCCCTTGCCAGATGCAGCCCCTCAACCTTGGATTTCTCAGCCTCTATAACAGTAATAAATATTTTTTCTTCATAAGTTACATAAGTTTTAGGTATTCCGATACAAACAACAGAAGACAGACTAAGATAATTACCTTATGAAATATATGGTATTTTGCAGATAAAGAAACTGAGACTAATTGAGGTAAAACGACTTGCTTAAGTTCACACCATCTTGTATGCTGCAAAACTAAGCTTGGTTCTCTCTGAATACACAATTTACATTCTTTACATACTCTGCAGTCTATATCTTTCCATCACAGCATGTTATCTCCTCACAAACAGGACTGAGGTATTTGGGGAAATGGCTAGGCGAACAATACACAGTAGGTACACAGGAAATAAGCAAAGGATGGGGTAGGGTGAGGTGGGGTGGGAAGCAACAAATAGGAGAATCCAGATAAAACATAGTGCAATGAGTAAAGAAGAGCCTTCAGTTTTCTCCTCCAATTAATAACCAATCCTGAATGAAACTGGCCTGGAGTCTTGAAGAGGACAAATAGAAACATTGGTCTGAAAACTCAGCACCTTTGGCTGGCCAGCTGGGCCCTGCATTCAAAGCATTATTTGTCAGAGGCTCTTCTCTGACAAGGCCTTTATGTAGATATTAACACAACTAGTTTCTGTGGTCTTTCAAACTAGTGAGTAGATTGTGTAAATATTAAACTGGAGATAAAGGCCATTGTGTGAACTCCATGTCTTTTCCTCTGCTGGCCCACTGAACATTAATGCTTGCAGACAAAAAAAAATGTTTACAACTGCTTATTCTAAGAAAAAATCACTAGAAGACTAGTATTTGTGTTAGGAAGCCACTATACTTGGGCTCTCAGGAGAAGAACATCAGATAGAGCTCCTCTTTTTCTGGAAACCTGGGATGCCTTTCAGAGCACAGGCTAAGAAGGAAAAGAAAAGAAGGCCAGCTTAATACCAAAAGATGGAATTTACAATAAAGCTTGTGTGAGCCGATTGTGTGTTGACTGGGAATTCTTGAATTATAGGAAGTAGCTAGATAAAGCCTTTTCTGCTTACTAGCAAGGCTGACCACACATATAAATGATCTGAGTTTGGGATTTATCAATTGACTTTGGGCATTTGCTTGTGAAAACAAAAAAATTCCATACTGAAAATTCAGTTCTTCAGATTGAAAAACATTTTGATCTCGTTAAAATGTAAACATCTTGGCCGGGCGTGGTGGCTCACGCCTGTAATCCCAGCACTTTGGGAGACTGAGGCGGGCGGATCACGAGGTCAGGAGATCGACACCATCCTGGCTAACACGGTGAAACCCCGTCTCTACTAAAAATACAAAAAAAAAAAAAAGAAAAGAAAAAAAAATCAGCAGGGCGTGGTGGCAGGCACCTGTAGTCCCAGCTACTCGTGAGGCTGAGGCAAGAGAATGGCGTGAACCCGGGAGGCGGAGCTTGCAGTGAGCCGAGATCGAGATCGCACCACTGCACTTCAGCCTGGGCGACAGAGCAAGACTCTGTCT
>NW_026652282.1:103991637-104023982 GCF_009828535.3 Hylobates moloch
GAGGCAGAGTTTGCAGTGAGCCAAGATTGCACCATTGCACTCCAGCCTGGGCAACAAGAGTGAAACCCCGTTTAAAAAGAAAAACAAAGTAAACATCTTTAAGCGGGGTAAGTCTTTTTAACTCTTTTTATCAGTTAATTGTTATGCGCTATGCTTTTCTGGACTCTTTCATCTAAAACAAACTTTTTCTATAAGCGGCCAGAGAGTAAATATTTTTTATTTTACCATGACTACCCAACTCTGCTATTGCATCATAAAAGCAGCTGTAGACAGTGTGTAGAGTGTCAAATATTCCAATAAACCTTATTTACAAAAAAAAAGTTATAAGTCAAATTTTTCTGACCCCTGATCTTAACAGAATTCTCTGAGAAGAAAGGCTAAAGACCATGAGTAGTCTTTAGTCTTTAGACAACAGAAAAACTAGGGGGCTGTCCTACAAGTTATCTAAGTGAACAAAAGCCATTATAAGGATCACAGGCCATTATAAGTCCACCATGTAACCAAAACCCCAAAATCTGAAGAAGGGTAAGGAATTCCTTGCCATTCATAAGACTTTTACAAGGAATGATGATTTCACAAAGAGTAAACCCATAGCATAGAGGAAATCATCTTGTCCTGAAAGCTTACCTTCTCCAGGCCAGCTCTTCACCCTAGTCTTCCGGTGAAGCTCAATGACAACTGTATGTCCATTCACATACTTTTCTACAATCTTAGAGAAAAAATACCTGTTTCACATTTTATTCCCACTAACTCCTGTTGGTGGCTATTTATTGTAATTGCAAAAATGGTAGTATACATTAATCAATAATAGGGTGAGTTCAGGATTCCAATCATTCTTAACTTGATGAAAATAAAATTATGTGCTTACAGTTAATGAGCTAATGAGTATTCTGTCAGACACTGAGCTTATCTTTTATGCTTTTATTATAGGCATAAATTAATTCCAGACATAAAGATATGACTATCAGAATTAGCCTTATTCAAAGATAGCAGAAGTAGTGAAGTGAGGGGGTGTGCTGAAGCTGTGATAGGTGGCATAAAAAGGCAAGCTTTGAGTTTCAGTTTCAGATCATACAAAGAGCTTGGAATTTGTCACTCCTGTCCTTAAAACAATCAAAGGCTGAACAAACAAAACCTATGGCATTTCTTGGACCCATATGACAGCTTAAGTCACAGAGCAAATCACTACCCCCAAATCTGGAAAGACAGTCACATTCAGAGAAACGTAGCCCCCAAAACTCGCTTACCTGTTACAGAAGCCACAGAAATTCTTAATCTGGTAGGGAAACGTAAATGCTCATTTAGACTGAATCTGAAGGCTGAGTGCAGATGACCTTGAGAGTGAAAAACTTCTGGGGTCATAGGCAAGTTCCTCACATATATGTGGGCTTTCACTCCAGGAATTTACCAAATTCTCCCAGTGAGGATCTGAAAAAAATTATCTTATGGTCCTTGTTGGTACTTATTAATAAGTAATTAATACTATTTAATATAGTTTTAAAAGAAGCATAAGTGACATGCCAAGCGAGGAGATAAAATGGAATCACATAAAATACTCAAATAAAACCAGGGAAGGTGAAAAAAGAGAGAAAAATAGAGAAAACATGAAACTAATAGAAAACAAAGGTGGTATATATTAATCCAGTTATAACAATAATGAATTAATTTTGAATAGTTGAAATATACCAGTTAAAAGACAGATTGCCAGAGTAGATTTTTTTAAAGATTCAAATATTTACTTATAAGCTGTCTATAAGGAAATCACTTTAAATATAAAGTATCAGATATATTAAAAATGAGGGGACAGAGAAGGATACACTATGCTAAAACTAATCAAAAGAAATCTGAAGTCATCATATTAATTTCAGATAAAGCAGAATTCAGAACAAGGGAGATTATCAAGGATAAAGAAGGACATTACACAATGACAAAACAGTAAATTCTCCCAGAAGACATATGCTATTGTTTAAATATTTGACCCTCCAAGTCTCATGTTGAAATTCCACTCCCAATGTTAGAGGTGGTGCCTAATTGGGAATTGTTTGGGTCATGGGGAAAAGCCCTCATGAATAAATTAATACTCTCCCTTGGCAGGCAGTGAGTGAGTTCTCACTCTATTAGTTCCCATGAGAGGGTTGCTAAAAAGAGCCTGCCACTTCTCTCCCCTCTTTTTCCCTGATTTTCTCACCAGGTGATCTCTGCACATTCTGGCTCCCTTTTGTCTTCTTCCATGATTGCGAGCAGCCTGAAGCCCTCACCAAAAGTAGATGGTTGGCACCATGCTTCTTGTAAGGCTGCAGAACCATGAGCCAGATAAAACTCTTTTCTTTACAAGTTTCCCAACCTGAAGTAATTCTTTATAACAACACAAGCAGACTAAGACAACACAACAATACTTAAGATGTATGTGAGTCACAACAGGATCTAAATCCATGAGGCAGAAACTAATAGAGCTGAAAAGAGAAATAGACAAATCCACCATTATATTTGGAGACTTCAACATCCCTCTGTTAGTAATTGACAGATTAAGCAGGCAGAAAATCAGTAATGATATAGACAAGACAAATCAGTATGACATGACCAGTTGACTTGATCTAACTGATATTTATAGAATATTCCATCCAATAGCAGCACAATACACACTCAGCTTAAACTTACATGGAATATTCAGCAAGAAAGACCACATTCTGGGCTGTAAAACCATACCTAATTTTTTTAAAATAATATAAATGATATAAAGTATGTTCTGAGACCACAACAGAATTAAACCAGAAAACCAGTAATAGAAATATTGCGGAAAAATGCCCAAATATTTGGAAATTAAACGACAAACTTTCAAATAGCTCATGGGTCAAAGGAGAAAGCTCAAGAGAAATTAAAATGTATTTTGAACTAAATATAAGAGAAAAGACATCTTATAAAAATATGTAGGATACATCTAAAGCAATACTAGGAGGTAAATTTGTAATATCAAATACATATATAACATATATTGTTTTAAAAATATATAAAATTAATACTCTAAGTTTCTACCTCAGGAAACTAGAAGAAGAGGAAATTAAACCTAAAGTGAACAAAATAAAAGAAATCATAAATATTAGAGTAAAAATCAATAAAATTGGAAAGAAGAAAACAATAAAGAAAATTGACAAAACCAAAACTTGATTTTTTGAAATGAGCAATAAAATTGATCAACCTCTAGCAACGTAACTAAGAAGAAAAGAGGGAAGACACAAATTATGCATGTCATGAATGAAGGATGAGTCAGCACTACAAATCCTGCAGACATTAGAAGTATAATGCTATGAAAAATTAAATGACCACAAATTTAATAATTTAGAACTAATGGGCCAAATCCTTGAAAGACATAAACTATCAAAACTTACTCAATGAAAAAATGATAATATAAATAGCTTCCTATTTACTAGACAAAATAAATTTGTAGTTTACACATTTCCAATTAAAAAAACAGAATATAACAGGCCCCAACAATTTCATTGCTGAAATTTGCCAATTATTTAAGGCATATATAATAAAAATTATACTTTTCAGAAACTATAAAATAAGGGAACACACTCCTCAACACATTACCAAAACCAAACAGTCACCAAAAACTATAGATCATTATCTATAATCAGCACAAATGCAAAAATCCTAATACTAGCAAATCAAGTCCAGCAATATATTTAAAAAGCACACATCACTCAAGTGACGTTGTTTTCAGTAATGTGACATTGGTTCAAGGATCTTAAATAAATCAATACAATTCTATATATCAATAAGCTTAATAAGAAAAAAATAAATGGATATAGAAAAATAATTCATTAAAATTCCAAACCCATTTATAACAATAGTGAAAAAACAAACAAACAAAAACTAGGAATACAAGAAAACTTCCTTAACCCAAAAAGAGAAGACATGAACAATCTACAGTTAATATTGCATTTAATGATGAGAAACTAAACTCTTTTTGCCTAAGATCAACAATGAAGCAAGGATTGGAAACCAGTATAATATGTCAAGAAAAAGAAAAGATAAAAAGACAGGACAGGAAGGAATAAAACTGTCTTTACTTATAGAAGATAAAATTGTCTATGTAAACTGCCCCAAAGAGTAAGAAATAAAAAGATGAAAATAAAAACAACCATAGCAAGATGGCAGTATACAAGTTCAATGTACAAAATTCAAGTGCTTTCATATATACCAGGAATAAATAGTTGGTATTTCAAAATTTTGTAAAACACCATTTACAATAGCCTCAAAAATTAATGATGTTTTTATATGTAAGCCTAGAAAATATATGCAGGATCTATTGCAAAACCTACAAAATACAGATGAAGAAAACCAAAGAAGTTTCAAATAAATGAAATTGAAATAAATAAATAAATGAATGTTCATGAATTGAAAGATGTAATATTATTAACATATTAATTCTTTCCAATCAAAAAATTTCAGCAACCTTTTTTTAAATTTGATTTTATTTTTAATTGCCAATAATTGTATATAATTATGGGGTACAGTGTGATATTTTGATACATATATATGTTGCAAAATTATCAAATCCGGCTAATTAACATATTCATCACCTCAAATGCTTATTGTTTTCTTGTGGTGAAAATATTTAAAACCCATTCTTTTAGCCATTTTGAAATGTACAATACATTATTGCTAACTATACTCATGATGTTGTGCAATATAACATATTGACAAACTGACTCTAAAATTTACAGAAAAAAGCAAAGTTACTAGAATAGCCAAGACAATTTTGAAAGACAAATTTGGAGAACATACATTACTCAATTTCAAGAATTACTATAAAGTTCCAACAATCAAGAGAGTGCAACACTGCTGAAATTATAGATATATTGATCAGTGAACATAATAGAGTGCCCAGAAGTAGACATGCACAAATATAGTCAACTAATTTTTGACAGAGACATGAAGGTAATAGAGAAAGGATAGTCTTTTCAATAAACGGTGCTGAAACAGTTACAAGTCAATATGTAAAATAATGAATAAATAAGGCTGGATATGAACTTTACACCTTAAAAAATTAACTGAAAGTGGACTATACAACTAATTGTAAATAGCACAATTATAAAATTTCCAGAAAATAATACAAGAAATGCAATGTTATCTTGGGCTTGATGATGCATTTATACACAACACTGAAAGCATGAACCATTTTTTTAAAATGTTAAGTTGAACTTCATTGAAATGAAAAAAAAAAAAAAAAACCTTTTAAACCTTTTAAAGCCAGAATATAAAAATGAGACTTAAAAGTCAGTAATAAAAAAGCAACCCAAATAAAAAATGAGCAAAAGATTTGAACAAGTTATCAAAGAAGATATACAGAGAGCAAATAAGCATATAGAAAAATACTCAACATGATTTGTCTTTAGAGAAATGTAAATTAAAGCAACAATGAGATACCAATACACACCTACTAGAATGGCTTAAATACACACAGACACACACACACACAAATGTGACAAAACTAAATACTAATGAGGATTCAGGAATGCAAAATAGTACAGCCACTTTAGAAGACAGTTTGGTCATTTCTTATAAACATTTTCTTACCATATGAACAAACAATCATACTCCTATGTATTTATCCAACTGACTTGAAAACTTAGTCCCACAAGAACATCTCATGTGAATGTTTATAGCAACTTTATTCTTAATTACCAAAAACTGGAAGCAACTAATATGTCCCTCATTATGTGAATAACCAATCTATGCTATACCCAGAAGTGGAATACTATTTAGTGATAAAAAGGAATATACTATAAATCCGGCCGGGCGCAGTGGCTCAAGCCTATAATCCCCACACTTTGGGAGGCCGAGGCGGGCGGATCATGAGGTCAGGAGTTCGAGACCAGCCTGGCCAATATTGTGAAACCCCATCTCTACTAAAAAATGCAAAAATTAGCCAGGCATGGTGGGGTGCACCTGTAGTCCCAGCTACTTGGGAGGCTGAGGCAGGAGAATTGCTGGAGCCCAGGAGGTAGAAGTTGCAGTGAGTCGAGATCTCGCCACTGTACTCCAGTGTGGGTGACAGAGTGAGACTCCTTCTTAAAAAAAAAAAAAAAAGAAAGAAAGAAAGAAAAGGAATATACTATAAATGCATGCAACAGTGTGAATAAATCTTAAATGCATATTGCTAAATGAAATAAGTCAGTGTGAAAAGGCTGCATCTCATAACATTTTATTTATATAACATTCTGGAAAAGGCAAAACTATAGATAGGGAAAACATATCAGTGGTTACAAGGAATTTGCAGAGGTGGGAACAGTCAAATAAGTGAAGCACAGAGAATTGTTTAGGGTGGTAAAATTACTCTATATGATACTGTAGTGATGAATACATGATAGTATGTGTTTGCTGAAACTCATACAATCTTACAGCATATAGAGTAACCTTAATGTATACAAATTAAGGAAAAACTCATTTCGGGGATCCAAGATGGAATGCAGACTGTGGCAAACTATCTAACTGTGTTACAAATGTATGATATAACCTCATGGAAGAGGATGAAGGTTAAAGCTGCTAATCTAAGTATCTTTGGAAATGAATGGGATCTATATGACTAAATGCAAAAGGAACTATTTATAAGCACTGCACTCTGGTTGGTAAAGTTGTTTCCCATGGAGGTATGGGTTAACAATTCTAATACTTCTGTTCATGTATACTGGGATTAAGAAATAAGTAAATGGACAGATGTTGGAATCCAGGATTCTCAGTATTGAGGGGGAGGTTGCAGATAAAGCAAAGAGAGGAGGCTAGAATAATCCATATGGTAATGGATTAGAATGAGTGACATCGATATGAACACAAGTTTAGCTTAATGTGCAGAGATATACATAGATAAATAGGTAATTAGAGGTAGACAGATATAGATAAATGTATATACATGAGTTAGTATACACACATACATTTCCTAGCTCTGGTAGTTGGAAGGGCCTCAAAACAATCTAAAGGCAGTAGCAACAATAAGCACAACCAGCCCCCCGGATCTTAGTTTCTAATACTATTCTCCAGTAAAAGGAACCTGAGTCCTTTGGAGAAATAGCTGATTCAAGGGCTGGAGCAGGGACTATACAAGATGAACTTGGAACATCACTGCCAGAAAAGAAGGAAAAAAGTGCTCAGATAGACATACACACACACACGCACACACACTGAAGGGAGCATATCAGAGGGACATGGGAGCCAATTAAAAGAGCTCACGGTGGCCAAAAATGGAAAAAACCGAGCAATAAAATAAATGAATTGGTATTACTGGACTACAAAAAGTATAAAATAAATGTCCATGAGTCTATACTGACATAAATAAATGATTGACTAAAATATAAATGGGAGAGAATAGAGAAATCTCCCAGTCCTAATTGCAAAAACAATGTGTAGATAGAGTTGTCCATCAGTATCTGTAGGTTCTATATCCGTGGGTTCAGTCTATTGCAAATGGAGAAAAAAATAAAAATAACAATACAATAAAAATAATGTGAATAAAAACCAATATAGTATAACAACTATTTACATAACATTTATATTTTATTAGGTATTGTAAGTAATCTAGAGATGATTTAAAGTGTATGGGAGGATATGTGTAGGTTATATGCAAATACATCATCTTATAATAAGGGAACTGAGCATCCATGGATTTTGATATCCAAGAGGGGTGGGTCCTGGAACCAATACCAATACCTCATGGAAACCAAGAGACAACTGTACTCTGCCCTCAAGGAAGTGAAGCACAAAACTTCGCATTTCTTAAATTTGTTCTGGACATAGTGACTTCCTTTCAAAGAGTATAGCATGGAAAAAGGGACAAAAGGGGAACTTTACAGTGGAAAGATTTGCCAATCTCCATGTCAGACAGATTAACATCAACAGTGATAATAAGTCATGTGGATAGCATGTAACATTGATATGATGTGATGAGAATGGCACTTTACCTCTGTGATCTTCCTTCTCAAAACCTATAGCCCAACTCTAATCATGAGAAAACATCAGACAAATCCCAGTAGAGGGACATTCTAAAAAATACCTAACTAATACTCCTCAAAATTGTTAAGGTCATCAAAAGTAAGGAAAGTCTGACAAACTGTGCGTGATCTCACTTATATATGTAATCTAAACAAGTCTAACTCATAGAAATAAAGAGTAGAATGGTGGTTATGAGAGGATGGGTGGGGGTGGGGGGATTTTGTCAAAAGATACAAAGTTTTAGTTAGACAGTAGGAATAAGTTCTAGTGATCTATTGCACAGTGTGGTGACTATAGTTAGTGATAATGTATTGTATATTTTAAAATTGTAAAAACAGTAGATTTTAAATGTTTTCACCACAAAAAATGAGAAGTATGTGAGATGATGGATATATTAATTAGCTTGATTCAATCATTCCACAATGTTTATGTGAGTGTATAAATACATATATATGTATATATATCAAAACATCACATTGTTCCCCATGAATATGTAGTTATTGTTTGTCATTTAAATGAACAAAAAACAAAGTTTGAGAAAAATGTCACAGTCAAGACAGCCTTAAGGAAATATGATATCTAAATATAATGTGGTATCCTGGATGGAATCCTGAAAGAGAAAAATGATATTACATAAAAATTAAGGAAATCCGAATAAAGTCTGAACTTTAGTCAACAATAATGTAATTATTATTGGTTTATTGGTAGTACCCAAATGATGTTGGGATCACTTTAATTGAGGTTAATCTAATTGCCAATTCTCTACTACTGCTTATAGCCAAGTTCCTGGAAAGAAGTGTCTATAAATCATGTCTCCATTGCATTATTTCCCATTTCTCCCCAACTCATTCTAGTTCCTTCTCTGTCCCCACCACTTCACCAGTATTAATTTCTCTCAGCTTTACCAATGATTTTCTTGATGGACAATCCAGTACACGCTTTTCAGATTTCATGCCCATTAATTTCTCAACAGTATTGGCCAAAGTTTTAACTCCCTCTCTTTTGAGGCTATTATTTCTCTTAGCTTCTGGTATTCTGGTTTTCCTCTTAGTTCTCTGGCTGCTCCTTCTAGGCACTTTCATAGGCTTATCGTCAAATAGTTTCTTAATGTTGTAGCCTGGAGCCTTGTTTTAAAACCAAGACTTCAATTGCTCACCTATATGTTGAGGACTAACTAATTAATATCTTCAGTCCGAACCTCTTCTCTGACCTCCACAGATGTGACAATTTTCTGAAAATCTCCATTTTGCTACCTGGAAAGCATATAAGAGTGCCTGCCCTTACATTTCCTTAATTGCCGTAATCACAATATCAGTATATGTTTGTGTTATTGCGGGTCAATATTCATCTGGTTCATTGTACTGGCAAGGAATGCCTCTGTTTTGTTCACCATCTTGCACATAGTAAATGCTTGGTAAACCGCATGTTCTCACTCATAGGTGAGAATTGAACAATGAGAAGTCATGGACACAGGAAGGGGAACATCACACTCCGGGGACTGTTGTGGGGTTGGGGGAGGGGGGAGGGACGGCATTAGGAGATACACCTAATGCTAAATGACGAGTTAATGGGTGCAGGAAATCAGCATGGCACATGGATACATATGTAACAAACCTGCACATTGTGCACATGTACCCTAAAACCTAAAGTATAATAATAAAAAAAAATGCTTGGTAAATATCCAAATATAAGCTCATTGCATTTCAGGTATGCACTTCTTTTCTGGTCCTCGAATACCTTTTCTCCCCTTCAGAAATTTTTACTTATCGTTGATTCTATATGGAACGTTTTTTATTTCTGACTTCACATGGACAGCTTCTGCTCGTCATTCAGGCTACCTTTCAAGTGTCATTTCCTCAACAAGGCCCTTCATGATGATCTGATCTAGAGATGCTCCCTACTCTTACCACAGTCATAGCACATTGCAACACTACTGTGCCTTCTGAACTGGGTTTATTGTTTATTTATCTCACCAGTAGAATATAAGCCTTCTAATAATAGGGAGCTGGTCTGTATTGGTCACCAGTACAACCTTTGTACCTCACAGATAATAACTCAAGAAACTCAATAAGTGAATTTTGTAAAAATAATAAAAGGTTATTTAATCCAGTTATAAAAACATTCCATGAAAGAGAATGAGAGATTACGTGCTACTAGGAGATACAGAAATATTTTATGGAGGAGGAAACATTTGAATTTTATCTTCTAAGATAAATAGGACCACAAATTCAGAACATGGATATGCAAGTGTAGAATTTTCAGCTGTGGGAAAAGCTCGAGCTAAAGCCAAAATTGGAAGAATTGAGTCTTTTTCCATCATGCATGGCAAATAGGTCAGTATGGCTAGCAGAAAAATAAAGCTGAAAAGATACACTGAGATTATATTATATGAGGTTTTACATTAGAATATGTGCACTAGAAAGCATTTTTTAAAAGGAAAAGATCAGCAGCATAATCAGATCTATGTTTCTGGAAGGTACATCAAAGAGCAGTGTGAAAATGACAGCACAAAAAAGAGACTGGAAGTAGAAAAGCCAGTTAGGAGACTATAGCAATATGCCACAAGAGGAATAGAGTCTGAATTTGAGAAGTGGCCTCAAAGAAAGACAAGAGGGGGAGATCAAAAGAAACCAGAAAGATTTGTTTGCTAACTGCACGTACATGTTGAGGGGAGGATGAAAAGTTTACATTCTGCTTTGATAATGACATTATTTATGGTACTATGAAACTGAGTAGGCAAAAAAAAAAAAAAAACTTAGGATGTTGGAGAAGTGTATTCAGGTTTGGAGAATAGATTTTATGATCACTGGATATATGAGTAAAAGGTACAGCTGGTAGTTGAGTGTTTCAGTCTAGAATTAAGAAGAATAGGCTGGGCTAGAGATTAATATTTGAGAATCATCAATACATATATGGTACTTAAAACATGGTTTTAATATTCTTGCAACTTTTTGTATATCTAAAACTACTCTAAAATTAATAGTTTATTAAATGTCATTTTCTGAGACAAGGTCTTACTCTGTCACCCACGATGGAGTGCATTGCATGATCATTGCTCACTGCAGCCTGGAACTCCTGGGCTCAAGTGATCTCACCTCAGCCTCCCAAGTAGCTGGGACTACAGGTTCATGCCACCACTCCCAACTAATTGTTGTGTGTGTGTGTGTGTGTGTAGCTCTCACTATGTTGCTCAGACTGTTCTTGAACTTCTGGCCTCAAGCCATCCTCCTGCCTCCGGCCTCCCAAAGTGCTGGAATTACAGGTGTGAGCCATCATGCCCAGCCTAAATTTTATTTTTAAATGGCAAGGCAAGCTTCATCTAAAAATGTATATCCCCAGCCCACTTACATATAATCTGAAGTGCCACCATTGAAAGCCATCACCCCTAAGTTCTTATTTTGTGAAGGAAGTCCTCCTGCATATTCCGTTAAGTATTATCATTGTGTGATTAACATTTGAGGCAGGTGGTTATTTTTTCTTCTTCTTCTACAGCTAGCTAATAGAGAGTACTGAGGTAGCAAGGTTTTTCACTAAGAAGGGAGGGTTACTATGGAGCTGACACCAGGAAGGTAGAGATGAATAGGGTGCCCCAGCAGTAGTACCAGTCCTGAGGACCCAGGCTCTGTGTTTGTGAAAACCTGCAGAATAAACATAGCAGACAGAGAGGCAAATTGAAGCAATTCTAACTTGCATGTGAAGGGAAAAGTTTACTGGTTCCTGCCTACTCTTACTTCAAGGGCCTCAGCTTGGTGTCATAGTACTTCTGCTGGTAGCACCCTCTTCAAGCAGTTCACAACATCTTAAATTAAGAACAGTCTCTCTCTAGTGATTTATTACTTTAGAACCCTACACAAATGGTGAGGAAATCTGAGTAGCACTTGACTGTCTATTTTGTCACAAGTTGCAGGAAGGCTGAGAAGAAATAGTTAGGGAGCGGGTAATTACAGAAAGGAATACAAACTCAGATGTTTCGCCTCTCAGACACATTCCAACTTGTGTCTGAGTTCAGCTTAGCATAGGTGAAATCTCACTTAGCCAAATAAACATGCCTGTAAAAATATCCAGGGGATGAGGATGAGAGAATCAAATTTTTATCAAGCAAATGCTGTTTTCTCCAAGGGCTCAATATCACTTCAGAGCCATTTTATATTTTTATTTCCTGGATCTTCAATGTGTTACGATACTCCAGCAGGAGTTAAACATCTCACTGCTTCCTCCTCTAGTTTCCCTGTCAATAGTTAAACGTAAATATGTAAATAAATAATTTAAAACAGTAGGAAAACCTTCTATGTAATGGTTTTCCACTGGGACTCCTTTTCTGTTCTTCTGGCTATGTGAATTACCTCTCCCTTATGAATCTGTAAGCCTTGGTTTACTTAAGCAACACATGTCTGTCATCCTGTGGGTTTTTCACAGAGGAGCCCTTTATAGGCAGAACTGGACAAAAGAAAAACAGCTTGGTCCAATGGATAGCAGATCTAGATGATTATCAAAGTTACCTGAAGAGCTGGTTAAACTTACAGATTTTCAGGCCATGCCTCAAACCTTCTGAATCTGAATCTTTGAAAGTAGGGCCTAGGAATCAGTATGCTTAAAAAGCATTACAATTCTAGATTTAATGAAACAAGAAACAAGTTCCTTGTAGATTCCGGATATTAGCCCTTTGTCAGATGGATAGATTGCAAAAATTTTCTCCCATTCTGTAGTTGCCTGTCCACTCTGATGATAGTTTATTTCGCTGTGCAGAAGCTCTTTAGTTTAACTAGATCCCATTTGTCAATTTTGGCTTTTGTTGCCATTGCTTTTGGTGTTGTAGTCATGAAGTCTTTGTCCATGCCTGTGTCCTGAATGGTATTGCCTAGGTTTTCTTCTATGGTTTTGATGGTTTTAGGTCTGACGTTTAAGTCTTTAATCCATCTTAAGTTAATTTTTTGTATAAGGTGTAAGGAAGGGGTCCAGTTTCAGTTTTCTGCATATGGCTAGCCAGTTTTCCCAACACCATTTATTATAAAGGGAATCCTTTCCCCATTGCTTATTTTTGTCAGGTTTGTCAAAGATCAGATGGTTGTAGATGTGTGGCGTTATTTCTGAGGCCTCTGTTCTATTCCATTGGTCTATATATCTGTTTTGGTACCAGTACCATGCTGTTTTGGTTACTGTAGCCTTGTAGTATAGCTTGAAGTCAGGTAGCATGATGCCTCCAGCTTTGTTCTTTTTGCTTAGGATTGTCTTGGCTATACAGGCTCCTTTTTGGTTCCATGAAATTTAAAGTAGTTTTTTCTAATTCTGTGAAGAAAGTCAATGGTAGCTTGATGGGTATAGCATTGAATCTATAAATTACTCTGGGCAGTATGGCCATTTTCACGATATTGATTCTTCCTATCCATGAGCATGGAATATTCTTCCATTTGTTTGTGTCCTCTCTTATTTCCTGGAGCAGCGGTTTGTAGTTCTCCTTGAACAGGTCCTTCACATCTCTTGTAAGTTATACTCCTTGGTATTTTATTCTCTTTGTAGCAATTGTGAATGGGAGTTCACTCATGATTTGGCTCTCTATTATTAGTGTATAGGAATGCTTGTGATTTTTGCACATTGATTTTGTATCCTGAGAGTTTGCTGAAGTTGCTTATCAGCTTAAGGAGATTTTGGCCTGAGACAATGGGGCTTTCTAAATATACAATCTTTTTCATTTGTCTTCATAATTTTCTTGCCTGGAAGATAGGGCCAAGTTTACCATCTATCTGCAATCAATATAAGGAATGTATTTTTCTTTGCTTAGTCTCAAGCAAATAACTTTCCTAGTTCCTTATTCAATCCTACTTTAGCCACTGGAAACTACTCTAGAATTATCCCATTTCCTTTTCTATGTCTGCCAGGCAACATGGGGTTAGTACCAGAATTTAAATACCACAATTTATAACCCACCAAATCTAAACAGAAACAGTCACAAAGAAACACAATTTTCCAGGGTAGGATGACTTTCTAAATTTTGTTTGGCAAGTGCCCAAAAGGTTGAATCACCAGGCAAAGTAACACAGTGATTGGGTCACTGCAATCTTTTCGCTCTCAGCCAGAACTCCAAGAGAACAGGTTCCTCTACCCTATACAATAATGTCTGAATGCAATTTCCAAATAGACCCTAGAATTTCATCTTCTGAAATATACTACAATAAACACTGCACTTGAAGTAATGAGACACCTTGATATTTGTCTAGGTCTGTTGTTAACTGGTTGAGTGATCATAGACAAACTATTTTCCTTCTTTAAATCTTAGTTTTCATATCTATAAGATGAAGAAATTAAGATTTATAAGCTTTTAGAGTGGAACCTATTATTTCTCATTGAACCCAGTTGGGTTATTTGTAGTATGAGTTCTGAACTTCTCAGGGGTCCAGTTATTTGTAAGGAAACCAGATAGGAACTTCAAGACTTATTTGACTGCTACTAAATTCAGCTTCAGAGATATTTAACTTTTCACCTTGGCTCACCTCGCGCCAGACTCACTGTCTTGGCCAGTAAGCTACCCAGCCATAAACAAGGGAACCAGGGAAAACAGTCTGTTAATACTGCTTTTAAGCCTGAGAAAGCCTGTCAGAAAATTCACGACTTTGAAGATAATTGAGCTCCATGAATACCAAAGTAAATGTTATCAAAGATATTATCTCAATTCATAATCTCTCAAATTAGATAAATTTCTAAGAGCCTTTCCACTGGGACAAGAATTATTCCAATTTAGCCCCACAACAGGCTATAGCAGTAAAGATAGGGCCCCATGCCTACCATCTGGTCTCTTAAAGTAGAAAGACCAAATTAATGTGGTGGATGTGAGTAGGCTCTTTCAAGCTCTGTGGAAAGATCTCTCTCTTTCTCTCATTTGTGTTCTTATTCTACTTGGCCTCAATCTAATAATTTCTTTACTCATAAGATTTTGTTTGTTGCCAGTTCCCCAGCTATCCTCTCACTTCACTGGGACTATCAGTTCTTCTGAAAACAACCCTCTGTTTCTGACCGTTTGGTCAGGCACAGATTCTGTTGGTTTTTGGATCATTTTTTTCTCTCTTTCTCTCTTTTATTTCTCTCTCTCTCTCTCTCTCTTTCTTAGTGTGGTTTGGCAGGAGGAAGCGAGGGTATTATTTTGGTCCCAAAACATAGCTCAAGTTTCTCACACTATAAAGCTAACCAGCCTCATAGAACATGACAACAACATCCTTGCCTCTTCCGAAGAGAGCACATAAATAACAGAAGAGACCATAGGAAGCCCATTTCCCCCAAAAGCATAAAAGGATCCTGTTACCAGAGGTCAGGACTCACATCTAAATGTATCACATTACTGAATGGCATGGTTAGTTTTGGAAAGACATACTTTGATGTATAGTAATGCAAATTGCCATAATAGCACACTATCCTTTACTTGAAAGAGGCATTCTCCAAGATGACATGAGGCCACCTTTCCAGGAAGCCATAAAGTCTCTGACCACTCACAGTGTCAGCACAAATTCACTATACCTGTATTACCAAAATGGATGAATTATTTTTTCACTGCTTGGGTTGCCATTGTCATAATTATAAAAATTCAGCAAAACACCCTTGTACTTAAGATTCTGGTAATACCAATGCACATCTAAAGGTCCACTGTGCCCTGAAGGAATGGGATGACTCTCAAAATAAACTTTCTCCAGGTGCAGATAGATCTTTTTATTCTCTAGACCTTCTTTTCATTCCAAGGACCCAGATGCTGGCTCACAGAAAGTACCAGTCCCACACGAAGCCCCAGTTTTACAGCAAAGCTAAGTGTCATTTTCTTCAGTACCCCTAAGTAAAGAAGTTGTTCTGTGGTAATTGCTAATATTGTTTCAAAAGTGCTTGTTGTATGGCAAGCATTGTGTAGAATCCTCTATACAGATTATTATTTAATTTATACCTTTAAGCAAAACTATGACACAGATTCTGTTATTACTCGTTTGTGATGGTTAATTTATGTGTCAACTTGACTAGGATGTAGCACCCAGTTATCCAACCAAACACTAATCTAGGTTTTACTGTGAAGGTATTTTGTAGATGTGGTTAACATCTACAATCGATGGACTTTAAGTAAAAGAGGTTATCTTTGATATTGTGGGTAGGCTTCATCCAATCAGTTGGAAGGCCTTAAAAGCAAAAATGAGTTTTCCTGGAGAAGAAGAAATTTTGTCTTAAGGCTACAGCATCAATTCCTGCCTGAGTTTCAAGCCTGTCCGGCTGCTCTACAGATTTCAGATGTGCTAGCCCTACAATCAACTGAACCAATTCCTAGGAGTATATACTATAGCCTACTGTTTTTTTTTTCTTTAGATAACACTCACTGATACACCACTTTGACAGATGAAGAATGAAATTCAAGGTAGTTGAACAACTTGTTCAATGTCGTGATAGCCGGTATTAGAGGTAAGAATTGAACCTAAGTAGATTGACTCCAAACTACATATCCTTTCCCCTGCTGCCTCTTAGATATCTCAATCCATTCAAAAAAATTTACCTGATCCCGAGAAATTGCATGGGAATACTTCAAGGATCTACATGTTTATCATACTTTATTGTATGATAACATTATAAAGTTATTAATTATATTTTATACTTATTATTAGTGATAATTATAGTTATCATTTATTGAGTCACTCTTATATGTTAGACATTGTCATAAACATTTTGCATGTGTTATATAATCCCCACAACAACCATATAAGATAGTTAATACTACTATCATTTTATAGATGGTAAATATGAGGGTTGAAAATGTTAAATAATGTGTCCAATGTCATGGATCTAGTAAATAGCAGAGCGAGATTCAAGAATATTGCTCTAGGCTGACTTCCTCTGAACTAGTATGAGTAGAATCCAGTGATTACCCTGCCTTAATGCCTGAGAAGTCATTATTAATCTGATAACAGTGAGTTGGTTATTTGCCTTACAGGGCCACATTTCTGCTTGCATATAGGGTCCTTGGCTTCTGAACCACGTCCAAAATCAATTAAACTTTTTGAATAGCCCCTAAAAGTACCGGAGATGTCATGACTACTTTGGATTCAGCAGCCACTATTTCTGGGTCATGTCCAAGGTAGGCACAATTTATGAGGTCAATAGATCTGATAAAGAGGCATTAAGGGATAAAGAGGTCAAGGAATAAGCTTTGAAGACAGAACACTTGGGTTCAAATCTCTGTTCTGCAAACTTCAGCACATCAGCTAACTTTTCTGAAACTTAGTTTCCTATCTGTAAAATTGAAATGATAATTGCTATGGGATTGTTTTGAGGGCTAAGAAGGTAATGTGTAAAAAACATTAGGCCAGAGTATGGGCCCTCCAAATGTGAGCTATGGGTGGCCAGTTACAGAGCCTTCAGCTCTGGCTACTGGGGCTTCAGGCTGACCTGAGAAACCTCAGCAAGCACCCTGAGAGCTCCGACCAAGCTCCAAATTGGAGATAAACTTCTCCTGCACAAATATACCCGTGTCTGCGTAATTAACTGGGCAGAGTCAAATAGGCCCAAAACAGTTAGAGAAGGAACTAATGGTGTACTATGATCTTCATTCCAGTACTATTAGTGTTATTCTATGAGAGACCACTCTATCATTAGTTCAATTCAGCTTTCATTTTCTGAGCTCCTACTCTGTGTCAAGATCCTGTTCTAGGTTTTGGAATTATAGGGAAGAAAAAGACATCAACTTACCCTCAATTTGCTCATAGTCTACTGGGTTCATGAGTGTGGGGTAATGGGAGACAGGGATAGACTACTGTATTTTACTTAGCCTATACTTACACAGCACTCATTTTATGCCAAGTCCTATTTTAACCACTCATTAAAGCCTCATATCAACTCTGTGAAATAGTTAACATTTATTATATTTTTTCTATTTTATGGATGAGGAAACTGAGACATAGAAACCAGGAATAATTTGTCCAAGATCACACCACTAATAAATAGCAAAGCTAAGAGTTGAACATACCTCACTATACTACTGTGCTCCAATAACACTTTCTCATTGTCTATATTACTGACAGGAGTACCTACTTGGGAATACTGGGAGAGCTCCCAAAAGACTCCAGAAACTGTAGAGGACTGGTTCATGTTGTTATCTTCTAAGAAGCTGGCAAAATCCCTGATTACAAAGCAGGGGTTAACCAGAACCACAAATAATAAATTTGAGTGTGCCTACCCATACCCATAGAATACCCGTAGAATAGGCAAGAATATGGAAATTTATCTGTACTACTAATCTATTGTTGCATTAATAATTACCCACCAAATCTCAGCAGTTTGAAATAACAAAGATTTATTATCTCATAGTTTCTGTAGATCAAGAATCTGGACATAGCTTACTTAGGTGCCTCTGGCTCAAGCCCTTCATCAGGTCATAGTCAAACTGTCCACCAGGAAAGCAGTCTCAACTGGAGGAGGATCTGTAACTGAGCTCACTCTTGTGGTTGTTTTCAAGATTCAGTTTCTCACAAGTTAGAGGCCTCAGGCCCTCTCTGGATATCTACCTCAGTTCCTTCCTGGGCCTCTCCATAGTATAACTCACAACATTGTAGCTGGCTTCCTTCAGAGAAAGTAAACAAGAGAGGTAGAAAGAGCAACCACCCAAGACAGAAGACACTATCTTTTTATAACCTAATCTAGCTACTGGATCCCTTTAATTCTGACATGTTCTATTTGTTAGAAGAAAGTCGTTAAGTTCAGCTTATATTGAAGGGGAGAGGATTACACAAGACCAGGTGTTGGGGAGTTGGGGATTTGGGGAGGGTCATCTTTGTTTTTGTTTTGTTTTCTAATTTATTTTTTAAAAATTTTTGTTTGTACATTGTAGGTGTATATATTTACAGGCTACATGAGATGTTTTGATATAGTCATGCAATGTAAAATAAGCATATCATGGAGAATGGGGTATCCATTCCCTCAAGCATTTATCTTCTGAGTTACAAACAATCCAATTACATTATTTAATATACAATGAAGTTATTATAGACTATAGTCACCCTATTGTGCTATCAAATGGCAGGTCTTATTCATTCTTTCTATATTTTTTGTACCAATTAACCATCCCCACCTCCCCCCGCCAACTTTCTACTACCCTTCCCAGCCTCTGGTAACCATCTTCTACTCCCTATGTCCATGAGTTCAATTGATTTGATTTTTATATCCCACAAATAAGTGAGAACATGTGATGTTTGTTTCCCTGTGCCTGGCTCATTTCACTTAATATAATGATCTCCAGTTCTACCCATGTTGCTGCAAATGGCTGGATCTCATCCCTTCTTATGGCTGAATAGTACTCCATTGTGTATACGTACCACATTTTTTCCATTCATCTTTTGATGGACACTTAGGTTGCTTCCAAATCTTAGCTATTGTAAACAGTGTTGCAACAATCATAGAAGTGCAGATACCTCTTTGATATACTTATTTCCATTCTGGGGGATATATACCCAGCAGTGGGATTGCTGTATCATATGGTAGCTCAATTTTTAGCTTTTTGAGGAACATCCAAACTGTTCCCCATAGTGGTTGTACTAATTTACATTCCCACCAAAAGTGTACCAGGGTTCCCTTTTCTCCACATACTCACCAGCATTTGTCATCCTCTGTTTTTTAGTTATAAGCCATTTTAACTGGGGTGAAATGATATCTCATTGTAGTTTTGAATTGCATTTCTCTGATGATCAGTGATGTTGAGCACCTTTTTATATGCCTGTTTGCCATTCGTATGCCTTCCTTTGAGAAATGTTTATTTAAATTATTTGCCCATCTTTTGATCACAGTATTAGATTTTTTTCCTACAGAATTGTTTGAGCTTCTTATATATTCTGGTCATTAATTCCTTGTGAGAAGGGTAGTTTGCAAATGTTCTCTCCCATTCCATGGGCTGTCTCTTCACTTTATTGATTGTATCCTTTGCTGTGTAGAAGCTTTTTAACTTGATATGATCCCATTTGTGCATGTTTCCTTTGGTTGCCTGTGCTTGTAGGGTTTGCTCAAGAAGTCTTTGCCCAGACCAATGTCCTGGAGATTTTCCCCAATGTTTTCTTGTAGTATTTTCATAGTTTGAGGTCTTACATTTCGGTCTTTAATCCATTTTGATTTGATTTTTGTATATGGTAAGAGATAAGGGTCTAGTTTCATTCTTTTGACTATGGATATCGTTTTCTCAGCACCATTTATTGGAGAGACTGCTTTTTCCCCAGTGTATGTTCTTGACACCTTTGTCAAAAATGAGTTTACTGTAGGTGTTTGTATTTGTTTCTGGGTTCTCTATTCTGTTCTATTGGTCTATGTGTCTGTTTTTATGCCAGTGCCATGTCGTTTTGCTTACTGATACCTCTAGAGTATAATTTGAAGTTAAGTAATGTGATTCCTCCCGTTTTGTTCTTTTTGCTTGGGATAGCTTTGGCTATTCTGGGTCTTTTTGTGGTTCTACATAAATTTTAGCATTGTTTTTTCTATTTCTGTGAAGAATGTCATTGGTATTTTGATAGAGATTGCATTGAACCTGTAGATTGCTTTGGGTATGATGGACATTTTAACAATGCTGATTTTTGCAATTCATGAACGTGAAATATTTTTCCATTTGTTGGTGTCCTCTTCAATTTCCTTCATCAGTGTTTTATAGTTATTATTATAGAGCTCTTTCACTTCTTTGGTTAATTCCTAGGTATTTAGTTTTATGTGTGGCTATTGTAAGTGGGATTAGTTTTTTATTTCTTTTGCAAACTGTTCACTGTTGGCATATAGAAATGCTACTTTTTTATGTTGATTTAGTATCCTGCAACTTTACTGAATTTATCAGTTCTAATAGATTTTTGGTGGAGTCTCTAGTTTTTTCCAAATGTAGGATCATACCATTAGCAAACAAGGATAATTTGACTTCTTCCTTTCCGATTTGGATGCCCTTTATATCTTTCTCTTGTCTGACTGCTGTATTGTGGACTTCCAGTATTATTTTGAATATCAGTGGTGTCAGTGGGCATCCTTGTCATGTTCCATATCTTACAGGAAAGGCTTTCACTTTTTCCCCATTCATTATGATGCTAGCTGTGTGTCTGTCATATATGGCTTTTATTATGTTGAGGTATGTTCCTTCTATACCCAGGTTTTTCCAGGGTTTTCATCATCAAAGGATGTTGAATTTTATCAAATGCCTTTTCAACATCAATTGAAATAATCACGTGGTTTTTATCTTTCATTCTGTTGATATGGTGTATCTTGTTGTTTGATTTGCATATATTGAATCATCCTTGTATCCCTGGGAAAAATTCCACATGGTCATGATGAATAATGTTTCTTATGTATTGTTAAATTTGGTTTACTGGTATTTTGTTGAGGATTTTTGCATCAATATTCATCAGAGATACTGACCTGTAGCTTTCTTGTTTTTAATATGTCTTTATCTGGTTTTGGTATCAGGATAATACTGACCTCATATAATGAGTTTGGAAGTATTCCCTCCTCCTGTGTTTTTCAAAATAGTTTGAGTAGTATTGTTATTATTGCTTGTTCTTTAAATGTTTGGTATCAGTGAAGCCATTGGGTCCTGGGCTTTTCTTTATTGGGAGACTTATGACAGTTTTGATCTTGTTATTTGTTATGGTATGTTCCAGTTTTAGAATTCTTCCTGGTTCAATCTAGTTAATTTTATGTATCTAGGAATTTGCCCATTGCTTCTAGATTTTTCAATTTATTGGCATATAGTTGCTCATAGTAGCCACTAATGATCCTGAGAATTTCTGCAGTATCAGTTGTAAAGTCTCCTTTTCCTTTTCTGATTATATTTATTTGGATCCTCTCTTTTTTATTAGTCTAGCTAAAGGTTTGTCAATTTTAAGTTTTTTAAAAAATCCAAATTTTTGTTTCATTGATCTTTTGTATTGTTTTCTTCATTTCAATTTTATTTATTTTTGCTCTGATCCTTATGATTTTTTTCTTCCACTAATTTTGGGTATGGCTTGCTATTGCTCTTCTAGTTCTTTAAATGCATCATTAGATTGTTTGAAGTTTTTCCACTTTTTTTGATGTAGACACTTACAACTATAAACTTCCCTCTTAGTACTGCTTTTGCTATATCCCATAGGTTTTGTTATATTGTGTTTCGATTATCATTTATTTCAATACACTTTTCAATTTCCTTCTTAATTTCTTTATTGATCCATTGGTTATTCAGGAGCATATTGTTTAATTTCCATGTATTTACATAGTTTCCAAAATTCCTTTTGTTTTTAATTTCTAGTTTTATTCCATTGTGGTCAGAGATGTTTGATATTATTTCAAGTTTTTTGAATGTTTTAAGACTTGTTTTGTTACCTAACATATGGTCTATCCTTGAGAATGATCCAAGTGCTGAGGAAAAGAATGTGTACTCTACAGCTCTTGGATATAATGTTCTGTAAATATCTATTAGATTTATTTGGTCTATAGTGCAGATTAAGTCCAATATTTCTTTGTTGATTTTGAGGGTCATCTTTGAAGCTGCCTTGCATAGTCACTAACATCATCTAAAGGCAGGACACTCTGAATTTAGCCTGCCAGTAAATCATTGGTCTGGCTTGTCCTCAGGTACTAGAGTACCTTTACTATTGAATTCAGAAGAAACTCTTGTACTGAGATTGAGACACTAAGTCTAACAATACAAGCTACATTACGATTTTACTTGGACCTCTATTATTTTCATTATTTGGGGGTACAGGTGGTTTTTGGTTACATGGATAAGTTCTTTAGAGGTGATTTCTGGAATTTTGGTGTACCTGTCACCTGAGTAGTGTACACAGTACCCAATATGTACAATTTTGTCTCTCATATATATGTTATATATGTGAATACATATATCACATTTTCTTTAGTCGTTGGTTGACAGGCACTTAGGTTGGTTCCATATTTTTGCAATTGTGAATTGTGCTGCTACAAACATGCATGGGCATGCATCTTTTTCATCTAACGACTTCTTTCCCTTTGGGTACATACCCCGTAGTGGGATGGCTGAATCAAAAGTAGTTCTACTTTTAATTCTTTAAGGAATCTCCATACTGTTTTCCATAGTAGTTGTACTAGTTTACATTCCAACCAGCAGTGTAAAAGCATTCCCTATACAACACATCCATGCCAACATCTATTATTTTTTGTTTTTTTTTTTTTTAATTATGACCATTATTGCAGGAGTAAGATGGTACCTCAATGTGGTTTGGTTTGCATTTCCCTGATAACTAGTCGTGTTGAGCATTTTTTCATGTTTGTTGGCTGTATATTCTCTTTTAAGAAATGTCTATTCATGTCCTTTGCCCACTTTTTGACGAGATTATTTGTTTTTCTCTTGCTCTATTTGAGTTCCTTGTCGATTCTGGATATTAGTCCTTTGACAGATGCATAGTTTGCTAATATTTTCTCCCACTCTGTGCGTTGTCTGTTTCCTCTGCTGATAATTTCCTTTGCTGTGCAGAAGCTTTTTACTTTAATTAGATTCCATTTATTTATTTTTGGTTTTTGTTGTATTTGCTTTGGGGGTCTTAGTCATGAATTATTTGCATAAGCCAATGTCTAGAAGAGTTTTTCCTATGTTATCTTCTATAATTTTTATGGTTTCAGGTCTTACATTTAAGTCTTTGATCCATCTTCAGTTGATCTTTGGATAAGGTGAGAGATGAAAATCCAGTTTCATTCTTCTACATGTGTCTTGCCAGTTTTTCCAGCACCATTTATTGAATAGGGTGTCCTTTCCCCAATTTATGTTTTTGTATGCTTTGTCAAAGATCAATTGGCTGTAAGTATTTGGCTCTATTTCTGGATTCTCTATTCTATTTCATTGGTCTATGTGCCTATTTTATATGAATACCATGCTGTTTTGGTAACTATAGCCTTGTAGTATAATTTGAAGTTGGATAATGTGATTCCTCCAAATTTGTTCTTTTTGCTTAGCATTGCTTTGGATATGCAGGCTCTTTTATGGTTCTGTACAAATTTTAGGATTGTTTGTTATAGTTCTGTGAAAAATGATGATGGTATTTTAATGGAAATTGCACTGAATCTATAGATTGCTTTGGACAGTCTGGTCATTTTCACAATATTGATTCTACTCATCCGTGAGCATGGGTTGTGTTTCCATTTGTTTGTGTCATATATTATTTCTTTTAGCTGTGTTTTGTAGTTTTCCTTACACAGGTTTTTCACCTGCCAGGGAGGCTTTTAAAACACGCTATAAAACTAGACCATTCTTTCCTTACCCTGTCATCATTTCTTTCTCATTATCCAAAAGACATCTCTTGACTCAGCTCCAGGCAGACTTTCCTAAGTAATCTTGCCTGGCACAAGGAGGTCTTCTTGCCTGAGACCCAAGTCAGTTGTTTTAGGACATACATGTGGGCAAATAATAGTAGGATATATGTGGAATTTGGAATAGACAAGGTTGATGACACTTTCTCCCTGCCTCAAGTAGGGGCAGGTACAACCACAGGCCTCTAAGCATGTATTATATATAATCAACACGTGTGGAAACAGAGCTATATTCACTGGCAAAAAGAGTCAAATAGGGTGGGTTCTCCTTCAAACCAGTGCTTGCTCCAGTATTTCCTGCTAATTGCTTTCAATATTATCAACTTTCTGGACTCTGGGCCTGCATGGATCTCCTTAACTCTTCTTTTCCATCTTTGTTGGGCTAATACGTATTGACCTCTGACCTGCTTAGACTAATAGTAGCTGCCTGTCACGCTTGCTGCCTTTTGTTAACTAAGTTTGCCTATCAGCAAATTAAATTTGATTTTTCTTAACCAGTTCTTCCTCCATAATACAACAGTTTGCTGATCCTACTTTGTCTAAGCAAACCACAAATCCTAGTTTCTCCTGTCCATCCTCTGTCCTGCCTAGGACTATTCCATATTGTAAAAATTACCCTCTTTCACTCTAAGGAAATTCACTGCCTCTATCAGGAAATCAGTGCCTTTGGGCACAGACCCCGTCTCACAACCTTACCCAAACCTGTTCTGCCTAGGCTTTGTATGAAACAAACATGTTATTTCTAATTCTCTACATGTACCATCAGCTTTACGTGTTCCCTAGTTAGTGCCCTCAGTGCTCTCTCTCCACCTGACAAACTAATTCATGCTGAGCTATTGATCACTGGGAATATCTTGATGATTTACACTATATGAAAAAGTATCCCCACTTTAGTTACCAAAGATAAATATGCCAGTGCACAAAGTGAATTTCTGGCCTTCTGGCAAAATAGTGGGAATTTTACTTGGGATATAAAGACATAATCGGGGTGTCCTTTAAGTCACTAAAGGTGGCCTTCTGCTTCACCTACACAAAGGGCCAGCCCTTTGTATGACATCTAAGATGAAACAAAATTGCTCCATAAAAGCATTATATCACATCAACCTGTTAACAGAGGTCTAAATATTTGGACATATCTTTGGAAACCCAGGAGTTTCTCTAAAAAGCATTTGCTTTTTAAAAAAATGAGTGGACATTATCTTAACAAATGGGAAAGTGCACAACTTTTCCTATTGCCCACACTAGTATCTTCTGACTGGTTTCTCCTTTAGACCTTTGAAAACATAATTATGGCCAGATTATCAAGTTCCTATGGAATTTAAGATTACCCAAAAGAATCTTAAATATTCCATCATCTCCATGAAAAATGGAAAGAAAACTCAAGTACCATTTTTATACAGCATTGTTTCCAAGGCATAGTGTGTTCCAAGTTACAAAAAATTGCTTGATAAATGAACTTTTGGAAGTCAATCCATTTGCAAGTTAGGAACTGCCTATGTTATGCAAGTGGCAGTTTCCCAGCTTTTTAAACACTTAGCTGGAGAAGATCTTGAGATTCTTTGCTAATCAGAAGAAATCTAAATCTTTTCCATGGTTATATTTATCTCTTCTTTCCAACATGTAGTGAGAGACATAGACCACCATCTCTCATACTGGGTTATAAGTGTGCTTTGGTGCATTACAAAAATATCCTTGGTAAGTAAAGGCATTTTTGAGATGTCAAATTTTCTCTTGCCTTCCACTTATTCACACTTTCCCAGGGTCCCCCTAAATAAATAAAATCTACCCGGAAACTTCAAACAAATGGCAATATTAATGGCGTTCCCTTTCAAGCAAGGGGAAGAAACAAAACCAAAACCTAGATTAAAGGTTTAGTCAGAGACTATTCGTGAAGATGTCAATACCACACAAATTAATCTCCATCTCCTGTATCGACACTTACAGGAAAGAGACTGATTTTCTTAGCCTTGCTTACACAGCCCTTCACAAACAGACCCTAGCTTAACTTTTTAGGCTCTCCTCTCTTTCTTCCTACACCAGTCAGACGTTCCCTTCATTGGTCCCTAAATATCAGTGCCTGTGTGTCTTTGCTTGCATCATCTCCCCTGCCTGATTGTGTCAGACTGCTTCTCTTCACTAACAAGACGAAGCCTATTATAGTGTAAGAAGAATGGTTTCTGGAGTCAGAAAAGCCTAGAGTTCAGATCCAGGCTCTGCCATTTAACAGTCATGTGCCTTTAGGCAACGTTGCCTAGTTTTAAACCTCAATACCTTCACCTGAAAAGTGAAAATATTAATGTTGACTACTTTGTAGAAATATTACAAGGGTTAAATGAAATAATGCATGTAAGGCACCTAGCCAATACTAGATTTCCAATAATTGGGGTTTATTATTCTTATGATGATCATCCTTTTTCATTTTCTAAGTCATAGCTCATAACTCAACTTCCATCACAGCCCATGAAGATAGATCCACTTTTTCTGAACTCTAATATTTATAACATATATATCACATGTTTAGCACTTTAATATTGCTCATTTTATTTGTAGATAAAAATATTTTATGTTCCCAACTACACTGAAAGCTCATGTAGGGCTAGGACTATGTCAATCTCTGTATTCTCCCAGATAATCTTTGGTACAGAAGGAGAACTCTCAAAACATTTGTTGATTGTCTAGGATTATAGATGCAGAATCAGTAATCACTTATTGACGGTGATGGCATAAGGATTGAAAGGTAATAAAATTATATAATAAATAATGTTGCTTGCAGCTATCATTTTATTGAACACTTACTATTATTAAATACAATATGCAATGAGTGCTTACTATATGGGAGACACTCTGCCAGACACTTGACAAATATTCTGTCATTTCATCATCACAGCAACACAGTGAGGTAGGTATTACCAGCTTTATTTCACAGATGAAGAAACTGAGTCTCAGAGAGATTGTGTAAATTTTTCAGGGTCACATCATAAGTGGAGGAGCCAAGATTCAAACTTAGATCATTTTACTCTGGATTTTGAGTTCTTAACCAACAAGTATACTAGGGACATAGAATGTCATAAGGACCTTGCAAATTGCCAAAGGTAATGTCACTGTCGGTAACCAGACTTCACCTTTCTAAGATGGAAATGTGTACATATTAGGAAGATTTTCAGCATTCATTTTCGAAAAGAACAAGTAAATTCTAGACCAGACCATCCTTATACTCATCCAGCGCATGTAATTCCTGATCATTCTTGAATTGAGGATTTAATCTCTATGGGGGGAAAAGGAGGGTGATCAAGGGGAGGCAGATAGATGGGCAGATGGCTGGGGGAGTGGATGGCCATGTGGGAGAGTACAAGGACTGTTGCCTGCTGTGTCACAGGAAGGCTCAATGTCCATCAAGGGAAGAAAACGATTGAGAAATGCTTAACAGTGCAACGCACCAAATGGAATAAGAGCCTATTCATCCACTTGGAGCAAGAAAAAAGTAACAGTGCCCACTGCCTGTGTGGGTGTTTTTGGCCTTTTCCAGCAAGGTGTATGTTTAAAAAAAGATTAGTACAATAGGGCACGAACAGTCCTATTGAAAACAGCCGCCTGCATAGACTTGGCAGATTTGTACTGTGGAACAGTTCCGTCTGACATTTAAAATGTGGCAAAACTACTTAAATTCAATTTAAAAATAAATTTTCTATAGCCCCTTATTTTCTTCTTATAAGCATAAGTTCAATGGAGACAGCATCATGAGCTTTACATGATGCCCTTCAGAATAAATGCTTGCCAAAGACAAGAATATGTGGCACTAAGTGATGACAAGCTGATTAGGCTGCAATGATTCCCAGGCTCATACCCAAGAAGGCTGCTCCCTCAAGAAAGAAAAGTTTTAGGAGCAATTTGGATTGGGATTTCGAGCTGGGATGCAGCTCAAAACCACTGCAACCAAGTTCACAAAAGGAACATAAGATCTCTCTGGAAAAGAGTGATTCATTTTAATCAACAAATAGCAGAATAAAGGGAACAATAAGCGACATTTTCTGTAGTGTCACTGAGAGACCAGTGATAGGGCTGCAATCTGATTTGTGAAAAGTAGTTGTATTTGGTGAGAACGGTTGCAAAACTCAGGTTAAATAGGTTACATAGCATTGCTACCGGCTTATTCTTGTTCTGAAGGGTAAAGATTCAAAATGCGTCTTGAGGACCTGAATAGACAGATTTCTTTTTCTCCAGTGACATACTTGCTCAAAATCATCTGTCCATATCCTCCAATTTATTCTCTTGCTTTCTTCTTTAGGTCTTCTGCTTAAAGTCATTGCCGGGAGCTAGAGAACATAGGATCACTATATAATAAAAGCTTCCTTATTTTGAGCCTTTCAGAGGGAAATTCTGCCCTTCTTCTTATCAAGCTTCTGCCTCTGTCCCGTTAACAACACCTCCACAAGAGAAGGGGAGTTGATACGCTTATCAAAGGCTGAAACACAGAATGTGAATGTTGAACACTGGGTATAGGTTTATTTCCAGAACCCATTCATGATGCTCTCTCATTTGTACTTCTATAAAGGATCTCTATCACTGGTGCAGACTCAGTCATCCTCTACTTCCATACCTTCTTCCACTTACTTTCTCCCCTCAGGAACAAATCTGGCATTATTTTTGTCTTCTCTATGTGCCAGTCTATGTAGCTGGTTGGATCAATGGACAGAGGGCCCTTCTTGAGATTTGGCTTCCTCCCTTCTCTCCCAGCTACCTTACTCAGTTTTCTTCAAAAACCCTATGTTGTTTATTATTGAGTACTGGCTCAGCTATTAATTATTAATTAGATTACCATTTTGTTATTGTACACATATCTTCCTTGACACAGAACCATGCAAGAAGGAAGTCACTGAGAAGGTGGGAACAAAAAGCTTCAATGACTGGTGTCCTTATTAGGACACAGACACAGATGCACACAGAAGGAAGATGGCCATGTCAAGACGGAGGCAGAGATTGGAGTGATGCAGCCACAAACCAATAGACACCAAGGATTGTCAGCACCCACCAGAAACTAGATAGAACATAATGAAACAGATCCTCCCTCAGAGCCCCCAGGCCCCAGAAGGAGACAATTCTGAGGACATCTTGATTTCAGACTTCTATCCTCCTGTACTGTGAAATAATTGATTTCTGTTGTTTTGAGCCATCCAGCTTATAGTACTTTGTACAGCAGCCCTAAGGAAACCAATACAGCATTCACAATGTGAAAGTTGTCCATTTCTCAGGCAATGTAATGAGATCCATTTCAGACATGTTGAATCTGAAATGAAGTGATGTCCTGAAAGCGCCTGGACCTGGGTTACTGAAGAAAGGGTGCAAAGGTCAAGATGAGGAGGCAGACACTGGAACTTGTCAGAGGAGAGGTGGGGACTTAGAAAAACTTAGATGTGAATAGAATTAGATACATAGGGTAAAAATTGTAAAGCATGGGACGATCATGTGAAGGTTTGGGTGTTTTCTTTTAAATAGCATGGTCTATAATACCATTCTGAGCTGATGAAAACCATACCTATGACTCCCATTCTGAAATTAGAAATATATCTTGTCTCAATTACTAAAATAGACCCCTATATTTCCCTTTTGCCTCCATTTTCACCTTTCTCTTATCCATCCTTCTCAGTATAGCTAGAGTAAACTTCCTAATTAGAAAATCCTTTTATGTTACTCTTTCCTTAAAATGATTTGTTTATCCGTTTATCCTTAGCATGATTTCTAAAACTCTTGCTAATATGACCCTGGTCAATTTTAAATGAGTGTCTCTCAAAATTTGTGTTGACAAGAATCACTTGGCGTATTTGTCCTATCCCAGCAATAGATTCAGTAAGTCTGAGATGCCTGGAACCTATAATACCTGAAACATGTTCACAGACTCATAAAATTTTAAAAGCTGAAATAAGCCTTAAAGATAATCTAAGTTCCAGCTGGGCACTGTGGTGTGTGCCTGTAGTCCCAGCTACTCAGGAGCCTGAGGTGGGAGGATCACTTGAGCCTAGGAGTTCGAGGCCAGCCTGGGAAACAGTAAGACACCATCTCAGAAAACAAACAAACAAACAAAACACCTTTCACACTCTATGTAGGGATCTCCTCCATAGATTGTCTCACAGATAAGTCACCAGCCTCTGCATCTGATCTCACAGTTGAAAGGCTCTAAAAAGTCCAAATTTCATCCCATAAGAGGAACATCCAGGGATGGTGACAAGAGCACTGGGTCTAGTCAGAATTTAGGTGCTTTGTCATCTTGAGCAAATCACTTGATCTGTCTGAGACTCAGTATACTATTCTGTAGAAAGGCAGGAACGTGGAAGGCAGTATAGTGTAATAGTTAAAAGTATGAACTAGAGCCCAAATTGACAGGATTCAAATCAAACCTTGGCTCTGCTAGTTACTAGATGTGTGATCTTGGGCATGTTACTTAACCTTTCCATGCCTCAGGTTAGTCATCTGAAGGTGCACCTGATAATAAGAATAACTAACTCATGGTGAAATGTAAATGAGTCCATATATGCAATGTGCTTGACACATAGTAAGTACAATGTATCTGCTATTAATATTTTCTGTTAAATTGGGGTAAAATACCTGCTGTAACTACCTAATAGAGTTGGCATAACAATAAAAATCATATAACATGATGTATGATAATACGCTTGATAAAGTACCATATCAACATTATCAGATTTAGTTGAAATCTGTAAGTTATAATCTAACCTCAAAATGCCCAGACTAAATTTTGTACTTTTTCTATATATCTGAAGACAGTTTATTTTGTACCATCAGGCTTAGCAACTTCAGTGTTTCAACAATTTCTTATACTACATAGCTATGGCCTCTTAATCATCTTAGTCATATTTTTGTAGATGTGTTTTCATTCATTCTAGTTTTAAATGTATCAAACATTTCATGGACACCAATCACACTTTAGGCACTATGCTACACATTGGTGATATAACCATGAATAAAACACAGTTCCTGCCTTCAAAAAAATGTCCAGTGGTCAAAACCCTTCTTAAAAGAATAACATCGACATCAATCCGGTGGGGAGCCAAGATGGCCGAATAGGAACAGCTCCGGTCTCCAGCTCCCAGCCCCAGCGACACAGAAGACTGGTGATTTCTGCATTTCTGCTTGAGGTACCGGTTTCATCTCACTAGGGAGTGCCAAACAGTGGGTGCAGGACAGTCGGTGAAGCGCACTGTGCGCGAGCCGAAGCAGGGCGAGGCACTGCCTCACTCGGGAAGCGCAAGGTGTCAGGGAGTTCCCTTTCCTAGTCAAAGAAAGGGGTAACAGACGGCACCTGGAAAATCGGGTCAGTCCCACCCTCATACTGCGCTTTTCCAACGGGCCTGGAAAACGGCACACTAGGAGATTGTATCCCGCACCTGGCTCGGAGGGTCCTATGCCCACGGAGTCTCGCTGATTGCTAGCACAGCAGTCTGAGATCAAGCTGCAAGGCGGCAGCCAGGCTGGGGGAGGGGCGCCCACCATTACCCAGGCTTGCTTAGGTAAACAAAGCAGCCAGGAAGCTCGAACTGGGTGGAGCCCACCACAGCTCAAGGAGGCCTGTCTGCCTCTGTAGGCTCCACCTCTGGGGGCAGGGCACAGACAAACAAAAAGTCAGCAGGAATCTCCAGAGACTTAAACGTCCCTGTCTGACTGACAGCTTTGAAGAGAGTAGTGGTTCTCCCAGCACGCAGCTGGAGATCTGAGAACGGACAGACTGCCTCCTAAAGTGGGTCCCTCACCCCTGAGCAGCCTAACTGGGAGGCACCCCCCCAGAAGGGAAAGACTGACACCTCACTGGGCCAGGTACTCCTCTGAGACAAAACTTCCAGAGGAACTATCAGACAGCTGAATTGGTGGTCTCATGAAAATCCGCTGTTCTGCAGCCACCGCTGCTGACACCCAGCCAAACAGGGTCTGGAGTGGACCTCTAGTAAACTCCAACAGACCTGCAGCTGAGGGTCCTGTCTGGTAGAAGGAAAACTAACAAACAGAAAGGACATCCACACCAAAAACCCATCTGTACATCACCATCATCAAAG
>NW_026652282.1:104028982-104031851 GCF_009828535.3 Hylobates moloch
AAAAAAAAAAAAAAAGAATAACATCAGCAACGAATGTTACAAAAAGAAAACTGTCTAGTCCAATGCACTTCTCCTGTTCTGTTAATACATTTTTATGTATATAGCCCAAGGCTTCATTAGCATGGTTGATCAGTGTTGATTCATATTGGCCATATAACCTTTTTATATATAAGTCCTAGGTTATAACCCTCTAAGTCTTATAGATAAAAACTTCTATTAAACCGGATTGTCCACACCCTGCATTTGTTGATTTAAAACCTGACAGCTAGAACTTGAAATTTACACCTATTAAATGCCCAATTATTATTTCACCCCATTTTTCTAGAACAAAACAAGTTTTTAAGATCTACAGAGTTGATAGGCATTTTATCTACATTTTTACCCAATTAATTGATTAAAATGATGAACAGAATATGATTAGAAACTTCCACTCTGATTGCCATAAATTCACTAATTAGTATGTTTGGACTGGAGTTATTCAACTAGTTAAGGAACCACATAACACTGTCACCATACAGATCACATTCCAGGCACTCAAATGATAACAGCAAACGTTTATTGAGCAATTACTAGATTTTGCTCTAAAGTCCTTAAACACTGTTCTAAATATTTTACATGTATAAACACATTTTACCTTCACAATATTCATAAGAAATAAGTACTACGTGGGTGTTGATTTTATAGATCACACAACTGAGACACTAATAGATGAGCTCAATTGCCTGAGCTCTCACAACTAGTAAGTGATAGAGCTATGGGTTCAAATTCACAAGTCTAGTGCTACAGTCCACAAGCAATCACTATGATACGGGTTTATTTGTTATTGACCTAATGAAATGGAATTAATTTGTCATAATCTTTGGTGAAGCCATACTGGTTCCTGGTGACCAACACTGCCTTTTTTTAGTACTTGCAACCTATTTCTTTATGAATTGTCTAGACAATTCCATTAAGGATTGATGTGAAGCTCCCTAGTCTATCATTTCTAGAATCTTATCCCTTCCTTTTTAAAAAATAAAATTATGAGTACTTTTGTAATTGCATTCAGCCAGAGACCCCTCTAACTGGATTAATATGGTGTTTTCTGACCTATGACTAAGAAGGCTGCTTGCATATTATAATTTAAAGTCAACTTTCCAAATTCCACTAAACATTTAATGAGTGTCCTTGACAGAAAGGCAGAAAATCTAACTAAAATCTCAAAAATGGCTCTTTAAACTCATTCACTGAGAAAGAAAATGAAACAGAAGACAAGAAAGTTTGTATTCCAAGCAGAAACTTGTAATTATCACATTGGACCACGCATCTGTCTAGCCACCTTCTGTTCACAAGATGAAATTCAAACTGTTGATGTGCTGGCTTGCTATTCCTGTTAGTCTAGTCTCCTCCTGTGTGCCTGCAGGTAGGAATGCTCTGCATTGCTATTTTATTTCACTGACATTTTGAGAAAGTAGAATGACCTTTCTGTTTTTATCACCCTGTCCCTAATAGGATCTCTTACCAGATTGCCCCCAGAAAAAGCTATTTATTGTTATTTCCTTTTATTGTTTTCTTTTTTGTCTTTCTGCTAACTTTCCATGGAGAAAGTTTATGTGAGCATTTGATTGGGTTGGGGGGGTGGGAGAGTGAGAAGAATAGAAATAAATTGCTGGCTTTGATTCTTGGCTATGAACTGTAGCAGATTTTTGGTCAAAATTGTTCATTTCTATCCATTTAATGAGAATTCTTAACCCCAAAAGTTGAAAAAGAAAATCCTAAAAAATTTAGAGTATCATTTTCCAACTTGTGTACTGTAGACCATGAGTTTAGAATTTTTTTTAAGTGAGTTTAAGGAGGAAGTGACTGTATACTCAACTAAGTTTTGAGAAATTTTTACATGATATTTTCTATGTAAGTAAACATTTACAATTTCAGTCAATTTTAATTATTATTAAATATTTCCTATAATTTTAATTATAAATAACTTCAATAATTACAATTATTTACAATTTCAATTATTATTTATAATAAATATTAAATTAATGTTTATTGAGCACTCACTGTGTTCAGGAACTATTGTAAGTTCTGGGAATAAAATGGTGAGGTGAATAAGGCAAATATGGTTCCTGCCCTCATGGACATAACATCCTACCTAATTGGGGACATAGAAAATACACAAGTCAATGAATACATAAATGAGATCATCATATAATAACAAATGCTTTGAATTCAATAAAATAGGAGGATGAGATTGTGTATGGCAGCAGAATGAGTTGGAAGCACTTTAGATAGAATCATTAGCGAAGGGATCTCCAAGAAGGTGATATTGACCTGAAACCTAGACTGTTACAACTGGAATAGCAAGGAGAAGCATGGGCATGGGGAACAAGGAATACTGGAAATGCCCTCAGGCAGGAAACAGTTTAGTGTCATCAAGGAATAACAAGAGAGTCCATACAGCTGATGCAGGGTGATATAAGGGGAAGAATGATGCCAAATGATGCGTATGTAGGACCTAGTAGCCCTGATAGAGATTGAGCCATTTTCGGCAGGAAAGTGACTTAATTCAATTTACATCAGGACTTTGAGAAGTACTATCTTAGAGAAATCTGCTTAGCATTTTAAATCCAGTAGTTCCCAAGCATAATTGGTCACTAGAGACTTTTATCCCTATAGAACACATTTTAGCATCTTGCATAATAACATCCCATAGCTCACCATTTTAGGAAATACTAGTTGAGATAAATTTATGAATGAAATATCCATTTTGCAGTAATATGAGATGTTTGAGAATGTGTGGAAAATACAGATGAATACAGGGAGACAGATGAAGTATACAAATACAGACCAGACCTTTTTGCCCTAGTTTTTTTTTTTTTTTTTTTTTTTT
>NW_026652282.1:104031951-104071579 GCF_009828535.3 Hylobates moloch
TTCATGATCTGCCCGCCTCAGCCTCCCAAAGTGCTGGGATTACAGGCGTGAGCCACCGCGCCCGGCTGCCCTAGTTTTAGACAGGGTACTGAATATATCACAGGGTACTGAATATTTCATAGGGTTGGGCTGGGTTTTGAGAGGAGGAAGTTTTATATCCTTACAAAACAACCACATTTTCTCATCTCAAACGCTTCTACTACTTGTTTTCAAGAAGACTTCTATTTTACCTAGTCTTCTCCCAAATATTTGGTCATAGAAAGTCCTGGAGGAAAAACAGCTTGACCAAGATTTATGTTTGTGTTGTCTGCTTTAAGAAACCAATCAGTAATACACTTATTTATTGCAATATGAATCTTTCAGAAGAGGAAAGGAAGATAGGGAAGTGAGTAAGAAGAGATAGCTGAGTACTAGGTGAGAGAAAGGGAATATTAAAGTTGAATTTATGGAGCTCCCATCCATGCATACCAGGATCGTATCGTTCCATAAGCCATGTCATCTGCTACTTGTGAGATATCAGAAAGATAAAGACAAGATGAACTTGAGGGAAAGAATGAGAAATTGATGGGAAACAATCTAGTTGAGCAGTTAATAGCATAAGCTTTGAAATCAGACTCAGGCTTCAGACCCAGCTCTGCCACTTCTTAGCTTAAGACAAGTTAATTAGTTCTGCGTTGTCCAGTGGAACTTTCTGCAATAATGAAAATATCCTTTATCTGAGCTGTCCAGTAGTTTAGCCACCAGCCACGTGGGGCTATTGGGCACTTGAAGTATGGCTAGTGCAACTTTGAAGTTGAAATTTTAATTTCATTAAATTTTAATTAGCTTACATTTAAATTTAAAGAGCCACATGTGGCTACTAATTACCAAGTCGGGTGATGCAGCTCTAGGTGTTTGGAATTCTGGGACTGATGTGGAGAGAAAATATTTGAAATACCTCTGGATTCAGAAGGGGGAAAAGCAAAGAGATAAAAAAGAGGGAAAATTTTAAAGGTGAGACAAAGAAAAGAAATGAAACTTCCAAAATAACTGAGATAAGAATGTAAGAAATACTATTCTTAGTTCTATCATCCAGCCAAATAGAAACCTTATAAGAGAATAAGATGATTGTCACCTATGGCATCCCTTTAAGAAGGTGAATGGTAAGACCCACCATATATGTACCTTTCCCTTATGTCTAGCACCCAAAAGTCTCTCTCAGCCCTTCTCAACATTTTTTCTATTTTCAGCCTGCATCACTTCCTAAGGTAACCAGTTCCATATGTTTACCACCTGCTGGATAAAGTGATATTTTTATTTTATTGCATTCAAACTACCACCTCTAGCTCCAAGTAATAGTACTTCTCTTTAATGAGTTCCATTTGCTTTAAAGATATACCGAAATAACCCAATGACAGACGAACATTCCAATTCTTCTCCTGAAAGGCTTGGCTAATATAACCGCATTTGGTCCTCAGAGGACTCAGAGTCAGATGGAATATTCTGTGGTCTCATAGTTTGTTCTAGCCTGCCTCGGCACTTGAAATCCCTTTGGTTAAGGTATTCTATTGGGTAAAGGCTTTGCTTTTAGTTACCCATTAAAATACAAGTGTGCCAGAACTGTAGTCAAAAGCAATCACATAACACCTTGACTTACTGTTTTCCTACATTGGATTCTGAGGACCTGGGACCATGTCAGTTTGGATTGGGAAAGATTATATAGAGAAAGGTCTGAATCATGGAGGATCTGCTGCCCAGGGCAAAGTATCACAAAGTGAATCGGTACAACAGTCCTGTGCATTTGTAGAGGAAACAAGAAAAAAAAGACTTGAAGGACGACATTAAACAATACCAGTTTCAAAATTTAAATTTGTTTCTCCTTCACTGTGGGACTTTTTTTGTTGCTTCATTGTCTCACAATGGAAGGTCCAAGATAGAGGATGCAGAATGACAACATGAAGCTGTTCTAACTCCCTTCATAATCAACTGATTGAAAAGATTGGTAATAAACAATGAAAACTTTTTCATTGGACTGATTCTCTTACTGAGGACTTTATTTGGCCTTTGAGTATTTTCTAGCCAACCTTCTTTATATGGATATTTTAATTGTCTCTGTGAAGCCTTCAGTTTGGCTTCTTTGACTACATCCTCCCCGAATCTGTCAGTAATATAACAGTGCATCATTTTGTCCCAGTCCTACATCTTGTTAATGACACTAGTCTGGTACAAACTGAGTTCAAAGATAAGTATTCATGTAATTACACTGCTTATAGAACACTATGTTCTTCATTAAATTTAACAAATAGTTCTTGAGCATCTGCTATGTAGGGCTATAAAGGGCATGACCATAAATTTAAAAAGTAATCCCCGCCTTCAAGAAACATATTATGTGGAATATTGTGTCCTCTACTATACATTATTCAATATTTATTTTATTTATTTATTGTATTATTAGTATCTACTATGTCAGAAACTGTCCTAGGATTTGAGTAGGTGGCAAACAAGACAAGCACATTCTCTGCCCTCGGAGAGCTTTGTATCTCACCGATGTTTGTGATTTATTTTGGTGTGAGGTTCAGCTCGTCTTAGTTTACCCAGCATGAAAGTCATTTATTTGGGCATTCGTTTTATGTCTCCCTTGGGAGAGGCATCAATGGAGAAGAGGATATTTAATATAAGGTTGGAAGGATTTCATAAAACAAGAATAAAAAGAAGACATTTGAGTCAGTAAAAACCAGCATGACTAGAGTGATGGATGTATCCAAGATATACAAATAGTCAAGTTTGGAAGGATAGTAGAGTTCATGAAGTGAATTAAAAAAAAATAAAGTTGGAAATTCAATTGATAGAATATTAAAGAAAGCCTTGAATGCTAGGGTAAGAATTCAATTCTTAATTCACTAGACAGGGTTCAATTATATGTTTGTTATGTTTAGAATTTTTGAGCAAAGAAATGATATGCGCAAATACAAACTTTCAGTAGATTAATCTGACATCCTGTGTGTTGGATGGCTAGGAAATTAGAAAAACAGAAGGAAGGGAGATGAATTAGAAGGTTTCTATAATAGTCAAGACAAAAGGCAATGAAGGCCTATACAGGGAGAGTGTCAGTGGGCATGGAAAGAAGTAGATAGGTCCAACAATAAAATCTACATGACTTGGAAAATCACAAATTTTATGTAGAAAAAATCAGAGGATGACAAAGGTGGGCTGGAAGAAAGAATCATATCTTGCACGTTAGTTATAAATAAAAAAAGTAAATAAAGTTTATTTCAATTTCTGAGGGTTCCCTAGAGATCCTCTCATTTGAGAAATGGCATAGCAATATTAAAAAGAAATGAGTTTATATAATCCATATATCTAAGGGTATGACTATGTTCAATTCAACACATGCTTTATTGAAACTCTATTATGCCCTAAGCACCCTTCAAGGCACTGGGGGTAAAATGGTGAAGGAAAATAGGCATGGCTCCTGCCTTTAAAATTTTATAGTCTTCTATGTCTCAAAGAACTAAAAGTAGAACTACCATTAGACCTGGCAATTCCACTACTGGGTATCTGCCCAAAGGAAAAGAAGTCATTATATGAAAAAGACACCTGAATTCATGTGTTCATCACAGCACCATTCACAATAGCAAAGTCATGGAATCAACCTAAGCATACATCAATGGTTGATTGGATAAAGATAATGTGGTATATATTCGCTACGGGATACTATCCAGCAGCCATAATGAATAATGAAATCATATCCTTTCCTATAACATGGATGGAGCTGGAGGCCAATATCCTAAGTGAACAAATTCAGAAACAGAAAATAAAATATTACATATTCTCATTTTTAAGAAGGAACTAAACAATGGATACTCATGGACTAATGATGGAAACGATAGACATCGGGGACTCCAAAAGTAGAGAGGGTTGAAAAGTTACCTTAGGTACAATGCTCAATATTTGAGTGGTGGGTACACTAGAAGCCCAGTCTCCACAATTATGCAATGTACCCATATAACAAACGTGCACATATACCCTCTGAATCTAAAATTAAAAAAAAAAAATAAAGAACAATAACAAAAATCTGGGGTACTGAATGTTTGTAGATAGAAATTTACGCCTAGCTCAAAACTACCACACAAAGAACTTCTCCCCTTAGTACTTACTGGTAAGCAAAAATAAGCATAAACCAAAACAAAAAGTTTACTCTTCTGAATTAAATAGCTAGATAATAATCTGATAGTAATTAATTGAAAACATATTTCATGAGCATGTACTCTGTTAGAGTCTGTTCTAGGTGCTATAACACGACAATAAGCAAAACAGCTAAAAAAATCCTTATATTCTAGTAGAGTAGATTGACTCCCCAAAAGTAAACAAATAGAATAATTTCATAGAATAATTGCCATGAAAAATGGAACTAGGTAACAGAATAAAGTGGCTGGGGTGATGTGGTTTACTTTCGATAGGGTGTCCAGGAAAGGGCTTCTTGAGGAGGGAGCGAATCACGCAAAATACCTAAAGAAAAGGTCCACCAAGCAAAAGGAAAAGCAAGTATGAAGGTCCTCCAAAAGAAAAGAACATGGCAAGTTAAAAGGACAGAAAAAAGCCAGTATGTCTGGAATAGAACGAGCAAGAAGAAGAGAGGTAGGAGATAGAGAAGTAGACAAAGACAGGCTATGGAGGGTTCTGTAGGTCGTGGTAAGGAGTTTGGCTTCACTCTCAGTGTATCAAAGAGTTTTTAAAATAACATGATTTATGTGCACATGTACCCTAAAACCTAAAGTATAATAATAAAATAAAATAAAACATGATTTAATTTACATTTTTTAAAGGATAGCTATGGTTACTGTGCTGAGAATAGACTCTAGAGGTGCAAGAGTAAAGGGAGATCTCTTAGGAGGCTATAAATACAATACATCTCTTGAATTTTTATGGAAAAACACAGTGTTTCACCATGAAGAAAAAAAGAGAACCTATAGTATAAAAACTATCCAATCACTTGTCGATTTTTGTTCCAATATAGAGCAATAAAATTATACTTCATAGTAAATGGCACAAAATTATACCAAACTTTGGCTATTTAGGCAATTTCTTCATTCGTTCATTCAATAAATGTTTATGCAGTGGCTCCCAAGTGATATGCACTGTGCTAGACCCTGGGGATACAATTGCAACCCAAACAGAAATAGTCCCTTCCCTCATAGAGCTTTTAATATTGTGTGGAAGACAGACATTTATGAAATATGCACATACATAATCACAAGCCATGATAAATGCTATATAGGGAAAATGGGCTGCTCTACAAGGCTTACCTAGCATATAAATGTTTTGCAATTAGTATATGGTCATCTGCAGTGACATTAATATTGTGACACAAGTGAAAGGGGAAAACCCACACTGGAAATATCTTAACCCAGATTTCCAATGTATTATTAGACAACCCTTGTTGTCTAATGCACTCCCAATTATAACTGCACTCTCAATATCAGGGAAAGAATGAAATGTTACTGACTACATTAAAAAAGGGAGGAGATCCAAAAAGCAAATACAACAATCCCATGGAGAATCTGTTTGGTACATGGCATAGGGCTGGATGGGTCTTGGAGGGGAACTCCAATAAGGTAAGGACTCTATCCTAAAGAAATTATAGTTTCATCCCCTCAAAACAAGAGGCCTTTCCTGATTGTCTCCATTATTCCAAGTCTAGGGATCCAAGACATCCTTCTCTGGAATCCCATGGCACCTGTTCATCTCTCTATGACTCAGGGACTTTAGGCCATTGCTTTTTTTTTTTTTTTGACAGAGCCTTGCTCTGTTGCCCAGGCTGGAATGCAGTGGCACAATCTCAGCTCCCTACAATCTCTGCCTCCCGGGTTGAAGTGATTCTCGTGCCTCAGCCTCCCTAGTAGCTGGGATTACAGGCACATACCACCATGCCCGGCTGATTTTTGTATTTTTTTTTTTTTTTTTTTTAGGAGTAGAGACAGGATTTCACCATGTTGGACAGGCTGATCTCGAACTCCTGACCTCAGTTGATCTGCCCACCTCAGCCTTCCGAAGTGCTGGGAGGTGAGCCATCTCGCCCAGCCTGGTCATTGCTTTTTACCTTGTCTTTCTTCTCTGACTAGACAACAAGCCCCATAAGGCCAGTGACATTGACCAGCTTGTTCACTGAAGAATCTCCACGTTTCAAATAAAAATGGCACATGATGGGCACTCAATAAAAGTTTGATGAATTAACAATACAAGGTAAAAAGTAATAAACACTATGAGTGACATAAAGATAAGCTGCTATGCTCATTTATGGCAGGGAGAGGGTACTTCAAACTGAGATGAATCAGAGAAAGGTTAGGAGATTATTACTTTTGTGCTGGTCTGTGAAAGTCAGACAAGATTTTATGTGGGCGTGACGGAAGACATGCCAAGTGAAGTGAATAGTGTGGAAAAAGGGGAAATGGAAAAATGCCAGGCATGCTTATTAAAATAAAAGGAGCACAGTGTGATTAGACAAAAGAAAATGAGAGGAAGTAATGGGAGGTGAGGTTGAAAATGTAGGTTAAGACTAAAGTGTGAAGGGCCTTGACTGTCAGATTCAGGGGTTTGATCATCTGACACCTGGTCCAATGCACTACAACATACAGGATTTGAAATCCAAAGATCTGTTTTCTAATCTTAGATCTGCCATTTGTCAGCTTATGTAACTTAAGGAAAACTATTAAGCTCTGGTTGTTTGAGACTGTGAATCATTGGTACAATATACAAAAAATAGGTCAGTCAAATTTGAGGTCCACATATGACATTCAAGAGGAGATTCCTGTAAATATTAGTGATATTTTGGAAATTTAAAAGAAATAGAGATGGGTTAGAAATAGTAATTTGGGAATCATAAACACAGGACAGGTAGTTGAACCCACACTTTTTGAGAAAGAGTATTCAAAGTCGATATCTGGAAAAGGAATTTGTTCAAAAATGATTTGGATCAGTTTAGATTCATTCATTTCAATATATTTGAAGAACAAATAAAATCAGGCTGTCCTTTCACTATTAGCTTTCTCTTCCAGGATACTCTCGTATCCATGGAGAAACCAGCTCCCCACACCAATTTCAGACATATGCAACCTTTTTTTTTTAGCCACTCAAGCCTGTACTTCCTCCCATCACAGAAGCCAAACATCTCTATTGAGATTGTTCACCAGATTATATACACAATTTTTATTTTTATCACTGTCATCTACAGTTAATTCATGCTTTTTGAATTCTATTGCAAATTATTCAAGTCTCAAAAAACTGCTTAAAAATACCCTCACAGAGTGATAGCTTTTCCCCATAAATCCATTTATATTGGGGAATTCTTCTAATCAGAAGTAGTGAATAACATTGGGCTTCTTAGACCCTCAACCCTCAAAATATGCTCTAAATTCTTAGGGAGACCATGGCATATAAGGTTAAAGAGTTACTGATATGGTTTGGCTGTGGCCTGACCCAAACCTCATCTTGAACTGTAGTTCCCATAATCCCCATGTGTCATGGGAGGGACCCACTGGGAGGTAATTGAATCATGAGAGTGGTTGCCTCCATGCTGTTATCATGATAGTGAGTGAGTTTTCACGAGATCTGATGGTTTTATAAGGGGGTTTTTCTCCCACTTCAATCTGCACTTCTGCCTGCCACCATGTGAAGAAGGACATGTTTGCTTCCCCTTCTGCCATGATTGTAAGTTTCCTGAGGCCTCCTCAGCCATGCTGACCTGTGAGTCAATTAAACCTCTTTCCTTTATAAATTACCCAATCTCAGTATGTCTTTATTAGCAGTGTGAAAAAGGATTAATACAGTAAATTGGTACCAGTAGAGTGGGGTGCTGCTATAAGGATATTGGAAAATGTGGAAGCAACTTCAGAACTGTATAGCAGGCAGAGGTTGGAACTGCTTGCAGGCCTCAAAAGATGACAGGAAAATAAGGGAAAGTTTGGAACTTCCTAGAGACGTGGAGGGCTCAGAAGACAGGAATATGTTGGAAAGTTCGGAACTTCTTAGAGACTTGTTGAATGGCTTTGACCAAAATGTTAATAGTGATATGGACAATAAAGTCCAGGCTGAGGTGGTCTCAGATGGAGATGAGGAACTTGTTTGGAACTGGAGCAAAGGTGATACATGTTATGTTTTAGCAAAGAGACTGGTGGCATTTTGCCCCAGCCCTAGAGATGTGTCAAACTTTGAACTTGATAGAGATGATTTCGGGTATCTGGCAAAAGAAATTTGTAAGTGGCAAGGTGTTCAAGAGGAAGTTGAGCATAAAAGTTTGGAAAATTTGCAGCCTGACAAGCAATAGAAAAGAAAACCCCATTTTTCTGGGGACGAATTCAAGCCTGCTGCAGAAATTTTCATAAGTAACAAGGAACTGAATGTTAATGACCAAGGCAATGGGGAAAATGTCTCCAGGGCATGCCAGAGACCTTCATAGCAGCCCCTCTCATCACAGGTCCAGAGACCTAGGAGGAAAAAATGTTTTCCTGGGCCAGGTCCAGGGCCCCCCTGCTGTGTGCAGGCTAGGGACTTTGTGTGGGGCATCCCAGCTGCTCCAGCCATAGCTAAAAGAAGGCAACGTCCAGCTCCGGCCATGGCTTCATAGGGTGTAAGCCCTAAGCCTTGGCAGCTTCTGCATGGTGTTGAGACTACAGGTGCACAGAAGTCAAGAAATGAAGTTTGGGAACCTTCACCTAGATTTCAGAGGATGTATGGAAACACCTGGATGTCCAGGAGGAAGTTTGGTACAGGGGTGAGGCCCACATGGAGAACCTCTGTTTGGGCAGTACAGAAGAGAAATGTGGTGTTGGAGCCCCCACACAGAGTCCCCACTGGGCCACTGCCTAGGGAACTGTGAGAGGAAGGCCACTGTCCTCCAGACCCGAGAATGGTAGATCCACCAACAGCTTGTACCATGCACGTAGAAAAGCCACCACAGACACTCATGCTAGCCCATGAAATCAGCCAGAAGTGGGGCTGTACCATTAAAAGCCATGGAGGCGGAGCTGCCCAAGGCCTTGGGAGCCCACCTCTTGCATCAGCATGACCTAGATGTAAGACATAGAGTCAAAGGAGATCGTTTTGAAATTTTAAGATTGAATGACTGCCCTATTGGATTTTGGACTTGTATGGGTTCTGTAGCCCCTTTGTTCTGGCCAATTTCTCCCATTTGGAGTGGGTGTATTTACCCCAAGCCTGTACCACCATTGCATCAAGGAAGTAACTAACTTGCTTTTGATTTTACAGGCTCATAGGCAGAAGGGACTTGCATTGTCTCAGATGAGACATTTGACTTGGACTTTTGAATTAATGCTGGAATGAGTTAAGATTTTCCCCAAAATCTGTTGGAATGTGTTTTGGATTGTGAGTACATGAGATTGGGAGGTGGGAGGGAGGAATGACATGGTTTGGCTGTGTCGTCACCCAAATCTCATCTTGAACTGTAGTTTCCATAATCCTCACATGTTGTGGGAGGGACCCTGTGGGAGGTAATTGAATCATGGGAGTGGTTACTTCCATGCTGTTCTTGTGATAGTGAGTGAGTTCTCACGAGATCTGATGTTTTCATAAGGGGCTTTTCCCCCACTTCACTCCGCCACCATGTGAAGAAGGATGTGTTTGCTTACCCTTCCACCATGATTGTAAGTTTCCTGAGCCCTCCCCAGCCCTGTGGAACTGTGAGTCAATTAAACCTCATTCTTTTATAAATTACTCAGTCTTGGGCATGTCTTTATTAGCAGCATGACAACAGACTAATACAGTTACCTTCAAGTCATCTAGTTCATCTTTCTGCTTCTTGCGATGGGTAGGTGGGTACCAAATAATACTTTGCAGACACTGTGTGAACCTCAACCCCATTGACTGTGATTCTGATTCTATGTTGAACAACTGCTAGCTACTTTTACTTAGGGGCTAAATTTTATCTCTATGCTTTGAGCTCTATCTTGGAGACCTGCTACAAACCTGAATGATTTTTCAAACTATGGCCCTGGCTCCTGCATGACTTGAGGTATTACTAACACCTACACTACTGCTAAGCACAACCCATGAGATCACCCTTGGACATTAGTGATGACCACCAATGGAGCCAAACCAGATAACTATTTTTTTCACCAAACCAGATAACTTTGGACCTCTAGCCCCCTCCCACAGAGCGCAGTACTACAGATGGAACAGTCATCTTAGACTTTGGCATTGTTCATCTCATGTTTTTTCTCTTTCCCCACTGGTTTGAGCTGCTGAAGTACCATGCATATCTAGCAATTGAGCCACTAGAAATTTGGCAACAAATGTATGGATGGCTTAGTGAAAATTTATTCCCCACTATTGGAAGAACAATACAAAGCAAATGCCACCAGTATTTTCCACAGTGATGAGACTAAGCCAAAATGCATTTTAATTGAAAAGTTAGTGGTGGATCAGTAATATCAACTTCATATGGCAGCCTGCAATGAGCTACTCAAGCTCCCACACACATACACAGGAACTTGAAAATGAAGGCAACGAGGTTGCTTTCAGAATTATGAAGAAATCAATACATAATAAATGAGAATAAGAATAAGCAAAGTCGTTTTCAAGAAGCAAATTTTTTGTAGGCCAGCAGAATTAGACTTTTAACCTGATTAACTGTATTAATATATCCACAGGAAGAATGTACCTATGAGAAGGGGAAATTGGGCAAACAGACATGGGAAAAATGATAGTCAATGAACAAATATTGCCTTTTGGCAATGTCCATCCAAGCACTGTCTAGGGAAAAATACCTTAGCCAAAGGATTTTGCATTCTGATTCCATTAATAAGACCATTCATCTCTATTGTGAAAATGACTATAGGAAGTTTGAAAGAATGGATATCAAGTGTGTTATTCCCATTGGCAAGACCTCCCTTTATTTGAGATGTGTCAGTCTATCTTAGTTTTAAATAATTAAATATTCATTTCGTCTAGACTCATCTTAACCTGATGCAAAACTTATCAAGAATCACGGTTAAGTGACTTGCTTAAGGTCATACAATTTTGACTTGGCTTCTCATATTTGTCTGTCTAGAAAGAGAGATGTGTTGGTCCAAAAGACTTTATACACTCCAGTTCCTGTAAAATTTATGTCTCATTGTGATTTAATACACTGGTACCCTGATTATTATTTGGCTTCCCTTGCAGGTTACCCTAAAAGCAGAGAATTTCTGGTCATGCCAAAACAAGTATTTTTTTTTTCTGTATGACAATTATGTTCATCATTCATTAAGACTGAAATTCTAGTTCTAGACATTAGTTTTGTGAGAATAGTTAGTATGCATTTTCCTATTCTGATGGGTGCATTCTCAATGTGTTGACAATACCAGATGTCTAAGCAAACAGACTAAAGGCTAGGTCTGAAACTAACGTACAAGAGCCAGTATACTAAATGTTACCCTGTGAGATTATTTTAGGAAACAGTCAAATGACAAAGTACCAGCCATCTCCAATGTCATTTGTGATTACTGGCAAACATATTTTACATCACTACAACTATTTATATTATTATTTGTCATAGTTTAAATACATGCATAAAGCCCTATGTCAGGAATCTTACATAAATTATTTATAATATTTAAGTAATTACATTATGTACCTATTCCAATTCTCCCAATGCACAAATGAGAAAACCGAGGCTCAGAGAGGTTGAGTAATTTACCTCTGATCACCCAGAAGGTAAATGAAAGAGCCTGAATTTGATCACTATTCTCTAACTCTAAAATTCATACCTTTCCAAAACTATTACAGTTGTTTTATGTCATCAATGCCTCCTTACATTTACTCACATATATTTGTTTACTCAAATATCTGTTTTGCACCTTGTGACTTCCTTTGCAATACAATTTCCTTCTTCCTGAAATAGATCCTTTAGTAGTTCTTTCAGTGAGAGTCTTGTAGAGGTAAACTCTAAGTTGCTGTCTATTTGAAACTGCCTTTGTTTTATCCCCACTATTTGGGAAGCGTTTATTCCCAAATATTGGGTTTATTCATTATTTGTATTAGTATTAGGTACAGCTGTGAGATAGAAAATCGTGTAAACAAAATATAAGTGTATTTTTCTCTTACTTTAATGTAAGAAATAAAGGGCCAGTATGGTGGCTCCATGATCATCAATAACCCAGATACCAGATCTGTCTTGTTGCTATATAATTTTCAGCTTTATCCTTCTCCCTCATAATTTAAAATGTCTACTACAGCTCCCGCCATAACAAAGAGTTTGACAACCTTCTTTCCCTATTCCTGCTTGCTTGACTTTGGAAATGACATCAGAATTTCTCACACGGAACATCTGGCAACAAATGCCAACACGTTTGTGGTATAGATTTACTTTTATACTTCTGCATACAGTTTAAATTCATACTTCAAAATCATATGAGGGCAGGCCCATGATTACGAATTCTCAGGAGAAACATATTTTCTCTGCCAAGAACTCAGGTTGAGATGGACAAACTGCCTTGCCATCTTCTGTGAAGGAAAAAAAGTTTTCTGAGTACATTTTTTCACTGCACGTAAAGCACTTTCAGAGACCCAGTTTTATATGGAGGTCTTACATGGAGTCTTAACTCCCATATCATTCATGAGTGTTAAAATCCAAGCCTTGGTTACAAATATCTGAACTTCCAACATACCCAGGAAAACCACTTTATCTCATAGGTACCACTCTGATTCATAGTTTCCGTTTTGTTTTTGGTCGCTGGAAATGTCCTTTCCGTCTTGAAAACTCAATTATTCCTTGAAAACTCTGTGTGTTCTATTCACCAGAATGGAAACTGCACAGGTTCAGGCATTTGTGTCCGTTTCACTTCTTCAACATCTAGAACACTCTCTGGCACATGGTAAAGGTGTTCCATAATATTTGGTGAATTAATAAGTTAATTTTATCCAGCATTTCTGATTTTTTTATAGCTGGGAGTGGGATGAGAGTTTCCAGATTATCTAGTCTATGATATTGCTAGAAATGGAAGTCAAATCTATTTCCTTTCTACTATACTATGCTATTGTTCATGTTTACAGTTACAGTGAGATTTCCAGAGTGTATTTTTCCTAAGTCAGTCTATAGCAACTATACTCCAGTGAGGGCAGGCAGGAAAAAATCTCCACAGAAAGAAAATGCTCTGCAGGCTCATCTTCATCACCACATTCTATTGAGTAATTGGATTCTCCAATTGCATAGATTGCATAGATGCATTACAACCAGCTTATGCCTACGGATAAATTCTAATTCAGCACCAGCTGAGAACAAAGAAATTGTCAGAAGCTTCCTTAGAAAATGTTCTAGATACAACTCTTTCTCATCAACAGGGATTCATACAACTTTCATGAGTATTAACAGCTCCATTTACTGCACACTGTGTGCCAAATATTCTTGCAAATGTTTTACATTATTAGTTACAGATGTAGAAACTGAGGCACATAGAGGTTAAGTAGCTTGCCAAAGGCCACACGAATAATGGCAGAACCAGGGTTTCTAAAGGCAGGCTGGCTCTAAAGCATATGGGCTTAACAATTATGCTACCCCATATTTACTTGCATTATCTATTCTTATCCCCGATCCCATTTTAACAGGAATTTTAATCCTTAAATGGGAAAATAAAACTACAGGGCTAAGTATCTTTACTGTTTCTTCAAGAAGCCAGAAGTTAATCATCTTCCATTGGTATTGCCACAATAAGATTTGTCAGGGCAACTGAAGAGGAAGGAATAGTAGTTAAAGCACACTTCTTTGCCTTCTAGCTCACAGGATCACTCAGATTTCTACTGAGAACATCACAAGGGGAAGCAGGGGGAAAAGCATCATATTAACTCTTCAAAATTGGGAGGGAAGATACACTGTGAGTACATATGTAGTATCTATCACTCAAATGCTTCACTCAAAAAATCTGTTTTTTAAATACAGGAATTTGGGGGTCTTCTCCAGTCAGGACAATGATTTAGTTTGATATCCATCAAGAATGTATTCGACTGGCTTCCACTGGCAGCTACAGAGGAAGATTTACAGAACAGTTAGTTTAAAGTTGGAAAATCACTAAAATATCCAGGCAACATATCAACCTTGCTCTGATAGTTTACTAAACCAAATAAGTGGGACTGTTTAAAGGCATTAAGGATGATGCATGAATAAGGCAAATCAGTTCAACTTTATTGTTTTTTCTGTACTGTTTTCCTAATGACCCAACTTTCAGCTGCACATTCGCACTGCTATATGAGGGTGCATTTCAGCAGCTGATTCTATAGTAATTATAGATATTAAGGATTCAGCACACTGAGGAAATATCTCAGTGAGAGACATGGGACACAATTAGAAGATACTATATATAAACACTGGTCACATTTTTATAAATTATATCTGATATGGAAGAAATGGACAAGTAGTGGAAGAAGACAGAGATATCACCTGCAGAGAAAAGGGAAAAGCTAATAACAACAAACACTTTCTACCTTCCAAGTACTGGATTTATTATATTAATTACGGATTTATTGTAGCTAATATAAACAAAAATCCTTGGATATAGTTAGTATTACTATCCCCATTTCAGAGGTAAAGAAACTGAGACATAGAATAGTAAATTGACTTTCCAAAACTCATAGGATTGATAAGTGGTAGAGCTTGTACTTGAACTCAGGCAATCAGGTCTGCAGTACACTCTTAGCCACTCTCTTATACGTCTCTCATGGCAAAAAGTATAAATACTAAAACATAATTCAAAAAATTTTTATTGAGCACCTGCACAGTGTCTACCACTGTGATGAACACGGAGAGTATAAGGAGAAGCACAGAATTGAAGAGGTTTGCTAGAGATTTCCAGATATCTTGGAGATTAAAGGGTCTTCAAGATGATCTTAATACAAGCTTCTAAAAAGGTCATGGGAAAACTGGAAAAAGATATTTATTATATCATGAAGTTAATCCTCCTTGGTCTCTGTTTCAGCAGCAAAACTTCATCTTGAAGTCTACCAAGATGGAACAAGATGAATGTAGCCACAAAAAGAATCTCTGGGAAGGTTCTAAAATCCTTAAGATCCCCATGGAGGTTCTCATGTTTGAGAAGCACTTCAGACCATTGTATTCAAGCAACGGTGATTTCCATTTTATTCTTATCGACTTTGTCCCACTTGAAATCATTCAACCCATAAGTATGTATGAGCATCTAACATGGTATCAGACATTATTAGTTATACAATAACACACAAGACACAATCCATATCAACAAGAATCTACAATCTAGTGAGTAGACAAGGAATTTTCATGAAACAATTATTAGAAAAGGCATTTTATAATAAAATGCTCACTTACACAGTACAAACAATAAATGCTTCAGGGGATCAGATAAGGTAGAGAACTGAGTGAATTGTTTAATGTTTTCAGAGACTGCAAACCTGAGCTAGGCCTTGAAGGATGGAGGACTTGAAGTGATGGGAGAGAAGAGAAGCAAAGGCATTCCTAGTCTGAAGGAACAGTCTGACACAGGCTTTATAGGTCAGTGGCATGGTACAGGGACCTGAACCAAAACTGTAAACATGTCAGGCCAGGGTCTCAAATCAACCAATGTGATCTGAGAAGCAAATGTGTTAATTAAACACATGAATCAAGTTAGGGAGCTTGGAAGATAAAGACCAGAAAAAGAAACAAGTATTGAGAATGAGAGAGTGCCAGCAGGTACCAAGACCCAGGGCCATGGGTTTTGTGAACAGACTGACCTGGGATTGAATTCTACTTTGCCACTTACTAGCTATGTAAGCTCGGTCAAGTTATCGAACTCTTCTGAGCCAATTTCTTCATCAGTGGAATGAAGATAATACCTATCATGTGTTACATCAGTGGGAAATTAAATGAGACCGTATATATGAAAACATTTTAATACCATAAAGTTCTATGTGAGTGTCAGTTATCACAAGCTGCTGTTACATGTAGTACAGGACCATATCATGGAAGGTCTTGGAGTCAGGATAGGTTTACAGTGATTCTCAATGTGACATATGGGAAGCTGCCTACAGGAGTAAGTAAAGAAGAATATTTTAGGGACTTAGTTTGTTTAAAAATACAACCTCTGGTGCACCCATCACCTGAGCACTATACACTGCACCCTATTTGTAGTCTTTTATCCCTCGCCCCCCTCCCACCCTTCCCCTCCATGTCCCCAAAGTCCATTATATCATTCTTATGCCTCTGAGTCCTCATAGCTTAGCTCCCACATGTCAGTGAGAACATATGGTGTTTGGTTTTTCATTCCTGAGTTACTTCACTTAGAATGATAGTCTCCAATCTCATCCAGGTTGCTTCAAATGCCATTAATTCATTCCCTTTTATGGCTGAGTAGTATTCAATTGTATATATATATACCATAATTTCTTTATCCACTCCTTCACTGATGGGGATTTGGGTTGGTTCCATGATTTTGCTATTGTAAACTGGGTGCACCAAAATCTCACAAAGCACTACTACAGAACTCACTCATGTAACCAAATACCACCTGTACCCCAATAACCTATGGAAAATTAAAATAAAATTTTAAGAAAAGAAGTAAACTAAGAAAAAAGAGAGGGAGGGAGGAGGTGGGTACTACACCTTAGCAGAGGGAACTGTGTGTGCAAAGGTAGGAGATAAGAGAAGGCAAAGAACACTGGAGAAATGGAAAGGAATTCAGAGTGGTTGGTGCATAGAATGTGAGGATGAAACAGAGAGGTAAACAAGAGACTGACCAAGAAGAACATATGAATCATGTTTAGAAGTTTGGACTTTATCCCCAAGGCAAGAAGAGTAGCTGAATTATTTTTAAGAAGCAGCTTTAAAATTCTATACATCTTGGACTTTATAAAAAACAGAATAGTTAAAAGAACTGTTCTAAAGTTCTTTTATTCTCTGTGACATACTCTGCTCCAAAAAAATTGAATTAAATTGCAAAATAAATAAATAAAAATAAAAATACAACTTCTTTAGATTCTGATAACCTCCTTTCCTCCATACACAGCCAGATGATAATCATTGCAGTAGGGAACCACATTACTGATGAGCTGATAAGTGTGTGTCACATCCCTCAGTTATTTTGGGGCAGTAGAAAGGTTAAAATATTATTTATCTAGGAACTTATTTCAGCATTTTGAGTATGAGGTTGGGTGATGATTGGTAGCAGCAGCAATGGAAAAAAGGAACAAATTTGAAAGACAGTATGACAGAAGATGAAAAAGAAGACAGGAAACATTTTTAAATTTTATTTTAAAATATTTAATTGAGAAAATTGTATTTTTCAAAGCGTACAATGTATTTATTTGGTATATGTATATATTGTGTAATGCATCATGATTAAAGTGGTGAACACATCCATCACCACCCACACGTTACATTAGACCCCCAGAACTGATTCATCTTATAACTGAAAGTTTGTGCCATTTGACCAACATCTCTGATACTAATGACATGCTATTTCATTTTATTTCATTTCATTTCATTGCTGGGGAAAATGACCTAGTAAGAATCAAAGGCAGAATTTGAACCTAGTTCTGTTTGACTCCAAAGTTAACTCTTTTTCCTCTGATCAGATGTAAGGGACAATAAAGGGGAAGGTAGAATAACTTCAAGGTTTTGTTTGTTTTTTTTTTTTTTTTAACTGAAAGTTGGAACAGAACAGAAATCAGTAAGCTGAGAAGGTAAACAGCTAGAAGAGAATCCTGATAAGTTCTCAATTATACGGCATTAGAACGTTAGTATTTAAAAATTAGTTTATTATTAAACTTCTGGTAATATTGTCAGCAACTACCTAAGTCAGCCCCCTCCTGATTCACTCTGTGATGTGCAAACCACAGTTTGGGGCCTTTTCATCCTCATCAGTAGTGTTTAGGATTGATTGCTTCGTAGCAAGATTGACTCGGTGCTAAGTTAGGCATGCCCTTTTTAACTGAGGGTGCACATTTGGGAGACGAGTTAGGGCAAAAGATGCCATCTTGAACCCTTGAGAATCCACTTTATAGGCAGAAAACAGAATTGTTAATTCAAAAATTTGTGAATTAAATGTAAAATATCTGACTGCTATGATCTGAATGTTGTATCCCCCCAAAATCTAAACCAAGCTTGCCCAACTCACAGCCCATGGGCCACATGTGGCCCAGGAGAGCTTTGAATGTGGCCCAACACAAATTCGTAAACTTTCTTAAAACATAAGATTTATATGATTTTTTTGCGATTTTTTTCAGCTTATCATCTATCATTAGTATTATTATATTTGATGTGTGGTGCAAGACAATTCTTCTTCTTCCAGTGTGGCCCAGGGAAGCCAAAGTTTGGACACCTCTAATCTAAATGTTGAAATCCTAGGCCGCAAGGTGATGGTATTTTGGGAAGTGGGTCCTTTGGGATATGATTAGGTCATGAGGGCGGGGTTTTTATAAATAAAATTAGTGCTCTTATAAAAGAAGTGCTCTTATAAAAATTTAAAAATAAAATTAGTGCTCTTATAAAAGAGAGATCCCTCCCCACATCTGCAATGTGAGGTTAGAGCAGTCTAGAAAGTGCAGCCTTACCAGTCACTGAATCTTTGGGTTCTTTGATCTCGGTCTTCCAGCCTCCAGAAAGAAGCATGAGAAATAAATTTCTGTTCTTTGTAAACCACCCAGTTGATGGTAATTGTATTATAGCTGCCCAAACAGAGTAAGGCATTGAATACTTGATTACTAATGCAAATAATTTTTACAGTACATTTCTTGATTTTGTTTGGCCTAAAGTAGTTCTGAGTTAAGTCTGGATAAAGATATAAAGGGCATTTTGTTGTTGTTATAGTTCAGATTTTTTTTAGTGTTTAGTGATTGTTTTTGTTTTGTTTTGTTGCTGTGTCATTTTCTGCCCTAGAGTTCATAAAACTGGAAAGGAAAAGTAAGAATTAAAATTCAAGTTATTCAATAAGATACAATAACCCAAATCAAGACAGCAAAATTAAAAAAATTAATATGTAGATTCAAAAGTCAAATGGACAATGGAAAAATGAGAGAAAACGTTCTAGAGATTCACATAAAAAGACTAAAAGTCTATGTTGACCACAGTATCCATATGCACCAAAATTACGACATGACTGGCAAAAACCCTAAGGAAATCTTAGGTTTATTTGCTCAAAAACATTTGTAACACACGTACCATGCATCAGGAACTATCTTCTCGGTTCTAGCAATAAGAAAGTACATCATCAGTAAAGAATTTTAAAATAATAATTATGCCGACTTCAGTCATTCTTCTTTTTATTCTTAACATGAGTTAACAACTCTAAATATGTCAAAGAAATAATTCCTCTTCCTGCCCAAGAGGGTCACTCCACAATCTTCCTCCCACTTCCAACCCTGAGTACATGTCTGGACTCCAGAACTGTATGACTAAAAAAAGTTCATGTTCTTTTCATTAGAGCAGTGTCTTTCAAACATTTTGGCCACAGCCTTCAATAAGAAATATATTTGACATCATTATCCAATGCAAACACAACACAAATTCTACATAGACAGATATAGATGATAAATAGACAGATAAGTAGATGGATGATAGATAGATGATAGATAGATAGATAGATAGATAGATAGATAGATAGATAGATAATTTATATGTCTATATGTGGACCTATAAAATATGACCACATAACTGACATAAAATTTTTATAAGGTAATACTACCATTACTGTGGGTACTGTACTCTAGTATTTTCTACTGTACTCTGTTTCACTTTAAAAATAAGAAAAACAAGAGAAAAAAGAGGTAGGTCTTTTCCTACTAAATTATTTTACATCTCATCATTGGGCTAAGACCCACAGTTTAAAAAACAGTTCACTATAGTATAGTCCACCATTCTCCCTTCCAGATACAGTTGGACAGAACATAGGATGAAAAAGAGATGTCAGCCTGAGTTTAAGCATTAGCCACTGGAATTTTCAAAGTAGAAAACTACAGGATTGCATTTGCACACTCTGCCTCTGAATTGTTTTTCTCTATATTATACTCTAAATGGCTTTTTAAACACTACCCCAAATACTTGGAAAAAAAAACTTGCTGATTTTGTTTTGTTATACCTACAGTATTCAACTTGTATTCTGACACCATTCTGGACTGCAGTAACTTGGTTTTTGAGAGAGAAGCAAAAATCTTAATTTGCTTTTCTTTGATGAAAAAAAATCTTTGAAATTTATTCAAGGCAGGAGCCAGGCAATGGGGAAATAATTTATACTGTAATCCTCAAAGGAGTACAACCTGAATTGAATTAATGTTTCTTCAGGATATGGGATTCTCTTCTTATGAATAAAATCTTTTGAGATCAGGTAGGAAGTTGTAACCATTTTTCTCTTTTATTACTTTTTCCGATTTGTTGCTTTGAATATTTGGCTTTATACTGGCAGTGAGTGATGACCAACAAAGCAGCCTGACTGTGTAAGACCACCTTACTGAGTAGATTCAGTTCAGCAGGTCTTTTTCCAGTGTGAACAGCTGAAGGAACCAGATCACACCTATTACATCATTTGGTTCAATCATGTAATAATTTCCCTTGGCCATCTCAGAGATTTATAGACCCCCCCTTATGCAAGTGTTACCTGTGTCTATGGTCCCTTGTTAAGTAGAAGCTGAAAATTATAGTTTATTCTAAATGCGTATTCTTATGAAGCTATGGTATTAGTCATTTAGTTCAGCCAAAATGATCTAATAATTCAAAATCAGTCAAAATGAGAAATGGACTAAACTTGCCCAGGGTTTGATTAAACATGGGCACAGATTGACAAACCTCTTTGACTGCTTTGCTAGATTTGATCAATCACATCAGCCAAGCTTGCCCTTTGCTCCTCCTGATGAAGTCGTATTATATATCCTAACTTAACTAGTTATGCAGCTCCTACCTAGCATAGACTATTCAAACCACAGGCATATCTTAGAGATATTTTGGGTTCAATTTTGGACCACCTCAATAAAGCCAACGTTTCAATAAAACAGATTCAGACATTTTTTGGGTTTCCCAGTGCATATAAAAGTTATGTTTACACTATACTTTAGTATATTCGGTGTGTAGTAATATTATGCCTAAAAAGAAACAATATACATATCTCAATTTAAATATATATTATTGCTTAAAATCCTGACAATCATCTAACCTTTCAGCAAATTATGTAATCTTTTTGACTGCTGAGGGTCTTGCCTGAATGCAGATGGCTGCTGATTGATGAGGGTGGTGGTTGCTAAGGCTGGGGTAACTGTGGCATTTTTTAAAAAAAATAAGACAACAATGAAGTTTGTCACATCGACTGACTTTTCCTTTCACAAAAGAATTTTCTGTAGCATAAAATGCTATTTGATAGCATTGTACCCACAATAAGCTTCCTTCAAAATTGGAGCAAATTCCCTCAAACCCTGCCATTGCTTTATCAAACAGGTTTAGTAGACCCTTGAACAATTTGTGGGTTAGGAGTACTGGCACCCCTCCTCATGCAGTCAAAAATCTGCATCTAATTTTGACTCCTAATTAATCCTAAGTAAATCTTAACTACTAATTGCCTACTGTTGACCAGAAACTTTACTGATAACATAAACAGCTGATTAACATACATATTTTGTAATGCTATATGTATTATATATTGTATTCTTACAATAAATTAAGCTAGTGAAAATAAGATGCTATTAAGAAAATCACAAACATAGAGAAAGTATATTTACTATTCATTAAGTAGAAGTAGATCATCATAAAGGTCTTCATCTTTGTTATTTTCACACTGAGTAGACTAAGGAGGAGGAGGGGCTAAGAGAAGGGTTGGTCTCTCTGTCTCAGGAGTGTCAGAGGCAGTAGAAAATCTGCATATAAGTAAACCAGTACACTTCAAACCTCTGTTGTTCAAGGGACAACTGTATTCTAAATCCTTTCTTGTCATTTCAACAATGTTCACAGCATCTTCACCAGGAGTAGATTTCATCTTAAGATATCTCTTTCTTTGCTCATCCATAAGAAGGAACGCCTCACACATTCAAGTTTTATCATGAGATTTCAGCAGTTCAGTCACATATTTAGGCTCCACTTGTAATTCTAGTTCTCTTGCTATTTCTACACATCTGCAGTTACCTCCTCCACTGAACTATTAAGCCCCTCAAAGTCATCCACAAGGGTTAGAATCCATCCCTTTCAAATTCCTGTTAATATTGATATTTTGATCTTCCCCTATGGATCATGAATGTTCTTAATGTAAATACTTTCCAGAAGGGTTTCAATGTACTTTTCCCAGATCCATCAGAGGAATCACTATCTATAGCAGCTATTGCCTCATGCAATGCATTTCTTAAATATAAGACTTGAAAGTCAAACTTACTCCTTGCTCTGTGGGTGCCAGAATAAATATCGTATTAGTAGGTATGAACAAAACACTAATCTCCTTGTCATTTGAGCTCTCAGGTGACCAGGTACATTGTCAATGAGCAGTAACACTTTGAAATGAATCCTTTTAACTGAGAAGTAGATCTCAACAGTAGGCTTAAAATATTCAGTAAACCATGCTATAAATAGATATTGCCATCCAAGCTTTGTTTTTCCATTTATAGAGCACAGGCAGAGCAGATTTGGCATAATTATTAAGGGTCCCAGAATTTTCAGAAGGGTAAGTGAACATTGGCTTCAACTTAAAGTTACCAGCTGCATTAACCCCTAACAACAGAGTCAACCTGCCCTTTGAAGCTCTGAAGCCAGGCATGGAATTCTTGCTAGCTATAAAAGTCCTAAATGCTATCTCCTTCTAATACCTGGCTGTTTCATCTACACTGAAAATTTGCTGTTTGCTGTAGCCACCTTCATCAATTATTTTATCTGAGTCTTACAGAAAACTTGCTGCAGCTTCTACATCAGCACTTGCTGCTTCATCTTACACTTTTTTCTTATGGACAAGGTTTCTTGCCTTAAACTTCATGAGCCAACATCTGCTAGCTTCAAACTTTTCTTCTGCAGCTTCCTTAACTCTCAGCCTTCATAGAATTGAAGCGAGTTAGAGTCTTGCTCTGGATTAGGCTTTGGCTTAAGAAAATGTTCTGGCTGGACTGATTTACTAACAAAACCACTAAAACTTTCTCCCCATCAGCAATAAGGCTCATTTGCTTTCTTACCGTTCATGTATTCCCTGGAGTAGCACTTTTAATTTCCTTCAAGAACTTTTCATTTGCATTTACCACTTGGCTAACTGTTTGGTCCAAGCGTCCTAGTTTTCAGTCTGTCTTGGCTTTCTGACATGCCTTCCTCACTAAGCTTAATCATTTCTAGCTTTTGATTTAAAGTGGGAGACATGTGACTCTTCCCTTTCCTTGAACACTTAGAGGTCATTGTATGCTTATTAAATTGCCTAATTTCAATATTGTTGTGCCTCAGGGAATAGGGAGGCCCCAGGAGAGGCAGAGGGACAGGAAAACAGCCAGTTGGTGGCACAGTCAGAACACATACAATATTTATCAACTAAGTTTTCCATCTTACATAGACACATTTTTTGGTGCCTCAAAACAATTCCATTTGTAACATCAATGGATGTTACCATAACAGATCACCATAACAGATACAATAATTTAAAAGTTTAAAATATTGAGAGAATTACCAAAATGTGATGCAGAGACTTGAAGAGAGCACATGCTGTTAGAAAAATTGCAACAATAGACTTGCTTGACACAGGGTTGCTACAAACCATCAATTTGTAAAAATCACAAGATCTGCAAAGCACAATAAAGTGAAGTGGAATAAAATGAGGTATGCCTGTATTTCTTTTCCTGGTTTTGACTTTCTTGACCATCTGAGGAAGATTTGAGCTAGTTAGTAAGCACTGATATGTATAGTGGTTTGATTAAAATGACTAGTTTTCCCAAAATTCTTGGTTGTTGCACTACATCAATTCAGCTATTTGGACAAATAAATCAGCATTTGCCTAAATTGATCAATCAATTCCATCTAAATTTAAATATAACAGATAGGAAAACCCAAAAAAATGCCCTTACTGAATTCTTCTAATTATACGTAGTCTTACCATCTATTGAGAAAAGAATGAACTCTCTATATTAGTCACTGTTCTCCACAGAAAAAGAGCCAACAGAAATAGAGAGAGATAGACACTTAATATCAGGAACTGGCTTATGCAACTACATCGGCTTGAGAAGTACCAAGATCTGCAGTTGCCAAACTGGAGACCAAGGAGAGCCAGCGTGTAGTTCAAGTCAGAGTCTGAAAGCCTGAGAACCAGAGAACTTATGTAAGTTCAAGTCTAAAATTGGCAAACTCAAGACCCAAGAAGAACCAATGTTTCAGACCAAGTGTAAAGGCAGAAAGGACCAATGTCTGGGCTCAAACAATAAGGCAGGAGGATTTACCAATAAATCAGCCTTTTTCTTAATTATTCAGGGGTTCAACCAATTGGATGAGGTACACACACACACACACACACACACACACACACACACATACATTAGGGAGAGCAATCTGCTTTATTCAGCCTACCGATTCAAATGTTAATCTCATCCAGAAACACCCTCACAGATACACCAAATAATGTTTTACCAAATGTTTGGGCACCACATGGACCAATCAAGTCAACACATAAAATCAGCCATCATACTCTCCCTGACTGATTTTCTGCTGTTTGACTTTTAAGGGAGCCCTGTGATATTGTCTCCTTAAAGGTATTATATATATGATATGAGCTAGCTTCATTTATAGCTGGAGTCTATGGCAGCCTAAATGCTGTGGTATAATGGGGCATCAGGATTCCCCTCAAACTAAAGATATTCCCCAATATGTGTGTATGTATGTGTGTGTGAACATCGTCTAATTGGTTGAACACCTGAGTTTCTAATCTACCAGAGTTTCTGAAATTTCACCATTAGAGTTATTGTGAGATAATGCAATATGGGCGACACGCACCAGAATGCAAATATCAAATATCTATGGAAGGCAAACACACTAACTCCTTATCACCATTGACATGAAATAGTTTGTATAAATTGTAAGGTGATTTAAAAGCCCCTTTGTAATGTGAAATGGGAAGGGGAAATTTGGAAATAAAAAGATCTAGGTTGTGAGCACAGCTACAGGTTGTATGTGTGTATATGTGTTTTAGGAATTGATCCTGAGGTACTTTAAGGGCAACTGAGGGCACTCAGCAATAGGCAAGAGATACATGAAATATGGAAATGACATCCAAAGGATAAGTAAAAAGTAATCAAGGATATGTACTATTTTATCATTTTTTCCTGAACCTGTTTTGATTGTATGACAAGGTAGATCAAAGCTGACCAAACAATTGAGTGAATAACATTTTCTGTGGCTCATTTCTATGGGCTGGTGAAAGGTAAAGACTGAGAAACATTAGGTTGCTATTCAGGAGCTACAACTGAATCAATCTGGCCACTCCCATGCTAATTAACTGCTTTCCTAGAACCAGTTCATATCTTCCAGCAACTCTGTCACCTCAGCCATCTTTTCTCCATTGCTACAGATCTTCCAAAGGCTTAATTATGTCTGTGGGGTCTTTGTTTATGTTATCATCTCAGTCTTTGGTGAATAAGAACCAGAAGATTCCCATTGTTAACACAGACTGAGTTTTAGCTTCGGAAAGCTCATTCATGATGGGAGAGACAGTGAAATTGTCCAATGCTTCCACAACCGTGGAACATTAAAGGGGCAGGAGGTTGTCCCACCAGATATATCTTCTGTTCTCTTAATTAATCATTATCCAAACACCAAGGCCCAGCAAGTCTTACCCAAAAGACCTACCATGAGTATAAATTAATTGTTCTTTCTGCCTCTTCACTGGCTGGTTTGTAATATTTTACAGGTGGTCAAATGATACTAATTATCTACAACAAAGGGCAGGACATCTCTGAATGAACTGAGAGGTATAATTTGCCCTAATATATTACTCAGGATGAATTTCCAGTGAGCACTAATAGTCTTTATAACTGCAGCAGCAGAGAATGTCTAGGTAAATACAGCAATTAGTTTGTGCTCAGTGGGAGGGAGCCCAGTGTGCAGAGTCAAAAGAACTTGTATCTTTTCATTCAAAATCAATTGAGAAGAGCAAACATCGGAACAGCGAGTGGGAACAGAGTGACTACCTAGAGCTATTCTGTGAATGCATTTCAATATCATCTTCGAAAACACAGATAGACTGTGACAAAATATGGTAGTAGCACCTGTGGGTATCTATTGACCTTGTAAAGCGCAAAAATTCATCAATAAATCAAGATTATACATTGGGAAATTCTTCTGAGCAAGACTCTCCTTTGGTTGAGTACAAGATTAGTGCCTGGTGCATGATTAATTTGGAGAAGAGAAAATATCACCACTGTAGGAGCCACTTCCTGTGTCCATAATGTTTTTACTGCTGAAAAAGAAAAAAAAAGAAAGGCAGCTCTGACATCAGGAACAGGTCTGACACTTACTGCTATGCTTCAGTGTTAAAAGCTTGCCTGGCACACAGAGCTTGGCTATATTGTTTCCTGTTGGACATAAACAATCTCACAGAACACCAGTGTCAGACAAGGTCACTCTGAGACCACAATAAAGTAAGAGAAAACAAGGCCACTTCACAATTTACATCTAAGAACAAACAAAAACACGAATATTGCCCAAACCACAAAATAGCAAATATCTCTTTCTCCTGGTTAATATGACCACTGTTTCTTTACCAGCTGCAGCTTTGGCCTCACTTTAGTGTGACCCTGCTCTAGATAAGATTTATTGAGACACCCACTCAAAATTGTCACCACTTCCTGACAGCACCCAATCTAGAGCAAATCCCTGTCTCTTTGAAACTCCCCCATATCACCTAACCAAAGCCCAAATCCTGTAATAAGTTTTTTCCTCACAATCTCCTACTGAGGTGCCCCATGGTTCCCCACAGCTTATGTTTACCTTCATCACAATGAGTATTAAACCTAACTTATTCAAACACAGGTATAACCCTGGTAGCCTTTGTTTGGGGGACATGATGCTTTTATCTAGAAGTGGGGAGTTTTGAGGGGGCAAAGGTTGGTAGATTGACCAAAGGAACAAATGCTGATTTCATATCCTTTGCTCATCTCCCTTTGTAAATTCCAAGTTAGTAAGAATCTACGTGAAATTGAAATGAATACCAAAGCAAGTGCTTTAGTATTCTCCCTTGGAGACTCCCAGCAGAGAAGACCTTTTAACAAACTTTACAGCCACTAGTTTACAAACTGTATAAGTCGGTGTCCATTTTCTGGGGAACTTTGGCTACTTCAGCTGTTGTACTTATGTCAGTCAGTTAATCACTATATATAGAAAGCCTGTACCAGTAAGTAGCTTTTCAGACAATGGTCTTCAATTTATGGTTTATCTTCTGATAAGATAGATCACACAGACTTTACTTGGTTGATTTCTTCTAAATCATCCCATTTTCAATGAGCTTCTGCTGTTTACCAGGCACAATATTAGATTCTGGGAACAAAATAATAAATAACACAAAGTCTTTGCCCTCATGGAGCTTACATTCTAGTAGAAGAGACAGAAAATATATTGGTAAACGAATCAAAATTCCAGTACTACCTCCTCATTTTTCCTTTTTTTAATCTCCTCACTGTTTCTTGACAATTAATTTTATTTCTCTACAATTCTATATTAATGACTATTTGTGTTAAATTGAATTAGATGTTTTTAAGGGTCCTTAAAATTCTAAGAATCAATGATTTTTTGCTTTGTTCTCTATGTATGTATATAAAGCCCCCTCTCCCCACCTCATTACACTAAAAGCTAATTGTAGCAAGAATCCCATCTTTCTTATTATTTTATGCACTAGATCCCTACTGTGTATAACACAGTTCTGGGTCTACAAGGAGAGCACAGTAATTATTTCCTCACTTTAATATTCCCACTAGAAGAAGGCCACTGCTAACTGGGCCACCACACTACCCTCTGGGATTTCCAGCAGTAGTGGGCAAGATCTGAGTTGAAAATATAGTGCTGAAGTCATTATGCTAGACTCCTTTTCTTCTTTTAAAATTATATTCTTAGAGACCCAGTGTTCCAAGATAATAGGCCACGTGTGTGTTTTCACAGACTCATTGCCACATTCATGCAAGTTGCCAACCTCTCCAACTGTCTCTATCTTACCTACCAATTATAACCTTGACCCCTAACAGTAGGCAACCTCATTAGTCTTTTCTATACCTCCTTCCTCTCCATCCTATATTCATACTTTGTCATGTCCCTGCTTTATTCCACCAAAGCAAATAAAGAAGCAGGCATACATGGTGGTCAGATTCATATTAAGGCAAAAGTGCCATCAGGCTGCAGAGGCAATGGGCTTCATCCTTCTCTGTGCTGAGCAAGCAGGCAAGTGTCTACCTTACCTAGCTGATTGATGAGGTGTCCATTAATTAGCATCTTAAGGCTAACACCAAAGAAAAACCATGGCCCGTGAAGAAAGCTTGTGATTCATGATTCCCTTCTTTTAACTTTATTGCTATTACCTCACAGGAGACCACTGTAGCAAGCTCATTAAGCACTGAAATATCATTTGAAGAGATAGATTGAAGAGTCAGTTATGAAAGGAGATCTAAAACTTGCTTGAGAAACGAATTATGATTAACTGAATGTAAACTTGAAGCCAAACACAACAGTCACAGCACAATTAAATGCAGCCGTGTTCCTTTTCTTCTGCCTCAGAGCACCAGTTACAATAGCTCTCCTTCCCTCGTATTTATTGACCTGTAATAAAATCTTGTTGGATGGGCATAATGGGAATTTTCGGAGTTGAGGGACTGTATTGTGTCTGGGTATACAGATGGTAATCATCTTTATTTATCTGTGACCCTGAAGTCACACCTACCTCAAGATAACTACCAGGCTATTAGCTTCTGTTCTCCCTTGAAAACTCAATAGCAATAAAGAGCGCCATCCGACACTTGATCAGTCCTCGAAATGATCCTCTCACACTGTGTTTTATCTAGCCTCATATTTTATCACAGTTGATATTGTCTGGGAGTTCAATCCTTGAGCTGAATGAGCCAAGGCGAGGTTTTTTTCTGTTTCCATTTGGCTTGTTGAGAGTGACTCAAGCAATTCAGTTGAAGTTGGGTACCTCAGTATTTTGTTAAGGGATTTTTTTTTCAAATATCAAAGGCTATGTCTACCTGTACAAGACAAGACTGCTTGAATTCAACTAACTGAAGGCAGTGAGTGGAAGAGTGGAGATAGTTTTAATAAATGCCCAAAATCAAATTTGACCAAATTATTTAAACATTAACTTCTTGATTCAGATTCAGTGTCACATAGGAAAAGCTAATGTCTTCATTTTGTATTTCTTACCAAGAAAAAAAAAAGCAGAAAGGAATAAACTTGGGGTGATCTTAATGTAGTATCTGCCACAATACTGGATATACTAGAGGCATTCAGTAAATAATTGTCGATTGATTTATCTGCCAAAATATTATCTTCAAAATAGTAGCCTAACCTCTCACATCTCCTTCAGTGCCCACCCTAGCAGCTTTTGGGGGGAAGCTTAGTCATATTTCCATGAATAGAGCCAAAGTAAAATGAACTTTTGGGTATTTGGTTGTTTTTCTATACATATTTTATTATCACTTCCTGGGTTCTGCCACTTAGTATTTCATAATATCTGTACATTTTAATCTGTCTATTATACTTCATAGTGCAGCAAATAAAAGGATCAAGAATTTTCTTTGGAGAAAAAAACCCATAGAACATAATACCAATATTTCACTTCGGTAGAGTCATAATTCACTGGATCTTTAATAATGTAACTTTTGCAGAAGGAATAAAGGTCAGACTTCTATCACTAAATCACCTTTATGATAATGGCAGTTTTTGTTCTTCTCCACTATTTTGAGATCAATCCTACCCATTCAGAGGTCAGTGTTTTCATTATTTAGTACTCCAGTGCGATTTAGATGCTTTCTCCCAGATATTTCCAAAAACTTCAGATAACAACATGATTACAGGGAAAAAGACATTTGGAGTGCATTTCCTCAGCTTCTCCCTCGTTGCATATCATACAAAAGTAAGGTGTAGCTGGTATGCTGCCTGTGCTCACAGGAGCTATGGTGAATTAACCTTAGATCTGCTAAAAACAGAAAATTAAAAATAAAACCACCACCCTGACCTGGGCACTCAAAGCACATTTAAACAAAAATAAAAATGAGATTCACGAGTATGTGAATATTGTTAAGAAGCATCCAGAAACTAGGATGTCATTCAACAGCAGCCAATCTACCTTCATTCACTTTGGGTTAAATAAGTAAATCTGTATTTAGGATGTTACATATGTGTACTATCCACTACAGGGAAGGGCTGTATTTAATCTTCTCACATTTATCACATTTCACATGAAGAAGCTTAGTAGATGACTTCTTGTGTCAGTAGTTCTCAAACTTGTGAATAAATATCACCCGGTAGGTATGCTAAAACACAGGTTTCTGGGCTGGGTGGCTGGGTGTGGTGGCTCACGCCTGTAATCCCAGCACTTTCGGAGGCTAAGATAGGTGGATCACTTGAGCTCAGAAGTTCGAGACCAGCCTCAGCAACATAGGGAGACCCAGTCTCTACAAAAAATTAAAAATCAGCTGGGCATAGTGGCATGTACCTGTAGTCCCAGCTACTCAGGAGGCTTAGATGGGAGGATCGTTAGAGCCCAGGAGTTTGAGGCTGAAATGAGCTGTGATCATGCCACTCCACTCCAGCCTGGGCCACAGAGTAAGACCCAGTCTCAAAGAAATACAGATTCTGAGGACTTCTCCTCAGATATTCTGAATCAGCTAATCTAAGAGATAGCCTATAAATCCACATTTTTAATACAGACCTTCAAGTGAGTTCAACGTAGCTAGTCAGTAGGCCACCCTTTGCAAAACAGAAGCAAGCATAGTAGGTATGTAATTAAAGTATTCTACAGTGGTCACTGATCTATCATTGATCCTATAAATTTTCTCACTTGAATGCTAAAATGTAGGACCTCCTTGGAGTGCCACAGCAGCCATTATACCAAAATATATAAGATTCTTTCCACATGACAGCATATTTGGGTGACAAAGGAGCACTGGAAGCAAACTCTGCAAATCTTCTAACATGTTGCTTAGCCCCTGTCCTATTCTTTCCCATAGACTGCATGCTTGCTGATCACATCCAAAAAAAGATTTTTAAAACAATGCTTCATAGTGTGTTTACTAGACAAACAATGATAACATATCAGAACTACAGAGGTACTCAAGGATCATGGAGTCTAGCTTAATTATTTGATCTCTATTTCCACTCTCCACTGAGCTGCTCCCTGGGTAATCTTTCCTTTTGTCCAAAAACCCAATCTCTTTTGTACATTTTAACAATCTGATTTCTTGCTAACTGCCTTGATAATGTCCCTGGTCCTAGCCACTTTCCCCTGTGGATTGCAGTAGCATAATTTAGCTGATGTTTAACAACACACTTGATCCCTGACCCATCTGATTTACCAGCCACTGATCTTCCACCACTTTGCCTAGTCTTCTTAGTTGCTCTGGTATGACATCCTACCAGATTTTTCCTTTAATTAACACCTTTTAGAAACTTTATAACATTTAATTTTCTTCTTCAGGTAAACATCTTTTAGTCATTTATCTTATTTAAGAGAAAGCAAAGGGCCTCAATCTCCACAGAGAATAGGATGTCAGGGTGCTAGGAAGACTATTCCTCTACTCCTCATTTCTTGATCCTATCTATGTCTCTTGATAGATGGTTTCGTGACATCCCATCGACCAGACACTTGGGCCACTGCCCCAACTCTCTAAGCCAAGGTTATAAAATCACCACTGTTTTGGATTCCTACCTCCTCTACAAAGGCCAATGAACTTTTGAAGCTCCACATTTTTCTTTGAGACTATTTGAATGCTCCTAGCATTTGAAATGGTTGATCACTCTCTCCTCCTTGAAAAAGTCTCTTCCCTTGGCTTCTAGCATAAAATTTCCATGCTTTCCTGGTAAAATAATAATAATAATAATTTAAAAAAGGGAGTTTCTTTGGTTGAAGCAGAGGTAGAAGTGGGGGTCGCTAAGTTCTGCCGTGAGTTTCATACTTACCTTCCCTTACCCAGAGTGGCCTTATAGTAATTCAATATAATCCCCAAAGGCTTCTAGAAGTTTAAAAAGTGTGAACTATAAGAAAACTGTTCTAAGAACAGTTCTGGGTGATAAACTGTATTTGCGTTTTAGATCACTCAGGGCTCAACTAAATTCTGTTACAATAATCAGATGACTATCACTAATCAAAGACTTAGGTGTATTTTATACATAGACACACAGAAATTTGTGCAACAAGTTAGGAAGCATGTATTTCCATTAGGAGAAGCAAGCATTAATAACAATAAAAGCAACTATCATTTATTGAGTGAAGACTATGCATCAGACACCATGACAGGTACTTTACTTTCCATGCATCATTAATTTATTGTTCACAGCAACCATGCGAGATAATAATGACTACTCCCATTTTACAGATAATGAAACTGGGGTCAGAGAAATTAAATAGGTTAATTTGCCCATCTAAGTGACGAATTGGCACACAGACCTCACTCACCCGAAAGCCTTTCTTCTTTTCACCGTACTGAGCAGCACTGAAATACTGTCTCAACAGAATGACTAAAAGACATTTACTTGAAATTCTGTATTTATTGCCAGTAGAGACAACACAGTAGTAAAGCAAGGAAATTTGAAAATAAAGCTCCGCCAAGTAGCAGGGGTGGAAAAAAACATGACATGACAAGTTGGGTGTTTCAAAGCAAAGGAGTCCAGTGTGCCACGAATCTTTTCAATATTGAACCACCCAAATGCTCTCTAATCAGCAGCAGCACAGATATTTTGGATTTCACTTTTGATATAAATGTAAAAACTCAGGGTCTAGTATCTCAACACAGCTGTTTCAAGCCCCCTAGGGAAGGGCATTGAGAGAGAAAGCAGAGTGGGTATAGTGGAGATTTTGCCAGATGGTTCCTCTCCACATTAGACTCTCCTCAGCATATTTCATTTATTTAACTCTATCCTGTCTGGTACCTAAAAAGAGAGTTTTATTCTGAAGGCAATTTTTCCCTTATAACCCAGTGGGACTTGGCATTTTAATAGGCACCATCATGTATTCTGATTTCATAAACGATAGTCAGCTTTTTTGTTCTAATTTTTTAATTTATTTTTTCTTTTTTATTTTTTTTTAATATTTTTTACCTGGAACGCATGGAATGGCAAGCCACCAGTCCATTCCAATAGGACAGCTTTTTTACACCCTCAGTCATTTAACTGCTTTCCCAGCAGGCTGTTTGTTTCTGCAGTCAATCCCTTATTTATTTATATTAATATCAGTTTTCAACCTCATCACGTCTTTCCTCCCCCTTCTCTCCTCCCTCTTCTTCTCTCTCTGTCTCTGTCTCCACTCACCCCTTTATATATGTTTCTATTTCTTAATGCCTGGAGAGTCTTCTGCTTTCTAATCTCTAATGACCTGCCTTTCTCTCCTTTCCAGGATGTCTGTTCCCCTTCTCTCTGTTTGCTAGTCTTGAAGTCTTGAAGATTCTATTTACCTTAATCTTTTCTCTCTGTGGGCAGCTATGATTTAATTGCTTCTATGGGTCTGACTCCTAGTCACGCCCACACCTTCCCCCAATACTTAAATAGGTTTCTATTTCAGAGTGTTCCCATTATTGCTTCCTCGAGCTCCATCCTTGACCATAAGTTTTTGAGCCCTACCTTGAGTGCTATGTGTGGTTATGCTAATCCTATACTCTTGTGGTTTTCAAACTACTAGTGGTTTGGGGATTTTATATTAAGTTACTTCAAGCCACTACAGAGAGAGGAAGAGGTTCAGGAACCAAAACTAAGCAGAGCTTCAACCAGAGAAGTTCCATTTTTATCTGTTTTTTAATATTAAATTTTACAGAAAATTTCATTTGAAACAATCTTCTAAAAAGATTTGAACTCTATAGATCTAACCTTTACCATTAGCCCAGACTTAGTAACTCTACCTTTAATTTATGACTCAATCCACAGTCTTGGTGCTGACAGGTAACAAACTACAAATTACTTTGTGAACAAAGATAGGACATCAACTAAGAACAAAACACATATTTGCACTCCATGCTGTCAACATTTGATATTGCTGAATTTTGTTTTATTCCAAAGAAAAAAACATGGAGATACATTTGATAGTTTCAATAAATGCTGTATCACCAGATAAACGTTAAGCTTGGAGTACTTCTACATGAAATAATATAAATGTAATAATAATATTAAAGATTTATTTCTGTAACCAGCTAAGGAGATGAAGTTTGAAATATTGAGAAAGGAACTGTGAGTAGCAATAGCATCCTAGACACACCATAATTTAAATCTCCTTTCCCAAAGACAGTTTCTCCCTGAGGCTGGGAAAAAATGAAGATGGTGTCATGGATAGCAATCAAGTCACTGTAGCCTTATGACCCCTTTCAAAATAAAGCAAAGTGGACTGGGGAAGAAGTAGATTCAGGGGAGAAAATATTTGTGGTCTTTGACTATATGAGTCTGAAATAACTTAATCTGGCTACCTAAATATATGTCTAGTTCCTCCCTTGAATATTCAATAGGCACTTGAAACCTCAGTGTCTAAAGTGGACGCCACCATAAGCGGTCAACTGAATATATAGGTGTGGTGTTGCTCCAGATGTTAGTGATACCTGATTTTCTGCCAGAAGAAACCAGCAGAACTTTAAGAATTCACCTAGCTATAAAAAGCACAGTTTCTTTCAATGTAGTTTACAGCAAATAATTTATTTAACCTCACAGTTGGAGATAACCATTTTATCTATACAGCCTATGTAGTAGTTGATTTGCCTGAACCTTCCCAAGCTCCTTCTCAGAGCTTGTTCTCACAGTCCCTGATGAGGCTGATTGTTCTCCCAACCACCATAATTGATTAAACCTAGCATGGAAAATTGACCAATAACCAATTGACAAATAACAGGTTCAGGACCAAGCTGTGCCTTTTATTTGCTGTATGACATTGAGCAAGCTGCTTAAGCTCTCTGAACTTCATTTGCCTCATCTATAAAATAATTACAATAAGAGTGATAGATTTTGAAGATTTTCTCTCACTCTGTGGGTTGTCTGTTAACTCTGATTATTTCTTTTGCTGTGCAGAAGCTTTTTAGTTTAATTAAGTCCAGTCTATTTATATTTGCTTTTGTTGCATTTGCTTTTGGGTTCTTGGTCACAAAGTCTTTGCCCAAGCCAATGTCTAGAGGGTTTTTCCAGTATTATCTTCTAGAATATTTATGGTTTCAGGTCTTAGACTTATGTCTTTGATTCACCTTGAGTTGATTTTTATATAGGGTAAGAGATCATCCAGTTTCATTCTTCTACATGTGGCTTGCCAATTATCCCAGCACCATTTCTTGAATAGGGTGTCCTTTCCCCACTTTATGTTTGTGTTTGCTTTGTTGAGGATCAGTTGGCTATGAATATTTGGCTTTATTTCTGGGTTCTCTGACCTGTTGCATTGGTCTATGTGCCTATTTTTATACCAGTACCATGCTGTTTTGGTGACTATGGCCTTTGCAGTCAGGTAATGTGATGCCTCCAGATATTTTTTTTTTTTTTTTTTTTGCTTAGTCTTGCTTTGGCTATGTGGGCTCTTTTTTTGTTCCATTTGAATTTCAGGATTGTTTTTTCTAGTTCTTTGAAGAATTATGATGGTATTTTGATGGGAATGGCCATTGAATTTGTAGATTGCTCTCAGTAGTTTGGTCATTTTCACAACGTTGATTCTACCCATCCAGGAGCATGGGATGTGTTTCCATTTGTTTGTGTCATCTATGATTTCTTTCAGCAGTGTTTTATAGTTTTACTTGTACAGGTCTTTCACATCCTTGGCTAGGTATATTCCTAAATATTTTACTTTATTTTTTATTTTTTGCAGCTATTGTGAAAGGGGATGAGTTCTTCATTTGGTTCTCAGCTTGGTCTCTGTTTGTGTACAGCAGAGCTGCTGATTTGTGTACATTAATTTTGTATCCTCAAACCTTGCTGAATTCATTTACCACTTCTAGGAGCTTTCTGGATGAGTCTTTAGGGTTTTCTAGCTATACAATCGTATCATCAGCAAACAGCTACAGTTTGACTTCCTCTTTACCAATTTGGATGCCCTTTATTTCTTTCTCTTGTCTGATTGCCCTGGCTAGGACTTCACAGTCTATACATCCAACAAAGGACTAATATCCAGAATCTACAAAGAACTCAAACAAATCAGCAAGAAAAAAAATCCCATTAAAAAGTGGGCTAAAGATATGAATAGAGAATTCTGAAAGAAGATAGACAAATGGCCAAAAAGCACATGGAAAAATGCTCAACATCACTAATTATCAGGGAAATGCAAATCAAAGTCACAATGTGATACCACCTCACTCCTGCAAGAATGGCAGTAATAAAAAAAAAAAATGGGTGTTGGTGGGGATACAGTGAAAAGGGAACACTTATACACTGTTGGTGGGAATGTAAACTAGTACAACCACTATGGAAAACAGTGTGGAAATTTCTTAAATAATTAAAAGTAGATCTACCATTTGATCCAGCAATCCCACTACTAGGTATTTACCCAGAGGAAAAGAAGTCATTATATGAAAAAGATACCTGCACACACATGTTTATAGCACACAATTTGCAATTGGAAAAATATGGAACCAGCTCAAATGGCCATCAACCAACGAGTGGATAAAGAAAATTATATATATATATATATATATATATATACACACACACACACACACACACACACACACATACACCATGGAATACTACTCAGTCATGAAAAAGAATGAAATAATGGCATTCCCAACAACCTGGATGGAACTGGAGACTATTATTCTAAGTGAAGTAACTCAGGAATGAAAAACCAAACATCGTATGTTCTCACTTATAAGTGGGAGCTAAGAAACATGGACGCAAAGGCCTAAGAATGATACATTGGACTTTGGGGACTCAAGAGAAAGGGTTGGGGATGATGAGGGATAAGAGATTACACATTGGGTACAGTGTACACTGCTCGGGTTATGGGTGCACCAAAATCTCAGAAATCACCACTAAAGAACTTATTTATGTAACCAAACATCACTTGTTCCCAAAAACCTATAGAAATAAAAAAATCAAAAATTTTTAAAAAATAAAATAAGAACGATAAATATATCATATGGTTACAGTAACTTTTAAATGAGATAATGCAAGTAAAATGTTATACAAACATCTGTTATGATTAACATTATGAGTGTTTTTCCTAGAGAGAGCAAACAATATTTCATTTCATCAATGCTAGGAAAATGCCTTGGCTAATATTTTTAATGAAGTGGATCACCTGTGTTTCTGGTTTTTGCTAAACTAAACTAAATGGGATACATCTAGAAATGTGAAATATTTTTAATGGTGCCAACTATCTGTCTCTCACACTGAAATGCCTCCAAGTGTCTGGTAAGTGACATTCATGTGTGAATTGGTTCAAGAAGAATACTATAGCAATAAGGAGTGGTGAGGCCTGTGGCAAATTGGAAAGTGTATTCAAATCCATTGTGTGTGTGTGTGTATGGGTCTGTACAAATACATACATACACATACATACACATTCATATTCTCTCTCTCTCTCTCCCCACCCCCTGCCGCCCCAACCCCACATTGGGGCTAAAGTTATCAAATTTTCAGCATCTGCTGAGGAATCTGAGCAGAAATCATCTTACCTACATTAGCTTTTCACCTTTATCTTTGCATCCTCAAGGCATACCCTTGCCTGAGCCACAGAATTGCACGGCTACTAAAAATATGTGCTATTATCTCAGGAAATTCTTCATGGTTTTTCTCCTGCCTCATTGGTTTCTTCTCCTCAGCCTTTTTTGCTAGGCCCTTATCTTCTTCACAATCTTCAAATGAAGTGTCCCACAGCTCAGTTCTAAGACTTCTGCCTTTTCCTATATACTCTCTGTAGATTATCTCGTCTGGTCTCATGGCATTATATGCTATCTTTATGCTGATGATGTTCAAATTTATACACACAGACTGGACCTTTCCCTGAACAACAGACTCAAATGTTCAGCTTCCTATTTGATATTATCTAATAGGCATCTCAAAATTACTATGTCCAAAATCAAAATCTTTATTTTCCCTTCACAACCTGGTTTTCCCACAGAATTCCCATCTCAATTAAGGCTAATTTTATTCATCCATTTGCTCAGGTTAAAAACTTTGGAGTCATCCTTGACTCCTCTCTTTCACACTCTATAGCCAGAAAATATCTGGAATATCTAACCTCTATTACTATGACAGGGGCCCAAATCACCCTCATATTTCACCTGGGTTATTGCAATAGTCCCCTAACTGTTCTTTCTGCTTCCACTCTTGCTGTCATATAGTCCATTCTTCCAGAAGCAGCCAAAGTGATTCTTATAAAATCAGGTCCATACATTCTCTGATCTTTCCTCTACCTCTCTGTCTTCATCTCCTTTCACTATATCCCTTGCTCTACTTTGCTTCAGCCACAATGGCCTCTGTGGTAAGCAGTCTTTATTAAATGGTCCCCAATTTTTTCCACCTGCTGGTATTCACATATTTGTATAATCTTCACCCCTTAAGTGACTAATGGACTTAGTGACTTGCTTCTATCAAATAGAATATGACAACAGTAATGAGATGTCACTTGAGATATTGGGTTAAAAAATAATATGTATTTCATCTTGTTGATTCTCTCTTGCTTTCTTGCTTGCTTGCTCTGAGGAAAGACAGCTGCCACGTTGTGAGCTTCTCTACGGACACTGCCACATGCAAAGTGACTGACAGATACCTCTGACCAAAAGCCAGCAAGTAACTGAGGCCTTCAGGTGAACACCCTGGGAGAACTCAATCCTGCCAGCAGCTGTGTGAGTAAGCTGAGAAGTGGATGCTCCCCAAGTCAAGCCTTGAGATGTCTATAGCCTGGCTTGATTGCAGCCTTGGGTTTCCCTGCAGCACATGGAACTGGAGCTTCCTTTAAATCCAGTTCTGTGGCTGATAGGAGTAAATAGTCTTACAAAGAGGATGTGGAGCTCTGAAGCCTAGTTTAAATATACAAATCTAGATTTAAATCTACCCAGTTAAATTATACCTACATTATTGACCTACAGGTATGATGATATAATAAATAACTTTGTCTTAGGCTACTATGTGTTAGGGTAACTTGTTACATAGCAATATGTAATTAATATAGCTTCCTTGAACATACCAGGAACACTCCTAAAATAGGGCTTTTGTACTAACTATTCTCTCTGCCTATGTTAGGTACTCTTTCTCCAGATAGTCACATGGTTCTCTCCCTCACCTCCTTCCAGCTTTGCTCAAATGTCATCTTCTCAAAGTAGGCTTCCTTAATCACCCTTTATAAGAATAGCAAATGTGGCCAAGTGCGGTGGCTCAGGCCTGTAATCCCAGCACTGTGGGAGGCCAAGGCAGGAGGATGGTTTGAGCTCAGGAGTTTGAGACCAGCCTGGGCAACATAGCGAGACCCTATCTCTATGGAAAAGAAAGGAAAGGAAAGGAAAGGAAAGGAAAGGAAAGGAAAGGAAAGGAAAGGAAAGGAAAGGAAAGGAAAGGAAAGGAAAGGAAAGGAAAGGA
>NW_026652282.1:104071589-104087113 GCF_009828535.3 Hylobates moloch
AGAATATCAAATGCTTCTCAGTGCTTCTGATATCTTCATACCTGTTTTTGTTTTTTTCTATGTCAATTACCCCAAGAAGGAAGGAAGGAAGGGAAGGAAAGAAAGAAAAAATATAAAATGCCTCCTCAGTGCTTCTGATACCCTCGTACCTGTTTTATTTTTCTCTATGTCACTTACCCCCACATGACATATTATATATTTATTAAATTATTGTCTGTCTACCTCATTAGAATGCAAGTTCCAGAGAAGACTGTGACATTATGTTTTGTTCATACTATGTGCTATTGCCTAGAACTACTCCTGGCACATGTGGGACACTGCAAAAATGTTTGTTCAATGAATAAATGAGTTTCCAGCTTCACACATTGTAAGTTTCTCTATAAAGGAGGCCATGTAGAAAATGACTGACAGATGCCACAGGGAATTTTTTAAGATATTGCTCAGGTGTGAGGCTTTAATCAAGAACCAAGAAGATATTTCCACTGATGCATCAGTCTCAGAGGCATGGGAAGAGGAGTACAAATAATACAGAAGGTCATAAAAACCAATATAAAATAATACAATTATATTAGGAGTATAAAAAGTGGTTTCTAGAACAGTATCTGGAACTAGAATGGTAGAGATAGAAGTAATTATAAATGGTCATACTAGGACATATTTTGAAACAAAAGTTGACAGAATTTAGTGATAAATTGAATTTTGTAGTGTGAGAGAAAGAGGGAACTAATGCTCAACTAAAGAGAGAACTAATACTCCAAGACCTCTGGTTTAAACAACTAATGAATGGTTGAAGTTGCCTTTCAGAAAGTTAAGTAACATTGTGGGAAGAGAAGCTTTGTGAGATGTGGGGCAGTAGAAAATCAAAAATTCTTATTTGGATATGTTGAATTTGAGGCATTTTTAGATTTCCAAATATAGAAGTTGTAAGCTATAGTATATATCTGGTTATCATGCATAGGACTGGATGAATTCCCCTAAGCAGTATGTATATATAAAGAAGAGAGTGGAAGGTTTAGGCCTGGAAATACTCCAATCAGTTTAGATAGAGGAGGAGGATTCAACAAGAAATACTAAGAAGGTGGAATATCAAGAATGTGGCATTCCAGAAATCACATAAAGAAAGTGTTTCCAACAGAAAGGAGAGCATGAGGGCATCGAAATGCTCCACTCAAATGTCCTTTGCAAGGGTATAGTTGACCAGAAACCTCAGTTTCCTCCTTTCTGTATCCATCATGGTATTTGTGTTAAGGACATGCTTCCCTCAGGCTCTTGCCAGCCATGACTGACCATAACAGGGGTTCTACTGTAGAATGTGGGACTCCGCAAATGGGCAACTGTGGCTCAATGACTTCTCTGAGTCTTTTCCTACAACATACTCCTTCTTTCTTTCCCTCCTTTTCCCCTTTCACAGGTTTCTGACCGGCATTGAAGAATGAGGCTCTCCCTACCTCCTCCTGCTCCTTTCCTTTTATCAGTCATAGATATTGTCCTTACTAAGTCTATTATGTCTCTAATTCCATCTTGGCATCTGCTCCTAGGAAGACACAAGTTAACATCAACAGACTAATTGTACCAATGACACTGACAAGCAAATTAGAATAAGGAAAGCTATTCGGCTATTGGATTGAACAAGATGATGATCATTTGTGATGTTACCAGAAGCTGTTTTAAAGGGTGGGAATGAAAGTCTGATTGGAATTTGTTCACAAGAGAATGGAAGAAATAAACAGTGCATACAAATGCTTATTTTTAATTTTGCTATCAAATAAAGCACAGAAATGGAGTGGAGGCTGAAGGAGGATATAAGGTCAATGGAGAAATTTTTAACATAGAATAAATAACAGCATGATTGTATACTGATGGTAATAATCCCTGCGTGGGAGAAATTTTATTTTGAAAGATAAAGAGGGGATAGCTGCTGGATCAAAATAATTGAGAAGGCGATGAGGTGAGAGGAGATGATATCCAGTACATACCAGAGGATTGGACATAGGCGAAACCAGGGACAGTTCACCAATTGTAAGACGTGAGATGTGGATTGGTAGATTTGGGTTTTTTTGTTTTTTGTTTGTTTGTTTGTTTGTTTTTGAGACAGAGTCTTGCTCTATCGCCCAGGCTGGAGTGCAGTGGCGTTATCTTGGCTCACTGCAACCTCCGCCTCCCAGGTTCAAATGATTCTCCTGCCTCAGCCTCCCAAGTAGCTGAGACTACAGTCATGCACCACCACGCCTGGCTAATTTTTTGTATTTTTAGTAGAAATGGGGTTTCACCATGTTAGCCAAGACGGTCTTGATCTCCTGACCTCGTGATCTGCCCACCTCAGCCTCCCAAAATGCTGGGATTACAGGCGTGAGCCAGCACACCTGGCTGAGTTTGTAGACTTGGTGATGGGAATGTAAAATAGATTTATTCTGATTACTTTTATTTTTCTCAAAATAAAATAACCAGCTCAGGTTGAGGAGTAAAGGAGGCTTGTAAGGGAAGCAGACAAAAATAGTTGTCTGAGAAAATGAGAGTGCAAATTGACTTGAGAAATATGCTAGGACAGTATTAATGGCTCCTTTGAGTTTTATAGGTTTAAATTTAATGCAGTCAGCATAGCTGTATTTTTTTTTCCAGGCAGGCTCTGTTGCTTATGTGTAGATACCAAGTTGGTGGAGTGTTAGATTAAACTAGGGTTAAGATTTTCTGGGTGAGTAGGATGGAAGGAGAGAGAAAGTAGCTCAATATTTTCCAAAACTGTGATTACAGTGATAGACCATGAGATCTAAGCATACTAAGGAAGAAATTATGGCATGAAGTAAGCCATGAACAGTGAAACAAGTTGAGGAGTCGATGGACTGGAAGTGTCAAGGTATTCGAAGTATTGTTGAGTTAGAGATACCAGATTAAGTAAGCTAGAAAGATATGAGGACGTATTCAGAGAGTAAGATATTTTAAATCAAGTTTCTGGAGGGAAGCCTGTTTATTAAGTAACAACAAGGTCTAAGCTATGAGCACAGAAAGTATTGGCTGAGGTGGAGTGAAGGTCAAGATAACTCAAGGAGAACATGTCAAGAAATAGAGAAGTCAGAGAGTTGGAAGGATGCCAACACGGACACTCAAGTTACCAAGAAAGATGAAAGGAGAAGGGACAAAGAGAAAGAAGTGAGCCAAAAGCTAAACTTTCTAGTAAACTATGGAGGATAGCCAGGGATTTAGTAAATGACTCTAGGCAGTCTGATGGATGAAGTTTCAATAGATATTGGGTATTTAAAAGAGGAGAGAAGAGAAGAGAAACCTGAGGAACATGGGGTGTATGAGAAAAAACAGCTACCTCTTGTAAGGACTGCCGGGGAAGCCCTGTTCTCATAGAAAGCCAGGTTTCAGTTAGGACAATAATGAAAAGGGTGTTTACAGAAGATATCAGGGATATCGCTGATGACAGACCATGAGATGTAGATAATGCAATAGAATGGATTAGGAGATCAGGGAGTAGTAGGATATTGTGTTAGATTAAGATAATCTAGAGAATGAGGGATTACCTGAGGCTCGTCTATCTGAGAGTGACTAAGGTAAACAAATACGTAAGGCATGAAGGGGTTGATCCTGGAATTGGGTTTTTTAAGGGAAGGTAGGTAATTACATCTATTAGGATGGTGCAGAAGTAATTGTGGTTTTTGCCATTACTTTTTTTTTTTTAGTTCTGGGGTACATGTGCAGGATGTGCAGGTTTGTTACATATGTAATCATGTGCAATAGTGGTTTGCTGCACCTATCAACCCATCCCCTAGGCATTAAGCCCAGCATGCATTAGCTATTTTTCCTAATACTCTCCCTCCCCCCACCCTACCCCCCGACAGGCCCTAGTGTGTGCTGTACCCCTCCCTGTGTTCATGTGATCTCACTGTTCAGCTCCCACTTATATGTGAGAATATGCAGTGTTTGGTTTTCTGTTCCTGTGTTAGTTTGCTGAGGATAGTGGCTTCCAGCTTCATCCATGTCCCTGCAAAGGACATGATCTCATTCCTTTTCATGGCTGCATAGTATTCCTTGGTGTATATGTACCACATTTTCTTTATCCAGTCTATCATTGATGGGCATTTCGGTTGATTCCATGTCCTTGCTATTGTGAACAGGGCTGCAATGAACATACACATGCATGTATCTTTGTAATAGAATGATTTATATTCCTTTGGGTATATACCCAGTAATGGGATTGCTGGGTCAAATGGTATTTCTGGTTATAGATCTTTGAGGAATTGCCACACCATCTTCCACAATGGTTGAACCAATTTACATCTCCACCAACAGTGTAAAAGCATTTCTATTTCTCTGCAACCTCGCCAGCATCTGTTCTTTCTTGACTTTTTAATAATGGCCACGCTGTCCAAAGTAATTTATAGATTCAACGCTATTCCCATTAAACTACTATTGACATTCTTCACAGAATTAGAAAAGAAAACTATTTTAAAATTCATATGGAACCAATAAAGAGCCCATAGAGCCAAGACAATCCTAAGCAAAAAGAATAAAGCTGGAGGCATCACCTACCAGACTTCAAACTATACTATAAGGCTACAATAACCAAAATAGCATGGTACCAGTACAAAAACAGACACATAGACCAATGGAACAGAATGAAGAACTCAGAAATAAGATCACTCATCTACAACCATCTGATCTTCGACAAACCTGGCAAAAACAAGCAATGGGGAAAGGACTCCCTGTTTAATAAATGGTGCTGGGAGAACTGGCTATCCATTTGCATAAAATTGAAAGTGGATCCCTTCCTCATACTTTATACAAAAATTAACTCAAGATGGATTAAAGACTTAAATGTAAAACCCAAAACTATAAAAACCCTAGAAGGAAATCTAGGCAATACCATTCAGGACATAGGCACAGGCAAAGATTTCATGATAAAATCACCAAAAGCAGTTTCAACCAAAGCAAAAAATTGACTAATGGGATCTAATTAAACTACAGAGCTTCTGCACAGCAAAAGAAACTATCATCAGAGTGAACAGGCAACCTAAGAAGTGGGACAAAATCTTTGCAATCTATCTATCTGACAAAGGTCTAATATCCAGAATCTACAAAAAACACACACAAATTTGCAAGAAAAAAACAGACAACCCCATTAAAAGTGGGCAAAGGACATGAACAGATGCTTCTCAAAACAAGGCATTCATGCAGCCAACAAACATATAAAATAAACGCAACATCACTGATCATCAGAGAAATGCAGTGAGATACCATTTCACACCAGTCAGGATGGCCATTATTTGCCAGTACTTTCAATGCAAAAACTGCAATTACTTTTGAACCAACCCAATAATTGTAGCTTTTTTCTAGGGGGTGGTTTTCTAGACAGTTTGTATGGGTGTTACTGACAGTGTTAAGGGAGATTATCAAATTAAACAGAAGAAACAAAAAACATTACCCTTAATCCTGCAGTGGGTAGTGTTGCCACCTTGGGACGGGTGGGTTTCCCTTCAGCACATGGAATTGGAGGCTCCTTTAAATCCAATTTTGTGGCTGGAAGGAGGATGTGGAGTTCTGGAAGCCTAGTTTAAATCTAGAAGCCTTCTGGGACTTTTTAGAAGAAATTTTATAAACTTCAAAAAGGCCTCCATTATAGACTGCAGTTGGTGATGTTGCAAAGGACTTTACCAAGAGTTCGTTGGACCTCTCTTAAATCCTTTTAGATCTTGCTAGTTATTACATTGAAAAAAAAGACCTTCTGTGGTCAAATAAATGTGAGAAATGCTGGGTTCAACAAGGTTCAAGAGGTTTTTTTTTTGCAGAACATAGCAGAATTCTTAATATTGTAATGTGCAATGTGAGACGTCTAAAAGGGGCATAAAATATGCAAGTAAACATGGATGCAGAGCATAAAAATATAGGTCCTGCAGAGTCACCAACTAGACCCAGGTTTAGCGAAGAGGAGGGGAGAGCTTTGGACTCTGAGCCTGAGCTAAAGAGAGGAGACGTGAATCTATGTATACAATGGCAATGTTCTATCAAAAATATGCATAAATAAATGCATAAGTAAGTGGGACTTTTGTAAATTTAATTCAATTTCCCATTGGCCTGCACAATTACTGAGAGTCATTTTCTCTTTTCTGAATGACTTTCAAAGCGTAGTGGCTCTCAACCCATTAGTTTTTAGTTTAACTTCTGCCAGCAAATTACTAAATAAACACATCTGGAAAGATAGAAACATAAGGGAACATTTTTGGTGAATCACTTAGTTTAAATAATATTTTACAACTTGTAAAGTAAATCTCAATTCATGTTGTATATATGTAAAATCTTACATCAGAACCTACAGAAATAATAATTCGTTCTAGTACAAAATTAGGGAAGAAAAAAATATTGACTGAAGAGGAAAAATACTGACTGCCTATCACTGTCAGGTTTCCTCATTTACACATCCTACCAATTTGGCCTATTTTTTAAGATTAAAATCGTTAAGAAAGGTTGATGTTCTATAGTTATATAGCATAATGTAATGAGGCCATCACAATTTTACAAATAACTAAAACCACTATCATTGCCAGTTGATCAATATCTTCAAGTTGCATTTTGTACAGTACAAATAAAGAATCATGTTTGGAGAATATATCATATACCACTTTAAGGTACCATTTTATTTCTATTCTTTCCACAAAACAGTGATATAAAATATAAACTGTATATTTTAACATGTATTCCCTAAAGAGTGATGGAGCTTAGTTTCTTTAAAGTGGGCCTTAATTAATATACTGTAACTGGTAGGTGGAAGAAAAGTAAAAACTCAAAAAACAAGATGCTATTTGCTGGTTATTTGGCTATTGCCCTATTTCCATTCCATTAGACAGCAGCAGCCTTACAGTGGTTGAAAGAGTTTGGTACAATGGAGAACACAGAGTCGGCATATCTGAAATTTTTGCTATTCCAAGAAAAAAAAATATGAGCTTGGAATATAACAATTAGCATAAATATCAATAACAATCCAATCATATATCTCCTTCTGCTGTTCTAGAAAAAAATCTGAGAAAAATGAGGATTCTTGCTATTGAAATTTTTAGATTTTTTTAAAAAGTAATAACCAGAAACCTATGTTGGATTTAAAATGTTTAGAATTATTGTTACACATCTTTTTGAAACACGCTACTTATTTTTTTGCCTGAAGAAATATAGTCTAGAAACCACTTGGAACCTGTGGGGGATGACTAATTACCCTGCAGCGACTCAAGGCCATCAATCTTTCAATGCCTGGGATGAAGACTAACAGGGCAAGAGAAAGGAATTACTTATATCATGTGTAAGTTGTTGTGGTAAGCACTTTACATATTTTGCCTCATTTGATTCCCCCAAGAACCCTATGAATTAGAAAAAATTAAGTTACTTGCTAGTAAAGGCAGAAACAAGATGCTATCCCAGATCTGTGTCACAGTGGTTGAATGTACATTCATTCCAGAACATTCTCAATCAGTTGTTTCTCTTTGTACAAAACCCTAAATGCACATTTAACTTCCAATCATTTTTCTCCTTCTCTACAAAGAAGAATGTAACAGGAAAAAAAAATGAAAGAAAAAGAAAATCTGGCAAATTGAGGGTCCTTGTTACCTGAATTCTGTTTAAAGCAGATTCCAGTGAAATTTAATTTTAAGAATAAACTCCAAATGAGATAACAAAATGCATACAATTGAAGAATGCATTACACTAGACTTTGTCTTTAATGACAAACATTTATGTAGATTCTATTATGTGCTAGGAACTGTGTTAAGCACGCTATCTGTAGTATCTATCAGGGTACAAGTAGGAAGCAGATAACACACTCCAGTTGGATAACTGAGGGTTTAATGAAGAGACCATTCACACAAAGGCAGGCAGGGTTAAAAGATTGTGCAGTACACCAGGGCTAGCAATACCCAGAAGCCCTTTACCACTTTTACTGAAGGGACAGGGGGAGGGAGAATTTACTGGGTTCCAGAAAATATAGTCATACCTGTAGCTGTAGCGGAGGGCCATCTGACAGGAGTTGTGACCTTAGTTGGAGAAACACGGGCAACGCCAAATCATGGCAAACTAGCAAAGGGGAAACTAGGGAAATAAAGACCCACATTCTCCTCCTGATTTCTGACCTCCTGCTGGCTGAACCCATCCAGAAGTTGGAAGGCAAGGGAACTCCTTAATGAGAGCCATACAAGCCAGCCTCTCAGGACACAGAGCAAGGTAGATCAGGAATCTAAAGGGGAAAAGGGAGACTATCCATCATTCATGTATTTTTAAATCTCCACGACGTCGCCCAAGATCAGCCTACTGTAATTCTCACTGTTGTATTTAGATGAATAAACTGAAGTTTAGAGAGACTAATTTGCCTAAATTCACAATGATAGTACCTGGAGTGAGACTCATATCACAGTCTATCTGAATCCAGAGCTGGTGCTCCTAACTACCACCCTAACTGCACAACAGAATCACGTGTGGAACATTTTTAAATTGTACCACTCATGGTCACACCAAAAAGCTACTTAATCAAAATCTCCTGGGGAACTCAGGAATGTGTAGTGTTAAAAGTTTCACAGATGCCAGGCACTCCTGTAATTGCAGCACTTTAGGAGGCCCGGAGGAGGATTCCTTGAGCTCAGGAGTTCAAGACCAGCCTGGGTAACATAGGGAGACCACATCTCTATAAAAAATGAACAAAAAATGATCCGAGCATGGTGGTGCATACCTGTATTCCCAGGTACTCCAGAAGCTGAGGCCAGAGGGTCACTGGAGCCCAAGAGTTTGAGGCTGCAGTGGGCTGGGATCACACCACTGCACTCCATCCTGGGCGACAGAGCAGGACTCTGTCTCAAAAAAGAAAGAAAGAAAAAAAGAAAGAAAAGAAAAAGAAAAAGTTCCACAGATGACTCTGATTCTGATGTCATAGCCGGTTTGAGAACCCCTGGCTTTTGTATACATTTCCTCCAAAAGTGATTTTAACCATTTTGAACCTCAGTCATATTATCTGTAAACTGTACGGAAAATACTAGCATTATAGGTCTATTATTAGCTAGCATAGTTTGTGACACATGAAGGTGCTAAATAAAATCTCTATTCCCTTTCCTTTCCCATCTCTTTACTTTGCCTTCAATGAAGCCTGGCTTCAGAGTAACTGGCCCAATCACTATGGTTTTACCTTTTCTTAGTGCTAATCTTTCAGTATTCTGATCCACGACCCCAACAAGGTACCGTGTAAGTCTCATACAGCACAAACTAGTCACAAGTCACTGTCTTTGTCTTTATATTAAATTCAGAATAATGAAAATGCATAAAACATCCAGTAAATAAAATACAAATAAGATAAGAACGTTAAAAATGCTAGTAACCTTAAAAATCATGGGTGATTTTACAAAATAATATTGATTATTTTCTTTTCCTCATGGAAGTAATAAGTCTCCAGCATTAAAACATGTCTTCAATCCCTCCACTCTCTCTGAACATTATCCATGTATGTGGCTTTACCATTTTTATGCTACTGGCTCGCACATCTATTAATTCAGTCTTTAATTATCTTCTGAGTCCCAGACTCAAATATTCAAATGCATACTAGACATATCTTGCTAGATGTTCCACAAACACCTCCTACACATGTCCAAAACTGAATCATAATTGGCCTACTCACAACCATACCTTCTCTACTCCCTTTCTCAACTGATGGTGCCAGCACCCACTCAAGCTAAAAATCTGGTAATCATTTCTTCCATTCAATTGGTAACCAAATCCTGTGAATTCTTTGGCTATACTATAATTGAATTATTTCTTTTTCATCTAATGATAATTAAGATTTTCCCAATTTTTAATTCTTACAAATGATATTGCAATAGATATCCTTTTACATTTTTTTTACTTTTTTAAAAGTCATAAAATTGTGACTTTGATTTTTTAATTTAGTTTTTTGAATATGTAATACATTGACATGTCTCAGAAGTCCCTCCCACTCCATCTATTATCTACCCAAAAACCACTCCACCCATCCCCCTGGTAACCACTCTTAGTAATTACATACATATCCTTCCAGAGTGTTTTTTTGCATTTACAAAGGAATATTGTTGTATATTATTGGATTCCTTTTTATGCAAATGATTGCATGTTTTTGATGTTAAAATTAATTTTTAAATTAAATAATGTGTTATCAAAGTTTTATATGAGTCAACCATAATATCTTGATTCTAGAGAATGGAAAACCTAGAGATGAGTAAGAAAGTGAATAAAAGGTTATGTGACTTGGCCAATATCATTGACCCCTGTTAAGTGAATTTTAAAATCTTCTATCATCCATTTTGACAGACCTTACAGACATTTCAGGCGCAAACTAGTTAAGGACCTTAGCATTTGATAGGAATATATATGGAATTTTTATTATGGTAGTTGTCTGAAATTTATGATCGAAAGAGACAAGAGTGGTGCAGAACCATCTAAATCATTCTACATTAAACTACACTCTACTGGCATGTATGTGTGCTAATTGGTAATATTTCCTAATTGTGCTCACTAGAAATTTGTGGGGAAATGGTAGGCCGGAGAGATGGAAAACTAACAACAACCTTCAATTAATGTGGGAGTCACTTTTCTCAATGGAACATCCCGTCTTACAAAGGTAGGAGCAAACTGCAGAAACATTTTGGGAAAGTCATTTAGCAAATGTATCATAAGCCTTCAAAATTATGTTCATATCTTTTAAACTAGTAAACTCATTTTTAAAGATATTAAATCAAAATGTAAACAAATTTGTAAAAATTATTATTATTTCTTTATGAGCGCAAGATTTGGAAACAAATGTCTATGAATGGGATAACTAATACATATTTTTATGGCTTCCTTTTCATTTTCTTTGCAGCTGAACTTTCATCTTAAGATATCACTCACGCCCCAATTCACATGGCCTCAGAATAATATTCATGCTGTTTTGAAAATCATCCTTTTATCACTTTTATTTTAGGTTCTGGGGTACATGTACAGGTTTATTATATAGGTAAATTGCATGTCATGAGGGTTTGGTGTACAGATTATTTAATCATCCAGGTAATCAGCATTGTACATGATAGGTAGTTTTTTAATTCTCACCCTTCTCCAACCCTCCACCCTCAAGTACACCCCAGTGTCTGTTGTTTCCTTCTTTCTGTCTATATGTACTCAGTGTTTACCTCCCACTTATAAGTGAGAACATGCAGTATTTGGTTTTCTCTTTCTGTGTTGGTTTGCTTAGGATAATGGCCTCAAGCTCTATGTTGATACAAAGGACATGATCTCATTCTTTTCAATGGCTGTGTAGTATTCCATGGTGTATATGTACCACATTTTCTTTATGTAGTCTACCATTGATAAACATTTAGGCTGATTCTGTGTCTTTTCTATTGTGAATAGTGCTGCAACAAACATATGCATGCATGTGTCTTTATGATAGAATGATTTATATTCCTCTGAGTATATACCCGATAATGGGATTGCTGCATCAAATGGTATCGGGTTGGTGCAAAAGTAATTGTGATTTTTGCCACTAGAATTCAAAAACCGCAATTACTTTTGCACCAACCTAATAATTTTGTTTTAAGTTTTTTGAGAAATCACCAAACTACTTTCCACAGTAGCCAAACTAATTTACATTCCCAGCAGCAATGTATAAGCATTCCCTTTTTCCCACAACCTTGTCAGCATCTGTTACTTTTAGACTTTTTAATAATATCCATTCTGACTGGTGTGAGATGATATCTCATCATGGTTTGGATTGGCACTTCTCTAATGATTAGTACTGTTCAGCATTTTTTCATATATTTGTTGGCCACATGTATGTCTTCTTTTGAGAAGTGTCTGTTCATGTCCTTGGTCCACTTTTCAATGGGGTTGTTTTTCTGCTTGTAAATTTCTTTAAGATCCTTACAGATTCTGGATATTAGACCTTTGTTGGGTGCATGGTTTGGAAGTATTTTCTCCCATTCTGTAGGTTGTCTGTTTACTCTGTTGGTAGTTTCTTTTGCTATGCAAAAGCACTTTAGTTTAATCAGGTGCCATTTGTCAACTTTTGTTTTTCTTGCAATTGCTTTTGTCATCTTCATCAGGAAATCTTTGCCAGGTCTTATGTCCAGAAAGGTATCTCTTATGTTACCTCCTAGGTTATCTTCCAGGATCTATAGTTTTAGGTTTTATATTTAAGTCTTTAAACCATCATGAGTTCATTGTTGTATATGGTGTAAGGAAAGGATCCAGTTTCAACCTTCTGAATGTGGCTAGCCAATTATCCCAGCACCATTTATTGAATAGAGTGTCCTTTCCCCATTCCTTGTTTTTGTCAATTTTGCCAATGATCAGATGATTGTAGGTGTGTGACATTATTTCTGGGCTCTCTATTATGTTCCATTGGTCTACGTGTCTGGTTTGGTTTGTTTGTTTGTTTGTTTGTTTGTTTGTTTGTTTGTTTGTTTTTACCAGGACCATGCTGTTTTCATTACTGTAGTCTTGTGGAATAGTTTGAAGTCAGGTAATGTGATCCCTCCAGCTTTGTTCTAATTGATTAGGACTACCTTGTCTAGTTGGACTCTTTTTTCATTCCATATGAATTTTAAAATATTTTTTTCTAGTTCTGGGAAGAATGTTATTGGTAGTTTGATAGGAATAGCATTGAATCTGTAAAATTACTTTCATTGGTTTTGCCATTTTAACAATATTGACTCTTCCTATCCATGAGTGTGGAGTGTTTTTCCATGTGTTTGTGTCATCTCTGATTTTTTGAGCAGTGCTTTGTAATTCTCATTGCAGTGATCTTTCATCTCCCTGGTTAGCTGTATTCGTAGGTATATTATTCTTTTTGTGGCTATTGTGAATGGCATGCATTCCTGATTTGGCTCACATCTTGGATGCTACTGGTGTATAGAAATACTACTGATTTTTGTACATTGATTTTATATCCTTACACTTTGCTAAAGTTGTTTACCAGATGATGGAGGTTTTAGGCAAGGACTATGGAGTTTTCTAGGTATAGAATCATATCAGGTTTATAAGACAAGGACCATATGGGTTCACGGGTGAATTGTACCAAGCATTTAAAAATTAATGCTGAGAGGACCCACAGACCCTCTGAAGGAAGCAGACTGCTCCTATAGGACCTTGGAGACACCCCAAATACTGTGAGTGCCCCAACTGCAGAAATGGGAAAGGGAGACCCTTCTCTCCTGAACACACAACCCCACTGGAGAACCTGAAGGTCTGTTTTGGGGAGAAACTTCTGACTTTACCTGGAGATGAGTCAATTTAGAGAGCCAAGCAAAATACAGGGGTAGAGGAAGCAGCAGAAAGGCCCTGGGAGCTTGCTGGATCCCCTGGCAGGCCGTTCCTGCCTGGCACCACAGGGATCCATCAGGAGGGCAGCCAGAGGAGCAGGGGGTAAAACTCCACAGGGAAAAGGAAATCTGTAGCTGAACTTTGTAACAATTTGAACGGGGAGAGAAGCCTCCTGGCCAAAACTCAGGGGAGGACACAAATCCAGTGTGTAGACTCCACAGGTGGGGGAAGAAACAAGACTTTTCTTTCACAGCTGGGAGGTGGGTAACCTGGGGCAAGTTTTCAAGCCCCTCTCATCCCTCTCCTGGAAACAGACTTGGGGCTGTTGGTGGAGGGGCACCAAGGGAGTGACACTGGCCCTTGGATTTGTGAAAGAGCTGGGTGAGGCCTGTGACTGCCAGCTTTCCCCAGTTCCCAGACAACCTGCATGACTCAGCAGAGGCAGCCATAATCCTCCTAGGTACACAACTCCAGTGACCCAGGAATCTCACCCCCATCCCTCACAACAGCCACAGCAAGACCTGCCCAAGGAGAGTCTGAGCTCAGACATGCCTAGCCCTACTCCCACCTGATGGTCTTTCCCTACCCACCCTGGTAGCTGAAGACAAAGGGTATATAATACTGGGAGTTCCAGGCCCAGCCCACTGCCAGTCCCTCTCCATACTTTTATAGCTAATGCTCTCTGGAAAGTGCCACCTCCCAGCAGGAGGCCAACCCACACAAAAATAGAGCGTTAAACCACCAAAACTAAGAACTCTCATGGAGTCCATTGCACCCCTCACCCCGCCACCTCCACTGGAACAGGTGCTGGTGTCCATGGCTGAGAGACCCATAGATGGTTCATGTTACAAGACTCTGTGCAGACAACCCCCAGTACCAGCCCAGAGCCAGGTAGATTCGCTGGGTGGCTAGACCCAGAAGAGAGACAACAATCACTGCAGTTTAGCTTACAGGAAGCCACATTCGTAGGAAAAAGGGGAGAGTACTACATTAAGGGAACATCCCATGGGACAGAAGAATCTGAACAACAGTCTTCAGCCCTAGACCTTCCCTCTAACAGAGGCTACCCAAATGAGAAGAACCAGAAAACCAACCCTGGTAATATGACAAAACAACAATATTCAACATCCCCCAAAAATCACACTAGTCCACCAGCAATGGTTCCAAACCAAGAAGAAATTCCTGATTTACCTGAAAAGGAATTCAGGAGGTTAGTTATTAAGCTAATCTAACTAAGCTTTCAATGGAAGTACCATTGAAAGGCAAAGTCCAGTGCAAGGAAATCCAAAAAAACAACACAAGAAGGGAGAAATATTCAAGGAAATAGATAGCTTAAAGAAAAAGCAATAAATAATTCAGGAAACTTTGGACACACTTTTAGAAATGTAAAATGCTCTGGAAAGTCTCAGCAATAGAATTGAACAAGTAGAAGAAAGAAATTCAGAGCTGAAAGACAAGGTCTTCAAATTAACCCAATTCAACAATGACAAAGAAAAATGAATAAGAAAACGTGAACAAAGCCTCCAAGAAGTCTAGGATTCTATTAAACAACCAAATCTTAGAATAGTCAGTGCTCCTGAGGAAGAAGAGAATTTTAAGAGTTAGGAAAACATACTTGGGGGAATAATCAAGGAAAACTTCCCCAGCTTTGCTAGAGACCTACACATCCAAATACAAGAAGCACAAAGAACACCCAGGAAATTCATGACAGAAAATCATCACCTAGGCACATTGTCATCAGGTTATCCAAAGTTAAGAGGAAGGAAAGAATCTTAAGAGCTGTGACACAGAAGCACCAGGTAACCTATAAAAGAAAACTTCTCAGATTAACAACAGATTTATCAGCAGAAACTCTACAGGCTAGAAGGGATTGGGGCCCTATCTTTAGCCTCCTCAAACAAAACAAGTATTGGCCAAGAATTTTATATTCAGCAAAATTAAGCATAATATATGAAGGAAAGATACATCCTTTTTCAGACAAACAAATTCTGAGAGAATTTGCCACTACCAAGCCACCACTATAAGAACTTTTGAAAGGAGCTCTAAATCTTGAAAGAAATCCTGGAAACACATCAAAACAGAACCTCTTTAAAGCATAAATCACATAAGAGCTATAAAACAAAAATACAAGTTAAAAAGCAAAAACAAAACAAACAAAAAAAGTGCACAGGCAACAAAGAGCATAAAGAATGCAACAGTGGCTGGGTGCAGTGGCTCACATCTGTACT
>NW_026652282.1:104091992-104109798 GCF_009828535.3 Hylobates moloch
GTGACCTGGATGAGATTAGAGACTATTATTCTAAGTGAAGTAACTCAGGAATGGAAAACCAAACGTCATTATGTTCTCACTGATATGTGGGAGCTAAGCTATGAGGACACAAAGGCATAACAATGACACAGTGGACTTTAGGGACTTCGAGGGAAGAGCGGGAGGGGACAAGGGATAAAAGACTACAAATATGGTGCAGTGTATACTGCTCAGGTGATGGGTACACCAAAATCTCACAAATCACCACTAAAGAACTTACTTATGTAACCAAATACCACCTGAACCCTAATAATTTATGGAAAAATAACAAAAAAACATATTGTGTGCAAACAGGGGTAGTTTGATTTCTATTTGGATGCCTTTTGTTTCTTTTTCTTCCATGATTGCTCTCCTTAGGATTTCCTGTACTATGTTGAATAGGAGTGGCAAGAGAGGGCATCCTTGTTTTGTTCCAATTTTCAAGGGAAATGTTTCCAGCTTTTGCTCATTCAGTATGATGTTGGCTGTGGGTTTGTTAAAATAAGATGGCTCTTATTTTGAAGTATCTTCCTTCAATGCCTAGTTTGTTGAGGGTTTTGAACATGAAGGGATGTTGAATTTTATCAAAAGCCTTTTCTGCATCGATTGTGATGATCACATGGTTTTTTTTCTAGTTCTGTTTATGTGGTGAATAACATTTATTGATTTGCATATGTTGAACCAACCTTGCATCCCAGGCATAAAGCCTACTTGATCGTTGTGGATTACCTTTTGATGTACTACTAGATTCTGCTTGCTAGTATTTTGTAAGGATTTTTGCATCTATGTTAATCAAGGACATTGGTCTGAACTTTTCTTTTTTAGTTGTGTCTCTGCCAGGTTTTGGTGTCAAGATGATGCTGACCACATAGAATTAGTTAGAGAGGATTCTCTGCTTCTCAATTTTTTGGAATAGTTTCTGTAGGAATGGTGCCAGCTTTTCTTTATATATCTGGTAGAATTCAGCTGTGAATCTATCTAGTCCTGGGCTTTTTTTTGGTTGGTTGGCTTTTTATTACCGATTCAATTTTATAACTCATTATTGGTCTGTTCAGGGATTCAGTTTCTTTCTGGTTCAATCTTGGGATGTTATATGTTTCTAGGAACTTAATCATTTCTTCTGAGTTTTCTAGCTTGTATGCATAGAGGTGTTCATATTAGTCTCTGAGCATTTTTTGGTATTTCTGTGGGGTCAGTGGTAACGTCCCCTTTGTCATTTCTGATTGTTTATTTGGATCTTCTCTTTTTTCTGTATTAGTCTAGCTAGTAGTCCATCTATCTTATTAATACATTCAAATAGCCAACTTCTGGATTTGTTGATCTTTTGTATAGATGTTTGCATCTCAATTTCCTTCAGTTCGGCTTTCATGTTGCTTATTTTTTGTCTTCTGCAAGCTTTAGGGTTGATTTGCTTTTGTTTCTCTAATTCCTTTAGTTCTGATGTCATGTTCATTTGAGATCTTTCTAACTTTTTGTTGTGGATGTTTATTGCTATAAAATTCCCTCTTAACACCACTTCAGCTCTGTCCCAGAGATTCTGGTATGTCATATATCTTTGTTCTCATTAGTTACAAATAATTTCTTGATTTCTGCTTTAATTCCATTATTTACCCAGAAGTCATTCAGGAGCAGGTTGTTTAATTTCCATGTAATTGTATGGATATGAGCAATTTTCTTAGCATTCATTTCTATTTTTATTGCACTGTGGTTGGAGAGTGTGGTTGATATCATTTTATTTTTGTTAAATTTGTTGAGGATTGTTTTGTGCCCAATTGTGTGGTGGATTTTAGAGTATGTGCCATGTGCAAATGAGAAAAATGTATATTCTGTTGTTTTCAGGTGGTGAGTTCTATAGATGTCTATTTGGTTCATTTGGTCAAGTGTCAAGTTCAGGTCCCAAATATCTTTGTTAGTTGTCTGCCTCAATGATCTCTAATGCTGTCTACATTTTTATATAGCTCTAAAAGGAATATTGTTTACTCTTTTAAAATAGTGTCTCAAAAATAAATGTGGAAAATTCATCAAATAGTTTTATTGAAAAAGCTGGCACTTGAGAAAATTGTGTTCTCGTGGTTGATTTGTGAAGAATGTTGAGCAAGTGAATGTACTTAGATCCCAATTTTATGATAAATGCAGGAAAACTGGTGGAAGGAAATACACACAAAAATAAATGTATTATTCCTAGATGTTAGTATTATGAGTAATTTTTTAATTTTAATTAGACTTCTAAAATTTTTCAAATGTTTACAAAAAACATGTTTTACAATCATGACAACAACATTATTTTTAATACAAATGATACATTCCTAGGAGGAAATACTTTGCAATAGTCAAATAAAAACACAAAAGACTTTTTCTTGTGGCTACTATGGACTAGTTTGTCGCCAACCAATCATCTATCCCTGAATAACTAGAAAAGTTGGATTTTAAAAAGAATATATTTAACTGCTTAATTGGTAAAGGGTTTTCTTTCACATAATGGAAATGTCTTGAAAATAATAATGGTTACACATTATGAATATATTAAATGTCACTAAATTGTTCATTTTAAAAGTTACTCTTATGTTGTGTGAAGTTCACCTCAATTTTAAAAATCTATTTGAAGGCATCAGAGACTTACCAAAGAGCCAGAAACTGAGGGGCAAAGATCCCAGAACAAAGAGAAGCTCATTAGGGTGAACCTGCCATTCTGTGTTTCTATGCCCCTTGAAGCACTTGTTAATTCATTGGAGGGCTGGTCCCTGGGGCTAAGAAGATGAACAGAAAGAGACTTCTAAGAGAGAGAGAAGCTAAGCATGGCTTACTGCAGTATCATGGTGCTGAGAAAATTTGGAAAAAGGTTGAAAAATTGGACTTCAGAGTCTGCCAAGGAAAATAGGTTATAATAAATATCTTAGTACTTTACTTGGGAATCCTGAAGGGCTGTATCCTGGTAGTAAGAGCAAATCATAAATATGCCAGATTTTACAAGGATTTTATAAAGCCTAACCTTAAATGAATTTAATTCTGATTGAATCGAGGTGACCTACTAAATTTTTTCTAACTTTTCGATAGAAACTAAAGAAAATTCTCTCTGAAGGCAAATAATATTATCTAAAGCTTCTACAATTTTTAAAAATTTCATTGTGCATTAAATTACCAGGCATACCAAGATAAATAGAAAGAGCCAATACAAACATGCACAAGAATTTATAGCAGTAATAATAGAAAACGGAAACAACTCAAAATCTATCAATAGAAGAATTGATAAATATTGGTGTGCTTACACATTGTAATCAATGCAGCAATGAAATAAGTGGACTACTGTTTACATGCAACAAATGTGCATTAAATTCACCAACATAATGTTGAATGAAAACAGACACAAAAGAATATATATATATATATATATATATATGAAGTTCAGAAGAAAAAACTAATCAATGGTGATAGACGTCAGGATAGTGGTTAACTTTGAGGAGGAATAGGGGAGTGACTGAGAGAGTGCCCATATGCAACTTCTGGAGAACTGGTGATATTCTATTTCATTATCTGGGTAGTGATTACACAAATGTGCACATTTTATAAAATTTCATTAATCTGTACATTTATGATTTGTGTACTTTTCATTTTGTATGTTATGCTTCAGTTGAAAACAGCTTAAAAACCTGAAGTGGAGTGATCTATTACTAGAGAAACTTCTGTGATATGTCTGTCTGTCTGCTATTCACAAGGAGTAAGGAATTGTTGTGTGTCAAGCTCTGTGCAGGGTTTTTGGGAGGGGTGAAAAAAATATAGACATACGGTCCCTGCAATGGGAAGTGAACATGCAGAGAGAAAAGGCTTTCAAATAACTGTCCCACCACCTTAAGGTTTTCAAATGAGTCCCTTTCTGTACTGTTTGACTTTCCAAGCATGATCAATGTCTCAAAAACAGAATGGCTTTCATTGTTAGACAATTTGGGCAAAGGCTGCTTTCTCTGTGAATGTGGCTAGTGCTGACTGACAGTCATTAGTCTGCCCTGTTAACACTCCTGCTTCTAGAGGCACAGAACAGCAATGGAAAAAATCATTTATGTGTGCTTATTAATGCTGCCTCCCCTTTTCTGGGCACCAGCCCTACTGCTTTACAATGCCTTTAGTTGTCTCTGTGAATTCCCTAGCAGACCTCCCACAATCATTGTTCCAAACATTTTCCACCCTTCTCACCTCTTCACTTCTATTCCTACCCCAGCTTATATCTCAGAAATTGAACTGACTTGAGAAAACTGAAACTATCAGGTATGAGCTGCTTTATTTTCTCTCCATATATTAACATTTCAATGATCAACTCACCTATCCTTTCTTCCTTTCTTCTTGTCTCAGAGAAAGAGAAGTCCCTCTTAATCTATAAGAATAAGCACTGTTCTTACCTATACCACTTATCTCATTACCTCCTACTGATGTGAAATAATGCCATTTCCCCCAAGTTAACTAGTTTCTTGAAAGTGACATCCAAAGTAATTTGAAGACTATTCAAATAAAAGCAAGGACAAATTTATTGGCCACAGTTTAGTGGCTGGGCCTCCTGCTTTTTAAAATCCCTGTCAAAAAGCAAACCACATCATTTGTGCAATTGCCCAGCCCAATGATTCCAGGTAATGTTGAGCTAGGTATTGTCCAAAGCCCTCTAATTCAATCTATCTCTGGATCCCAAGTCTTTGACTTGTTAGGCTCCCTGGCTCTGGGAAGATTGTAGCTACAGAGCTTCTCTGTCTCTCTCTCTTATTTTTTTAACCTCTAAATACTTATTTTCTTTTTTCTTTTTTTTTTTTTTTGTGAGTTACATCTATTTCTTTATTTAATGCCCATATCACCTTATGTACTATTTTTTTTTTTTTAATTATACTTTAGGTTTTAGGGTACATGTGCACAATGTGCAGGTTTGTTACATATGTATCCATGTGCCATGTTGATTTCCTGCACCCATTAGCTCGTCATTTAGCATTAGGTATATCTCCTAATGCTGTCCCCGCCCCCCCCACCCCCCACCCCACAACAGTACCTGGAATGTGATGTTCCCCTTCCTTAAATACTTATTTTCTTATTTCATGAATCACTAAGGAAGGACTAGTGGCTCCAACCCTTCCTTTTCTAAATTTTTCTATATTTCTCATACTTCAGAAATATGCAAAAATTAGAGTATCCTACCCAGAGGAGTTCTCCCTAATTTGGTACCAACGTAAAACTCTTTAGGAGTCTTCTGAGAATCTATATCTCCTTAGATCTAATGAAGAATCAATCCTCCATGACCTTGTTTCTTCAATTATCTGCTGTTTTCCCATAGCTTCTCTCACTCTCTCTCTCTCCCTCCCTCCATCCCTCCCTTCCTCCCTCTCTCTCATCTTTCTCCATTGGCTACTTTTCTTCCACCCTTCTGCTTACAAACATAAGCAGGTACAGATGTTTCCAATCTTGAAAGACAACTTAATTTTAATTTTCTTTCCCCTCTAAGTATACTATTCTACATCTTATTCATATTCAAATCTCTCAAAGGAGGATGTATACTTATACTTCCTTAAGCAATCATTCTCTCATGAAATCCCTGAAATCTGGCTTCTATACTCACAAATTTCCTGAGTAAGCATTCTTTTAAAAGTATCTGATAACTTCCTAATCACCAAATCCAACGTAATTTTCTCATAATGTTTTTTCATGCTTTTCTTCTGCACTTGGCACTCTGGATCAGCCACTCTCTCCCACTTTTTCTTCTATGACACTTCCTTCTTTTGGTTCTTTTCTTACTGCAATTACTGCTCCTTCTCTGTCTCCTTGGCTGTCTCCTTTTTCCCAAAGTCTGGCCCATCTCTTTCTGTATACAGTCTCCCTTGAAGATTTTACAACCCCTTGTCATAATTACCATTTTTAAGCTGTTAAATGACATCTTTCTTTCCGAGTCCAACCTTTCCTCCAAGCTCTAGTCTTACATATGTACCTAGCTACTGGGCATTTCCACATGGATTATACAGAAACTTCAAACTAAACAAATTAAACTATTTTCCTCATAAACCTAGTGCCTTTTTTATTTCTGTTGAAATTACCATATGACAGCTGGACCGAAAACCTCAATGATTGTGGATTCTTAGTTATTTCTGTCTCCCAATATCCAGTCAGTTGCCTCAGACTGTAAGTTGGCTGTTTATAATCTCTCTTGTTGAATTTTCTTCCTTGGCATTCTCAATGGCATCTCTGTAGTTCAGGCCCCAAATCCCTTCATGACCAGATGACTGCTTCAGACTCTTGGTTAATCTGCCTACTTCTAAAATCTCCTGCCTAAACCATCCAGCAAGTTTCCACTTGTTTGATCTTACTAGTAGGTGAATTCAAAAAGTTCTATACCTCCATACCAACTGCAAATTAAAACCTAAACTTCTTTACTTGGCATTGTTTCCCAAAAGGTAGTCTTAACTTACCTTTCCAGTCTTATTTCCCATTAATACTCCATATGAATCATAGGCCCCAACCAAAAGTGCCTAGTCACTGTTTACCCTAATGCTTTCTGTCTTCTTGCATCTATGACTCTCATATAATATTCCAGCTGCCTAAGATCTTTTGCCTTTCCTAATTAAACTAGGAGGTTTAACTCAAATAGCAGATCTTACCTGATCACCGCTTCCCAAAGTAGTCAGGCTCCCTTCCGTGACACATCATTTATGTTGTTCATATGGCATCTCTATTATATTGTATTGCTTTGTATATATGTAAACACCTACATTAACTTATAAACTCTTTGAGCTTACAACAACCTAGCAAAGTGTCCAGGACAGGAAAGGACTTTAAGATATATTTGATGAATTATTGGAGTAATTTACTAAAGCTAGTAAAGTTTTAATCTACAAAATAAGCTACAACTTTTATAGTTAAATTTATCTGGCCAAGCAAGCTACTAATCCAATCCTTATCAAAGCATTAATTTAATGTCATATAATCTTGACCCCTAAACTTATTTGGCAAGAATACTATCTAGTAATTTATAGAGATTTGAGGGAGGCCTCAGTTTACATATATTTTTTAAGTCTGAATTTGAGGTTTTCCTAGAAATAAATAGCTACAATAATATTTTAAAATTCCCACGACTTCCGTGGATGTTCAATTAATTTTCTCATAAGTTGCATGAAGAATCCAAACTTGAGACATTGCTCAGGCCTGTCTTGTTCTTAGGCAAAAATAATGATAGGCTGATTCTTGCCCAAAAAGACTCTTGTGGAGTTGTGTGCATACACCACCCCTCATCAATCCTAACAGTCCTTCTTAGGAGCTTTCCTTCTAGGCAGAATTGAACATTTGCAGTACTGGTTACGTGAGTGGGTTGTTGTTAAAGTAACATTCTCATGGCTTTCTGATAGACAAATACTAATTTTTTAAAATGTCATAACCTTACAGCAATAAATAAACTACCAAAGCACGTGAGGCCAAAGTAGCCTAGATGGATCTCAAGTAATGAACTAGGAATGATATTGGTGACAGGAATTAGCAACATGTCACAATATCTGGTGTTTAAGTGTCAACTCATTAGCCCAGCACTGTCCTTCCCCTTCTCATAAGGTGATAGCCTTAGGGTATTCCTCTGCCCAGAAAGAAAACAAGATGAATGGCTATTTCACAACCAATACTGGCCCTAGATAAGCAAAACTTGGAAGAGAGAGTACTATTAAGATGAGAATACTATCAAACCAAAACCTGAGCAGTGTCAAATCACCTCACTAAACATAAAAGCAGACTTTACAAATTGTTTGGTTGTGTTTTTGGAAGTTTCATCAGGAAATTATGCTAGAATTTTATATTAACTCATATTGCTGATAAAGCTTTCAGATAAAGCTTGGAACAACCTAAATGAAGATGTTTCTATTTAAAAGTCTCATAGGGGAGGACAATTTCCTAAACATAAGTGGTTGATCACATATTGGTGTCCTTTCTTCCCAAAACCCAACTATAATTGCAGTAAACAATTTTTTAAATAGATACACTTATAAGGATGGAGAGACAGTAGACTAGAAATCTCAATAAAAATTCGAAAGACTAAAAGTAGAGGTGAGATAACTAATTTAGCAGAGTGGAGAATGTTACAATCTGAGAATCTACAGAGGAAGATGATATTCCTGAGAGAAGAATCAGTTTTCCATGCAGAACACAGAAATTTTAGGTCTTGGAGGCACCAGGTACCACAGAAAGCAGGGATGATGCACAATACAGAAAACAGTGAGATTGATTCAAAGTCTTTCTACTGAGCAATTGGACTTTCAGATTCCAAACTACCACTCTGAGCAGCCAAGTGTCTCTGATCTCTCCCAAAGGAGACAAGAAGTTTACTCTTTAAAGATACTGAACCTGAGAGACTTTCAACATGGTAACACCTGACATCACAGAGGACAGGGATGAGACATAAGGCTGAAAATAGAGAAATTAAGTGCAAGTATACCTGCCTACTGAGTAGTGAAATCTAAGTGAAAGAAAAACCAGAAGCTGACATTAATCTATCAAAGGGAGTTGAGTAGATCTCTAAAGAAGGAAGCAAAGAAAAAAGAATCTTATCAGGCCCAGCAGCATTATCTCCTAATCATCTTTGGAATCATATGTTAACTGATCACCACTTACTCCATTAGGCACCTGGTAACTCTTATGATAAGTTATTGATTTACACAGTCTTACTTTCCTAGTCATTGTTTAAATAGTAGAGGCAGTGGCTGAAGAAGGATAAAGTTCATTGGCTCTGTATTTAGCTTAACCTATATTGTATTACTGGCTCTATCTTTTTCTAACTGTACAACAGAAGAAAACCTCTCTAACCCTCAGTTCCCATCTGTAAATTTAAGATGATAATAATAGTCCCACATCCATAATACTGGAGTAAAGATTAAATAAGATAAAATATTTCTCACAATACCCTAACACATAGCCAAGACTAACTAATGTTAGCTATGACTATTATTGGCACATTTGTAGATATTATTAGTTAGCTTTTCATTTCAAGCTGGTGGACTGATCCACAAATCAAATTTACAGTATATTTTGCTGCTTTTTAGGCTTGCCTTTTAATTACAAATATAAATCACAACGATTTTTCTACTCACAGCCCCTTACTAAAAAGAACTCCCTCCTCTAAACTCTTGCAAACCATATAACACTGTTCTCCTTTAACCACTACCACCACCTTAACCACAGTTGGTCAGACCAGGTGGAAACCTGAAAAGTAAACCAATTCGCTGGCTTTCCATAAACTAATCAGAGCTTTTCTATGTCAAGAATTTGAACCAAGAGACTCAAAAACTGCAGTGGATGATGCACACTATGTCTGTAAGGATAGGCAGACAAAGCACTGGCAATGATATTGGGCAATATACAAGCTAGAGAGGGAGGGAGGGAGTAAAGGAGGAAGAGAAGCAGAAATGAAGGGTAGGGGAAGGGGGAAGAGGAATAGATTTGTTAAAGAATACAAAATTACAGCTAGATAGGAGGAGTAAGTTCTAGTGATCTAGGGTGACTATAGTTAACAAGAATATACAGTTTCAAATAGCTAGAAGGAGATGATGGAATGAATGTTCCCAACACAAAGTAATGATAAATGTTTTAGATGATGGATATGCTAATTATCCTGATCTGATAACTATATAAGTATTGAAACTATGTACAATTATTATATGTCAATTTTAAAATTAAAGGAAGAAAGAGACAATTTGGCCCTTGTTTCTACCATCTATTTGCCACAATATTGCTGTATAACAAACACTCAGAAAACATTAGTATCAAACAGCACTAAACATTCATTTTTGCTTCTATGTGTTGGCTCATCATTGTGTTGATCTGCGCTGGGCTCCATGGGCTTATTCATGCATCTATGGCCAGGTAGCTTTGGCAATATTAGCTGGACTGTATCACTTATTTAGTGCCTCAGCTGAGACATCTGAACTGATTTGGTTTTGCTCCATGTGTCTCATTGCCTCATGGGCTAACCTGGGTATGTTCTCATGGCAAAGCCAGAGATGTGAGACAAGAAATATGCTCACACTTTTCAAGTCTTTGTTTAAATTCTATGTACTAATATCCTATTGGCCAAATTAAGTCAAATTGCCCAGACCAGAGTCAGAGTGGGAAGGAGCATCAATGTTTCAGGGCCCAAGATGAGGATTTAGGAAGACCATTGATTAGAATCACAATGCAATCAATCTTCCATATCCCTTGGGAAAGAGATAATGGCTTTGGCTTAGCCCCTTCCCAAATCCACTTCCTAAGAGTTGTGACTGTACTCTGGTTCCTGTGTTAGTCTGTCTGTGGCCTTGGCAACAGTTTTTTTTTTTCTTTCTTTCTTTCTTTTTTTAACACCTGGTCCGTAACTAAGCTTTCTTGAGTAGATTTATGTTTCTTGCAATCAAGAGATTCTTTATCAAAGGAGACTTAATTTAGTAGAAATAATTTAGTAACAACCAAATATACAAAGGGGTACATAATGGCAAAAAGTTGGACTAAAACAGAAATCTCTATTCTATTGGTCAACTAACTCAACTACCTGCATCACTAAGCACTGATAAACAGTTATTTAAAGATGCCTCTTTTTCTTTTCAAATTTGCATTTCTTTTCTTCCCTCCTAATCTGCTGGGATTCAGAAAAATTCAGCAATTTTATGGTAAATCACCAAGACATGGCACATAGGACAATTCCTATATGATCTTTTAAAAATTTATGCTGCCCTACACAAACCCAGTACTGTGGTTTATCTATTTCCAAGCTGCCCGTTTCAGCTTCAAGAGATATCTGAGAATATTTCACTCACTTCAGAACTTCCATAAATATTCAATGAGACTGAGTGACCAGAATAGATCTGCACATTTCTTCTCTTTGCAGAACATGTAAAGAGTGGAGAGAAGTTGTGCTGATTTCCAGCTTTGATTCAGAAAAAATCTTGGCTCTCGGAGCCCTGAGCATCTGTAGCTCCACACCCACCTGAGCTAATCTTGAATCATCTGCTAAGACACGTCCAGGGCTTTGAACACTCACATAGACTCACTAAAAGCTCTTCATGTGGGCTCTCTCAAGCATCACCTCTTACTAATGTATCATTTAATAGCGACTGCTATAGGACAACTAAACACCCTCCACTGCTGTGAGTTATCTAAGTGTGCTAAAGTGAACCTTCTAAAACGTCTCAATCCTGGGAAATTTTACATTTATTATCTTTAACAAGGCAATCTCAAGTAATTGGTTTGGGCTGTGCCCCTTCCCAAATTTCTAACAGGTATCATAAGCCAACATGAAATTACTGTAACTGTGACACAATATTTTGCATCAAGGCTAGGGTTCTCTCACAAAAGAATTTCAGACTTTCTGATGGCTTTAGCTCTGATATCCAAAATTACAGTATCGTGAAATACTGTAGATCCCTGCATTTTCTGCTTGGCAAGTGTCTCACTGATTTAAGACTGATCACCTAAAGCCTCAGTTATATATTTCTTGTGGAGAAGAAGAAGTCCAAACCGCACAGTGAGAGGCAGAGTGTGTATTTCCATAAATAATCTATTGACATTTATTTAAAGTCTATATGCAAACACAGACCTTTCCTTTAATTCACAGACCATCCATTTCAGTAACTTTGATCAGGAAGACAGTAAATGAAATCTCTCCAATTACAATCACAAGACATTGCAAACAGTTTTAATGGTATTAATCAAGTCCTTTTATCATATATAAAATCTCTTGTCAAGATTAAAGAATGCAAAAGTACAGAGGTGCAAAGATACAGGGAATAATGGAATCTTTTTATATTATTTGCTTTTTTCTCATGGAGAGAGAAAATGAGAGGACTCAAAGCAATCGATTTGAAAAAAACCTAGGATCTCAAAAGTCCAAGAGTTTTATGCAACCATTTCTGAGTAACCTTTTCCTACTACAGCAACAGTGGAAGTGAAGCCCAAATGCTTGGGTTCTCTAACTAGCTTACAGCAAACATCACTGTCAGATGCAACAATTCAAACAAAAACGAACCCTTCTGATGAATAAGCAATAGATTGAACACAAATTGTGGGCAATGGTAGCCCTACTTAAAGTTTCTACTGGCTGAAGCAGAAGCTTTATTTTGAAATGTTTGTGTCTGTTATATCAGCAAATATATATTTGCTACTGTCCCACCATAACTCCTCCCACTTAAAAAAAAATCTTCAGTGGCTCCCAACACATGCAGGATGTAGTCCTTCTCACAACATGTTACGCCCATCATAATCTTGCGCCTCCCTACCTCTATAGCCTCTTATGCTACCTTTTCCCCAAACCTCCCTGACAATACTTCACTCTTGACACCCTGAAACACCTTCCACTCCTCAAACACTCCAGGCACATTCAGGCCTCTTTACCTTCACACCCGCTGTTTCTCCCATTCCCCTCTTCTTCACTACTCTAAATGATTATCTAGCCTTGGAAATCCATCACAGTATCAACAAGTATAGTCATTTCCTTGGCCTTGTTTACAAGCCTCTATAGAGATCCCATCGTATTCTGATACTCTACTTACATGTCACATACACTAGTAGGTACACTTCTGAGCTCAGCTGTGTGCATATGCATGCACATATAGACACATGTAAGTACACTTCCTTGGAACTGGAACCCATTTCATATGCATTTAATATTCTCAAGTGTCTGGAAGAATGCCTAGCAAAGAATAAAAATTCGGAAAATGGTAGAATTTATATTTTAGGTGGGCATGGATTTGCTTTCCTGGACCCCATTGTGAATGACCAATAACGTATGTTTGCCAGATACTATGGATAAAAAAATAAAATAAAATAAGTATAGCTGACTTGTACAGTTAGGAAAGGAATTCCTAGCCATAACTTCAGTCTTATACACTAACCAAGTCAGCCCATGACAAGAACAAACTTTTTCAATATGGGAACCTATTCAGATGCAAGCAAACTGTCATTATTCCCCCATCCCCAGGCTTCTGTGTCCTCGGGATACAGCCCATGATTTTCATTAGTTTTCTTTTTTTAGGTCTTTTTACTGAGCTCCTTAATTCATCCCCCTTTTATAGAGTTATGTGTGACAATTTGGCAGATACAAGTTCTTTGCCATGACTCAATCGGCATTTTAAATTATTTTAATTTCAAGAGATGCAGCAGTGACACAACCATTTTTAACGACTAACTACTTAAAAACTTCCCTATTAGGCAAATCCATTCTTGCTGGTAGACTAGATTTCATGATGAATTGAATCATCAAACTGCGTATCAAACCAAAGAGACTTTAGTTTCTGCCACATCGCATTGGTATTTGGAAGAGTTCTCAGGTGACTTTGGAAGCTCTACCACTGTTAAAGGAATAAGTTTTAAGCTAATATTCAAGGATAATTAAAACCTAATTATAAAGAACTTGAAGTTGTGATGACTGCCCTTCTCTCAAAAGATTACACTAGAACCAATGAGTAGGCTCTGGAGAGCAAAGAGCAGTCCTGGGCTTCCTGGGATCTTGTTTAACTTAGGCTCCAAAAAAGTCAGAGACAACAGAAACTAACCATAAAACCCTCTGGACTATAAGAGCATTGTTTATAGAGACTGCAACTGAAATAGAAACAACCTCCCATTCCTACTCCCACCCCTGAAGGCTTAACCTCATCAATAGACAAGCGTCTGGAAAATATATTTAAAGACATCTTTTACAAATTTATTAGGCATACATTCATCCAAAATGCACCAGTGTACATACACCACACACACACACAAACACATACACACACACAGGCCTCATGAAAGGAAAAAATTTCTCAATCCAAAAGCCTAAGTATAGAAACCAAAATCAAAGTATCATAATCTGTTCAATTGAACAGAATTGACTTCCTCCTCATCCTGCACTTGGAAATTCACTTAAAAAATCATAAAAATATAAATACCAGTTAACAGTGTTTATTTCCATGAAGAGGAGTTAGACTGGGAGAGGAGTTGAAGGTGGAATTTCACCTTTTACTGTAAATTTTTCTGTACTTTATTTTTTACAATGAATATGCATTTATACATTATTTGTACAAGAAAAATAAGGAGAGAAAAATACAGTGGCCTAACCTACTGATATACATGGCACATACGGTATATCAGAGATACATGGGTCAAAGTTTCTCTTCTTTGTTTAAAAATTTGCATACCTGTAACTCTGCTAGGACTGACTATTTGATGCAAGAAACTTTCATTATTTGGCCCTCAGACATCTATTAGCATGAACAGACGTGCAGCCACCCTTTCCAAATGCCTTCTAACATACAGGAACATGTGCATGTGCACACATCCCCACACATACCTGCCCTTTTATTGCCTTTGAGCCACTTACCAAAAAACTCCAGAAAAGAGTGAGAAAATCTAGAATCTCATGAAAAGCCAAGGTCATTATTACAATCCATCAAACATCTGAGTTAGAGTACAGAATGATTGAGTGTGTATTTCAAAATCTAAGCCTCACTGTGCTTTTATTGTATATTTGTGTGTTTAAAAATTTATTTTTCAAACTAGGTTTTTCCTGCTTCTTTAGGGAGGCATTCTCCTTCTGCAACACATATGAGAGACGATAGATAGATAGATAGATAGATAGATAGATAGATAGATAGATAGATAGATAGATAGATAGATAGATATGATAGATAGATAGATAGATAGATAGATAGATAGATAGATAGATAGACAGACAGACCGACCACTAAAAAGTCTTTTAACTCTGAGATCCTAGAACGCATAAAAAGTCAAATGCATAATTTCCATGCACAAAGATGGGTCACAAAAGGGATATATCTTCAAAAGCTTAGTTTGACATTCTAGAAGTATTCTAATAGATACATTTGATGTTATACATGCCTGCCATCTTCAGCAACAGAATAGCAGGATTCATATTTCAATCTTGCATATTCTTGTTTGCAAAAACTCACATTGGAAAAACTCTCCTGGGTTTTAACAACATAAGTCCCTTCAAAGACTACTGTTTACTTTCCTAAACTACATTAAAAAGAAACTTCCAATACAAACAGAATTTTACAGTGTTCTTTGGATAGGTGGGTAATTATATTGAAATATTGCTGGGAATAATGCAAAATGAAAAAGGGTCTAGTGAAGCAGATAGTATGGTCTCATGTATTTCAGCAAGAAGGCTTGAGAATTCTTTCAGATTGAATTTTGATTGTCCCAAGTCTAAACACAACACAGCACACACGAAAACTCATGCAAGTATGTGGCACATTCAGCACCCACTGTATTCTTTCATCTAAAGATTATAAAGGAGAGTATATTAGAAAAAAAAAAACAGGATAAACAATGGAAAGAAGTCAACACATACTGTAGGCTCTTGTAAGGATTGGCAGTGGAGGAAGAAGTACAAGGGAATTTTATAATGAGCCCTGATCTCAAGGAACTTCCATCTAGATCCAGAGGAAAGGTTAATCTACATGAAACATGTAGAGCAGTTAATTGCCAGAATTAATCTGGGTTCTTATAAAAATTTAGATTCCTGGGCTTACCACCAACTTACTAAATCAGAATCTATGGCGATGGGGATCAGAAATCTCTATTTTTTACAACCTCTTCCAGTAATTCTGATAATCAGGCCAGTTTCGGAACCATCTAAGAGACAACACAAAAAGTACTTAAAAGAGTACTAGATAATTTGGAGTTGGAGGTGAATCAAAATGATCCAGGAAGCTAGAGAATAATAGGATCAGTTAGGCAGGAATGATCAGAAAAGACTTTTCAGAGAAGGTGAGACTACAGCTGCACCATGATGGATGGATAATATTTGGATTGACAAAAAGCAAACGGGATGGCTTTTCAAGAGAGATGATATAATATGATCCAAAGGATAGATGTAAAAATGAACAACTTCAGAACACAGGAAAGGATCAGCAGTTGCAGAGGGGCCACTATTAAGAAAGAGTGAGAGGGCTGGGTGCGGTGGCTCACGCCTGTAATCCCAGCACTTTGGGAGGCCAAAGCGGGTGTATCACCTGTGGTCAGGAGTTCGGGACCAGCCTGGCCAACCTGGTGAAACCCCATCTCGACTAAAAATACAAAAATTAGCTAGGCATGGTGGCAGCCACCTGTAATCCCAGCTACTCGGGAGGCTGAGGCAGGAGAATCACTCGAACTCGGGAGGCGGATGTTGCAGTGAGCAGAGATCATGCCATTGCACTCCAGCCTGGGTGACATAGCAAGACTCTGTCTCAAAAAAAAAAAAAAAAAAGTGAGAGTGGGATAAACCTATAAGGGAGAATTAAGATACTAAGACCAGTACACCAATGCTAGATAGAGCATAAATGGTTCATCTGGGAACCATAATTTTGATAGTCTTTGCAATAAGACATTCCTTTGATTGCAGAAAATGATGCAGGTAAGGACAAAATGGGAACTGCAGTATCTTCTTTAGGTGCACAAAGTTGCCTCCAGCCTCCACAGTAACTCTCCACAATCATAAGGTGATACTTCCAAAGCAAGTGCCCAAAATTCTTCAGTTGCTTCCCATTTCTTTTAAGAAAAAGCTCAAACGTTTTGGCATACCTTACAAGGTGTCTTATGATCTGCTCCAGCTTATGCCTGTCATCATGTTTTTTGCCACTCCCTTCATTGCACTCTATGCTCCTGTCTTACTGAACTGCTCTCCCAACCCAACCAGTCTATGCACTTCTCCCCTCCCTGCCTTTCCTCTGCCTGGAACACTATCTACTTTTACTCCACCAACTTACTTAGTTAATTTTTACTTACCTTGAATTTCTTTTGAAAATTGATCTCCTTCAAGAAGCTTTCCCTAACTCCTCAAGTTTGTGTTATGTGTCCCTCTTATATAGGGTCCTGACATCAACTAAGCTACAATATATCCCATTTACTAGTGTAGCTGCAGAGGCTAAAAGAGTGCCTAGCACATACTGTATTAGGTGTCCAATAAACACCTCTTGAATGAATTAGATTTTTAAATTTAATTTATTGAATAAATGAATAAACAAATGAATGTAAGTTATTATTGGAACAAATCAAGCCCCTCATACACGGCTCTCAGAATGGACCACACTCATAAAATCAACTTTCCAGTCATTCCACAATGAGCAGTAGAAACCCAAGCAAGAATTCTGTGTAATTGCTCTTTTCCCTAATGCCCCAAGAGTGATTCTCTTCGCAGTATCAGTGGTTAATGAAGGTATATATTAAAATCGAAAAATTCTTACACAAACATGCAGGCAGTAAATGAAGTCCAGTGCATGTTTCCTGTTCTTCATCACACAAATTTGCTCCCTCAGATGTTATCAGTCAGGTGCTACTGTCACACCTTCTACATATAAGGCTGTGGCACCTACCTTTTCAGTATAATAAAAGTTGAGAGTCCTGCAAGAGTTGATAATTTTATACTCAGATGCTCAGTTTTAGCCTCCTCTTAAAGATTCAGTGCCCTCTAATGTCAAATGAGGAGCCACTTTTATCACAGATGTGCTCTGATTAAGCTAAGGCAATATAAAAAACATTCCAATTCGCTCTAAAGACCAATTTGAAAGTGAGTGGTTATTTGCTTTATGAGAAATGTAAAAAGGAAACAATAATATATTTCGATTTTTTTTCAAAAAGATACACAATAGGATGCTGAGATAGTTAATAACCCCAGTGAGTTGGAAACAGCTAAATATATTTACAACTATCCTACTTAAACATGTATTATTAGTAATACTGTTCAGCATGGTAGAAAGAACATAGGCTTTGATAATGAGGGAGTTAAATTCCCATTCTTCCACTTCCTGCTCTGCCACTTACTACCTACGTGTGTGCC
>NW_026652282.1:104124626-104139965 GCF_009828535.3 Hylobates moloch
GGGGTAGCATTAGGAGAAATAATATAACTGACAGGTTGATAGGTGCAGCAAACCAACATGGCATGTGTATACCTATGTAACAAACCTGCACGTTCTGCACATGTATCCCAGAACTTAAAGTATTAAAAAAAAAGTATTCAAGATCTGAAAAATCAGTGGGCCTTCCTTGGCTGGGTTTTGAATGAGATCTTGGGAAGTACGTGGAATATTGAAGCACCAATGCTATCTTGATCTAGAAGGCACTTATTGATGACATAATATTTGAAGTCTGCTTCCATTTCTGGAAGAATTCCAGATAAAAATCAGGGTCCAGGGCCTACTCAGGCTGGGGAATCTTACAATCTTACAATCTTACAGCCCAGAGGCTCCTCTGAGCTGGAGCCTTAGGGGCTTCATGATTAAGTGTATTATATCTAGTCAGATTAAGGAAGTTCCCTTCTATTCCTAGTTCATAAAGCATTTTTTATCATCAGTGGATTTTTAATTTAATATTAAAGAGGATTTTTCCATAAAAAAAAAAACTAACATCCCCAACTCCACTCCAGACCACTGAATCATAAACTTTCGAGTGGAACCCAGGAATCTGTATTTTTTAAAGTGCTCCAGATGATTCTGATGTGCAGCTTCCTTTGGAAATCACTGCCCTGTTTATGTCACAAAGGACACCTCCTTTTTACAGGAAGATTTCTGAATTGGTTCTACTGTGCTCCAATTCATTTTGCAACTATTTTTCTTTAGGTGTTTGAATTTGTTTGTGGGGAGGGGGAAAAAAGAAAATAATTTTTTCATGTAGATTACACCATAGTAGTAGCTATGAAATAAGTTTTTTTCATATCTATTATATAAACTAACCATTCCCCCCACCATCTAACCCAATAGGAGCTCTTTGAAAATGTTATTGACAGGTAATCACACCTAACAATTCATAGATGTTAGTGTTCAAGCTTGTGCCCCAGTACTCTCAGCCCATCTAACTTTGGAAATTTGTATCTTTGTGCCTGAGATTAAACTGGGTTCACCAGCCTTTTCTAAATCTCTGGTTTATTTTTAAACTACTTTTTCTTCTCTTCTGTGCTAAAATTAAACACTTCTGATAAATCTTGACTATCATTCAAAACAGTGGCAATAGACTGCTTACAGTGTTCCTTTAACTACCTAACAGATCTCCTTTGGTCCTTTGCATTACTTTCACAGGTTGTTTATCTTTTTGCTTGGTTTTTGTTTCCTAACCCCTCTTGAGCTAAAGAAAGAGGCTGCTTTTCCAGAGCACTTCCTTTAGCTAGCCCTCACCCCCTACGAGGCTGTCACATCACCGAGGCTAATAAATACCCAATTTTAACTCTTTTACACTTTTCCTAATTATCACAACAAACACATATTTATGAAAACAAGAGCAGGCTCAGGCCTGTGATTAAATGGTTACCCAAGGAATAGGAATTAGAGCCCTCTTGACTAAGTATGCTGAAGCACTAAGCTGGGTTCCTTCCTCAAGAAACACTTCATGCACTCAATGCTACCTAATATTCTACCACTGTGGATTTACTCCCCTGGCTTATGGATATTTTTGATATTTTTATTATTTCACTAGGTATAGGAGTTATTTTATAATCAGTCACTTGCACCTTAATGAGAATAAATTTATCAGCAATTATACTTTACAGTCAAGGGAATAAAATGAGAGCTGGAGACTATAAGGTGCCTGGGATTTCGGAGGAGGAGAAACAGGGTACAGGGATGGGGAAAATGTACGTAAATAAGGAGTTAAGTATTCAAGAGACAACTTTACTACCTCCTTCATTCTGAAGAAGCTGGATTAAGAAAAAACTCTTAGATTAACAATGAAAACTATTCTGCCTTTATATGCCAACCCTAGCAGCCAACCCTCTAATCAACAGCTGTACTGTCATATTTGCCTATCTTTTCGAGTATAAGAGCCCCACCACTGTCTTGAAAACTCTTGTCTATGAGGATGGATGTTGGGAAGGGATGTAAGCTATATGCTTCCATTGCTTTTCTCCTGCTAGGTCCCTCATTACTCAGTTTCCCCCTTCCCCATCAGCAAGGCATATGACCACACAACGTATCCAAAACAAAGAGGGAAGTCACAAAGAGGCTCTATCTCTCTCTGCCTCTCCCCACCCAGGGATTTAATATTTAAAACTGAAAAACAATACATTTACCTCTCCTTTTCAAGAAAATACATAAATTTCTTGCCACAGGTCATTAGAGACATCATCTTCAAATTGCCTCAAAATATTTGTGCCAGGCTTCAATGCGCCCTTGACCACCAAGGAACTGGCCCCGTACTCCCTCCCCTGCTGATTAGTTTTCCAGTTCCATACAGAACAGGGCTAATCTATTCTACTGAATGCACAGTCCTGTGTCTATCCACAACACTGCACACACCTTGCTAGACACGCAGGGTAAGATCGGGTTGCTTATTGGCACCAAGTGTATTATCCAAAAGGCAGTATAAAAACTCCACAAATTTGGACGAAGTCAGGAGAAGCTTTCGGGGAATTTGTGAAAAGCCTAAATGATAGAATTTATCAAAGCTAGAAAGATCTTTGGAGATCACGTGTCCTCTCTCTCTCTTTCTCTCTCTCTGTGTAGATATATATGCATGTATATATACATATATATATATACACACACACACACACACACACAGGTGCCTCATTAGCACAGTAGGTAGTGCATCAGTCTCATAAATATACACACACATATCTTTATATGTGCATATGTAGATATATATGAGATATACACATATATACATATATATACAGATACATATGTGCGTGAGAGAGAAAGAGATCAAAACCGTTTATTGAAAGAAAATCTTATGTAAAATCCTAGGATCCAAAATTGATTTTTAAGCAAGGTGGCTGTGTAATTGGAGTAATCTGAAAGACCTAGACTCCAACCACTCAGCCTTCCCCTCTCCCTCCCTTGGCAGCTCCCAAGGCATTGTAACAGAACTCTAGGGCTTCCCAGAGCATTTCTGGAACACTACAGCTCCAGTCCAATCCCCTGATAAGAATAAGTGCATTTTATAATATTAAGGGGCATTTTGTAAGATAAAATGCACATTATTTTTGTTATATGCATAGAAATAAGATTGGAAGGAAAAGCACCAATAATTAAACAGCGATTTTTCTGTGTGATGGCATTATAGATGCCTTTTCTCTCCACACTTCGTTTTTTGTTTGTCTACTTTTATGAACTCTAAAATAAATGGGTTTTTTGTTTTGTTTTTGGGGGGGTTTGTTTTGTTTTCGTTTTCTGGTCTGTTTGTTTGTTTGTTGTTGAGATGGAGTCTTGCTCTATTGCCCACGCTGGAGTGCAGTGGCATGACCTCGGCTGACTGCAACCTCCGCCTCCCAGGTTCAAGTGATTCTCCTGCCTCAGCCTCCCGAGTAGCTGGGACTACAGGTGTGCACCACCATGCCCGACTAATATTTTTGTATTTTCAGTAGAGACGGGGTTTCAAGATGTTGGTCAGGCTGCTCTCGAACTCCTGACCTCAGGTGATCCACCCACCTCAGCCTCACAAAGTGCTGGGATTACAGGCATGAGCCACCGTGCCCAGCCCCAAATAAATATGTTTTACAAAAAAAAAAAAAAAAAGGGAAGCGAAGGGAAATGGAGGGGAGGGGAAGGGAAGGGAGCCAAAAGCAGGGAGCATGCTTTGCCCAAGGTCATATATCATTTCAGTGGTGGAATTGAAAGTAGAACATAGGTCACCTGGTGGCCACACCAATGTGCCTTCCTAATGCCACAAAACATTTTAATAGCATTTATTAAAATTTTTAAATGACAAAAATAGTACATGCACAGTGTAGAAAATTTGGGAAATAAAAAACAAATGAAGAAAATGAAAATATCTCCTACTGTCACTGCCCAGAGAAAGCCACTAGTGGTCTTTTCTTCTTGTCTTTTCATATGTATGCAACATATATTTTTATAAATTAGAACCAATGTGGCTTTCTCTCTTATTATGTCATGATTATCATTTAGCCTTCAGCATCATTAGTCTTCTGTAACATCATTTTAAGGACTAAATAGTACTCTATCTTAATGTATCATAATTTATTAACTGGGTTTCTATTTTTGAGCAGTTTGGAAGAGAAGTATGATATCTGCCTTAAAGATGAAGCCTGTTAAAATACATGTTTTAAGTTGGCTATCTTGAAACCATAAAATTCACCCATTAATAAGTGTCTCCCAATGAGCTCATACTAGCATAATTCGAAGAGAAGCTAAGTTTATAATACTTGTTAGTTGTATGAACTGACTACCTTTGATGCACATGCTTCAAGCACTCCTTCCCCATGAATTCACTCTGCCCTTCTGCAGAGGACCCAGCCATTTCAATACTGGCTCCACCATCTCTGCACTGGTCACAATCTCAGAAAAGAATCCACCATTTGTAACTTCCATTCTTCACCATCAAAGAACAATCCCACTATGCTGGGTCAGTTTTATCTTGATTCTTTGACTTCAAATTCATCCTTAGATAAGTGAATGGGAACTGAGGGTGGGCGATACACTGAGACATGATCTTGACTCCACGCCACATTTGTTCCTAGACTATCTGCCCAAAGTAGTCCACAAAATGTCTCACATCAGCCACTTTCCCAAATCAGAACTACTAACTCCTTGCCCCTTTGTTTCCATAATCATGCCAAATACCCTTACTTGAAAGCTAATACTATAGACCCAGGCTCTGAGTCCAGGGACTGTGTTGGGGAAGGAGGTATATAATTGATTTAATCATAGCACTATTACCCATTCCTTACCTAGACCTGGAAGCTCATCTTTGCCTGTTCAGACTTGTCAGCCTAGGTTCTACATACCTGATTCACTGTTGCTCAGATCCTTTCTCTAACCCCTATCCCATGATTTATAATCTTCAACCCTGTGTTTATGATATGCCTAATTCCCTGAACTCTTGCTGGTTTTGATACCTTCTTTAGTTGAACTCCCTCAACTGCTTGCACCTACCTATTCCTCCTTGCCTTTTATGATTTTTTAGGCCTGCCTAGTTTGGGATACCTAACAGCCCCTCTTTTGTCAAGCTGAACATCAGCATCACCCTAGTCTCAATATGATACCTGTATTTCCCTTCTTCATTAAGTGTTATGCTCTGGTAAAAGCTAAAAAGCCACATCTGGCCTGGACTTTCAGTGACTTTTTGTTAGAACCACTCTTGACTTCCATATGCCTGGCATCCTCACTGAACAAAACCAGACTTTTATATATACATATACATATATAAGCACAAATATATACATATATATACACGTATATATGTGTGTGTATGTATACTGCTTCACCCAAATGGAAAAATACTATTCATGCCTTCATAATTTGTTTTCTCTTTAACAACGTAGCAGGGACACATTTCTACATTAAGATCTATAAATCTTTCTCATCTTTCTAAGCCACTATATTGTCAATTTGGTGATGCTGGATATCTTTTCCTCTGATTACTGGCCTAAATTTCTCGTTTATTTATGATCCCTAATTTTCCATTATAATGTTATTTTTTTCTATTTGAGTTGGTTGCTATCACTTGTAACTGAACAAGTTCTGCCTAAACAATTTGCAATAGTTCTTCAATATATTAACATTATCATTTTCTGTCATAAATGTTGCAAATAGTTTTTCCAATTTGTTTCTCATTCAACATTGTATGTTGTCCTTTGATACAAAGATCATGTAAACATTCACTTATATTTTATTCTAATACCTTTATTTAAATGTTTAATCCTAACCAGATGCGGTGGCTCACACCTATAATCTCAATCCTTTGGGAGGCCAAGGAGGGAGATTGCTTAAGGTCAGTCTGGGCAACATAGTGACGCCCCATATCTATAAAAAAAAAATAGCCAAGCATGGTGGCACATGCCTCTGATCCTAGTTGCTCAGGATGTTGAGGTGGGAGGATCATTTGGGCCGCGGAGTTTGAGGTTACAGTAAGCTATGATTGTGCCACTGCACTTCAGCCTGGGCAACAGAGCAAGACCTTGTCTCAAAAAATAAATAAATATTTTATTTTTCTGGAATATTCTTTTGTGTAAGCAGAGCATAGATACATAATTTTTCACTTATTGTCATCTAATTGTCTCCAAACCCTTTAGACAATAATCCAGTATTTTCAAATGCTTTAATACATACCAGATTGGCATATCATTAGATAGACAGACAGATATTTATTAGTTTCTGGGCTCTACTCAGTTGCATTGTTCTATCTGGCTGTTCCTATGCCAGTCACACACTTTAATTATTTTTATAGGATGTTTTGACATCTGGTAGGACAATTCACCCCCTCCACAATTAAGTGGCTTATTTTTCTCAATTGTCTTAGCTATACTATCTCATTTGTTCTTCCATATAAACTCAAATATGAATGTGAATTTCCCCAAAATTCTGAAATATGTTATTTGAAATTCATTTAGAATTATATAAGGATAATTGACATTTGTTAAATATTGAAGGCATCCACCATTTATTATTTGTGACCAAGTATATGACAAATTGTTGCAAATTATCCATGGCTATTGTAAAATACTATATATGGTACCAACGTATAAAAATGTTAATCTACACAACACTAAACTTGTTAATAATGCTATTCAAATATTTTCATTATTCTATATTTTTGTCTACTTGACCTATCTCCTGTTTCAAGTGAGATATATCAAAATTTTATACCATAATTGTGTATGTTCATGCATTCCTGACTTTGCTGAATTAATCAAGTACACTTTGTTTTGTATACCCCTTTATTTATTTGGAAATGCCATTTTATAGGTTCACTCTACTAATAAATTATTCTACTTTTACTATAACAAGCTTTTTTAAGTGCCAAGAAATAAAAAGGAGAAAATGAAACAAAAAATAAAAAGAATTTCAGATTATCTCTCACCTCAAAACCTATGTTATTATTTTAAATACAAACATAATACAAAGTTTTGAAAGCCAAGTCATATTGAAAGGTACAAAATGAAAACTGAAAGTCTCCCTCACTCAAGCCTAGTAACTGCAATTTTTTGTGATTCCTTCAAGAAAAAATTCTATATGCCCATATATATTTATTTACACATACAGCTGCCCCTTGAACAACACAGGTTTGAACTGTACAGGTCTACTTATATCCACATTTTTAAAAATAAATATATTGGAAAATTTTGTGGAGATTTCAACAATTTGAAAAACATTGCATAGCCTAAAAATATTGAAAAAATTAAGAAAAACTTAGGTATGCCATGAATGCATAAATTACATGTAGATACTAGTGTATTTATGTGTTAATTGACTGTTTATGTTACCTGTAAGGCTTCCTATCAACAGTAGGCTTTTGATAGTTAAGTTTAGGAGGAGTCAAAAGTTATACAGGGATTTTCTATTACATGGTGAGTTGGCACCAGTAATCCTTATATTGTTCTAGGGTCAACTGTGTTTTATAAGAGATAATACTAAGCCTTTCTTTCTTTTTTCAATTAATAATATATCTCGCAGATCTTCCATATGTGCACATCCAGAGCTAACTAATTCTTTCAATAATACATAGTATTTCACTATATGAATTTATTGCAATTTAACCAGTTCTCTAATATTTGACACTTTGGCTGTTTTCAGTTTTTGTTCTGTGCTGACATGCATACACAAGCACACATATGCACGAACACACAAATACTACAATGAACATCTAGATTTACATTTGTGAGAATATGTCCTAGCATAAATTGCTAAAAACGAAATTTTTGAATCAAAATATATAAACAGTTCAATTATTAGAGATATTGTCAATTGTTTTTCAGAAAATTTGCATTAATTGACATTCCAAAAAACAATGCACAAATTGCTCATTTTCCAACATCTCCCTCAACACTGGGTTTTATTCAACATTTTTATTTTTTCCGATCTGTAAAAAATAGTGAAATCTCATTTTATCTTTATTTGATTATGAGTGAAATTCAGAATGATTACATATATATTTATTGGTCATTTTTATTTCTCTTTTGATAAACTGCCTATTCATATCTTCTACTCATTTTTGAATTGGGTTGTTCATCATTTTCTTACAGATTCATAAGAACTTTTGTTAATTAAAGAAATTGTCCTTAGCAAACTAATGCAGGAAGAGAAAACCAAATACCACATGTTCTCAATTATAAGTGGGAGCTAAATGATGAGAACACATGAACACATAGAGGGCACCAACACACAATGGGGCCTATCAGAGGGTGGAGGATGGGAAGAGGGAGAGGATTAGGAAAAATAACTAATGGGTACTAGACTTAATACCTGGGTGATGAAATAGAGACAATTTACCTATGTAACAAACCGTGTACCTTGATTAAAATAAAATTTTAAAAAGATTAGCCTTTGCCTTATATTTTTATACTTTTATTTTTTAATCTTTATTTTATTTTGTTTGTTTGTTTGTTGAGATAGAGTCTTGCTCTGTCACCCAGGCTGGAATGCAATGGCATGATCTTGGTTCACTGCAGCCTCTCCTAACAGGTTCAAGCAATTCTCCTGCCTCAGCCTCTCAAGTAGCTGAGGCTACAGGTATGCACCACCATACCTGGCTAATTTTTGTATTTTTAGTAGAGATGGGGTTTCACCATGTTGGCCAGGCTCGTCTTGAACTCCTGACCACAGGTGATCCAACTGCCTTGGCCTCCCAAAGTGTTGGGATTACAGGCATAAGCCACCATGCCAGGCCTATTCTATTTTTAGTTTTGTTTATCTCATTTTAGTCATATAGAAGTTTTTATTTTTACGTAGCCAAAATATCAATCTTTTGTTTCATGGCTTCTGAATTTTCCTTTACGTTTTAAAGAACTAATTTTAACCCACATTTCTTTATCAATAGCAAAATTTAAACATTATCCACTACCTTCCCACAGACTGACAAGTTGTTTAAAATCTGTAATTCCCAACACTGTCTTTTCTGTTCTGTTTTGTCCCCAGCCCAGTTTTATGGAGAAAGGTGGTGGGTGGGTACTATAATTCAGTACTTCATGTTTCAGCAGTGTTCTCTCTCTTATTTGTCATCTTTATTGCATTATTTTTGGTGTTTTTATATCAGTAATTAGGTTTTTAAATTATCTAGCAAATATTTACCAATTGCTTCCTCTATACCAAGCACTGTGTGATATAAAATTAAGGTAAGAATTTTAAAAATTGAATAAACCCAATACTATCAGTATTTTCATAAAATGTATTTTAGTAGAATAGGGGATGGGGGAAGGTAAACAAAAAATAAATAAAATTCTTGCAAAATTAAGTGCCAGGGAGAATACAAATAAGGTACTGAGATAAAGTTTAGTAGAAGGTAGGTAGAGGGCCAGAGAAGGCAATTTTTATTCTCCAATTTCTCCTTGTCATGGTAGCTTGCTCTTATTTTACTTATGCAATAACCTCTCAAATGTCACTAAAAAACTGGATTGTAATTTTCTCAACGTTATTTCCTGTTTCCTACATTAACCCTGTTTTAATGGGGCCAAATGTGCTAATTGTTCAGCTTAATCGTCTTCCATTAAACTGGATTCTGTCCATATGTCTAGTGAATTTTTCATTTTCTGTTCATATTTATAAAGCAAGTTGCAAATTGATCAGTATATTAGCTGATGTGGATTCTGCAATGATCATATGGTTCACTAACTACCCTTGGTAAGTCTCCCCTATCTGGAAACAAGCGTATCCAGAGGGCTATGGCTGACAGTGAATGCTCTAAACAGCTATTCAGAAGACAGAATTTGGGTGACATTTTTGAAAACAATTTATTTGTCTCCCCTGATCCTTCCTAGCAACTGCTCCTCCAACGATTACCCTCTTTTGTCCTCTGCTAGAAGGGCTTTTATAGCTGCCTATGTTCTGCCAGTGTGGCAGCTGCCAATGGGGAGGAGGAAAGAAGTTACTGGAAGGTTCAGCCTGTTAGAGAAGGGAGGAAGTGCACCCTCACACACACTGATTTGGGGCTGCCAGAATATGAAGGGAAAACACGCTGTATAGATCTGTCATATTAGTAATTTCCCCCTACATTACCCTAAGCACTGTCCACACCAAAGGAAACCTGGAGATTGATGTGCTCAGACACTAGAGTCAGAAAGCCTAGCGTCAAGATGCAACTCTGCCAATTACTAGTTGTATGAGCTTGAGCAAGTTACTTAAGCCTACTTGAGATCCCATTTTCTCATTTTACAGGGACAACAATACTAGCAGTTTTTTTTTTTTAATAAACTTGGTGTAGGGTGTGTAGTTTAAATGAAAAAATACATGCAAAGTTCATTACATTTCCCCATGTCTTAAATCTCCTCTGCTTGTTCCATGATCCAAGATGTATTATCCAAACTGAATACTTGAATCTATAGGATGACTATATGTAATAAAAGCACACCAGTCCAGTCCTCACATATTGTTTGTCCTTGTTGGCCTTCTTGGGACTTAAAGACATTGGTTTGCCACGACAGTCTTTCTGAGTCAGAATAAAATTACACGTTTTATCTTAAGCTACTATGCTCAAAGGCATTTTATTTGGTCTTGTTTCCCTTGAAAAAAAATCATAATAAATGTCAAGTGTTCAGGGTTTCTATTTATCAAACCAGAATGCATGGCATAATCTTCACAGAATATTCTTCTGTGTTCATTTTTTTTTCTCAGATAAATCTAATTGCTGCTATATTTAAAGTTATCTTGCTAGCTAGTATCCTCAAAGTTCATCATCTATTTGAATGAATAAAATATCCAATCTTTTCAACATGACTTTGAGTCACAATTTAAACTTTTAAAATAAAGTCTTTTTATTTTCCTAATTTTAAAATGTTTGCAGTAAATATAAAAATATATAAACAAAACCGTTAAAACAAGGAAAATGTTAGCCAACTAATTGGGAAAAAAGTGCTCTTCCCCATTTCTGATGTTAGCTTCCATAAGGAGGGATCTGCATTATAATAATAATGTTCAAAATATAGCTGATTTTCAAGTAAAGTATGAACTACCAAATTTTTATATGATAACCTCAAAAAATAATTGCAGCAAAAAATGGAGAAAAAAATATTTTTGAAGTATTAAACACTTACTTTTTAAAAGTTAGTGATTTCCACAATCATCTAGGCTTCATCCCTGGGATGCAAGGTTGGTTCAACATATGCGAATCAATAAATGTGATTCATCACATAAACAGAACTAAAGAGAAAAACCACATGATTATCTCAATAGATGCAGAAAAAGCCTTTGATAAAATTCAACACCCCTTCATGTTAAAAACTCTCAATAAACTAGGTATTGAAGGAACATACCTCAACATAATAAGAGCTATCTATGACCAAACCACAGCCAACATCATACTTAATGGGCAAAAGCTAGAAGCATTCCCTTTGAAAACCAGCACAAGACAAGGATGCCCTCTCTTACCACTCCTATTCAGCATAGTATTGGAAGTTCTGGTCAGAGCAAACAGGCAAGAGAAAGAAATAAAGGGCATTCAAATAGGAAGAGAGGAAGTCAAACTATCTCTGTTTGCAGATGACATGATGCTATATCTAGGAAACCCCATAGTCTCAGCCCAAAAGGTACTTAAGCTGGTAAACAACTTCAGAAAAGTCTCAGCATACAAAATCAATGGGCAAAAATCACCAACATTCCTATAAACCAACAACAGTCGAGACTAGAGCCAAATCAGGAATGCAATCCTACTCATAATTCTCACAAAAAATAAAATACCTAGGAATACAGCTACCAAGGGATGTGAAAACTCTCTACAAGGAGGACTACAAAACACCACCCAAAGAAATCAGAGATGATACAAACAAATAGAAAAACATTCCATGCTCATGGATAGGAAAAATCGGTATTGTTAGAATGGCCATACTGCTCAAAACGGTTTATAGTTTCGATGCTATTCCTATTCAACTACCATTGACATTCTTCACAGAACTAGAAAACACTATTTTAGAATTCATATAGAACCAAAAGAGAGCCCAAATAGCCAAGGCAATCCTAAGCAAAATGAACAAAGCTGGAGGCATCATGCTGTCTGACTTCAAACTATACTACAGGGCTACAGTAACCAAAATAACATGGTACTGGTACATAAACAGACACATAAACCAATGGAACAGAATGGAAAGCCCAGAAATAAGACCACATACCTACAACTATCTGATCTTCAACAATCCTGACAAAAAAAAACAATGGGGGAAAGACTCCCTATTCAATAAATGGCGCTGGAATAACTAGCTAGCCATATGCAGAAGATTGAAACTGGACCCCTTCCTTACACCATATACAAAAATTACCTTAAGATGGATTAAAAACTTAAATCTAAAATAAAAAAAACTATAAAAACCCTGGAAGACAGCCTAGGCAATATGATTCTAAACATAGGAACGGACAAAGATTTCATGACGAAGATGCCAAAAGCAATCCCAACAAAAGCAAAAATTGACAAATGGAATCTAATTAAACTAAAGAGCTTCTGCACAGCAAAGGAAGCTGTCAACAGAATGAACAGACAACCTACAGAATGGGAGAAAATGTTTGCAATCTACCCATCTGACAAAGGTCTAATATCCAGCATCTATAAAGACAAATTTACAAGAAGAAACAAATAACCACATTAAAAAGAGGGCAAAAGACATGAAAATACACTTTTCAAAAGAAAACATACATGTGGCCAACAAGCATGTGAAAAAAAAAGCTCAACATCACTGATCATTAGAGAAATGCAAATGAAAACCACAATGAGATACCATCTCACACAAGTCAGAATGGCTATTAGTAAAAAGTAAAAAAATAACAGATGCTGGCGAGGTTGCAGAAAAAAAAGGAGTGCTCATACCTTGTTGGTGGGAGTGTAAATTAGTTCAACCATTGTGGAAAGCAGTATGGTGATTCTTCAAAGAGCTAAAAAGCAGAGCTACCATTTGACCCAGCAATCCAATTACTGGGTATATACTCCTCAGAGAAATATAAATCATTCTGCCATAAAGATGCATGCACATGAATGTTCATTGTAGCACTATTCACAATAGCAAAGACATGGAATCAACCTAAATGCCTATCAATGACAGATTGGATAAAGAAAATGTGATACATATACACCATGGAATACTATGCAGCCATAAAAAAGAATGAGATCATGTCCTTTGCAGGGACATAGATGGAGTTGGAGGCCATTATCCTTAGCAAACTAACACAGGAAGAGAAAACCAAATACCACATGTTCTCACTTATAAGTGGGAGTTCTCACTTATAAATGATGAGAACACATGGACACATAGAGGGGACCAACACACACTGGCACCTGTGGGAGGGTGGAGGGTGGGAGGAAGGAGAGGATGAGGAAAAATAACTAATCAGTACTAGACTTAATACTTGGGTGATGAAATCATCTGTACAACCAACTCTCATGACACAAGTTTACCTATGTAACAAACCTGCACATGTACCCCTGAATTTAAAATAAAAGTTAAATTTTTAAAAATTTTGGTGATGTTACAGGTATGTTATTTCAGACATTCAGAAAATAGATAATTCCTATTCTATATAAGTTGTTACAAATACTTGCAAAGGATATAAAATGTTCTAATTCACTTTATGAAGTTATCATAATCCCAACACTATGTGGTGTTTTTACATTCATGTAACACACATAAGAAGTCTGTGGCTTATAAAGTAATAAAAAGAGTATCCATGCCTAGAAAAGTGCCTGAAATATGGTACAAACTCAATGAAAGCACAAGGGAAGAAGACCAACAGATTGAACTCAGTTATGCAAAATTACTAAGTAAAATACTACTTTAATTCAAAAGTATGGTACAAAAGAATGGTAATTATTATCAATCTGCTTTTACCCAATAATTCACATGGTTTAAAATCTATATACTTTATGTAAATAATGTGCCATTTTACTTGTATGATAAATGCATTTTTATCCTATCAGTAAGTCTAAAGGGAAAAAATCATTTGATAAAAATTCAACATTCCTTCCTAAATAAAAGCAATTCTTAGTAAATAAGGATTATGCATATATTACCTTAACATCATTAAAATATCATGCTTAATCATAAAACTCCTAGCAGTTTTACCATAACAATAAGGACTAAGGTCAGATGGATAATATCATGACTATCATTTAATATTTTTCCAGAAATTCTAGATTTTGCAATGAGATAGAAAAGAATATTGGAAGAGACAAAAGTTAGATATATTATAAATATCACTGCTTACCTGGAAAATAAACTTAAAATGTATTAGAACTAATAATAAGACACCTAGCTATAAAATAATTAGTTAAAATATATATCTTCCTTATATACAAACACTGATCAGTTAGAAACTACTAAAAATATATGATCAACAATAGCAATAAACTTTGTAAAATATGCAGGATGAATGTTTTTAAAGATTATTTTAAACTACAAAGGCACTTAAAATATTGCATTAAATGGAGATGCAAACCGTGCTTTTAAATGGAAAGACTCAACAGTATACAGATGTCAATTCCTTCCAAAATTAAGTCTATAAATGGAAGGAAGTTTCAATAAAAATGTTCAATACAATTCTTTTGGGAACATGTGACAAAATGATTATAATGTTTATCTGAAAGAATAAATAAGCAAAACAGCCAATTTCTTTTTTGGCTCTACCAGATATCAAATGATGTTCAACCAGATATCAAAATATTTTTATTCATTTACTCATTTGCTCATTCACTCCGTCATTTAATCACCAGTGCAATACCACTCAGAATAAAACAAGCAAAAATGCAGGATTTAGTTTAAAAAGAAAATAAGCTCCAGCATATTTTCTTAGTTGAAGAAACATTAGCCTTACCTCTTACACATTTTTCCTTCCCTTACTCCATAATCATCCCCACAGCTGGATATAAATCACTAATTTTAGCTCAATTTATACATGAGAAAACTAAAGGAGAGGGAGATGATGTAATCTGCTTAAAGGCTATACATCTGGTAAAGGGTAAAACCCAGCTTTGAAGTCAAGATCTAACTATAGCATCTTGATTCTTTACCACAGTATACTGCCTCTCTAGGAAAGCTCCCTAGAAAAACACATGATCAGCCAGACTCCTGCACATAACCTGAGCATACTCACCAATCAAGATCTTACCACATTAAATTCAATAATTCAGAAAAATGTATAAAGGGCCTATTATAAACCAGATACTTTGCCTGACAATGGCTGAAAAAAATGGTTAATAAATAAGTATGGTTCCTTATCTCATGGAAGCTAGAGGCTGCCAGAGGGAGTCTAGGGAGGTACCAAACATATAAACAAACAATTTATATGTTTGGTACCTCC
>NW_026652282.1:104144929-104213575 GCF_009828535.3 Hylobates moloch
TATATATGTATATATACGTGTATATATATATACACGTAAATATATATATACACACGTATATATATATACACATATGTATACATATACATATATATAAATTATTCATCGTGATGAATACTTTATGTTAAAATCCTAACCCCAAAGATGATGGTATTAGGAGGCAGGGCCTTTGGGATGTGATTAGGTCATGAGGGCCTCATCTTCTTAAATGGGATTAGTACCCTTACAAATAAGGCCCCAGAGAGACCTCACCCCTTTTGTCACGTAAGAACACAACAAGGTGACACTGACTATGAATCAGAAGGCAGGCCCTCACCAGACATCAAATGTGGTGATGCCTTGATCCTGGACCTCTGGACTTCTCAGTCTTCAGTCTGTGAGAAATAAATTTCTGTTACTGAAAAGCCACCCAGTTTATGGTATTTTGTTATAGCAGAGCGAACTAAGACAAGCATTGAGTGGGGAAAAGTTATTATCTATGTAATCAAATGTATTAATCCATCCTTTTTCTTTTTTTTTTTTTTTTTTTTTTTGAGACTCAGTTTCACTCTGTCACCCAGGCTAGAGTGCAGTGTGTGGCATGATCTCACTGCAAGCTCCGCCTCCCAGGTTCACGCCATTCTCCTGCCTCAGCCTCCCGAGTGCTGGGAATACAGGCGCCTGCCACCATGCCCGGCTAAATATTTTTTGTATTTTTAGTAGAGACAGAGTTTCACCGTGTTCTCCAGGATGGTCTCGATCTCCTGACCTCACGATCCACCCGCCTCAGCCTCCCAAAGTGTTGGGATTATGGGTGTGAGCCACCGCGCCCGGCCAGTCCATCCTTTTTCAAGTCTAGAAATAAAAATATACAACTTTTATATAGTGCTTTCTATGTGCCAGAGACTCTTTTAACTGCTGTAGATCTTTACAATAACCCTAAAACTTAATTTTCACAATAACTGTACAAGTTAAGTACTTTTATCATTCTCGTTTTATAGAGGAATTTAAGGCATGAAATGATTAGACGACTTGGCCAATGTCACACAGCTAGTATCTGATAGAGTCAGAGTTTGAATTCAGGCATTCTTAATCTCAATTATACTATCTTTCAAATGCTACTATTTAATTTTTACATTTAGATTTTTAATCCATCTGCAACTCCTTGGTGATACCATGAAAGGCTTGTATTTGGTTTGTTTTGTTTCCTTGGTGGTTGCTCAATTGTCCCAATGTCATTTGCTGAATAAGCATTCTTAAAGCATACTTTAAGAAGTAGTAAATTTGTACATAATATCGAACTGCTTTCTTGGCTTTCTATTATTTTGTATGATTAATCTGACTATACCTTTACTGATAACCACCATCGTAAAATTACAATACCATTGTTAAACAATGCAGGATCTCAACTCAGATTTTTTCAACTTCATCTAAAATATTGTGCTTTTTCTTACTATAAAGTAGTCCTTCACTTTTATATTAATGCAGAACAATACTTCTATTCATGAGGGCTTACAGCACAAAGAGTTCCACTGCTTACTGCGAGTTAAGTGATGTTGCAATATCAAACATGTACTGGACACTTACTCTTTTCTAGGTACTGTGCTATGTGTTAGGAACACAAATGAATAAGATGTGGTCCTTGCCCTCAAATGAGTCCACATTCTAAACAAGAGGTTAGAGAAGTAAGTCCGGCATGATGGTGCTGTAGACTAATAATGGTAAGTACAGGGTGAATTTAAATTAGATGTGAGGAGAGGGTACCATTAAGACTTCCAAAGAGAAAAGTGGCCTAAGTTGAGTTTTAATTGGCAATTGAGAGTTGGCAGGATGCAAACGGTGAGGAAAGGTCATTTCAGGCAGCATAAATAGCTTGTGTGAAAGCCACGGATACTTAAGAAATTGCCAGTGGTTGGCCTGGCTGGAGCATGTGGTTTATATTAGAAAATGGCAATCTATGAAGCTTGACAAGTAGACAGAAGCCAATTCCTTAAGGGCTTTATATGCAATAGTAAGATGTTTAGATTTTGTGAAGGTAATGGGAACTAAAGTGTTTTAAGAGAGAAGTGACATGATTTGCTTTCACGAGTCATACCAGTCAAATTAACTTATGAGCAAGTGTCCACAAGTTAATAAAGTTTTATTTTAAAAGCATGGAAAATTAGAAATGAATAAGGAATAGATTAACCTAAGACTGTGATTACAGAAGCTCACCTGTAGTGATCACGAATACTTCTTTCTGATTCTGATACATATAAGCCATTAGGTGTCCCATCAATGCCCAGGATTTAAAGTAGACCTTTGTTTAAAAAAACTTTTGTATAAAGACAAATAAAGGTCCACTTTAGGGCTTTGGCATTGGTAAGAATTCTTTGAGATGGTCTATGGTCTGTGTGACAAGATCAGGGAGAGAAAGTAGTGCCGCTCAGCTGCCGATCACTGCTAAATAACTCTCATGTCTCCCTGTACGAAGGTCTGCTAAGTCACACAGAGACACCAAATGATATCATTGGAATTAAATAGTAGCTCCTGTTGGGCCCATACCCTAGGGACACTATTGAAGGAAGAGAAAAGGTAACTTTCATAGACTCTTATGCCTTAGGTTCTGTACAAGGTAATTTTCAAACAATATTTTACTTAATTCTTAGAGACACAACCTTATAAGGTCTTATAAAAATTAGAACTATCTGGATTTTGATGAGGAAAACACTCATCTCAAGCTAGTCTTTTAAAAAGAAATTTTTTAAGGGGATGAGGGACTTGTTGATTTATATAAATGACAACCTCAAGAGTAGCTTTTGCTAACCTCAGGGACAGCTTCATGCAGGGACTCAGATGGTGTCACCAGGATGATTCTCTCAGTCTCTTGGCTTGGATTTGTTTTATTCTGAGACAATCTTACTTCCTGTGATCATAAAATCAGCAGCTCTGGACTCATATGCCCCAGTTTCACATCCAGGTAAAAACAGTTCCTCTTCCCTAAAATTATCAGAGATGAATCTCATTAACCAAATTATGTATCCATTACGGAGTCCATCCATGTTATTAGGGGTATGATTGGCTGAAACTCTCCAATGATTAGGAATGAAAGTGGAAGGGAAGTGATTCCACCTAAGGCAACTTAATTTTCTTATTTTTTCTAATAAAAAATAATGAACAGATGAAGAAACTGGAGCTCAGAGAGGTTAAGTGATTTCACCAAGGTTTTACAGCCAACGACTGGGAAAAGGAGAATTAGATCCTAATCTTGTTTGACTCCAGTATCCATGTTCCTTTTACCACACCACACTGCCTTAATAAACGCATTTTAACTGGACTTGTCAAGAAACTGCAAAACTTGAATTTATGCATGATACCAATCAGTCACCCTAATGAAAGGGAACTCCTACACAAATCATCCCAAGCAGAAACAAATTTAGAAATCTTCTCTGTTTGGCGTTAAAACTTTTTTTATCACTGTCACAGCAGATGTACCTTTCTATTAAAGAAAGTTCTTGGAGACCGTACTGAATGAACAGCAGGGGAAAGAATCTTGGGCCATTTACTGAATGAAGTTTCGAAGATTTAAAATCAGATTTATCTGTGCATGTGTCCCTTATTGAATATATTGACTCTGAGTCTGAAAAAAATGCACATACATGGACATTTTCTAAATCAATCCCATTCATTTATAGTGTATAAAGAGTACAATTCTTGAAGAAAAATGCATTTTAATCAGTGTCACCACCTGCTGTGCAACTCTGAGCAATCTTTGCTCTGTTCATGTGTGAAGCTACCATATAGTTCATAGGGTTGATCTAATAATTAGATAAAATCATATGTATAAAGTTTGTAGAACATAGTAAGTGCTCAAGAAAGAAAAATTTAATAACCTTCTGTTTTCCTCATTGGCATATACTCTAAATTCAGAAACAAGGTGACTTGTACTGGTAAATCTTCCACAGGCAGTAATTCCTACACTTTAACTTTCTCTTAACTTGTGTCCCCAGTGGTGGCCAAATAAGCAACAATCTGTCATTAAAAACTTACATGCCTTAAGAAGTGTTCCCCATTTAAAGAATCTCATAGGGACTCCCTTTGTAAAATTAAAATTTGTGATATAGTAAATCAATCAGTAATTTATATGCTTTCCATCTGTATGTATTTCCATGTTCAGGTATGTTGTGCTTCCTTTAAATCCTGTGTAACATGTTATCCTGCATAATGATTTACAGACTTCTCTTTCAGAGACCTTTTGAACAGAAATGGCTTCATTTTATCAACCTTTTCATTTAAGGGAAATGTTCTAAATGCATTCTTACTACCTCTTTAAATAAAAACATACTCTATGAAGGGGAAAAGTATGAAGGTCTGAGATTGGGTCAGCCACTAATGTACTAATGTCACAGAGACAGCCCAGAAAGATCAAATAATTCAAGAAGGGGGAAATATTGGTAATTAGCGCATCCCAGCTTTATGGCATTAATAATGCTTAAGGGACACTGAGATTTACACACATTATTCAACAGTCTAGTTAAGGAAAAGTATAGCACTTAATCATGAGGGGGAGACGGATAAGGTTCTCTGATACATTATGGCTGTGATTACATAGCACAGGGCCAAAATACATCTGAAAGTCATTTCTTTCCATTTCATTACAGTTTACAAATTTCATGCCTAATTTTAAACATTAGCACTCCAGGCTAGATATATAATAGCCTCTATCTAATCCCACGAGCCATTACAACAGAGTTTATAGTATCATCCACACAAGTCTGGTGGAGCCACATTCTGCTTATGAAACACAGGGCTATAAAGCAGATGGGGGTCCAGGGATAGCTGCCGACAAGCTAAGCTGAGAAAGCAGCACTAAAACATCACATTAGTTGCAAGTCCATGACAGATAGGACATCAATTTATACAACTAAAGCAGTACCATGAACCATAAGGTGGGGGGCACTGAAGCTGAATTTAAGGGATTAATAAGCAAAAGAGGGGTGGTGAAGTGATTTTTTGTAATCCTTTATTTAAATAACGAAACACTGGACAATTAAAAAAAAACAGTTTACCTATAATATTGAAGTCTCCAGGACCCCTTAACAGCTACATTTTTCTGATAAATAAGTACAATTTCTGTTTAATTTGTGCCATCTCAGGTGCTTTAAAATCCCGCTGGTATATCAAAATAGTCCCTCCAAATAACTGAAGCATTAACGATAGAGAGAAACTGAGCAGAAAAAGGTTAATGCAGTGGCCAATAAAAAGAAAAAAAAAACGCACAAGAAGAAGTGAAAAATTCTCTTCCTAAATAAACTTGCTAATGCTAAAAATAATCAGTATCAATTTGGAACACACTAACTTGGAATTCTTGAAAATCTGGATCGAAACAAAGTTATGAATTAATATGATACTATTTTTTAAATATTGGTGAGCTAACAATGGAAGAAATATGATAGAGAAGCATGTTGAACCTACTTATAAAAATTATACACTATAGCAGCACGAACTATAATCAAATAATTGGCATTCTAATTACAAGTAATTTTTATATTTATTAAAGCAAGCTTAGCAAGACCTCTACCTGATGACATTGTAAACTTACCATTTGTTCTCAAAACTAACACAATTTACCTTTTTAAAACAGAGTTTTGCACCCATTGAATGGCCTGGATAATTGTTCCCAGTATATTAGGAGGCAGAACAAGCAGATTATATACAATACCATGCATACATAGAAGAATAAAAATGAGTGCAGCAGACACATTAAAATGTAAATAATGCAGAAGGCTAGATGATGAAATTGCATGTTTGTTTCTTTGTGCTTCTCTTTATTTTCTGGAGTTTCTACAATGAGTGCATTTCTACTGCATTGGGGGGAAAGGTTCTGTGGTTATTTTGAACTGGCTTTCTCCTTTCAGTTCAGCCTACACAAACTGTTAGATCATTTTCCCTGCAAAAAATCATTTAAGCATGTCACTCTCTGTTAAGTAAATAAATGTTTTTAAAATCTTTAATGCCATTCCTACACTGCCTACAGATTTAACCACAAATTCCTCAGCTTGGCATGCAAAGCCCTATTCAGTATGATTCCAAATTCTCTTTCCAGCTTCATCTCCCACCATTCCCTACAGGAATCCTGCATTGCAGAAAAACATTCCTTGTGTGTTTCCATGCCAGGTTTTTTCTCTGACTCCTCTTGCTTAGACAGGCCTCCTGTGCATCTTTGCTTATTAAATCATACCCATTCTCCAAAGCCCATCTCAAATGCCACAACCCCCAGGAACATTTTCAGACGTATCCAGTTACATGAGATCCCTCCCTCCTTTAAACTGCCATAGCATTTTGTTCATTCCTGTTATGACATTTCTTATATCCTGCCTTATTATACTTACTTGCATAATTATCTTCTCCCCAGCCAAGACTGGGAGAGCCTGAAGGAAAGGACTGGAACGTACTCACTGTTGTATTGCCCACAGGGGCTAGTAGAGTGCTTTTGTAAAATAGTAATGCTGTTGCAATAAATGTGTTTGTTGCAAGGTTAAATTATGAGAAGACTGAGCTAAATATTTTCAGCCAATAAGGCAAAGTAAGAACTATAACAAAAAAAAACCACTAAGTTAATCTAAGCTAAGTTCAGAGAGGTAAAATGATTTGTTGCACCTCTGACTTTTAATTATCTATAGTGCTAGGATAAGAATGTGCCACAAACTTATCTGTCCTCAAGGCAAGCCTGAGAGCATCAACAATTGAAAAAAAAATGCCAGTAATTACCCAACCTAATATTCTAGAATGGAAGTTTTCATACATTTTGCTGACACAAATAAATAAATAAATAAATAGCAAGCTTCTGTGGTCAAGAAAACTGAATTGAGAAGAAAGAAAAAGGAAGAGATAGCTGGTATCTTCTTTTCTTTGAATTCTCAGTCCTTTGGACACAAAACCTATCACATAAGTGCTTAATTAACATGTTGAACTAAGCTGAACTCCTACAATGACAAAAAATAAAGCATATTAAGAGTAACAGTTGCTCAAATATCCTTGTTGGAACAAGTGCTTACAATTATTTCTATTTAGCATTTGCTTAACAGTTAGTATTTGTCCTTATGATTCGTGTAGTTCAATCATTTTATAGATGGCTACCTGTTTATCTGTATGAAACCAATGAAAACCTTTAAAACCCAGAAATGAATCAAGCCTAAGACTTTACCACTCAATTAAATTTGCTTTGGGCAGGTTCTTCTCAAAGCTACCAGTCTCCAAGCATATTTTCCCTCATGGATTTCTTAAGTAACAGGATTTCAAAACTGAGTCCAGAGCCAAAACAAATACCTGCAACCAAAGCTAGCAGGAGGCATCTTCTCACTGTGTGTGTGTGTGTGTGTGTGTGTGTGTGTGTGTGTGTGTGTCCCTGTGAGAGAGAGAGGTTTTAAACTGGCATTTGATTTTTAAAGAATTTTTTGGATAATAAAAAGGAAAAAGTGATTTTTCTTTTTAATGAAAAGAGAAAAAATTAATATTTTTTGTAGCAAGGTACGAAATGACAAAAAAGACCAAAAGTGACATGTAGAGCATGATTGGCTTACATATCTCAAAATACGAAATCAGTTATTCAAGTGTAGGAAACTAAATATTTCAGTTCAAAGTTGTTTTACATCTGTCTTCAGAAGCCAGCATTTACACTTCATCATAAAAGTGCTCTCTTGTGACAAGTAACTGAGCTTGAAATCAGATGAACAGCATTATGGCTTGTGTATCATACATGTAAAACAAATTAGCTTTCTTGATTTATCGTGGCAAAAGTGATAGTTTTTGAAAACCAGACTCTGCTGAAAAATTGACCTTTCAGTCTACAAACATACCATTTAATTTACAAGAGAAGTAAACCCTTTTGAATTGTATTTACCCAGTTACTTTAATAAAGGTTAAGCCTTTCAAAAACAATTGTAAATGTGGCATTTAGCTTCTCATATTTTTCAAAGCATTACTTGAATCTTAGGATTCAAAAGAAACAACCAAGAAAATCATAAAAAAGTAACATTGGAGGTCCCCCCAGCGTGAAATAAAATGCAGTCTACAGATTAAAATCACAGATTTAAATTCTTACATTTCGAAGACACACTAGCCTCATTGAGTTTCAGGAAATGTCATTAACATCTCCTTTGGGGAAAAGATGGCTGATGCTTTCATTAATTCATTCATAAAGCAAAGCTTATTACTGATACACACTGGTATTAGTTACTGAAAGCTGATGATTATTAAAATGCAGAAGCACCATCGGGTAATGAAAAATGCAGTAATTAAAATCCAAGAGGTTAAATTTCACACTAAAATTGAGAAAGATTTTATATTACTCATGGTTCTATACAAAAGAATTCATAGGTGAGAGTTACTGTTAAACCACTGTATTTTCAAATATTCAGCTATTTGCTAATTTGACAAACATTTATCATGTATCTACTGCATGCACAGTGCCCTCTTACAAAGTGAGTTACGCTTCTATTATCATTGAGTCTGATTCAAATTGCCTTAATATAACAAAATCTTCTCAAGAACACAGCTTATGGTGAAAAGAATGTGGACTTTGGAAAAAAATACATGGAAGTTCCAATCTTGGCTCTGCCATTTTCCAGCTGTGTGACTTTAGGCAAGCTACTCAGCCCCTCTTACCTTCAGTTGCCTAATTTCTAAAATAAAGATAACAATTCCTATCTAACTAGGTTGCTGAGGCAATAAAGTAGGTAAACAGTACAATGCCTCGCACTTTGTAAATATTCAATGAATGTCAGGGTACTTTTTTCTTTCCTTCATACTTGTACAAAATAAGTGAACAAATCAAATCTGTGTGATTGAACTAAGAAAAATAATTAAAACAGTTTAATTCGGTGGAAAAATAAAGCTTGAGTATGTCATTTGGACTCCTTAATACATAAGTTTATTCCTATTGCCCCAGAAAACTATTAAAATATACAGGAGTTTTTGATGCATGACATTCCTTCGGAACCAATGGCAAAAAAGCCATGACAAGTGGATAATTCCTAAGAGTTTTGTTTCGAAGTGCCTATAAAAGGCTCTCAACGTCACTGTCTAAATTTGGTAAGATTCCTTCATTTCTGGGAAGACATCAGCATTAGCCAATTTATGTCTGCATATAAAGCTGTCCCAGGTGTATTTTGGAATAATTGTCTTACAGTGTAAATAGGCTATTTGAGAGTCAGGCTTTCACTCTGGGCTGTCCAAGGTATTACCTAAGATATATGGTAGAAAACCAGGTATGAGAATTACCCAATGATCCTAATATCTCTGCCTTTGATATCTAAGTCTTTGATCACCTGCTCTTACCACCAGAATAGCTCTGTGAATTCACACACGCTTTGAAACAGCTAAATACCATCAGCCTTTGTCTTAGGGTTGGTGATCACCAACCCTCCTGTCTACATCTAACCACTGGTACTGTTAGACTCCCTGGACTGTAAACCATCCCTGTTACCCCATGGCTTAAGTTGACCTTTTTGGACTGGATTCCATTTCGGCATGGATTTATGGTATCTGCCAGACTCCTCTATTTGGCTGTATTTAGCATCTAAGTGTCTCCTGACCAGGGCCAATTCCAAGTTCTGACAATCCTATCCTGGTTCTTCCATATTCATATTCCTTAAACTTCTATAACCCCAAAACACTTCCAAGGGCTTTCAAAATAGAAATGATTTAACAAATATATTCTGGGTGTGGAAGTAGGTGGGTACACATACAATTGATCATCAAATAGAGCATATTAAAGAAGGAGGTAGAAAATTTGGTCTAACAGAATTAACCAGAGAATGGGATGGTTTAATATATTACTGCCAAATTAATGCTTGTCTTATGATTTACCAACATCAAGTCAGCTTAGAAAAATAAACATTTCACTGAATTTTAAAGTAACATAATTCCTAACTCACAAATTATGTTCTCTAAGAAGTTATATAAATTTTTAAAATTATAGTTATGAAAATAGCTTAAGCTATCTCCTGCTTGTTAGGTCTGATCCCCTAAATCTCTCGTGTGTAAGTTTCAGTGAGGAAAGGATATATTGTTCTTTTGTAAACTGTTCCCAGAAACCTAGCAGTAAACAAGGTGCTAGAGACTGGCCCTAAGGTAGCATCAGAGTACCCTGACAACATGCCAGGCATCTTCTCTGAGAATTTTTTCTGAGTTTTTCTTCAACTGAGCATTAAGAATCCTTTCTCACCTTTCAGCTATCCACAGTACCATACAGTCATCTTACCACATTTTCCCTACTCCAGATCTTGGCCTCTAATCAATTTCACAGTTATTAGTCGCACAGAATTCAGAAGTCACAAAATGTGGACCTGAAGTCCAGACATGTTTTGTTTGGCCTGCATGATATTATTCTGAATTATGTATGTGAATGCTCTTAAATTGCATTGGTGCTCTCCAGTTTGCACAGTCCCCACAACTTCTTATTGTAGAACCAGCCAACTTCCAACATTTTGTTATCTGTTAATCCAATAAGTATTTTGTTTTACCAGGGCTTGATGACTACTTTGATGCTGGTTCACTCTGACTACAGTCCTTATAGCAGCCTCCATCCTTCTTGCCAACCTCAGGGCAATCATAGAAGTTTCTATTATAACTACTCTAGTGATTTTATTCCAATGGGCCCAATGTTCCCATTGCTGTTGTTCTTCATCTCTAATTGCCTCCCTATACTTCAACCTATAGTAAGCAAAAAGAAGAAAGAATGAACCAAATATCCTAAGGAAACTAATGAGCATATTAGTATTAGGGGTCCTCACAGGCTAGGGTTATATCCCAGAGGTCATGCAACACAAGAAACACTGGTGTCCACCAATCAGCAGTTTTCAAGGAGCAAAGTCAAGGTAGGAAATTGCTGGCTGGGACACATCTCTAGCAATTTCTGAATGTCAGACAATGGGGTAAAATCAAAACCTTTATTCACATTTGGTCCTCAAGGGAGATTCAGAGAAGAAATCTGAGCACAAGCATATCCCTAAACTAATAAAAGGGGTACTGGGCTTGGAACTGTGTGGGCCAAGTAGTTGTCTTGAATTATCTTATTTATGTATATGTGTTGTTTTGAGTTAACTAAAATTATCTTCAAGACAATAATAATGGCTCTTCTCTTTATCGTCACATAATTGATGTTTTTCTCCTCTTCTTCAATATCCTTGATGAAGAAGACTTGATGCTTCCTAGAAGGCTCTCAGCACTTAGCTCAATGTTATACACATAGCAAGGTGTATTAGACATCTTCTTTTTACATGCCCCCCCAACCTCAGCACCACTCTTTATGTTTCTCTACCCTGCTGTCTGCCATGGTAAGGATCCTTTGCCCTCTGGCTGCCAGTTTGGATCAGCTAAAGAGAAGCTCCAATAGGAAATTGGAGGGAGGAAAAAGAGTAAGGTTACAGTATTTATTCTCCTCGTTCCCTCTCTGCAGGGTCATCTTGGGCTACCTGTGTTCCTCACTAAAAGATTATTGCTTCTCTTAACAAGGACGCCTCTCCACTCTTTCCTTCAGGTTGTGGTATACACACCTTCCCCTCATCTTTTGGGCCTTCATCTTGATGTGGCAACAGCTCCACAGCTACTAATGCCTCATTGCTGATTATCCCTTATGCTGCCTTACACCCCACCCACACCTTTTTAATTAGTCCATGTGTAAATAAATCCTCAAAAAAATTATCCCAAAAGAAGGATAACCTCTTTTTTTCTGAGACCCTGACAAATAAACAGGTGCTCTGAAAATATTTTTTGAATGAACAAATGAATCCTTTTGGGAGTAACATGGCTATAGTATCCTCAAATGAATCCAGAAATTCCTCACCATTTAATTACAGCCCTCAGTGCTGATTTACATTTGTCTTGAATGCCCCAAATAGAACACAGACCCCTTGAAGACAAGGGATGCATTGGGTAAGGCCAAGACCTGGCAAAAAAGTCTATATATTAAGTTTGGCTAGAGACTTCAAGGGATATACCCAGCTGCAAGTGATGGGAGGCTATCCAATCTGGAAGGCAGAGCAGGACATCTAAAGGATGAACAATAGATAATAGGTATCATTTGGAATCAGCGGGCCCAGTGCAAAATTAATAGCTGTCTCCTGACTGGTATTTCATTTATGAATTCACTTGTTCATCCATTCATTTGTGTAGAGTCTCACCTATTGAACAAACTTCACTGAGTACACGAAAAGCCTTGAAGAGAATACTAGGAAAATTGAGATAAATGAGACATAGTTCCTGCCCTCAGATTATTTATATGGAAACAAAGTCCAAAAAAAACCGTGATATTTAGATATCCCCTAAGGCTAACTGTCTACTGACCTGGGAGCAGCTAGCAGGGCCTAATCACTGGGCTGGAATTCAGGGAGTATTCACACTGTGGTGGGAGTGGCAGAAGTGCTGACAAAATCTAGACTGGGGCAATCTTAGGGGAATGAAGACATTGGGCAGGCTACCAAGATAAGGTCTTAAGCACTGGGAACAAGACATTAATCAGAGCCAAGATACAAAGTAAAGACTGGCTCTCAGAATAAGACAGCTGGCCAATTATGAGAATGGAAGAGAAAGGTCGGGGCTAGCCTGGCAATAAGGGGAATTGAGAATGAGTACAAGAATATTGGTATGGAACTGCTGAAAGCTTCTGGCAGGGATACATCCGAGAATCAAAATGAACTGCCCCCTATTGCTGATAGAAGGAGTGGGTGAGAGGGGATACCCACAGAGAAGAAAACAGGGACATAGAGGCTTATCAATTAACACTGGGTCCATGTGGATAGCTGACTCGCTGGTAACTTACCTCTCAGAGGGATGTCAGAATAGACGAGATAGCTACAAAATGCCTTTTCCTTGGAACACAGTACTTTGTAAAATCAGAGATGCAGCATCAACTCAATAAAGAGAATTCACATATCACACATTCAGATAGTCATAGCATTTATAGAGTTAATGTAGGCTTACCACATTTAGCACCATAAGTGTCCTTGAAAACTGTAAATTTCCTTTTTCAAAATTAAATCATTTTAAATCCACTATGGGGACTTGCTATTTAAGTAAACCATGAGGTTAAGTCTTTTGTAAAGTTGAGAATCTCTTGTTTTCTGTGAATAATTTCCCTCCTGATTATGTTTATATATTTGTGTATCAGCTCCCCTTAAAGTGATAAGTTTTCAGCATGAGGGGTAATATTTGACTGAGATACCACGCATGAGAATTCAGCACGCCCCACACTGCCAGACTCAGGATGTGACATTCAAACAGCAGTGATTCAATGTTCTTCCATTGACTCACAGCCCAAACAAGAGTGACACAACAAGAGCAGACAAATTTACGATGTTCCAAAGCAAAATGCGGTCTTTCAAATCCAGAACAAGAATGTGTGATGACGGCAAGACCAAGGTCAGTGAGGGTGAGGACTGGAGGAGACCTCACCACAGAAGCATCAGCAGCATTCATTCAGAACATGGGGCAAAGAGAAGTGACACAGAGGGGACCCAGGGCTAGTGTTGGCAGTATAAACAGAAATCACCCATGTAAAGCTCAGTTGGTACCTGAATTCAAACTAATAAAATGAGTAATAAAGTAGGAACATAAACAGCAGAAGAGGTCTTGGAGAAAGAAGCTTCATAACTAAGACTGAGAAAAATCTGGAAAATTGGATTCATCTGGGATGACCAATGATCTGTGTGATGGGACTAACAGGTTTTGCTGAATGCAGGACTTACATCGTCAAGACAGGGTACACTGATGTGGTTGGTCATGCTACGTGCACTAGGTCCTAGGCAGTAGTTAGCAAGCCAGGTAGAGGTAAAGATGTGGAGAGAATTTAACATAGTCACTCCTATAATCTACAAATACCATTTAATCACCACTCCTTGTGTATTAGTTTCTTATTGCTGCTATAACAAAATATGACAAATTTGGTGGCTTAAAACAATACACATTTATTAGCTTATAATTCTAGAGGCCAAAAGTCAGAAATAAGTATTACTAGGCTGAAACCCAGTGTCAACAGAGCTGCTCTCACTCTGGAGGTTTGAAGGGAGAGTCTGTTTTCTTGCCTTTTCCAGCCTCTAGAGCTACATTCCTTGCATTCCTTGCCTTCTTCTAGCTTCAAAGCTAGCAGTGTGGCATTTTCATGTCTCTCTACTTTGTATTAACATTACCTTCTGTCTCTAACTCCTCCTGCACCTCTAAGATCCTTGCGGTTACACTAGGCCCACCCAGATAATCCAGGATCCTCTCACCACTTTAAAGACTCTTAACTTGATCACATTTGCAAGCCCTTTTTTGTCATATAAGGTAACATTCACAGGCTCTGGAGATTAGGACACTGACTTATTTAGAGGGGGCCAAAAAAACAGCTTGGGGGCTGGAGGTGGCAAGCATGCCAGAGACATCAGAGAGTAGTGAGAGCTAGCATGACTCCTTTACCTCTATCCAATCCTGCCTGTGTGTTCCCCAAAGATGACAACTCTCAGGTGTGAGAAAAAGAGGAAACAGCAAGAAAAGAAGGCAACTGGGAAGATGAATGGAAAAAGAACACAGGAGGCTCTGATTTAGACACACTTGCCACTCTCAGAACATGTGTATCATATTTTTACTCCAAGTTTTTCTTCAACTGTCTGCTCCCCTAATATCATGTTTGCACAGTGTTTTCCAGTCCATTAAGTACTTTAACTACAGTTTAACAATCCTCACAACAGCCTTGCCAGCTACTTAATATTACCTAGATCTTGCAGATGGGAAAATTTAGCACAAAAGTCAAGCAACTGGCCCAAAGTCACTCAGCTCCAAAGTATAGAACCAGTACTCAAAAGAAGAAAGTGAAAATAAAGTTCTTGGAAAATTTGGAATGGAGTACCCTATACTCCTCACCCAACAAATGCTGACAGAGGAGACACATGTGCTAGTGGGTAAGCACAAAGGACACACAGCAAACAGCAGACCAAGAGAAAGGGGAGCAGGAATACTTGCCTCATATTCTAAAAAGTCCAATAAAAGGGGGTTTGAACTCTAGCACTTAATTTGTTCCTCTCAGATGGGAGGCTAATACCACATTATTTAGCCTAAGCTGTAGAAAACTGTCTTAGGAAAATTAACCGTGGTCACCAAATGCTTGCTAACAAATCAGTTACCTTGCTTTCTGAGAAGTCAATAAACAGTATACATAGCTATTTCAAAAAGCCAAAGTACTTTCTAATACAGAAAGAAAGTAAGAGAGGATAAACAATTCCAAGGAGGTAAACAAAGTAGAGAGATGAGGTTCAGCCATGTGAAGTAAATGACAACCCAGTTGTATTGAGGCTGAGTCAGCATAGGCTGGATATATATCCCAGGGGACTGGGATCTGTTAACACCAAACAGATCAATTGGCTTTCATTTTCTATGATCCAGGAAAGAATTAATTAATCTGGCAAACATTTAATCTAGGTTGAAGCCCTACTGTGTTCCAGGCTAGTCAGTGGGTTAAGCTCTTATATGTTAGTTCATTTAATCCTCCCAGCCGTTTTGCAAAGTAAGTGTTGCTACACTCACGTTCCCTATAATGACAGACTACATATACGTTGGTGGTTACGTAAGATTATAATGGAACTGAAAAGTTCCTATTACCTAGTCAGGCTGTAGCCATCATATTGTAGTACAATGTATTACCTTTTCTATGTTTATATGTTTCCATATACAAATACTCACCATTGTGTTACAATTGCCTGCAGTATTCAGTACAGTCGCATAATGTACCAGTTGTAGCCTAGAAGCAATAGGCTATACCATATAGCCTAGGTATGTAGTAGGCTATACCACCTAGGTTTGTGCAAGTATACTTTATGATGTTCACACAATGTCAAAATTGCCTAATAACACATTATTTTAGAAAATATGCCCATCATTAAGCAATGAATGACTATGTTTCTGTTTGGAAGATTAAGAAACGTTTGGAGAAAGATTGAACAACTCACCCAACCACAAAGTTAATAAGTAACAGAGCTAGGAGGTAAACCCTGGTCTTCTGCCTCAAAGTCCTATGTCCTTGCTAGTACAGAACAGGTATTTTATAGCAATGTCTACTTTTGAATCTATTAAGATACCTCAGTTTCCACCAATGCTACTGAAAGGATGAGGTCTGAGTAAACATATATTAAAATACAGTCAGTACAAAATTCAGTGGGCTGCTTTATGTATAGAAATTATCTCCTCATCATAGAACAATCCACAAAGAAACAACTCTAATAGGTAGACAACTGCATTAATAGACATATTGCAGAAATAATAGGCTAGGAAATAATACCTGCAGAAAATTGCAGCTCATAGCCTTCACCCATATATCAATTAATGCTTACAAATATACTTACCAGTATATGGACTGAAACACAAGACCAAATTATTCTGGGAAATTAAGCTATAATGCCACCACTTATAGCAGTCCAGTACCTATTTTCTGAATAGCTTCTTCATTCGTTTCTCTCCAAATAAGTAAAATAACTGTCCTCATTCCAGAGGTGGGTAATGAGGATTAAGAGGAGAGGCTAAGATTCCCCATGGATTGGCAAGCCATTCTGAATAACTTTTAGAATTTGATGCAAGTTGAATAGCAAGGCTAATATATCAAGAATACTCCTTTCCACCTGTTCCCATTCCTTGTATAAAAATCAGCTAGACTATATTAGCTTTCAGAAAAATAATCCCTAAAGGAGTTTCTGCCTCCTAGACAAAGGAGAGGAATTTGGAATGAAACACTGAGTATGGGGAAACAGGTAATTTCAAACAATTTGAAAGAAGGAAAAAAACAGTCTAATTCAAGAAACAGAAATGGTCAAAGCAGTTGTCTCACTAAACTCTCCAACTCACTTTTTAAAAAGTAGTCTGAATAAGTCAGAACAAGTTAAGTCATGGTTAAGAAATCAAATGGAATCTGGGCTAGGTGCGGTGGCTCATGCCCATAATCCCAGCACTTTGGGAGGCTGAGGTGGGAGGATTGCTTGAGCTCTGGAATTCGAGACCAGCCTGGGCAACATAGCGAGACCCCATCTCTAAAATAAATAAATAAAATAGAATAAAATAAGAAATCAAATGGAATCTTATAGTGAAATACAGAGTGACCCCAATCATCAGCCAAGAACAGAATATAGTGCAGGTTCCCTCGGGGTTTCTCCTCAGGACACGGTAGGCCCTAGATACTCCTTTGATCTTTAATCAGTCTTCTTCTAGCACTTCCTTCCCATGGTGCCCAGTGCCTAGCAGCCCCACTATGCCCTGGGAGGCAGAATTCAATGGGATTCAAATTGCCTCTTAGAATACCAGAAGTTATTCTTCGTTACTGATTGTAACTTTGTACCCCTTGACCAACCTTTCTTCATCCCTTCTCTCCCCTACCCTCCCCAGTGTCTGGTAACCACTGTTCTATTTTCTACTTCTATGAGATCTTTGTGAAGGATATGCTAATTCCTCAGATTTGATCATTACACAATGTATACATGTATTGAAACATCACATTGTATCCTATAAATATGTACAATTATTATGTGTCAATTACAAATAAAAACAATAAAAGTAACATAAAATAGTGACATAAAGCCTGGCTGATAGGGCCAGTCCCCTTACCCCGACACACTTTCCAATGGCAATGACCTAGTAGTCAGTATCCAGCTAATATATTACCTCATAAATTCTTCTCCTGCTTCAGCCCAAAGGAGTGTTGCTATTAGAGAAATGTCAGACAATGAGAATGACTTTGTTGGGTTACTAAGATGCAGTTTAAATAGTGAAAGCCAATAACTATCTAGTTGAGAATCCCCCCTGCATTTTAGTGTTAAATTACTGACTAGAGGGGCTTCTAAAACTTTACCAAAAAGCAAATAAAGCACTTTTGTTGAAAAAATGATGACACTTTTCTAACTCTGGCTTGTTTTTTGGCCCAGGTTTCAAAGTACTCTTGAAATGTCAGACACTGGAATGTTAGGAAAGAGACCATCCCCCAAATCCTAAGGAGGACTGGAATCAAGAGGAATTTGAAAAGCCAAAAGTAAATAAAACAAACTAACTAAATTCCCTACAGGCTCTCTGTATTAGGCCCATTCTTGCATTTCTATAAAGAAATACCTGAGACTAGGTAACTTAAAATAGGTTTAACTGGCTTAGGGTTCTATAGGCTTTATGGTGCTGGTATCTGCTCGGCTTCTGGGGATGACTCAGGAAGCTTACAATCATGGCTGAAGATGAAGGAGGAACAGGCATGTCACATGGTGAAAGCAGGGACAAGTCAGGGTGGGGGTGGGAGGTGCCACATATTTTTAAATGACCAGATCACTGGAGAACCCACTCACTATCGCAAAGACAGCACCAAGCTATTAGTAATCCACCATGATCCAAAAACCTCTCACCAGGCCCCACCTCCAGCAATGAGGATTACAATTCAACATGAGATTTGGGCGGGGACAAATACTCAAACTATATCACCCTCCAAGTCACCAGCATCCCCATTATTTTATTTTTATGAACCAAAGACCTCTATCAAATGCAAAATGCTTGCGAAAGGGATGGCATTAGGACACTTGCAGGCATTTTTTCAAAGATTTTAGATATTAAATTAGATTGTGTTGGAGAGTCATCCCTAAGCAAAAAGGCCCAGGGCCTCAACATTATAATGGCCAAGGAGAAAAAGTCTTGTTTACTTGCTGGGTACTGTACCCTGACGTCTCTGGGGTTCTGGACAAGATGTGTGTGTGTGTGTGTGTGTGTGCGTGTGCACACGCGTGTGTGTGTGTCTATGTGTGTGTGTGTTGTGGGAAAGGTAGATAAAGAAGGTAGAGAGGAAGGAAAAAAGAAATACTGAAAGTGATGGGGGCATTTGAGAAAATGGTCATTAACTTCCCTGTCTACCTGGGTATATAGTCCAGGTGCCCGTAGAGGAAAGGGAGGTTTACAAAGCTTCCCAAAGCCCCCTCCTTAGGCTTGATGACTCCCTCTACTAGGCTATCACTAAAAATACTATTTCAGTCAAGTCATCTGCTGCGTGTTTATAGGGAAAGCCAATAACAAATCTCCAAACCAACGGAAAGAGAGTTTAAGTTATATTTTAAATCAAGCTTCTGCCACATCATGTATCGGCTGGAGAGAATGACACTCTCCAGCATGAGACTAGCAGAGTCAAGCTGAGTAGGTATCTTATAAAACTTCAGCAAATTGCTGTACCTACCACAACTGTCAACCCCGAGATAAAGCACTTAACTAATTATAGATGAACAAATAAAGCTAATCTCAACTATATTTCCAGGATAAAGTCCTAATTGGCTTTCTGTTGATTTGCTCTTCAATAATGGTAAGTAATTGTTTTAAAGCAAGATATATCATTTAATCAAATTGGTGTTTCTTTTTTTTTTTTTTTTTTTTTTTTATAAATTTCAGTGCAGTGGGAGTCTCGGTCATGCAAGTCCGCCTCCGTTCAGCCTTCTCCTGCCTCAGCCTCTCCGAGTAGTGGGATACAGGCCCGCCACCAGCCCGTTATTTTTTTGTTTTTTAGTAGACACAGGTTTCACCGTTTACCAGGATGGTCTCGATCTCCTGATCTCGTGATCCGCCCGCCTCAGCCTCCAAAGTGTGGTTACAGGTGAGCCACCGGCCCGCCTCAATTGGTTTTTTTTTACAAAATTTTCCTCATTTGATAAAGATGGAATACTGACTATTATTACCTTCATGTCTGTCATTAGAGGTGCCTATATTCTGAAATATGTCCTGAAAAACTCAACAGAACATTTGCCTTAATCTATTAAAACCATTTCTCCCTTTCTCTCTCTCCCTCTCTCTCTCTCTCTCTCTCCCTCCCTCCCTCCCTCTCGCTTTGGCTTTTCATTGCCTTTTCTCATATTGCTCCTTTCTCTTTTTTTCTCGATCCTTTTCTCTCTCCCTGCATCCATCATTCTCTCATTTATACTATCCCTTTCACGACTTGAAGGAAGCTCAGATCTAGACTGACTGTCTGAACTTGGGCACTTCACCCTCTGCAGAGGTCCAGGTCTCAGAAAAATATACTGCACTGGATTTGATATAACTAGAAGAAATAAAATTTGATCAATAGTAAAAGAGAACTGTTCTGACTAAGGGCAGAATGGAATGGCACTGAGGAATTAAGAAACTAAAAGATGGGCATGTTCCCATTGAGCTAGCAAAGGACAAGCTCTATAATTAAAGATCGTTTGAAAATCTCAATGTACAGTATAACATCAATGGCTAGCTGGAAGATAGGTAAGCAAACTCTTGTCAATGTGGATGCTAGTAAGATAGGGATGGAGACCAGTGAAGAATGGGAAATATGATTTTGTTGAGTAAATATTTTAAAACTCTTTTTCTTCCTCCAAATATTTTAAAAGTTGTGAAGACACAGAGAGAGAGAAAGAGAGAGAGAGGAGAGAGAGAGATCATAAATTTTGTATATTTTCAAACCAAAAAAGAGAATGTACTTTTGAGCTTTAATCACCTCTTAAATATGTGACTTGGGGTAAAGCCTCAGTGTATGTGAGGGCCCAACCAAGAAATCAGAAAACATTTTAGATAGAGTCCTTGAAATAGAGGATATTTAAGAGGAGCTGAGAAGCCGAATAGAGGAAAGGGAGATAACCTAGAGATTAGCAACAGCCGGAGCTCACTACTACCTCTAGAACTGAAAATACAAAAAGAGAAGGTGGTGTTACCAGAGCCCTGAGGCCAGAGTCACCTAGAAGAAGCTAGAACCACAGCAGGTCTGTCTTGTGGGAGCTGGAGCCACAGAGGAAAGGCAGTCCCAGCTGAAGGTGCTGCCCCAGGCTAGAGGATGAGGGAGCAGTAAGAAATACCCTTGCCTCTTCCTACCTCCCACCCTCCAATCTCTTAACTGCATCTCCCTTTCGCTGAACATAGCCAGAAGCAAGTTATGTCTGGAAAGCCTGAGAAATACAGCTTAAAGGGGTTAGCATCCCTGTGCTACAAAACAAGGTAGGAGAAAGGCAAGGAATGAATCTAAGGGCATAGAGGCCAAGGATTGACACACTTATTTTCCTTTTCTATAAAGTAGGGACAATAGTACCTACCTCTCCAAGTTAATGAGACAAATTAATTAAAGTATATATCTAAAGTGCCTAACACAGTGCCTGGCCTAAAGCAACACTCAAAACATTTTAATTTTTTCTTAGTTTTAAGGGTTTGAGAAATTCATTTTTCCCCAAAATGCTTGGGTACACCCAGAACTAAACACTGCTTGTATATTAAGAGCCCTTTTTTCTAAGACACAATTAGGTAATGTCAAAAATTGTTGCTTATATTTTCATGCACATTTTTATACAGTTTCATGTGTATTAATTATTAGCATTCCTCTTAAAAGAAATAAAATTATTTCTTTCTAAATGGTCATTTCAGTCTTTTCACTTTCAGACCAGACTTATGTCCCATTTTGCCAAATAAACTATATTCTTGCCTGATTTTGATATGTCCCTATGAATTGATATCTCTTAGGATATCAGTTTGTAATGCACAGTGGTCCAGATCCAAAAGAGCTAATGAATTATATTAGTGAATACTAAAAGGGGACTTTTGTGAAGGAAGAAAGTCCCTCAACAAAAGGCTAACTGAAGATAAATATCCCCACTGTCAAACACCAGCTGGGCCCAAAACCTTCTGTTTATGTTAGAGAGACCTCTGTCTTATAAATGTGTCCTTCAGCCCCATAGACCAGCCATGAATATTTAAGCAAAGAAATTTTGGAAAACCTTTGCTAGCATTTTCAGAAAATAAAAATGCAAAGATTGAGGCAGAGGGAATATTTAAGCCTCATGCATTATTTGTAATTTGAGATGTTGATCATGAAAGGGAATTTGTGTTTCAATCACCTATGCTGCCACTTAGGAAATTCATTCCTAAGTGATTTGAAAATTGTGAGACTTTGAGTTGCCATTGACATTTAAGCTAGACATAGAGGAATGGTGACTGCAGAAACTGTTTGTGAGTGAAATGTGATTTGCCGCAACTGAGAAGCTGTTAAAAGTATTTGCTCTTCCTCTCTGCACCTCTCCCCTGTCCCTCACCCCATCCGGTCTGTCCAACTGAGGGATGAATTCCCAGTGTCAGGAAAGTCACACTAGAAAACAAAGATCACAAAAGATTGAAGCTATTTTTTTTCAAAAGCTGAATGTATTTTGTAAATAATAATGTTAATACTACTAAAGGTGGTTGAAACAGGGCTTCTATTATGACTCCTGGATTTAAAAAAAAAAAAAAGAAAATTAGGACGCTCATAGAATATGAGCATTGAATTCGAGATCAGGGGATTTTTTATTTTAGCATTAACTAAATAACTAGCTGAATAACTTTTGGCAGGTCACATCATTTCTCTTGATTTGAGTTTTTAATCTATGTATAAATGATGATGTTAGCCAGTTATTTCTAAAGGTTCTAATAATGCTAAGATTCTACAGCCAATAGATAAAAGCTTCATTTTAAGTTTATAATGTGTAATAAGGAAGTCAGCCTGAAGGCAAAAAGAGGAGTGGGTATGGGAAAGGGGAGAGAGCTGTTTGTATTCCTGCTGAGCTAGAATAAATAATGATTTGCTTTGTGTCAACAAAAAGCTTAAATCAGCAGACTAGGTAGACAATGTCAGTAAGGACACACAAAGATTTGTCCTTGGGGTTAGCCAAAAGTTGATTCTAGTAAATATAGTCACTATCTACTTGGAGTATCCAATTCCTAACCACTTAGCCCTACATGCCTCAGAATTGTCTTTGTGAAGATGGTAAAATAAAATACTAAAGTGAATCTAAGTGTTGGAACTACATAACATCTTGGCATGTAAGAACCTTCTCAGCACTAAATACTAAGATGTAACTGATCTCGTCAGGAGAGAAAGTTTTTATGTACAAATAGGGAATGATAGTGATTACTAGCTTGGAGACATTACCAAGTAAAATTTCAAAATCTACTCAAAGAGAGTGAGCTATCCATCAAAGTTAATCCTGTTACTCTAGCAGAAGTCCCTTATTGAAATTGTCTTGATGCTTCTGTATATCAATTAGATAGATTAGGTTGAGATCCTTGCTCTGGACTATATTTCCCTTCTTTTAACCACCCTTTAAAATTCCCCTGCCCTGTGTACAATTAACTCAGGCCTATGCAAGGTAAATGCTAGCTAATCTGATGTCAAATTGGGTGAGTGAGCATTTAAGGCCTAACGGTAACATGAAGATATTGCGTTTGTAGTTGAAAATGTCAGCTCTTGAGTAGAAAAAATATGCTTTGTGATCCCATGAATAAATCGTTTAACACCATATGCCTCAGTTTCTCCACCCTGAGCAATTGGTTAGTACTTATCTCACAAAGATTTGTGTTACATTACATAAAGCACCAAACAGGATACCTAGCACAGAGAAGGTATTCAGTATCTGTTGCCTCTGTCCATCCCTTCCTAATCTCTACTTTTTGACAAAACAACCTACTTCATTTAGCTCTCAATGGTCTTTTGTTTTGATTCTACCAAGGCAATTGACCAATTATCATGGTAGAGGAACCAAAAACCCAGTATGTTGGCACCCAAACTGCTATGAGAGGCTATTAACCAGACCTGCAACATGGTTCCTTCTTCCACATCAGAGATTCTGCTGGCTTCTGATGCCTTCAGCTAACGCAGAGTAAGTGATAATTTAATGTTTCCTGATTTGTGGGACACTTTTCCAGAGGCATTCAGTGAAGCTAATTAGCATTTAAAGGATAGTAAAGGAAGAGTCCTGAGCTTAGAGTAAAGCCATTGCATGAAAAATCCATTCTTATTTTAGTGCTCAGGAAATATCTAGGCTGTATTCCTGTGAGTGATAATAGCACATATCTCCTATTTTTTTTTTCAAATATTGCACAAAAGCCTTCACCCTCTCAGAATAGCTATTCCAGACATTTTCAAACAAACTCACCAAAACTCATGGACGCTAATACATCTAAGGAATAGGGAATTGAAAGGGCGAGACATTAGCTTAGAAACACATATGTTCATCAAGTCATTACTAAGACAGCTAGTCGGTTCTCCAGGGTATAATTCACAGAAAAGCAAATTGTGATTTTCTGACAGGAGCTGAGGAGCTGGCTGTGGTCATCACCTTTGTTGCTCTAGACAGCCAGGCACTCACAATTTTCAGTGTGCCCTCATGCCACTGCAGAGGAGGTCCATTGCAATAGCCAACATGAGAGAAATGGATAGGATTTTGATGGCTGCTTATTAAAGACAGAAAACAGAACTACTCCAAGGCATAATATTAACCTTTTGGACTTAGAGCATGACTTTGCAGATAAATCTGTAGCCTTGATACAATTCATGTGACATCAGGTCTCATCTGAGTGCCATAGCTGTCAGGATACTAGAAAGTTGGGTGCCAAATAAAGCCCTAACAGGACCTCTCTTGGTAACAAGGAAGGCCATCATACGAGGTTGGACTAACACAATCTTACCTCACTAATTTGAATGATATGGAGAAGACTACTGTTAATCAGCGTAAGTCTAAATTCCATATTTAAAAATCTACAGGACTGAAGAGGTAGGAAAAATAGTCATGAACCATCAATGCCACCCCTCCCCCTGAACTCCCAGCAGCCAGGGAGTAGTGGTGAGAGCATCTCTGGGTGCTGGGCAAGGGAGAGCCAGCAACTGTGAGGCATTGAACTCAGTGCTGTCCCATTAGAGCACAAAGGAAAACCAGACCAAACTCAACTGACACCCACCCATGGTGGGAACATTTAAACCAACCCTAGACAGAGGGAAATCAACAATCCTAGTGGTCCAAAGGTAACTTTTTGCAAACTTCACCACTGAGGGTTAAAGTTCTCTGGGTCTCTAAGTAAACTTGAAAGGCAGGCTAGGCCATAAGGACTGCAACTTTTAGGCAAGTCCTAGGGCTGAAGTGGTACCATAGCCAGTGGACTGGGTGGACATGTGACCTACTGAGACAACAGTCAAGGCAGCTAAGGAAGTGCTGGCATCACCTTTCCCCTAACCCTAGACTGCACAGCCCACAGCTCAAAAAGATACCACTTTTCTCAACTTGAGGGTCTTGCATCATGGATACCAGCTCAGCCACAGCTGGATAGGGCACCAGTCAGAGTCACGAGGCCCATTTTCCAGACCCTAGCTCCCAGATGACATTTCTAGACATGCCCTGGACCAGAAGGGAACCTGCTGTCTTGAAGCGAAAGTCTCAGTCCTGGCAAGATTCATCACCTATTAAGTGAAGAGCCCTTGGACCCTGAATAACCAGCAGCAATACCCAGGTACTACATTGAGGGCCTTTGGTGAACCTCTGAGACTTGATGGCTGCAGATGAAACTCAGCACATTCCCAACTGTGGTGGCTACAGGGTAACTTTCCCTCCACTTGAGAAAAGCAGAACGAACAATAAAGGGGACTTAGTCTTGTACCTTAGGTACCATCTCAGTCACAGGGGGATAGAGCACCAAGAAGGCCCTTGAATTACCTCATTACAGGACTTGGCTCTTGGACAGAATTTCTGGACCTGTTCTGGGCCAGGGTGGAGCCCATGCCCTGAAAAGTGAGTCCCAGGCCAGGCAGCACTCACCACAAGCTACTAAAGAGTCTTTGAGTCTTAAGGGAAGAGTGGTGGTAGTCTGACAGTATTCTCAGTGGGCCTGTGGTGGCAGTGGCCATTGGGTGAGGTTCCTCTGCCTTTGGAAGGGGGAGGGAAAAGTAGGAAGAACTGCATCTTGTGGTTTGAGTGCCAGTTCAGCCCCAATAAAATGGAACACCAAGTAGACCCCTGAGGTTTTTCATTCTAGTTCCTGGCTCTTAGATGGCACCTCTGGACATGCCAAGAGCCTAGGGGAACTCACCACTCTCAAGGGAAGGACACAGTCCTGGCTAGCTTGGACAGCTACTAATGGTAGAACCCCCAAACCTTGACCAAACATAGGCCATAACCAGGGAGTGGTTAAGTCAAGCCCTAGGTGAAACCCAGTTCTGTGCTGGCTTCAGGTCTGATGCATCCGTACTAATGGTGATAGCCACAAAGGTGCTTGAATCATTCTACCCTCAGATCCAGGGGGCTCAGTTCAGAGAAAAAGACCCCCATTTGTATTGGAGAAAGTAAGGGAGGAGAACAAGAGTCTCTGCCTAATGATCCAGAGAATTCTTCCAGATATTGTTCAAGGCCATCAAGGCAACACCTCTACAAATCTGCAAGAACCACAGCATTACTGGGCTTGGGGTGCCCCATGAAGCAGATACAGCTTAGATCATGACACACAAGTCCTTTCAAATATCTGAAAAGTCTTCCCAAAAAGACAGGTGCAAACAAGCTTACACTGAGAAGACTACAGTAAATACCTAACTCTTCAATATTCAGACACCAAAAAACATCTACAAGCATCAACACCAATCAGGAAAACATGACCTCACCAAATGAACTAAATAAGGCACCAGGGACAAATCCTGGATAAAGAGAGCTATCTGACCTTTCAGACAGAGAATTCAAAATAGCTTTTTTAGGAACATAGACCAATGAAACACAATAGAGAGCCCGGAAATAAGGCCACACACCTACGACCATCTAATCTTCAACAAAGCTGACAAAAACAAGCAATGGGGAAAAGTCTTCCTATTCAATAAATGGTACTGGTATAACTGGCTAGCCATATGCAGAGGACTGAAACTGAACCCCTTCCTTACACCAGATACAAAAATCAACTCAAGATGGATTAAAGGCTTAAATGATTAAAGACCCAAAACTATAAAAACCCTGGAAAGCAATCTAAGGAATACCATCCTGTACATAGGAATGGGCAAAGCTTTCTTGACAAGGATGCCAAAAGCAATCCAAAAATTGACAGACAAATGGAATCTAATAAAACTTAAGAGCTTCTGCACAGCAAAAGAAACTATCAACAGAATAACCAGACAACCTACAGAATGGGAGAAAAAATTTGCAAGCTACACATCTGACAAAGGTTTTTCATCAAGCATCTATAAGGAACTTAAACAAATTTACAAAATAAAAACAAACAACCCTATTTAAAAGTGGGCAAAGGTCATGAACAGACACTTTGCAAAAGAAGACATACATGCAACCAACAATCATATTGTTAAAAAAGCTCGACATCACGGATTAGAGAAAGGCAAATCAAAACCACAATGAGATACCAACTCACACCAATCAGCATGGCTATTAGTAAAAAGTCAAAAAATAATAAATGCTGGTGAAGTTGTGGAGAAAAGGGAACACTTATACACTGTTGGTGGGAGTATAATTAGTTCAACCATTGGGCAAAGCAGTATGGCAATTCCTCAAAGAGCTAAAAGCAGAACTACCATTTGACCCAGCAACCCCATTACTAGGTATATACTCAGAGGAATATAAATCATTCTATCATAAAGACACATGGATGTGTATGTTCACTGCAGCACTATTCACAAAAGCAAAAACATGGAATCAACCTAAATGCCTATCAATGACAGACTGGATAAAGAAAATGTGGTACATATACACCATGGAATACTATGCAGCTATAGAAAAAATGAGAGCAAGTCTTTAGTGGGAACATGGCTGGAGATGGAGTCTATTATCCTTAGCAAACTAATGCCAGAACAGAAAATAAAATACCACATGTTCTCACTTATAAGTTTTAGCTAAATGATGAGAACTCATGAACACAAAGAAGGGAACAAAGGACATTCATGTCTACTTGCACATGGAGGGTGGGAGGAGAGAGAGGAGCAGAAAAGCTTTAGTAGATGGGTGGTGAAATAATCTGTACAACAAACCCGATGACACAGGTTTACCTATATAACAAACCTGCACATGTGCCACTGAACCTGAAATAAAAGTTTAAAAATATAGCTGTTTTGAGGAAACTCAAAGAAATTCAAGAAAACACAGAGAAGGAATTCAGAATACTATAAGACAAATTTAACAAAGGGATTGAAACAATTTAAAATTATCAAGCATAAATTCTGGAGCTGAAAAATGCAATTTGCACACTGAAGAATGCATCAGTCTTTTAATAGCAGAATTGATCAAGCAGACTAAAGAATTAGTGAGATTGAAGACAGACTGTTGAAAATATACGGTCAGAGGAGACAAAATAAAAAAGAATAAAAAACAATAAAGTGTGCCTACAGGATCTAGAAAGCAGCCTCAAAGGGGCAAATCTAAGAGTTATTGGCCTCAAAGAAGAAGCAGAGAAAGAAATAGGGGTAGACATTTTCTTCAAAGGTATAATAACAGCGAACTCCCTAAACCTAGAGAAAAATATCAATATCCAAGTACAAGAAGGTTGAAGAACACCACACAGATTTAACCCAAAGAAGATTACCTCAAGGCTTTTAATAATTAAACTCCCAAAGATATGGGATAAAGATAGGACCCTAAAAGCAGCAAGAGAAAGGAAACAAATAACATACAATGGAGCTCCAATACATCTGGCAGCAGACTTTTCAGTGGAAAGCTTACAGAACAGGAGAGAGTGGCATGATATATGTAAAGTGCTGAAGGAAAAACACTCTAATGTTAGAATAGTATATTTGGTGAAAATATCCTTCAAACATGAAGGAGAAATAAAGACTTTCCCAGACTAAAGCTGAGGAATTTCATCAACCCCAGACCTCTCCTATAAGAAATGCTAAAGGAAGTAGTTCAATCAGGAAGAAAAGGATGTTAATGAGCAATAAGAAAACATCTGAAAGTACAAAACTCACTGGTAACAGTAAGTATAAAGAAAAACACAGAATGTTATAACACTAACTGTGGTATATAATCTACTCTTATCCTAACTAGAAAGACTAAACAGTGAACCAATCAAAAATAATAACTACAACAACTTTTCAAGACGTACGCAATGCAACAAGATATAAATATAAATATAATATATAAACAAGATAGAAATAGAAACAATAAAAAGGTTAAGAGGGGGACGAAGTTAAAGTGTAGAGTTTTTATTAATTTTCTTTCTGTGTGTTACTTATGTAAAATATTTTAAGTTGTTATCAGGTTAAAATAATGAATTATAAGACAGTATTTGCAAGCCTTCTGGCAACTTCAAACATAAAAGGCATACAATGGATACACAAAGAATAAAAAGAAAGAAACTAAATCATATCACCAGAGAAAATCACCTTCACTAAAACACAGGAAGGAAAGAAAGAAGGAAGAGAAGACAACAAAACAACCAGATAATAAATAACAAAATGGCAGGAGTAAGTCCTTATTCATCAATAATAGCATTGAATGTAAATGGGCTAAAATACCATCAAAAGATACAGATTGGCTGAGTGGAAAAAAAAAAAAAACCAAGACCCAAGGATCTGTTGCCTACAAGAAATACACTTCACATATAAAGATATATAAAGGCTAAATATAAAGGGAAGGAAAAAGATATTCCATGTCAATGGAAACCAAAAAAGAGCAAGAGTATTTATACTTATGTCAGAAAAAAATAGATTTCGAGACAAAAACTATAAGAAGAGACAAAGAAGTTCACTATATAATGTTAAAGGGGCCGATGCAGCAAGAACATTGGCAATTTTAAATATATATGCATATATTTAAATATATATGCATATATATATAAGATGCAGCAAGAACATAACAATTTTAAATATATATGCACCCAACACTGGAGTACTCAGATATAAACAGCAAATATTATTAGAGCTAAAGAGAGGGATAGACCCCAATACAATAATAGCTGAAGACTTCATCACCTGACTTACATCATTGGACAGATCTTCCAGAGTGAAAATCAATAAAGAAACATCAGACTTAATCTGCACTATAGACCAAATGGACCTAATAGATATTTATAGAACATTTCATCCAATGGCCGCAGAATACATATTTTTCCTGCAGCACATGAATTATTCTCAAGGGTAAACCATATGGTATGTCAAAAAACAATTTTTAAAGCATATGAAAAAATAGAAATAATAATAAGTATCTTCTCTTACCACAATGGAATAAAATGAGAAATCAATAATAAGAGGTATTTTGGAAACTATACAAATACATGAAAATCAAACAATATGCTACTGAATGACCAGTGTGTCAATGAAGAAATTAAGAAATTGAAAAATTTCTTGAAGCCAATGATAATTGGAAGACTACATACCAAAACCTGTTGCATACAGTAAAAGCAGTACTAAGATTTAAGTTTATAGCTATAAGTGCCTATATCAAAAAAGACAAAAAACTTCAAATAAACAACCTAACAATGCATCTTAAAGAACTGGAAAAGCAAGAGCAAACCAAACCCAAAATTAGTAGAAGAAAATAAATAATAAAGATCAGAGCAGAAATAAATGAAATTGAAATTAAGAAAATAATGCAAAAAATTAATGAAACAAAAGGTTGATTTTTTTTAGTTGCTTTTTTTTATTATTATACTTTAAGTTCTGGGATACATGTGCAGAATGTGCAAGTTTGTTACATAGGTATACACACGCCGTGGTGGTTTGCTGCACCCATCAATCCCTCATCTACATTAGGTATTTCTCCTAATGCTATCCCTCCCCTATCCCCCACCTGCCAACGGGCCCCAGTGTGTGATGTTCCCATCCCTGTGTCCATGTGTTCTCATTGTTCAACTCCCACTTATGAGTGAGAACATGCGGTGTTTGGTTTTCTGTTTTTGTGTTAGTTTGCTGAGAATGAGGGTTTACAACTTCATCCATGTCCCTGCAAAGGACATGAACTCATCCTTTTTTACAGATGCATAGTATTCCATGGTGTATATCTGCCACATTTTCTTTATCCAGTCTATCACTGATGGGCATTTAGGTTGGCTCCAAGTCTTTGCTATTGTGAACAGTGCTGCAATAAACATACGTGTGCATGTGTCTTTATAGTAGAATGATTTATAATCCTTTGGGTATATGCCCAGTAATGGGATTGCTGGGTCAAATAGTATTTCTGGTTCTAGATCCTTGAGGAACCACCACACTGTCTTCTACAATGGCTGAACTAATTTACACTCCCATCAACAGTGTAAAAGTGTTCCTATTTCTCCACATCCTCTCCAGCGTCTATTATTTCCTGACTTTTTAATGATCGCCATTCTAACTGGCATGAGATGGTATCTCATTGTGCTTTTGATTTGCATTTCTCTAATGACCAGTGATGATGAGCTTTTTTTCATATGTCTGTTGGCCACATAAATGTCTTCTTTTGCGAAGTGTCTGTTCATATCCTTTGCCTACTTTTTGATGGTTTTTTTTTTCCTTGTATATTTGTTTAAGTTCCTTGTAGATTCTGGATATTAGCCCTTTGTCAGATGGACAGATTGCAAAAATTTTCTCCCATTCTGTAGGTTCCCTGTTCACTCTGATGATAGTTTCTTTTGCTGTGCAGAAGCTCTTTAGTTTAATTAGATCTGATTTGTCAAAAAAGTTGATTTTTTGAAAAGCTAAACAAAATTGACAAACCTTTAGCCAGACTAAGAAAAAAGAGATAAGATTCAAAGAAGTAAAATCTTAGAATAAAAAGGAGACATTACAACTGATACCTCAGAAAGTCACAGGATCATTAGTGGCTACTATGAGCAAGTATATACCAATAAATTAGAAAATCTAGAGGAAATGGACAAATTCCTAGACACATGCAAACTACCAAGATTGTACTATGACAACCCCAAAATCTGAACAAACCAACAACAAGTAATGATATTGCAGCTATAATAAAAAGTCTTCCAGTAAACAAAAGTTCAAGACCTGATGGCTTCACATTTAAAGAACTAATACCAATCCTACTCAAACTATTCCAAAATATGGAAGAGAAGGGAATACTTCCAAACTCATTCTATGAGGCTAGTATTACCCTGATACAAAAACCAAAGACACATCAAAAAACAACACTACATACCATAATCTCTGATAAATATCAATGCAAAAATCCTCAACAAAACACTAGAAAATGCAATTCAGCAATACATTACAAAGAACGTTCATAATGACCAGTGGGATTTATCTCTGGGATGCAAGGTCAGTTCAGCATACATAAATCAATTGGTGTGATACATCACATCAACACAATGAAGGGCAAAAATCATATAATTATTTCAATTGATGCTGAATAAGCATTTGATAAAATTCAACATTGCTTTATGATAAAAATTATCTGACTGGGTGTAGAAGGAACATACCTCAACATAATAAAAGCCATATATGACAAACTCACAGCTAGCATCATCCTGAATGGGGAAAAATTGAAAGCCTTTGCTCTAAGATCTGGAACATGACAAGAATGCCCACTGTCACTACTGTTTTTCAGCGTAGTACTGGAAGACCTAGCTAGAGCAATCAAACAAGAAAAAGATATAAAGGGCATCCAAATTGGAAAGGAAGAAGTCAAATTATCCTTGTTTGCTGACACTATAATCTTATATTTGGAAAAACCTAGAGACTCCACCAATAAACTATTAGAACTGATAAACAAATTCAGTAAAATTGCAGGATACTAAATCAACATGCAAAAATCAGTAGCATTTCTATATGCCAACAACAAACACTGTGAAAAAGAAATAAAAATAGTAATCTCATTTACAATAGCTACAAAATAAAATACCTAGGAATTACCCAAAGATGTGCAAGATCTGTGCAAGGAAAACTATCAAACATTGATGCAAGAGATTGAGGAGGACATATAAAAATGGAAATATATTCCAAGTTCATGGATTGGAAGAATCAATATTGTTAAAATGTCCATACTACCCAAAGTAATCTACAGATTCTCTGCAACCCCTGTCAAAATACCAACGAAATTCTTCACAGAAATAGAAAAAACAATCCTATAATTTATACGGAACCACAAAAGACCCAGAATAGCCAAAACTATCTTAAACAAAAAGAACAAAACAGGAGGAATCACATTACCTGACTTCAATTTATGCTACAGAGCTAGTAACCAAAACAGCATGACACTGGCATAAAAATAGACTTATACACCAATAGAACAGAACAGAAAGTCCAGAAACAAATCCGCACACCTACAATGAACTCTTTTTGACAAAAGTGCCAAGAACATACTCTGGGGAGAAGACATTCTCTTCAATAAGTGGTGCTGGGAAAAGCTGATATCTATTTGCAGAAAAATAAAACAAGACCCCTATATCTCTCCATATCAAAAATTAAATCAAAATGGATTAAAGACAAATCTAAGACCTCAAATCATGAAACTACTACAAGAAAACATTGGGGAAAATCTCCAGGACATTGGTCTGGGCTAAAATTTATTGAGTAATACCCCACAAGCACAGGCAACCAAAGCAAAAATGGACAAAGGGTACCACAACAAGTTAAAAAGCTTCTGCACAGGAAAAAATAATTACTGTAATAAAGAGACAACCCACAAAGTAGGAGAAAATATTTGCAAACTACCCATCTGACAAGGGATTAATAACCAGAATATAAAAGGAGTTCAAACAATTCTATAGGAAAAAGCTAATAACCCAATTAAAAAGTGAATGAAAGATTTGAACAGACATTTCTCAAAAGAAGACATACAAATGGTGAAAGGGCATGTGAAAAGGTGCTCAATATCATTCATCATCAGAGAAATGCAAATCAAAACTACAATGAGATATAATCTCACCCCAGATAAAATGACTTTTATCCAAAAGGCAGGCAATAAGAAATACCAGAGAGGACATGGAGAAAAGGGAAAACTTGTACACAGTTGGGAATGTAAATTAGTACCACCACTATGGAGAACAGTTTGAAGGTTCCTCAAAATACTGAAAATTGAGCTACCATATGATCCAGCAATCCCACCACTGGGCGTATACCCACAAGAAAGGAAATGAGTTTATCAAAGAGATAACTGCACTCCTACATTTGTTGCAGCACTGTTCACAATAGCCAAGATTTGGAAGCAACCTAAGTGTCCATCAACAGATGAATGGATAAAGAAACTGTGGTACACATACACAATGGAGTACTATTCAGCCATAAAAAAAAGAATGAGATGCAGTCATTTGCAAACATGGATGTAACTGGAGGCCATTATGCTAAGTGAAATTATCCAGGCACATAAAGACAAATATTACAGGTTCTCACTTATTTGTGGGATTTAAAATTCAACACAATTAAACTCATGGGGATAGAAGGATGGTTACCAGAGGCTGGGAAACATAGTGGGAGGGTAGAACAAAAAAAGAGTTAGAAAGAATGAATAAGACTTAGTATTTGATAGCACAACAGAGTGACTATAGTCAATAATAATTTAATTGTACATTTTAAATAGCTAAAATAGTATAACTGGATTATTTGTAACACAAAGGATAAATGCTTGAGGAGATGGATACCTCATCTTTCATGATGTGATTATTACACATTGCATGCATGTATCAAAACATCTCATGTAACCCATAAATATATACACCTACTACGTACCCACAAAAATGAAAAAAAAAAAATAGCGAGAGCTAACTTTTATTGAGAAGTTATTATGTGTCAGCCGCTGAAATGAGTGATTTATATGGATTGACTTATTTATTCATCACAACCTTATGAGATACATATTATCATTTCCATTTTACACAGGAAGAAACTGAGACAAAAGGTTAAGTAACTTGCCCAAAGGTCACACAAGTTACAAGAGGCAGAGCTAGAATTTGAACACAGGCAGTCTGGCTGAGAGATTAATCTTACACATAATGTGAATAATGAAATAAAGGAAAAAGAATCTGGACATAGAGAGATCAAATTGGAGGTTATTTTTAAAGTCTTGATTTGGGGTGAGGAAGGCTTGATCATGGTGATAAAGGTGGAAAAGAAATAAAGAGATTGATGTAAAAAAAGGATCTCTGCCTCTCACTGTTAGGAATGGGACAGGGAAAGAGAAAGACAGTGTCACTTGGCTGTCAATTCTTTCTAAAAGCTACCCTTAGGTCCCCTGCCTATTTATCCATGTCTAAAACAAAAGAAAAAAATGATAGGGTCCTGCAGGTGTGTTTCTCTACAGCAGTCGCCTAAGCCCACATTACTTGTTCTTTCCAATCAAAAGGTAGTAACTTTCTAATCTCAAAGGAGAGAGGTACTTGCCCCTGACAAAGAGTCTAACTAACCATCTATTGTGCTTACTGGTGATTTATACACAATGGTTTCCTTAGCAACAAGGAACTAACAACTTGGTTGTTTGGTGTTAAAATGAAATTCCAGATTTCAGAAAGTATGTTCTAAAAGGATGCAGTATTTTATGCAGAATCATGCATTTGTCTAGTATTAAAAGAAGAAAATGCGGCCAGGGCTGGTGGCTCACACCTGTAATCCCAGCACTTTGGGAAGCCAAGGCAGGTGGATCACAAGGTCAGGAGTTCGAGACCAACCTGGCCAATATGGTGAAAAACCTCATCTCTACTAAAAGTACAAAAATAAGCCAGGTATGGTGGCGGACACCTGTAGTCCCAGATACTCAGGAGGCTGAGGCAGGAGAATCGTTTCAACCTGGGAGGCAGAGGCTACAGTGAGCCGAGATCGCGCCACTGCACTCCAGCCTAGGTGATAGCATGAGACTCCATCTCAAAAAAAAGAAGACGACAAAGACGAAGACGAAGAAGAAGAAGGAAGAAGGAAGAAAGAAGAAGGAAGAAGGAGAAGAAGAAAATGGAATGTACTTGAAAACAGATATTCAAAGTGATTTTTGTTAATGTTGCCAACCTCTAGCCTAACAAAAGGGCACACATTTCAAAAAATTATGGAGAAAATTTAATTGAAAAAAGTTTAGTAACTAAATAAATTGTTGACTGACAATCTCCAAAACAACTCAATTTGTCACAGAAAAAAATGTACCCCTTTTTTCCCACATCATATTCACTCATTTGAAAATGGAATTGAAAAGGGAGGGACACAAATGTTTGGTAAGTACCTGCTACCTAGGTGCTTCCACCTATATGATCTCTTTTTAATCTAAAGATTGCTTTCATACCATAAATTCAACTTAATCATTTTCTCTTGTCTCCAGGCAACATGTTTCCTAATGAATACACTTTGTTTTGGTGGGAAAAAGTAGGGGTCAAGTGTAGCCAATCCACTGGGTGACTTTGTTTTGATGGGATCCAAGGGTGGATGCAAGTCTGGCAGCAGTTGAGGCAGTGGGAGCTCCAGGGACCTAACAGCCAACATGGCCAGTGCTGCAAGGCAAAGTCATGTTGACCTGAGGAACAGGCTGCAATAACGTCAGAGTAGCTTTAAGTCTAATGGCTGTGCCAAAGCTTGGTGCTGTGCTGATGATACCTTAAGATAGAAGGGATGGAAATCAACCTTCTGTCTTCCAACATTTCTGCTGGAACCTGGAAGTGGTAATTGAGAAATGCGTTGACTGTGACACATAGAAATGTGTTTCAGATGAGAATCCCCTTTGTTTGCAAATATTTATTTTTTTCAATTAGTGATCATATCCAGAAAACCATGATCATGATACATTTTACCAAATATATCAATTACTAAATCCTGGGAATTCATACTTACCTCAATATTGGGAGAGGCCTGCAGACCAATTGTGCTTTCTCTGATTGTATGTCTTCTTTATTTTCTTTACAAGAAAGCTATTATTGGAGAAATTTATTGCAAATCACTCTTATTTTAAAGGGAAAAAATTGGCTTTTTCTTCACCCAGTCAAATTCAATAGGAATCATTGTTATAATCTCTATTCTGTTTGAAGTATCTGGGGCAAGAGTATCCATCCAAAAGCAACAATGTGGCCCCTCTCTTAACTTTGCTCTGCCTAGTGTCCTAGGTCTCCACATGAAATTGTAACTTGTCCCTCAGCACTTAATTATACCTTCCTTCTCAATACTTGTTTTATCTTGCAAGGAAAATTATTGCTAGCAATAAATTTTAAAATGCTACCATGCATTTAAAAAGCAATGTTTTGCCAAAATGAAATCGAGTTTTTTAGAGTTGGACAGTTCTGGATTTCAGCCATTTTATTCATTTCATGAACTTAAGTAATTCAATCTCTGACTCTCAGTTTCTTCACCTGTAAAGGGGGAAAATAATATTTTACCTCACAGGTTGTTATGAGGATTAAATGAAACAACGTGCATAAAGAGCTTAGCATAGTGATGAGTATGTACTCAATATGATGTTAGGTATTAAAATACCAGTAGTAATAAATTTTACATAAGAAAAAAATGTATCTTTTTTTTTCTACTTTGCCCTCCATTGTAGCAAAGCCAAAAGAACAATGAGAATCAATTACAGGTGTCCACATGTCCACATTTTTTCATGTTCCTGAAACTCACAGCAAAGTATCCCCTTCCCTATATCTTGGAAATTTACTCTAAACTGATTCTGACTCAGACTTTCATATATGAACATGAGTATGATGCATGGCTCTAGGCTTAACCATTCAGATACATTAGGTGCAGTCTAGGGCATTAATACTGAAATACAGGTATAACAAGCATGGATTCCTCTGGTCACAGGCTCAGACATGCTAATTTTTTTAAAAGGATCTTTCTCTGAGCCACCATTCTGTCTAACACAAAAAATTTAAGCCAGTTATGTCCAGGTCAGTTTAATAACATCTTAGTTAGTTCAAACTGAATCCTCAGTCATAATTATTGATTTTTCCCCTTTGTTTAAGTCCTTCCTTCCCCAGAATCAATGATTTGGGTATGTTGGGGAGGTAGAGAGGCAACTAAAGAAAATGGCATTGTGTTTGCTTTGCTTTCTTCCTGTTCTGGATGTAACCCATCTCATCTCATCCTAGGCACACATGTTGCACAATACTCCCTTGAATGGTACATCAGTTAACATTTGCTGTTTAACAAACCACAGCAAAACTTACTAGCTTAATATAACAACCATTTATTTAGCTTACAACTTTGTGGGTAAGTAATTTGGGCTGAACTCAGCTGGACTCATTTATGCATCTACAGTCAGCTGGCAGTCAAGGACCTCACTCACAGGTCTCGAGATTGGCTCTCTGTAAGCTGGGATGAGAGAGTAACCAGACCACATGTCTTTCATAATCCAACATGCTAATCACAGAGTGATCAAGAGTCCCAGTAAAAGCAAGGGAAGGCAAACCCCAATATGTAAGCACTCTAAGCTTCTACCTGCCATTACATTTTATATTGCTTCATTGGCCAAATCAAGCCACATGCACAAGTCTGGAGTCAATATGAAGGGTGCTGCCAAAGAGTATAGAAACAGGAAGACATGAATAAATTAAAAGCCATTACTGCATCAGCCTGAAACAAATGGACATTGCTTGTTTTATGGATATTTAGCTCCAACTCAGCTCTCTTGTGCTGGTGAGCCAGTAAGGGGTATTACATATTCTAATCCATGGCAGAGACTGTCCAAACCATATGCACAGTCCTCTTATTCTGGCTAAACATGTCTTAGAAACAGTTGGTTTTCTTTGTCCTTCTCTCAAGTAACTTCCTCATCAAATTCAGAGGACCACTGGACATTTTCATATGGCCTCCTATGTCCCTGGAGGGTTCATACAACTTAATGGTAGGGAGTTAGCAAGTATTAAGCATAGTGGAGACTTATCTCTAGCCTTTTCTTATCCAGACCTGCCACACCACATAACTCTACTATAAGATTGCTGCACTGAATGAAAAAGAAGTAGATTGCTTGACCAGGCTTCCCAGCTTACTGGTCTCCACCTAGGCTGTAAAACTTAAGTCCTTCCTTCTTTCAATTTTTCTAACTTTTAAGTGGGGATTTCCAACATGTTTTACTATCCCTGAGATTTAGCTCAACAGCATTTGGGGGCAGAGTACAGAAACTCCCAAATTCATGTATGACCCTCTACCTCTTTAAAAATCGTCCCCTCTTATCATTCTCTGCTTGAAAGGTCTCACCTTCATTCTTGGAGCTCATTGTAATAACTACCCCTATGAATTCTGAATCTTTACACATGACAGCCATTATTCTGGATGTACAGTTTCTGATCAAATACTTAGTTCCCCTCTGAATTATGCCATAACCAAAGGTAGAGATTCTACAGGATTCAGATGAGCCTTGCAAAGGCCTTGCATAATTTGTGGAGGGGAACTGTTGGGGGAAACTGCACTGAAGAATCTAAATGCAATGATTTACTAGGGAGAGAAATGAAGAGGCATAATATCTTGAAGTATTAATGGATGGGTTTTCATTCCCTTTTTACCCCTCATTACCCCTCAACATTTCCCATTAAAATTAGACCTTGAGGCTGAAACTTATTACCTCAGGCAAGGGCCCAACACATAAAACAAGGAGTCATATTCTTGGAGTTTACTTTAGAATTAGACCTCTGAAACCCTTAGCAGAGCCACTGTCTCAAGAGAAAGCTTTGCATTATAAAAGCCAAGATTTTTGGAAAGAAAAAGGTTTTGATTTTCAAAAGTTTAAAGACATAGTACAAAGACTAAGTAAGAGCCTAAAAGTTATCCCACAAACAAGAGATTTGGAAAGAACATATGATGAAAGAAGACTCTCCCTTCTATATCTAAAGTGAAACTAAGTTAGATTGGCTGAGGAGGGGAAGAGAATTGAGACTAATTTCTTGGAAGGGGATGTGATCAGAATCTTAGAAATATTTGGGGCATATTGAGAGCAGAGCCTCATGCTTTACTTCCATGACAAAGCCCAAGAAGCTAGCAAGCCTTACAAAAATGGTGGCCAGACACATCTAGATAGAAAAGAGCAGAAAGTCTCCCAAATCTTCTAAGACCCCAAAGGGTGGGTAGTTATGTCAAAGTTATCTGTGCCCTGAAGAAGACTACAAATGGTTAAGAGATGAGTATTGGGCTAGAAGAGGCCTTGTGATTTTAACAAGAAAACGATGACAATGAATTCCATGTTAAGAGTGTAATATGTAGGTCTGTTAGGACTGTGGATATTAGGAAGAAATTCAGTAGACCAACCACCCAAATATAATAGGGGCAAAGTTTCCCTCAGACACCCACAGAGAGCAGAGAATAATCATGGGAAAAATACTCTTCTTCTCATTTTAGTACTTAGATTCTACCCCATAAAATAAGAAGGAAGAGCAAAACCTTGATTTTACTGAGTTTTTACCTGAAAAGAATGTTTAATCATCAATTTTATTAACAGTATCTTCAATTGTCAATATTAAGATTTCTGAAACTGAACAAAATAGGGTCTTCAACAGTAATAGAAAGGGAGAATCACATTTTTATACACTTGACTTAGACTATGAAAGTCTTACCTAGGACAGAGTATATTTGTTTCCTATTGTCACGGTAGTAAATTAACACAATTTTAGTGGCTTAACACAACAAAAATGTATTATCTTATAGTTCCAAAAGTCAGAAGTTCTAAAATCAAGGGATTAACAGGACTGCATTCCTTCTGGAGGTTCTAGGGGAGAATCTGTGTCCTTGCCTTTTCCAGGTTCTAGAGACCAATTGCATTACATGGCTCATAGCCCCTTCCTCCATCTTCCAGCAGCATAGTATCTTTAACTCCTCTTCTCTTCCCTTCTTCTATTTCTCCTTCTCTTTCTTCTTCTCATCCTCCCCCCATCATTATTTTTCTCTTCCTCCTGCTTTTTCTGCTCTCTCTCTCTGTCTCCTGCATCTCTCTTTCCTCTCTGCTTCCAACACCACATCTCTGTAACTCAGACTCTCCTGCCTCCCTCGCTCTAAGAACTCTTATGATTACACTGGGCCCACTCACATAATTCAGGATAATCTCCCCAACTCAAGATCTAGGGGACATATTCATTCATTCATTCAGCCTTCTTTAATGAGTGTCTGTTCAATGTCAGGAGCTGTTCTTGGGGTTGGAGATGCCATGGTGAACAATACCAAGTAGTCTTGAGTAGGGGTTCTCAAACATCAATGTGCATTTATGTGTGTATTTATTGTCTAATAAAATGCAGATGCCAGGGCTGTGCTAAAAAGGCAGATTCCTGAGCCCCTCCCTCAGAGATTCTGGTTCAGAGGGTTTGGGGCAGATCAGGAATTTGCATATTATAAATTGTAAATGTTTAAAGTGGGAACGTTCTTATGAAAATGGCTTACTTACAGAGGAGAGCTCATCATAGTGGTAATGGCATACAAGAATCTTCAAAGCTAATCACTTACCATCTGTCTTCATTTCTGCTGACCCACCCCATGAGTTAGGTCATACAAATTACAGTGAGACTCAGTTTATGCAGATGCTAACATGCCTACTGTCTCCATTTGGAATTCCCATGTGAACATTTGTTAATTTTAATCAACACTACAAATCTTGTATCATTATCTGCTTATTTATTTCAATAACTCTTAAAGGAGTCTAGATTGGATAAGGAAGTAAATAGGTGACTAGTCTCTACATTACAAGATACTTCTCATGGTTTTACTTACAAGGCAAGCTGATAATTTGTGCTTTTAACTACGAAATAAAAGGCAGATTATGCTTTATTATCTAAAGGTCTCCTTTGTGTTGATAGCCAGGGCACTGAGGAGTTTGACATCTCTAAGTCAGCATGCTCCACTGACAAACTCTTTTAAAGAAAACTGGCCCACACACAGCCCCTGTTTCATTGACAGTGAAGCACATAATTTCACCTTCCTAACTACAGTATTTGGACCAGAGATGCATACCCTAACCAGAGTAGTTCAGCCATAGGCTTATAACTGACCTACAGCATGGCCTAGCAAAAAGGAATCAGCCCTAAAAGAGATTAACTAAGCCAATCATATTTCCTTTCTTAATAGTTTAAACAAAAAGTCACAGAGGAAAATTGCAAGTTAGCTCTAGGAGCTGAGCTGAAAGGTCATTACCAGGGCAGATACAGGTTTTGTGCAGCGTAAAGCTTATACCATTGGAGCAGAGTTGAAAAACTTTTTTAAAAAAAAGAACACATAATTTATAATTAAACACAAGGCCTTGGAAAAGGCCCATGCAAATGAGGAGTCATGAAACTTAAGTTCATTAAGTAATGGTAGACTACAGCCAGCCCATATCCATTTAAATTTTCAGAAAGTTCACAAGCTTGTTGATGTCATATTGGTAGCTTCAAATCAGCCATGGTAGGAATGTTCAAGCCACAGAAATCAGCAAGTATGACAAATCAGGGTATTTTCCCTCTCCCCAAGAACCAGTTGTAAACATTTACCAGTGCAACACTGCATTAGCTTATTGATAGGAAATCCACCTCTGGTCATTAGGTAGCTTTGGTTGAGATAGTCTTTAGAATATAAAAAAGCAGGTTATATAGATTTAACAGTAGAAAAGTAACGGAACACCCATGTGAAAATGTGTTTTTGGTAGAGCTGGAGGGTTTTTAAGGTTTCAGTAGATAGAAAAGTGAATAAAATGGCAATTTCAAAGAGTAGAAAGGCAAATAGGCAAAGATAGTAAAATATCAACAAGCTTGAAATCAACAATCTTGCAAACTTTCCAAAAATTTAGGTGGATGTGGGCTTGCTGTAGTCTACCATTACTTAATGAACTTAAACTTCATGGTTCCTCACTTGCAAGGACCTTTTCCAAGTCCTTGTGCTTAATTTTAACTTTAAAATTTGAAGACATGCATAACACAAAGGATAAATTATTGAGGGAATGGTACCCCATTTACCATGATGTGATTATAACACATTACATGCCTGTATTAAAGTATCTCATGTACCCTGTAAATATATACACCTATTATGTACCCATATTTTTTTATATTTGAAGACATGAATTTAAAGGGAGGCCAATAAGTATGTGGATTTGCTTTCTATTGATGCTGTAACAAATAACATAAATTTGTCCCAGACCTCTGTAAGTCAGAAGTCCATCATGGGTCTCACTGTGCTAAAGTCAAGATAACATCCTGGGCTGCCTTCTTTTCTGGAGGCTCTATCTAGGAAAGAATCCATTTCCTTTATTTTCCAGCATTCCTTGGGCTGCCTACATTCCTTGGTTCTTGACCCCTTTCCCTCATCTTCAAATCCAGCAGTGGTGGAAGTCCTTCTCATGTCGCATCTTTCTACTCTCTTCTGTTGTTTTATCTCTTTATAACCACAGTGGAGAAAGACTCTTTACTTTTAAGGACTCATGAAATTAGATTGGGCCCACCTGTATGATCCAGGATAATCTTCCCATCTCAAGGTCTATAACTTTAGTAACATCTGTAAATTTCCTTTAGTCACATAAGGTTACATATTCACAGATTCCTGGGATTAGGATGTGGACATCTTTTTTTTTTATCATTTTCTCGGTTTATTAAAAAATCCTGCATCCTTGAGAAGCACATTTGCAGTGAGTGGGGGATTTCGGCCACTCATGAAAGACTGTTGCAAAACCCCTGTCATGTGGCTTACCCCAAAAGAGGCTCCTTAATTGCTATATCTATCCCTGCTCTTCCCCCAGCTGACTTCTGATCATGTGATGACCATTTAGGGCTGGTGAATGGGGTTAGAGGACAGGTAAGTGGGGCAGGAGACTGTGTTAGTTTAACTTTGACCCAATTTTGACCTTGAATCCTCACTGCATATTTCACTAGTATAAGTAAAGGGGGAAGGGCAACCCTTATTACCTCCAGCACAGGAGAGAATCTGGAGGAAGTCAAAGAGCAAAGAGAAGTTGGATGCTGCTTTGAAAGAACCCAGCCAGGCCTTGCCACCACCAAAGTGGGCTCCATTCTGAAAGCAGACACCTTGCAGAACTGGAATGAACTTCCTACTTTTCCACCCAAGAGATTATTATAGATAGCAATTTAGTTCAGTGCACTATGTACCCCCCCCAAAACAGGGGTCATATCTTATCCATTTGCCTCTAGTAAAGTGTCCAGTCACAGGTGAAGGCCAGTATCAGCCCATGCAGAGTTTTAAAATGGGAACAGAGCCTAATTATTTGAAAAGGAGGCTCCTAAGATGAGGAGCAGGTGGTACTAAGCCTGCCAATGGCCTCAGTCCCTTGGCGACATCAAGTCAAAGCAAATGCCTGAGTAAAGGCCCTTTGCCAGCAGCAAGTATTTTCTGAGAGCCACCCACGTCAGAAGGCCCAGAGCAGAAGGAGGAAGAGAATGAACAAGTCTGAGTGTTCCACTGGAAGGCTGGGCCTCACAAAGACAGCCTTCTGTCAGCATGGTGACAGTCTTCTGTGTGGATGGGGGAGGGAGAGAGGTCCCAATGTGCCACCCATGGGATCCAGCAGAAACTGGGCTCTGAAGTATTGCTGGCCTGTAGTGCACTTTCATCCAAGGAGTTCTTTGGTCTTCACTGCCAGATGCCTGTCCAGTTCTGCCACTGTGTCATCAGCCATTTGGCTGATCTGTTTCTCTATTAGCCTAATGGTGTCCTCTGAGACTGTATCCTTGGATTTCTTCAGCTTGTTCACTGCGTTGGTGCAAACCTTCCGTAAAGAGTATTTGGCCTTGTTGGTGTTCTGTTTGGCCAGTTTCACCAGCATTTCTCTGTGCTCTCTGATTACTTGGGGAATGGGTACCCGAATTAGCGCCCCTTCCACTTCTGGGTTCAGATTCATTCCACTTTCTCTTATAGCCTTGATAGCTGCAGCTGTACACTCTGGGGAACTGGCCATATTCACCAAAATCAGCTGTGGCGACTTCATGGAGATCTGGCTAATCTGGTTTAAAGCAAGTTGCCCATCAGCAGTTACCACAGCAATCTTGTCAAGGGATCCTGGTGAGGTCCTTATATTGAGAGTCTTATTGAAATTATCCTTGAGTGCTTCTATCACAGACTTCATTTCTTCATTCACCTCTTCCAAGTTGATTATGTCCTCAACCAAGGCAGCACTAATATTCACTCTGGTTTGGGACTTTCCTTTCCCTTTGGCTTTGGCTTTCTTGGTAGCAAAATGGTGGACTGGTACAGCTGAATAGGCCACGCATTGCCTATGGCCATGTTGTCTTTCATGCACTGTCTTCAGTGTAACTTCTGAAACGGGTCTGATAGAGGCTGCAAGATAATTGCGAAAGGCAGGGTGGACCATGCGGGAGCACTTTAATCCCAAGGCCATGACTGAAGACAATCCTTGGAAACATCCACGGCTATCGCCCAGGTTACTAAGGAAAGATTCGTGTGATGGCAGGATGTGGACATCTTTAGGGGGCATTTTCCTGCCTCACATAGCATCATTGTGTATTTTTTCCCAGTAGTGTTCAGCTATACATGTGCAGTCCTGAAACTGGCAAACGACAGGATATTAACAGGGTTTGGGTTTTGCCAACAAGTACAGCTGAGAGAAATGTGCAAGAGTTGAAGAGGCATGCAAGGAAGTGACTAAAATGATCATTAAAATCAAGATTTTAGAGGTGGTTGGTTCAGTTTTTGGTAACAACAGTTCAAAGATATGACCCTGAAAATGGGTAGATCAGGTAGATCAGGAAAAGATCATTAGAGATGTGAAAGTCGAGGAACTGAAGAGCCAGAATATTGTATGAATCATCCATATGAATGTTAAAGCCACCGGGAATATTACCAGCATTAGGGAGGGAGAGGAAGAAAGTGGGCCAAGTACTAAAAGTCATTATTGAATGACAGAAAGTAACTAGTTTAGAGGACAGCAAGGAGAGGTGGCAGGTGGTAGATTAGGATGGCATGAGGTATAAAGGATCTGGGGAGCCTAAAGAAAAAAAGAGAGAGAGATGAAGCAAGGAGAATACCTGCCATAGGTCCTATAAATAGATGAGGAGTTCCTACCTCATGAAGGGCAGAGATATAAAATAAGCTCATCACCTTAAACCTATTTAGTATACATTGGATGAGCCTCAAGAACCTACATATTAGAAATGCAACAAAGTCAAGCTTCAGCCTCAATATTCAGGCAAATTTTATTTGGCTTGAGTTTCAGTCCCAGGTTTTGCAAGGCCAAATGGACAACTATATATGTCAACATTATATTCAGCATCATTGAACTTGTGTATGATCATTTATCATGAGTCCATGAAGTTACCATCACATGTAATCAGCACACCAATATCGGTAATAAAAAAATACACCATTTGGATTTATTGTCAATATCTGAATGCTCACTTGCAAAAGTACATAAGCATGAAGCATTCTTCACGTTGAAACCTGAAATAAAATCTTATTTTGTGCTTTATATATTGAAATTCTCATTAACCAGTGAAAGTAGGCATGTGTTTGTATTATTACAATAATAAAATGTTATAATAATTAATGGTGATTGTAAAAGCTATTCATCTTATATACAAAAACAATTATTATAGACTTGCAAATGTTTACATAAATAAGGAAACAGACTGACAATTAATATAAATATTAAGAGAGAGCCTTAGAAAATTTTAGGAAGAATATTATATACTTCTAATCCAACAGATAATTATGTAGTCATTATATAGTTATCTATTGGCTCAACTATCTGTTGGCAGATAATTATATAATAATAATATAATATAAAATCAGAATAACAGATTTTATCATTTTAATCTTTAAAAATTACTTGGTGTACTGATTTAAGTAAAATAACATTTAAAACTGTATTTGATTTAGTTGTTTAATTCCATTTATTCCAATAAAACTTCATAATTTGAGCATAATGCAAATCTTTTACAACAAACAATTAAAAGCAGAATGTCAATTTTGCCATTTGAAACTTCCATGAGGAAGAAACTCCAAAATCACATACAAAAACATCTATTATAAATCACCTTTGATCCAGAAAGAATAAAGAATATAAAGTATGAATAAAGAACTAAGTATTTAAAAAATGGGTCACCTTAAAACTTTATTAATCTTCCACAAACCTAAGTTTAAAATGATCATCTGGCCCACAGCAATCTACAGTTTCAATGCAATTCCCATCAAAATACCAGCATCATTTTTCATAGAATTAGAAAAAACAATTATAAAATTCATATGGAACCAAAAAAAGAGCCCGAAGAGCCAAGGCAAGTATAAGCAAAATTAATAAACCTGGAGGCATCACATTCCCTGACTTCAAATTATACTACAAGGCCATAGTTACCAAAACAGCCTAGCCCTGGTATAGAAGTAGACACAGAAAACAATGCAACAGAAGAGAGAACCCAGAAATAAAGCTGAATATTTACAACCAATTGATCTTCAACAAAGAATGCAAAAACAAAAATTGTGGAAAGGACACCCTATTTAATAAATAGTGCTGGGAAAACTGGCTAGCCACATGTAGAAGAATAAAACTGGATCCCCATCTCTCATCTTATACAAAAATCAACTCAAGATGGATCAAAGACGTAAATCTAAGATCTGAAACCATAACAAATCCAGAAGATAACCTTGGAAAACATCTTCTGGGCATTGGCCTAGGTAAAGAATTTACGACTAAGACCCCAAAAGCAAAGGCAACAAAAACAAAAATAAAAAAAAAACTACATCTAATTAAACTAAAAAGTTTCTGTACAGCAAAAGAAATAATCATCAGCATAAACAGGCAACCCAAAGAATGGGGGAAGTATTTGTAAACTATGGATCCAACCAAAGACTAATATCCAGAATCTACAAGAAACTCAAATAAATCAGTAAGAAAACAAACAAACAAATAATCCCATCAAAAGGTGGGCAAATTACATGAGTAGGCATTTCTCAAAAGAAGATATACAAATGGGCAATAAACATATGGGACAAAAATGCTCAACATCACTAATCATCAGGGAAGTACAAATTAAAACCACAGTGAGATACCGTCTTACTCCTGCAAGAGTGGCCATTAATTAAAAAGTCAAAAAAACAATAAATTTTGGCATGAATGTGGTTAAAAGGGAATGTTTATACATTGCTGGTGGGAATGTAAGTTGGTACAACCTCTACAGAGAACAGTATGAAGATTTCTTAAACAACTAAAAGTAAATTTACCATTCCATCTGGCAATCCCACTACTAGATATCTACCCAAAAGAAAATAAGTCATTATATCAAAAAGACACCTGCAAGTGTATGTTTATTGCAGCACAATTCACAATTGCAAAGATATGGAATCAATCTCAGTGTCCATCGATCAAAGAGTGGATAAAGAACAGGTGGCATATATACAACATGTAATACTACCCAGTCATAAACACAAATGAAATAATGTCTTTTTCAGCAACTGGGATGGAGCTGGAGGCCATTATTCTAAGTGAAGTAACTCAAAAATGGAAAACCAAATACCATATGTTCTCATTTATAAGTGGGAGCTAAGCTATGGGTACATGAAGGCAGACAGTGTGGTTTAATGGACATTGGAGACTCAAAAAGGGGAGGATGGTTGGGGGTGAGGAATAAAAAACTACATATTGGGTACAATGTGCACTACTTGAGTGACAGGTACATTAAACCTCAGACTTCACCACTATACAATTCATCCATGTAACCAAAAGCTACTTTTACCCCAAAAGCTACTGAAATTTAAAAAATTAATACAAATTTAAAAATAAATGGATAGATTGGGGGAAAGATGGCTGACTAGATGCAGCTAGAAGGAACATCTGCCACTTGGGGACAGGGACATTGGGAGGACTGATGCGCTCTTAGCAGATTTACAGAGAGAAGTCATTGAGAGTTCACAGAGGGAAGACACAGATGCTGGGCTGAACAGGGATGAAGCTAGAAACCTTGCACAGGGCTACCATGCACTGGCACTCATTCCTGGCCCCCAATCACTCCTGGGAAAGTGGTGAGTCAAACAGACAATGAGCAATCCGCCATGGGCCTCTGGAATCCAGGCAGGAGGAGACTCCACAACCACCACAGACACTCGACTCAGCAGGAACAGCTGCTCAGAGAAGTTGTAGGGGCAGAAGTCTAGTCAATGCAGAGCCCAGAGGGTTTGGTTCAGGAGCGTATGTAGTGGAGCATAGCCAGGGTTGCCCATCCCCCTAGGCTCAACTTGCTCCCATAGGAGACTTTAGCCCTAGTGAAACTGTTGGACCTGAATTCCGCAGGGCAGCCTTGCCCATAAGACAGGTCAGTCCAACCTGAGTACCTTTCCGTCTGCTGCCCTCTCTCAGGGTGCCAGCTTGGCTAAGCCTGCTTGCAGTGCAGCCTCAGGTGCCCAGGGTGGGGGTGGGGAATAAACTCCTGGTGGTCTGCATCACAGATCCTGCGCTGGTGGATCACACCTGACAGGTAGAGAGCTCCAGCAGAGAGGCACCTGCAAACACACACCAGCCTGCCCTACCCTCTCCCAACTGCAGCCTCCCTTGTGCCACTTTGCCTGCACACAATCACCGATGGCCGCCCTCCACATCGTTTTCCAAAGTGCGCATGCACAGATGGACCCAGCCTCCCCTTCCGTGGCAGTGCACATGTGTATGCGTGCACTCTGCTGTGCCACTGCGGCTAGTGTGAGTCAACTCCACCCCCTACACGCTGCACTGCCATTGCTGTCAGAGCACTGGCAGGCACAGAGCCCACCAGCCTGGCCCTGGCCAGCACCCTGCCTCTTCATTGGCATTGGTGCTGGAATGAAACTAGGCATGGAGAATAGCGGACCCTCCCCCACCCTAAGCAGACACCTCCACCTGGGTGAACACACACAGAAAGCATACACAGTCCTGCCCCTGCCAGTGCCCCACTGCCGTACTAACACCACCACCAACATAAATGCATGCACAGACACCAGCAGGGGCCCCCTGCTACCTCTGCAACCATGTCATGCTGTCACTGCCACTTCTGCAAACACCTGCAAGGAGGCCAGCACCCCAGCACTCACTAGCACCCTGCTATAGCCAATAAGCATGCATCCCACCAAGCTGCTGCTGCTGCTGGAATGTGTGAACTAGTACAGATCCCACTGTCACCACCCTACAAACTGCTTTGGCTGACACCACCTATCAGAGTGTTGTGACCAGCAGTCTTGGAGCAACTCAGCCCTTCCAGCACAGCAGAATACTATCCTTGAAGGGAGAGAGAACAAAGCTGAGGCTTTATACCAGGCACCAGAGTTAGAGCACATCATCCAGGAGTCATGATCTGAGTCTTGATCCCCTAAAATTTTCCAGAAAAGAAGCCCATTGACTGAACCCACCTTATACTACAATGAAAACCCCAGGTCATCAAATAGGATAAAAAAAAAAAAAAATCATTCAAAGGACAGCAACTTCAAAGACTGAAGGAACATCAGCCCACAAAGATGAGAAAGAACCAGTGAAAGGACTCTGACAACTCAAAAAGCCAGAGTGCCTTCTTTCCTCCAAAAGACTGCACTAGTTCTCCAGCAAGCGTTCTGAATTGGGCTGAGATGGCTGAGATGACAGAAATAGAGTTCAGAATATGGATAGAAAAGATCATCGAGTTTCAGAAGAATGTTGAAATTCAATCCAAGGAAGCTTAAAATTACAATAAAATGATACAGGAGCTGACAGACAAAATAGCCAGTATAGAAAAGAATGTAACTGATCTGATAAAGCTGAAAAACACACTAAAGAATTTCATAATGGAATCGCAAGTATTAACAGCAGAACAGACCAAGGGGAGGACAGAATCTCAAAGCTTCAAGACTGGCTTTCCGAAATAAGACTGTCAAACAATAAAGAAAAAGAAGGAAAAGGAAAAAACAAAACTTCTGAGAAATATGGGATTATGTAAAGAGACCAATTCTACAATTCATTGCCATCCCCGAAAGAGATGGGGAGGATTGAAGCAACTTGGAAAATATATTTCAGGATATCATCCATGAGAACTTCCCCAATTTAGATAGGGAGGCCAACATTCAAATTTAGGAAACGCAGAGAATCCATGTAAGAAGATATTTCCTAAGACACAAAATCATTAGATTTGTAAAGGACAAAATGAAAGAAAGAATGTTAAAGGCAGCTCGAGATAAAGAAGAGCTTACCTACAAAGGGAAGGCATGAGATTAACAGCAGACCTCTCAGCAGAAACTGTACAGGCCAGAAGAGACTGGGAGCCTATATTCAAAATTATTAAAGAAAAGAAATTCCAATCGATAATTTTATATCTGACCAAACTAAGCTTCATAAGTGAAGGAGAAATAAGATTCTTTTCAGGCAAGCAAATGCTGAGGGAATTCATTACTACCAGACATGCCTTAAAAGAGTTCCTGAAAGAAGCACTATATTTGGAAAGAAAGATTTATCAGCCACAATAGAAACACACTTAAATATGCAGACCAGTGACACTATAAAGGAACCATGAAAACAACTCTGCATAACAACCAGTTATCAACACAATGACAGGATCAAATCCACACATACCAACCTTGAATGTAAACAGGCTAAATGCCCCAATTAAAAGGCACAGAGTGGCAAGCTGGATAAAGAACCAAGACCCAATGGTAGCCTGTTTCAAGAGACCCATCTCCCATGGAATGATACCCACAGGCTCAAAGTAAAGGAATGCAGAAAAATCTACCAAGCAAATGGAAAACAGAAAAAAGCAGGGGTTAAAATCCTAATTTCAGACAAAAAGACTTTAAACCAACAAATGTCAAAAAAGACGAGGAAAGGCATTACATAATGGTAAGGGGTTCAATTCTAATATATACTCACCCAACACAGGAGCACCCAAATTCAAAAATCAAGTTCTTAGAGACCTTCAAAGAGACTTAAACTCCCACACAATAATAATGGGAGACTTTAACACCCAACTGACAATATTAGACAGATCATTGAGACAGAAAATTTAAAAAGATGTTCAGGACCTGAACTCAGCTCTGGATCAAATGGACCTGATAGATATCTACAGAAATCTCCACCCCAAAACAACAGAATATACATTCTTCTCATCAATACATGGCACTTACTCTAAAATCTATCACATAAAGTAAAACACTCCTCAGCAAATGCAAAAGAACTGAAGTCATAACAGTCTCTTAGACCACAGCACAATCAAATTAGAAATCAAGACTAAGAAATTCACTCAAAACCACACAATTACATGGAAATTAAATAACCTTCTCCTGAATGACTTTTGGGTAAATAATGAAATCAAGGCAGAAATCAAGAAGTTCCTTCAAACTAATTAAAACAAATATACAATGTACCAGAATATCTGGGATACAGCTAAGGCACTGTTAAGAGAGAAATTTATAGCACTAAACACCCACATCAAAAAGTTAGAAAGATCTCAAGTTAACAACCTAACATTACAACTAAAAGAATTAGAGAACCAAAGGCAAACAAACCCGAAAGCAAACAGAAGACAAGAAGTAACCAAAATCAAAGCTGAACTGATGGAGGCTGAGACACAAAAAACCATTCAAAAGATTAATAAATCCAACAGCTGGTTTTTTGAAAAAATTAGTAAAATAGATAGACCACTAGCTAGACTAGTAAAGAAGAAAAGAGGGAAGATCCAAATAAACACAATCAGAAATGAAAAAAAGGATACTACCACTGACCCCACAGAAATACAAACAACGATCAAATAATATTATGAACACCTCTATGCACATAAACTAGAAAATCCAGAAGAAATGCATACATTCCTGGACACATACACACTCCCAAGACTGAACCAGGAAGAAATTGAATCCCTGAACAGATAAATAATGAGCTCTGAAATTGAATTGGTAATAAATAGTCCACCAACTAAAAAAATCCCAGGACAAGACAGATTCACAGCAAAATTCTATGACATGTGCAAAGAATAGCTGGTATCATTCCAAATGAAACTATTCTGAAAAAAAATTGGAAAGAAGGGACTCCTCCACAACTCAGTTTTTGAGGCCAGCATCAACCTGATACCAAAACCTGGCAGAGATACAACAAAAAAAGAAAACTTCAGGGCAATATCCTTGATGAACATAGATGCAAAAAATCCTCAACAAACTACTGGCAAACCAAATCCAGCAGCACATCAAAAAGCTTATCCACCATGATCAAGTAGGCTTCATTCCCAGGATGAAAGATTGGTTCAACATACACAAATCAATAAATGTGATTCATCACATAAATAGAACTAAAGACAAAAGCCACATGATTATCTCAAAAGATACAGAAAAGGATTCGGGTAAAATTTAACATTGTTTCATGTTAAAAACTCTCGATAAACTAGGCATTGAAGGAACATATCTCAAAATAACGAGAGCCATCTATAACAAACTCACAGCCAACATCATACTGAATGGGCAAAAGTGGGAAGCATTCCCCTTGAAAACCGGCATGAGACAAGGATGCCCTCTCTCACCACTCCTATTCAACATAGTATTGGAAATTCTGGTCAGGGCAATCAGGCAAGAGAAATAAATAAAGAGCATTCAAATAGGAAGTTCAACTATTCCTGTTTGCAGATGACATGATGTTATAGCTAGAAAACCCCATAGTCTCAGCCTCAAAGCTACTTAAGCTGATAATGAACTTCAGCAAAGTCCCAGCATACAAAATCAATGGGCAAAATACACTAGCATTCATATACACCAACAACAGCCAAGCAGCCAGCCAAATCATAAACACACTCCCATTCACTATTGCCACAAAAAGAATAAAATACTTAGGAATACAACTAACCAGGGAGGTGAAAGATCTCTCCAAGGAGAACTACAAACCATTGCTCAAATAAATCAGAGATGACATAAACAAATGAAAAAACATTCTTTGCTCACGGATAGGAAGAATCAATATCATAAAAATGTCCATACTGCCCAAAGCAATTTATAGATTCAATGCTGTTCCCATTAAACTACCAGTGACATTCTTCACAGAACTAGGAGAAAACTATTTTAAAATTCATATAAAACCCAAAAAGAGCCAAATAGCCAAGGCAATCCTTAGCAAAAAGAACAAAGCAGGGGGCATCATGTTACCTAACTTCAAACTATACTACAGGGCTCCAGTAAACAAAAGAGCATGGTAGGGCCGGGCGCGGTGGCTCACGCTTGTAATCCCAGCACTTTGGGAGGCCGAGGCGGGTGAATCACGAGGTCAGGAGATCGAGACCACGGTGAAACCCCGTCTCTACTAAAAATACAAAAAATTAGCCAGACGTGGTGGCGGGCGCCTGTAGTCCCAGCTACTCGGAGAGGCTGAGGCAGGAGAATGGCGTGAACCTGGGAGGCGGAGCTTGCAGTGAGCCGAGATTGCGCCACTGCACTCCAGCCTGGGGGACAGAGCCAGACTCTGTCTAAAAAAAAAAAAAAAAAAAGAGCATGGTACTGTTACAGGAACAGACACATAGACCATTGGAACAGAATACAGAACCTAAAAATAAGACTGTATACATACAACTATCTGAACTTCAACCAACCTGACACAAGCAAACAATGGGGAAAGGATTCCCTATTCAGTAAATGGTGTTGGGGTAACCAGCTAGCCATATGCAGAAGATTGAAACTAGACCCCTTCCTTACACCATATGTAAAAATTAACTCAAGATGGAAAAGATGACTTAAATGTAAAACCCAAAACTATAAAATCCCTGGAAGACAACCTAGGCAATACCATTCAGGACATAGGCATGGGCAAAGACTTCATGACAAAGATGCCAAAAGCAATTGCAACAAAGCAAAAATTGACATATGGAGTCTAATTTGACTAAAGACCTTCTGCACAGCAAAAAAAAAAAAAAAAAAAAAACCTGTCAACAGCATAAACAGAAAACCTATAGACTGGGAGAAAATTTTTGAAAACTACACACCTGACAAAGGTCTACTATCCAGCATCTATAAGGAACTTAAACAAATTTACAAGAAAAAACAAATGACCCCATTATAATGTGGGCAAAGGACATGAATAGATACTTTTCAAAAGAAGACATACATGCAGCCAACAATCATATGAAAAAAAAGCTCAACATCACTGATTATTAGAGAAATGCAAATCAAAACCACAATGAGATGCCATCTCATACCAGTCAAAATGGCTATTAATACAATGTCGCAAAATAACATACTGGCAAGGTTGTGGAGAAAAAGAAATGCTTTTACACTGTTGGTGGAAGTATAAATTCGTTCAGCCATTATGGAAGACAGTGTGGTAATCCCTCAAAGACCCAAAGACAGAAATACCATTCGACCCAGCAATCCCATTACTGGGTATATACACAAAGGAAAATAAATCATTCTATTATAAAGACACATGCAGACGTATGTTCATTGCAGCATTATTTGCAATAGCAAAGACATGGAATCCACCTAAATTCCCATCAATGATAGACTGGGATAAGAAAATGTAGTACATATACACCATGGAATACTATCCAGCCATAAAAAAGAATGAGATTATGCCTGTTGTAGGAATATGGATGGAGCTGGAGGCTATTATCCTTAGCAAACTAATGCAGGAACAGAAAACCAGATACTGCATATTCTCAGTTATAAGTGATAGCTAAATCATGAGAACACATGGACACATAGAAGGGATCAACAGACATTGGAGCGTATCAGAGCACAGAGGATGGGAGGATGGAGAGTATTAGGGAAAATAACTAATGGGTACTAGGCTTAATGCCTGCATGATGAAATAATATGTAAAACAAATCCCCATGACATATGTTTACCTATGTAAGAAACCTGTGCATGTACATTTGAACTTAAAACAAAAGTTTTTTAAAAAAAAAAGACAAAGAAGGGCATTACATAATGAAAAATGATCTAATTCAATCAGAAGAGCTAACTATCCTAAGTATATATGCACCCAACACAGGAGCACCCAGATGCATAAAGCAAGTTGTTAAAGACCTTCAAAGAGACTTAGACTCCTGCACAATAATAGTGGGAGACTTCAACAACCCACTGACACTATTAGACAAATCATTGAGGCAGAAAATTGACAAAGATATTCAGGACCTGAACTCAACATTGGACCAAATGGACCTGATGGACATCTACAGAACTCTCCACCTAAAAAACAACAGAATATACATTCTACTCATTGCCACATGGCACAAACTGTAAAACTGAGCACACAATCAGACATAAAGCAATCCTCAGCAAATGCAAAAGGACTGAAATCATACCAAACACTCTCTTGGATGACAGCACAATAAAAATAGAGATAAAGACTAAGAAATTCACTCAAAATCATAAAATTACATGGAAATTAAACAACGTGGTCCTGAATAACTTTTGGTTAAACAATGGAATTAAAGCAGAAATCAAGAAGTTTTTTGAAACTAATGAAAGCAATGTTACAACATATCAGAATCTCTGGGATTCAGCTAAAACAGTGTTGAAAGGAAAATTTATAGCACTGAATGCCCACATCAAAAAGTTAAAAAGATCTCAAACTAACAACTTACCAACACAACAAAAAGAACAAGAGAACTAAGAGACAACCAACCCCAAAGCAAGCAGAAGACAAGAAATAAGCAAAATCAGAGCTGAACTGGAGAATATTGAGAAACACACAAAAAATTTCAAAATATTCATGAATCCCAGAGTTTATTTCTGAAAAAAAATTAAATAGACTGCTAGCTAGACTATTAAAGAAGAAAAGACAGAAGATTCAAATAAGCATAATCAGAAATGACAAAGGGGATGTCACCACTCACCCCAAAGAAATACAAATAACCATCATAGACTACTGTGAACACCTCTATGCACATAAACTACAAAATCTAGAAGAAAAAGATAAATTCCTCCATACATACACTGTCCAAAGACTGAACCAGGTAGAAATTGAATCCCTGAACAGACCAATAATGAGTACTGAAATTGAATCAGTCATAAATAACCTACCAACTAAAAAAAAAGTCCAGGACCAGACAGACTCAGAGCTGAATTCTACCAGATGTTCAAAGAAGATCTGGTCCATTTCTACTGAAATTATTCCTAAAAATTGAGGAGGAGAAATTCCTTCCCACTCATTTTATGAAGCCAGCATCATCCTGATATCAAAACTTAGCAGACAGAAAAAAAAAAAAAAAGAAAAACTTCAGGCCAATATCCTTGATTAACATTGATGCAAAAATCCTCAACAAAATACTAGCAAACCAAATCCAGCAGCACATCAAAAAGCTAATCCAGCAGTGGCTGGCAAGATGGCAGAATAGGAACAGCTCTGGTCTGCAGCTCCCAGCAAGATCAACGCAGAAGGCAGGTGATTTCTGCATTTCCAACTGAGGTACACAGCTCATCTCATTGGGACTGGTTAGACAGTGGGGGTAGCCCATGGAGGGTGAGCCAAAGCAAGGTGGGGCATCACCTCACCCGGGAAGTACAAGGAACACCTCCCCTAGCCAAGGGAATCCGTGAGGAACCCTGCAGTGAGGAACAGTGCATTCCAGCCAGATACTATGCTTTTCCCATGGTCTTTGCAGCCCAAAGACCAGGAGATTTCCTCAGGTGCCTACACCACCAAGGCCCTGGGATTCACGCACAAAACTGTGCAGCCATTTGGGCAGACACCAAGCTAGCTGCAGGAGTTTCTTGTGTGTGTGTTTTCATACCTTGGTGGCACCTGGAATGCCAGTGAGACACAACTATTCACTCCCCAGGAAAGGGGGCTGAAGACAGGGAGCCGAGTGGTCTTGCCCAGAGGATCCCACCCCCACAGAGCCCAGCAAGCTAAGTAAGATCCACTGGCTTGAAATTCTCACTGCCAGCACAGCACTCTGAAGTCAACCTGGGATGCTTGAACTTGGTGGGGGGAGGTGCATCTGCCATTACTGAGGCTTGAGTAGGTGGTTTTCCCCTCACAGTGTAAACAAAGCCACCCAAGAAGTTTGAACTGGGTGGAGCCCACCACAGCTCAGCAAAGCTGCTGTAGCCAGACTGCCTCTCCAGATTCCTCCCCTCTAGGTGGGGCATCTCTGAAAGAAAGGCAGCAGCCCCAGTCAGGGGCTTATAGATAAAACTCCCATCTCCCTGGAACAGAGCACCTGGGAGAAGGGATGGCTGGGGGCACAGCTTCAGCAGACTTCAACTTTCCTGCCTGCTGGCTCTGAAGAGAGCAGCAGATCTCCCAGCACAGCACTTGAGCTCTGCTAAGGGACAGATTGCCTCCTTAAGTAGGTCCCTGACCCCCCATGCCTCTTGACTGGGAGACACCTCCCGGAAGCGGTCAATAGACACCTCATACAGGAGAGCTCTGGCTGGCATCTGGTAGGTGGCCCTCTGGAACAAACCTTCCAGAGGAAGAAACACGCAGCAATTTTTGCAGTTCTGCAGTCTCCACTGGTGATACTCAGGCAAACAGGGTCTGGAGTGGACCTTCAGCAACTTCCAGCAGACCTGCAGCAGAGGGGCCTGTTAGAAGGAAAACTAACAAAAAGAAAGGAATAGCATCAATATCAACAAAAAGGATGTCCACACGAAATCCCATCTGAAGGTCACCAGCATCAAAGACCAAAGGGAGATAAATCCACGAAGATGAGGAAAAACCAGTGCAAAAAGGCTGAAAATTGCAAAAACCAGAACACCTCTTCTCCTCCAAAAGATCACAACTCCTTGCCAGCAAGGGAGCAAAACTGGATGGAGAATAAGTTTGACGAATTGACAGAAGTAGGCTTCAGAAGGTGGGTAATAACAAACTCCAATGAGCTAAAGGATCATGTTTTAACCCAATGCAAGGAAGCTAAGAACCTTGAAAAAAGGTTAGAGGAATTGCTAACTAGAGTAACCAGTTTAGAGAAGAACATAAATGACCTGAGGGAGCTGAAAAACACAGCACAAGAACTGAATGAAGTGTACACAAGTATCAATAGCCAAATCAATCAAGTGGAAGAAAGGATATCAGAGATTGAAGATCAACTTAATGAAATAAAGCACGAAGACAAGATTAGAGAAAAAAGAATGAAAAGGAACAAACAAAGCCTCCAAGAAATATGGGACTATGTTAAAAGACCAAACCTACATTTGATTGGTGCACCTGAAAATAATGGGGAGAATGAAACCAAGTTGGAAAACACTCTTCAGGGTATTATCCAAGAGAACTTCCCCAATCTAGCAAGAGAGGCAAACATTCAAATTCAGGAAATACACAGAAGACCACAAAATTACTCCTCAAGAAGAGGAACCCCAAGGCACATAATCGTCAGATTCACCAAGATTGAAATGAACCCAGAAGAGAGTGGGAGCCAATATTCAACATTCTTAAAGAAAAGAATTTTCAGTCCAGAATTTCACATCCAGCCAGACTAAGCTTCATAAATGAAGGAGAAATAAAATCCTTTATAAACAAGCAAATTCTGAGAGATTTTGTCACCACAAGCCCTGCCTTACAAGAGCTCCTGAAGGAAGCACTAAATGTGAAAAGGTAAAGCTGGTACCAGCTGCTGCAAAAACATAACAAATTGTAAAAACCATTGACACTATGAAGAAACTGCATCAACTAACAGGGAAAATAACCAGCTAGCATCATAATGACAGGACCAAATTCATACATAACAATATTAACCTTAAATGTAAACGGGCTAACTGCCCCAAATAAAAGACACAGACTGGCAAATTGAATAAAGAGTCAAGATCCATTGGTGTGCTGTATTCAGGAGACCTGTCTCATGTGCAAAGACACTCATAGGCTCAAAATAAAGGGATGGAAAAATATTTACCAAGAAAATGGAAAGCAAAAAAGAAAAAAAAGGAGGGGTTGCAGTCCTAGTCTCTGAAAAAACAGACTTTAAACTAACAAAGAACAAAAAAACACAAAGAAAGGTATTACATAATGGTAAAGAGATCAATGCAACAAGAAGAGCTATCTATCCTAAATATATATGCATCCAAGACAGGAGCACCCAGACTCATAAAGCAAGTTGTTAGAGACCTACAAAGAGACTTAGACTCCCACACAATTATACTGGGAGACTTTAACACCCCAATGTCAATATTAGACAGATCAATGACACAGAAAATTAGCAAGGATATTCAACACTTGAACTCAGCTCTGGACCAAGTGGACCTAATATATGTCTACAGAATGCTCCACCCCAAATCAAAAGAATATACATTCTTCTCAGCACCACATCACACTCATTCTAAGATTGACCACATAATTGGAAGTAAAAACACTCCTCAGCAAATGCAAAAGAACAGAAATCATAACAGTCTCTCAGACCACAGTGTAATCAAATTAGAACTCAGGATTAAGAAACTGACTCAAAACCACACAACTACCTGGAAACTGAACAACCTGCTCCTGAATGACTACTGGGTAAATAACAATATTAAAGCAGAAATAAATAAGTTCTTTGAAACCAATAAGAACAAAGACACAATGTCCCAGAATCTCTGGAACACAGCTAAAGCAGTGTTTAAAGGGAAATTTATAGCACTAAATGCCCACAGTTGAAAGTGGGAAAGATCTAAAATTATCACACTAACATCACAATTAAAAGAACTAGAGAAGCAAGAGCAAACAAATTCAAAACCCAGCAGAAGACAAGAAATAACTAAGATCAGAGCAGAACTAAAGGAGATAAAGACACGAAAAACCATTTAAAAAATCAATGAACCCAGTAGCTGGTTTTCTGAAAAGATTAACAAAATAGATAGACCACTAGCCAGACTAATAAAGATGAAAAGAGAGAAGAATCAAATAGAAACAATAAAAAATTATAAAGGGGATATCACCATTGATCCCACAGAAATACAAACTACCATCAGTGAATACTATGAACACCTCTATGCAAACAAACTAGAAAATCTAGAAGAAACCGATAAATTCCTGGACACATACATCCTCCCAAGACTAAACCAGGAAGAAGTTGAATCCCTGAATAGGCCAATAACAAGTTCTGAAATTGAGGCAGTAAATAACAGCCTACCAACCAAGAAAAGGCCCAGGACCAGACAGATTCACAGCCGAATTCTACCAGAGGTACAAAGAGGAGCTGGTACCATTCCTTCTGAAACTATTCCAAACAATAGATAAAGAGGGACTCCTCCCAAATTCATTTTATGAGGCCAGCATCATCATGATACCAAAACCTGGCAGAGACACTACAAAAAAGGGAAATTTCAGGCCAATATCCCTGATGAACATTGATGCAAAAATCCTCAATAAAATACTGGCAAACCAACTTCAGCAGCACATCAAAAAGCTTATCCACTACGATCAAGTTGGCTTCATCCCTGGGATGCAAGGATGGTTCAACATATGCAAATCAATACACATAATCTATCACATAAACAGAACCAACGACAAAAAACACATGATTATCTCAATACATGCAGAAAAAGCCTTCGATAACATTCAAAACCCCTTCATGATAAAAACTCTCAATAAACTAGGTATTGATGGAATGTATCTCAAAATAATAAGAGCTATTTATGACAAACCCACAGCCAATATCATACTGAATGAGCAAAAGCTGGAAGCATTCCCTTTGAAAACAGGCACAAGACAAGGATGCCCTCTCTCACCACTCCTATTCAACATAGTATTGGAAGTTCTGGCAAGGGCAATCAGGCAAGAGAAAGAAATAAAGGGTATTCAAACTGGAAGAGAGGAAGGCAAATTGTCTCTGTTTGCAGATGACATGATTGTATATTTAGAAAACCCCATCGTCTCAGCCCAAAATCTCCTTAAGCTGATAAGCAGCTTCAGCAAAGTCTCAGGATACAAAATCAATGTGCAAAAATCATAAGCATTCCTATACACCAATAATAGACAAACAGCCAAATCATGAATGAACTCCCATTCACAATCGCTACAAAGAGAATAAAATACCTAGGAATACAACTTACAAGGGATGTGAAGGACCTCTTCAAGGAGAACTACAAACCACTGCTCCAGGAAATAAGAGAGGACACAAACAAATAGAAAACCATTTCATGCTCATGGATAAGAAGAATCAATATCATGAAAATGGCCATACTGCCCAAAGTAATTTATAGATTCAATGCTATCCCCATCAAACTACCATTGACTTTCTCCATGGAATTAGAAAAAACTACTTTAAATTTCATATGGAACAAAAAAAGAGCCCACATAGCCAAGACAATCCTAAGCAAAAAGAACAAAGCTGGAGGCATCATGCTACCTGACTTCAAACTATACTACAAGGCTGCAGTAACCAAAACAGCATGGTACTGGTACCAAAACAGATATATAGACCAATGGAACAGAACAGAGCCCTCAGAAATAATGCCACACATCTACAACCATCTGATCTCTGACAAACCTGACAAAAACAAGCAATGGGGAAAGAATTCCCTATTTAATAAATGGTGCTGGGAAAACTGGCTAGCCATATGCAGAAAACTGAAACTAGACCCCTCCCTTACACCTTATACAAAAATTAACTCAAGATGGATTAAAGACTTAAACATCAGACCTAAAACCATCAAAACCCTAGAAGAAAACCTAGGCAATACCATTCAGGACATAGGCATGGGCAAAGACTTCATGACTAAAACACCAAAAGCAATGGCAACAAAAGCCAGAAGAGACAAATGGGATCTAATTAAACTAAAGAGCTTCTGCATAGCAAAAGACACTATTTTCAGAGTGAACCAGCAACCTACAGAATGGGAGAAAATTTTTGCAATCTATCCATCTGACAAAGGGCTAATATCCAGAATCTACAAGAAACGTAAACAAGCTTACAAGAAACAAACAAGAAGAAAACGAGGACTTCTGAGCCCAGAACCTCCAAAAGCAAGGACCATGGTATTTCAAGGAAAGGCACTTCGTTCTTCCTCACTCTCAAACAATCTCTATCCTCCAAAGCCTCTACAACTCTTTCCATGTCGGTTACAAACCTCTCCTGCAACTTCTCCACCCTATCCTCACTTGTCCTCACCTTTCCAGCCATGTTCAAGAGATTACCCAGTCCTGCTCTATCTGCCACTCAGTGTCACCCCAGGGCTCCCTCTGGCGGCCACCTTTTCCTACCCACCAAGCCCAGGGCCAGGTGCCAAGGCAATATTGGCAAGTAGACTTCACTCACATGCCTCCCGATAAACGGCTCTGCTATCTTCTAGCCTTTGTCTGTACTTTCTCCTGGTGGGTAGAAGCATTCCCAACAACTTCAGAAGGTGCAAATGTCCTCACGCAAACTCTCATTATGCATATAATTTCCCGTTTCTGACTCCCAACATCCATCCAGTCTGATAACAGGCCCGCCTTCATCAGCCAAATTACCCAAGCCATCTCCACATCCTTAGGTATAAAATGGCTTCCTCACACACCCTACAGGCCTCAATCTTCAGGCAAAGTTGAAAAAATTAACTCTGTCCTTAAAGCCCAACTCCCCAAGCTGGCTTTAGAAACCCGCCAGTTGTGGACAAAAAATCTCCCTTTCACCCTCATGAGACTCCACGCAACACCAAAAGCACGCCAACTGCAGTGAGAGTCCAAGGACTCCCCGACTGGGTCCATCGCACCAGGGTCAAGCTCACCCCCAAGGCTACTCTTTCCTCCAAAATATTAACAGCGGGCAACACCCTCAGAGTTCCTGTATATAATAATCTAAACAAAGAAATACGATCCTTAAAGGCAGGAGGAAGCCAAAGATGGCAAGGGGACAGAAGCCAAAGATGGCAAGGGGACAAATGGCCTCTGCAACAAATCATCGAATATTACGGTCCTGCCATTTGGGCTGAGGATGCTTCGTGGGATTACTGCACTTCTATATATATGCTAAATAGAATAATTAGACTACAGGCTGTTCTGGAAATGACTAACCAAACCGCCTCAGCCCTGGAAATGCTCACACGACAACAAAACCAAATGTGTGCAGTAATTTATCAAAACAGGCTAGCACTAGACTACTTATTAGCAGAAGAGGGTGGAGTCTGTGGTAAATTTAATATCTCTAATTGCTGTCTTAACATAGATGATAACAGAAAAGCAGCTCTATAAATCATTTCAAACATCAGAAAAGTAGCCATGTACCAGTCCAAACCTGGAAGGGATGGGACCCAGCAAACCTTCTAGGAGGGTGGTTCTCTAATTTAGGATAATTTAAAACACTGGTAGGGACCATAATCTTCATTATTGGGCTGCTTCTGTTTCTCCCTGTGTTATCCCACTGATAATAAAAGCCATTAAAACTCTTTTTGAAACTACAGTTAGCTGCCAGACAATCCAGATGATGCTCCTGCTACAATGACACAGTGGATACCAACCTGTCTTTCAAGAATACCCCAAAAATTAAGTTTTTCTTTTTCCAAGATGCCCATACCACCCCTATGTCACGCCTGAAGTAGTTATTGAGAAAGTCGTCCCTTTTCCCTTTTCTATAACCAAATAGACAGGAATGTAAGATTCTCCCCGGGGCCTGAAAGCTTAAGGAGATGAATAACTCCTCCCTTCTCAGGCCCAGTCCCAAGGCACAAGGGCACTTGCATCAGCAGCATGCACCAGCAAGATAGCAGAAGCAGGAAGAGAGTGGGCCAGAAGACACCTACCCTTGCTGGAAGACACGTACCCCTGAAGATCGAGAAAGAGGCCATCCGGGTACAAAGGAGGAGTTACGTCAGACTAGGACACTTCCTGTTTACAGGAGACTATAAAACCTTTGCTCCGTCCTCACTTGGCGCTGATGCCATTTTAGGCCTCAGCCCACCTGCAACCAGGTTCTCATTAAAACAGCATGTTGCTCCAAAAAAAAAAACAAAAAACAAACAAAAAAAACAAAAAACATCAAAAAGTGGGCAAAGGATATGAACAGACACTTCTCAAAAGAAGACGTTTATGCAGCCAACAGACATAGGAAGAAAAGCTCATTATCATTGGTCATTACAGAACTGCAAATCAAAACCACAATTAGATACCATCTCATGCCAGTTAGACTGGCAATCATTAAAAAGTCAGGAAACAACAGATGCTGGAGAGGATGTGGAGAAATAGGAATGCTTTTACACTGTCGGTGGGAGTGTAAATTAGTTCAACCATTGTGGAAGACAGTGTGGTGATTCCTCAAGGATCTAGAACCAGAAACACCATTTGACCCAGCAATCCCATTACTGGGTATATACCCAAAGGATTATAAATCATTCTACTATAAAGACACATGCACAAGTATGTTTATTGCAGCACTATTCACAATAGCAAAGACTTGGAACCAACCCAAATGCCCATCAATGATAGACTGGATAAAGAAATGTGGCACATATACATCATGGAATACTATGCAGCCATAAAAAGGATGAGTTCATGTCCTTTGCAGGGCCATGGATGAAGCTAGAAACCATCATTCTTAGCAAGCTAACACAGGAACAGAAAACCAAACACCGCATGTTCTCACTCATAAGTGAGAGTTGAACAATGAGAACACATGGAACATCACACATCAGGGCCTGTCAGGGGGTGGGGGGTTAGGGGAGAGACAGCATTAGGAGAAATATCTAATGTAGATGACGGGTTGATGGGTGCAGCAAACCACCATGGCACATGTACACCCATGTAACAAACCTGTACGTTCTACACATGTATCCCAGAATTAAATTATAATAAACAAAACAAAAAAAAATGTGAATCCACCATGATTGAGTAGGCTTTAGACCTGGGATGCAACATTGGTTCAACATACGCAAATCAATAAATAAGTGTGATTCATCACATAAACAGAACTAAAGAAAAAACACATGATTATCTCAATAGATGCAGAAAGGGCTTTCAATAAAATTCAATAACACTTCATGTTAATAACTCTCAATAAAATAGATATTGAAGGAACATCCCTCAAAATAATAAGAGCTATCTATGACATACCCACAACCAATATCATATTGAACAGTCAAAACCTGAAAGCATTCCCATTGAAATCCAGGACAAGACTCCCTTTCTCACCACTGCTATTCAACATAGTATTGGAAGTCCTGGCCAGGGCAATCAGGCAAGTGAAAGAAACAAAGGGCATTCAAATAGAAAGAAAGAAAGTCAAACTATCCTTGTTTGCAGATGACAGGATTCTGTATCTAGAAAACCCCATAGTCTTTAACCAAAAGCTCCTTAAGCTGATTAAAAAAAAAAAAAAAACACTTCAGCAAAGTTTCAGGATACAAAATCAATGCACAAACATCACCAGCATTCCTAGACACCAACATTAGCCAAGCCAAGAGCCAACTCAGGAATACAATTCCATTCACAATTGCCACAAAAAGAATAAAATACCCAGGAATACAGCTACCAAGGGAGATGTAAAATCTCTACAATGATAATTAAAAACCACTGCTCAAAGAAATCAGACATGACACAAAACAATGAAAAAACATTCCATGTTCATGGATAGAAAGTGTCAATATCATTAAAAAGATCATACTGCCCAAAGCAACTTATAGATTCAATGCTATTCCTGTCACACTACCAGTGACACTCTTCACATAACTAGAAAAAAACTACTTTAAAATTTATATGAACCAAAAAAGAGGCCAAATAGCCAAAGCAATCCTAGGCAGAAAGAACAAAGCTGGAGGCATCCTGTCACCTGACTTTAAACTACACTACAGGGATACAGTAACCAAAACAGCATGGTACTGGTAGAAAAAATACACACATAGACCAATGGAGCAGAATAGAGGGCCCAGAAATAACACCTCACTCCTAAAACCATCTGATCTTCGACAAAACTAACAAAAACAAGCAATGAGGAAACGAATCCCTAGACAATAAATGATGTTGGATAACTGGCTAGCCATATACCGAAGATTGAATCTGGACCCCTTCCTTACACCATATGCAAAAATTAACTCAAGATGGAAAAAAGACTTAAATGTAAACCCCAAAGCTATAAAAACCCTGGAAGACAATTTAGGCAATACCATCCTGGACACAGGCACAGGCAAAGATTTCATGAAGAAGACGCCAGAAGCAATTGCGACAAAAACAAAAGTTGACAAATGGGATCTAATTAAACTAAAGAGCTTCTGCCCAGAAAAAGAAACTAACAATAAAGTAAATAGACCACCTAGAGAATGGGAGAAAATATTTGTAAACTATGTATCTGGCAAAGGTCTAATATCCAGCATCTATAAGGAACTTAAATTTACAAGAAGAACAAAACAAACAACCTCCTTAATAAGTGGGCAAAGGACATGAACAGACACTTTTCAAAAGAAGACATACACGTGGCCAACAGGCATATGAAAAATAGCTCAATATCACTGATCATTAGAGAAATACAAATCAAAACCACAATGAGATACCAACTCACACCAGTCAGCATGGCTATTATTAAAAAGTCAAAAAATAATTGATACTGGTGAGGTTTTGGAGAACAGGGAACATTTATACACTGTTGGTAAAAGTGTAAATCAGTTCAACCATTGTGAAAGACAGGGTGGCAATTCTTCAAAGATCTAAAGACAGAACTACTATACCCAGTATATACACAAAGGAACATAAATCATTCTATTATAAAGACACATGCACACGTATGTTCATTGCAGCATTATTCACAATAGCAAAGACATGGAATCAACCTGAATGCTCATCAATGGCAGATTGGATTTTTTAAAATGTGGTGCATATACACCATGGAATACTATGCAGCCATAATAAAGAATGAGATCATGTCCTTTGCAGGGACATGGATGGAGCTGGAGTCCATTAACCTTAGCAAACTATCACAGTAACAGAAAACCAAATACTATGTGTTTTCATTTATAAGTGGGAGCCAAATGATGAGAACTAATGAACACAAGGAGGGGAACCACAGACACTGGGGCCTACTTGAAAGTAGAGGGTGGGAAAAGGGAAAGGACCAGAAAAAGTAACTATTGGGTACTGGTCTTAGAACCTGGGTGATGAAATAATCTGTACAACAAACCACCATGACACGAGTTTTCTTATATAACAAACCTGCACATGTATCTTTCAACCTAAAATAAAGGTTTAAGTAAAAAAGAAATATAAATGGCCAAAAACCATATAAGACAATGCGCAACACTACTAATCATCAGAGGAAAACAAATTAAAACCACAATGAGATACCACCTTACCCCAGTCATTGAGGTCATTTTTAAAAAGTCAAGAAACAATAAATGTTGGTAGACGTGTGGTAAAAAGGGAACACTTATATACTCTTGATGGGAATGTAAATTAGTACACCCTCTATGGTAAACACTATGAAGATTTCTCAAAGAACTAAAAGGAGATCTATCATTCAATCCAGCAATCCCACCACTACTGGGTATCTACCCAAAGGAAAATAAGTCATTATATCAAAAAGACACCTGCATTCATATTTTGTCACAGCACACTTTACAATTGTAGAGATATGGAATAAACCTAAGTGCATATCAACTGATGAACTGATAAAGAAAATGTGGTAAACATACCATGGAATACTACTCAGACATTAAAAAAGAACACAATAATATCTTTTGCAACAACTTGGATAGAACTGGAGGCCATTATCTTAAGTCAAGTAACACAGGAACAGAAAACCAAACACAGTATGTTCTCACAGGTAAGTGGGAGCAAAGCTATGGATATGTAGGGGCATAAGGAGTGCCATAATGGACACTGGGAACTCAGAAAGGTGGAGGATGTAAGGGGGGTGAGGGTTGAAAAATTACCTATTGGGTACAATGTACACTATTTATGTGATGGATGCACTAAAAGCCCAGACTCCATCACTATACAACTCATTCATGTAACCAAAAACCACTTGTACCCCTAAATCTATTGATATAAATAAATAAAGTGAAAAATAAAATAAAATGATCATCTGTTTAGGTTCACCAATATGTAGTAGAATGACCCCAGGAGTAATCTAGCATGAGACAGTACTAAGAAATTATTCCTGCAATATGTCAAACACTTTACTTGATGATAAAATGTATAAAATAAAATTATAGGCCAGGCATGGTGGCTCATGCCTGTAATTCCAGCATTTTGAAAGGCTGAGGTAGGTGAGTTGCTTTGAGCTCAGGAGTTTGAGACCAGCCTGGGCAACATGGCAAAACCCCATATATATATATATATA
>NW_026652282.1:104218244-104236425 GCF_009828535.3 Hylobates moloch
AGAATATGAAAAATGCTATAGACAGAAATTTTAAAAGTGAGCAAAAGTAGTAGGGAATGCTTCAGATGGGATAGGAGAAGCTGATTTGAGAAAGTAACATTTGAGCAAGCACTTAAAAAGGCATAACGGTAAAAAATGCTAAGAAGATATAATATATAATAGTTAAATCTTTATGCATCAAACAATATACCAGCAAAAACTCCCAGGAGTTTATATATATATACATACATACATAATAGAGAATGTTAATAGATATCTTTCAGAATATGACAGATCAAGAAGGGAAAAATTAGTAAGGACATAGGGATGAGTCATTCAATCAAAAATTTATCTTCCTTTCAAAGAATATATGTTTTCCTCTTATGGCTAAGGAACATTTATAATAATCAACCCTGTATTTGACACAAAGGAACCTTAATAAATTCATACAGTAAAGGTTTTTTGTTTGCTTGTAGTTTTATTGAGCTGTAATTGCCAAATAATAAATTGTACATTTAAAGTATAAAACTTGATGAACTTTGACATATGTATACTCTCATGAAACCATCACTACAATCCAGATAATGAATGCATTCACCGTCCCCAAAGGTTTCTTCGTGCCCTTTATAACCCACTCTTCCCTTCCCCCAACCCATATTCAGACAACCAGTGATGTAATTTTTGTTGCTACAGATTAGTATACATTTCCTAGAATTTTATATACAGTGAATCATTCAGCATGTACTCCTATTTTTGACTTGCTTCTTTCACCTCAGCATAATTATTGTTAGTTTCACTCATGCCATGCATGTATCAATAATTTTTGTTTCTTCTCATTGTTGAATACTATTTTCATTGCATGGATGTATCACAATTTATCCATTCAGTTGCTGATGGACATGCTTTGTTTCCATTTTTGGCTATTTTATATAAAGCTGCCATGAACATTTATGTACAACGTACAAATTTTTCATAGACTATGCTCTCATTTCTCTGGAGTAAATACCCAGGAATGGAAATGGAATGGCTGGGTCAAATTGTAGGTATAACATGGATGGATGGATGGATAGATAGATAGATAGATAGATAGATAGATAGATAGATAATTTCAATTGATAAGTAATAATTGTGTATATATATTTCTGAGGTACAATATGATGTTCTGATATATGTAAACATTGTGAAATAATTACAAAGAGCTAATTAACACATCTAACATCTTACCTACTTATTTTTGTGCTGAGAACACTTAAAAATTTATTCTTTTGGCAATTTTGGAATATATAACGTATTATTATTAATTGCAGTCACCATGCTGTGCAAGAGACCACCAGAACTTATTTCTCCTGTCTAACTGAACCTTCATATCTTTTGACATCTCCCCTTTCCTCATCCCTCTCCCCAGCTTCTGGTAACCACCATTCTACTTTCTACCTCTACAAGTTCAGCTTTTTTAGATTCCACATGTAAGTGAGATCATACACTATTCATCTTTCTGTGCCTGGCTTATTTACTTAGCATAATGTCCTCTACGTTCATCCATGTTGTCTCAAATGATAGAATTTCCTTCTTATAAGGCTGAATAATATTCCACTGTGTGTATATACCACATATTCTTTATTCATTGAGAAACATTTACGTTGATTCCATATCTTAGCTCTTGTGAATAATGCTGTAATTAACATGCAAATGCAAATATCTTCAATATACTGATTTCAATCCCTTTGAATATATACCCAAAAGTGGGATTGCTTTAATTCTATTTTTAGTTTTGTGAGGAACCTCCACACTGTTTTCCATAATGGCTGTACTAATTTGCATTCCCACCAACAGCATACTAGCATTCCCTTTTCTTCATATTCTTGCCAACATTTATCTTCCAACTTTTTTATAATAACCATTCTAATAGGTGTGAGGAAGTATTTCATTGTGGTTTCAATTTGTACTCACCTGATGATTAGTGATCATATGATGCTGAGCACTTATTTGTACATCTTTTGGCCATTTGTGTGTATTCTTTTGAGAAATGTCTGTTCAGGTCCTTTGCCTATTTTTAATTGGGATATTTGTTTTCTTGCTACTTACTGAATTATAGAGTTGTATTTTGGATATTAGCCTTCTAATCATATGTATGATTTGCAAATGTTTTATCCCAATTCATGAGTTGTCTCCTCACTCTTTTAATGTTCCCTTTACTGTGTAGAAGTTTTTTAATTTATGCAATCTCTTATGTATATTTTTGCTTTTCTTGCCTGTGCTTTTAGGTTCATATCAAAATCACCACCCATACCAATGTCATAAAGCTTTCCCCCTATATTTTCTTCTAGTTTTTACAATTTCAAGTCTTACACTTAAGTCTTTAATCCATTTTAGGTGATTTTTTCATACAGTGTGAGATAAGGGTCCAATTTCATTCTTCTGCATGTAGATATCCAGTTTTCCCAACATCATTTATTGAGAAGACTGTCCTTTCCATATTGTGTGTTCTTGGCACCTTCGTTAATTCAATTGACCATAAGTGAGAAAACTTATTTCTGCATTTTTTATGCTGTTCCATTGGTCAATGTGTCTGATCTTATGCCAGTACCATGTCGTTTTGCTTACTATAGCTTTGTAGTATAGTTTGAAATTGGGTAGTGTGATGCATGTCTCTAGCTTTGTTCTTTTTGTTCAAGATTGCTATTGCTATTCAGAGTCTTCTGTAGTTCAAAGAAAAGCCCAGGATGTAATGGCTTCATGGCTAAATTCTACCAAACTTTTAAAGAAGCACTAATACCAAACTTTCTCAAAATCTTCCCAAAAAATGAACAAGAAGGAATGCTTCTAAATTCATTTTATGAGGCCAGCATTACCCTAATATGAAAGCCAGACAACACCGCTAAAAAAAAGAAAATTAAGCCAGGTACAGTGGCTCATGGCTGTAATCCCAGCACTTTGGGATGCTGAGGCAGCCAGATCATTTGAGGCCAGGACTTCGAGACCAGACTGACCAACATGGTGAAATCCGATCTCTACTAAAATACAAAAAATTAGCTGGGCGTGGTGGTGGGGCCTGTAATCTCAGCTACTCGGGAGGCTGACGCAGGAGAATCGCTTGAACCCAGGAGACGAAAGTTCCAGTGAGCCAAGATCGTGCCACTGCACTCCAGCCCGGGTGACAGAGTGAGACTCTATCTCTAAATAAATAAATAAATAAATAAATAAATAAATAAAATTAAAAGAAAAGAAAATTACAGGCCAATATCCCTGATAAACCTAGATACAAATATCTTCAACAAAATACTGGCAAACTAAGTTCAACAGCACATTTAAAGAATTATTCACTTTGATCAAGTGGGATTTATCCCTGTTATACAAAGATGATTCAACATACACAAATCAAAATATGTGCTATACCATGTTAACAAAATAAAAGACAAAAACTGCATGATCATTTCAATAGAAGAAGAACATTTGACAAAAGTTAGCACCTTTTCATGATAAAGTTCTCTCAACAAATTAGGTATAGAAGGAACATACCTCAAAATAAAGACTGACAAGTTCATAGCTACCATCATACTCAGTAGTAAAAGTTGAAATGTTTTCCTCTAAGATCAGAAACAAGGCAAGGATACCCTCTTCCAACCACTTCTATTCACCATACTACTAGAAGTCCTAGCCAGAGCAATTAGTCAAGAAAAAAAATTAAAGGCATCCAAATTGGAAAGAAAGAAGTAAAATTATCTCTGTTCACAGAGGATAGAATCTTATACATAGAAAACTCAAAAGTGTCCACCAAAAAACTGCTAGAACTAATAAAAAAAAATCAGCAAAGTAGCAGGATACAAAGTCAACACACAAAACTCAGTAACATTTCTATATACTAACAATGAATAATCTGAAAAGGAAATTAAGAAAACTATAATAGCATAAAAAATGCTTACAAATAAACTTAAGCAAGAAAGTGAAAGACTTGTACAATGAAAACTACAAAACAATGCTGAAAGAAAATAAAGACAAAAATAAACAGTGAAGGAAAAAATGTTTAATTTACTCAGAACACTTCTGACACCATATGTATGGGTTTCTTTCCCCACACCAAGCAATCCTCCAATTCTCTGCAGACAGCAACTGGGTACCCAGTGATTCAATTCAATTCTGACACTAGCTACCTAGTTAGTGTCAGACCCCACACAAGTGAAGTACTCAGTCCCACTAGACTGCCTCCAACTTCATATGCCAATTACAAGTATTGGGCCCCCAGGTTACCCACACTTAATTGGTTACAAATCAGGGGTCCCCATGACCCCTGCTCAGGTTTGATAATTTGCTATAGCAGCTCACAGAACTTAGGGACTTACTTGTGATTTCTGGTTTATTAAAAAGGATATTATAAATGGTACAAATGAACAGCCAAAGGAAGAAATACATAGGGTGAGGTCTGGAAAAGTCCCAAGCACAGGAGCTTCTGTCTCTGTGGAGTTTAAGGTTCACCACACTCTCAGCATGTGAGTGCATTCATCAACACAGAAGCTCTCTGAATCTTTTAGGGATTTTATGAAGATTGCATTACATAGATGTGATTGATTAGATCATTGGCCATTGGTGATTTAATTCAATCTCCAGCCCCTCTCTCCTCCCCGGAGGTATGGGGAGTCAAGGTAAAAGTTTCAATTTTCTAATCACCTGGTTAGTTCCTCTGGCAACCAGCATCCTTCCCAAAGCTATCCAGGGACCCAGTCACCAGTTATCTCATTAGTATACAAAGACAATTTATTACTCTGGAGATTCCAAAGGTCTTAGAAGCTCTTGTACCAGAAGCCAAGAATGAAGACAAAGTATTATAACAAAAGATACTGCTATCACCCCATCACTCAAGAAATTGCAAGTTTTAGAAACTCTGTGTCAGGAAACCAGGGAAGAGACCAATATACACTGTCACAAATGGAAAGGCTTCCCATATTTAATGGCTCGGAAAACTTAATGTTAAGATTCCAGTGCCACCCAAAGCAATCTACAGATTCAGTGTAATCCCAATCAAAATCCCAATTATATTTTTTTCCAGAAATAAGAAATCAATCCTAAAACTTATATGGAATTTCAAGGTACCAGGAATAACCAAAACAATCTTAAAGAACAATACTGTAGCACTCACACTTACTTATTTCAAAAGTTACCAGAAAGCTACAGTTATTGTAACGGTAAGGCACAGGAATAAAGATAGACATATAGATCAATTAATAAAATAGGGAACCCAGAAATAAATCCTCACATATATGATCAAATGATCTTTGACAAGTGTTCCAGGACCATTTAAGAGAGGAAAAGAGAGTCTTTTCCACAAAAGGTGCTGAGAAAACTGGACATCCACATTCAAAAGAAGAAAGTCAGACCCTTAACTAATATTATGTACAATTTTTGTACATAGTTAATTTTTAATTCAAAATGGATCAAAGACTTAAATATAAGAGCTAAAACCATTAAACTCTTGGACGAAAATAGGTGAGAGCTTTACAACATTGCATTTGGCAATGATTTCTTGGATAGGACACCAAAAGTACAAGTAATTAAGGCAAAAATAAACAAATTAAAAATCATAAAAACTAAAAACTATTATGCATCAAAGAATACTATCAACATATTGAAAAGGCAATCTGGGCAACAGTATAAAATATCTGCAAATCATATGTCTGCTGAGGAATTCATATCCAGAATATATAGAGAACACTAAAACTCAACAACAAAAACAAAACCCCAAACAATCCAACTACAAATCGGCAAAAAACTTGAATAGACATTTCTCCAAAGAAGATATATTAATAGCCAATAGGCACTTGAAAAGATGCTCAACATTAGTAATCATTAGAAAACTACAAATAATAACCACATTGAGATAACACATTATATCCATTAGTGCGGCTACTATTGAAAAAACATGAAATAAGTGTTGATGAGGACATGGAGAAATTGGAATCCTTATGCACTGTTGAGGCGGACTGTAAAATGATATGGGCACTGTGGGAAACAATATAGTGGTTCCTCAAAAAATTAAAATAAAATTGCTATTCCACCTGGCAATTTTACATCTAGGTATATACCCAAAAGGATTGAAAGCAGAGTCTTGAAAGAGATATTTGTATACACATGTTTATAGCAGCATTATTTACAATAGCTAAAATACAGAAGCAACCCGAGTGTCTATCAACAGATGAATAAACAAAATGTGGCATATAGACACAGTAGAATATTATTCCACCTGTAAAATGGAAGAAAAATTTCACATATGCCATAATATGGATGAACCTCGAATATATTACGCTAAGTGAAATAAGTCATTCACAAAAAGACAAATATCGTATGATTCCACTTATATGAGATACAGAGTAGTTGAATTCATGGAGAGAAAAAGCAGAATGGTAGTTTCCAGGAGCTGTGAGGAAGGGGTAATGGAGGACTATTTTTTGGGGGGGGGGGTTGGGGGGTTTATTAAGTGATGCTTTAGTCTCAGTCTCTGCCAGCAACTGGGAGTGGGGTGACTCCACTCACCCCAGGATTTCCCAGACTTGCTGTTTTAGAGGAAAGAGGCAGGAAGCCAACTATCCTCTAAGTCACAGCTTGGGAAGCTAGGCTAGTACTGGGGTGGGGGCAGCAGAGCTGAGACCCTCCACCCCCAGCCCCTAGCCTGTGCTATCCTCCCAGCCTGAGGGGGAGGAGCTGAGGCAATCCTGGCCGCAGCCACCCACACACAGCCTTGCTCTTGGTGCGCCATTCACTGCCCTGAGCTATTCACGATCTCTGCTCCCACATATTCACCTCAACACTCCAAAAGCCAGCCCCTTCAGGTCTTTAGTCCTGGGGAGGGCAAAAGGAGGGACAGGGGGCCTCTGACTGAGCAGCTTCAAGGGGCCTCTCCTTTCTGTTGCCCACTGAATGCCGGCCCCTTGTCTTCAGCCCTCCTTTACATAAGAAGCGGGGTGGTGGCCTCAGACTGCACCCCCTTTCTTCTCTTCCTGGCATCGCATTCTGTCCCAGCACAGCAGCCAAGAGCACAAAGCACAGCACCTGTGGGGCTGGTGGGCACAGGAGACCGTGCTGGCACAGGCCAGACTGCCTGCAGCCCTAGGTGGGGCCTGCTCCCTGCCCTGGAAGCTAGACAGAGGGAGACAGAAAGCAGAAGTGGGGCAATGGGATGTGCGGCCCCTGCAGCAGGAGGAGGATCACACGAACCCTGACCCTGCTACTCGGTGCAGGCCACTCCAGGCCTTGCTTCTCTAACAGCCCCTGTGGCTGGCTCCAGAGCTGCCTGGTCCCCATAAAGGGGGCTGAAAGGAGGATGGGTGATCCTTGAGGAGGGGAAGGGTCTGCAGAGAATCCCTCAGACACCAGGTATTACCCAGCTCTATGGAGGACTATTCTTTAACGAATATAGAATTTCAGCTTTGCAAGATGAAAAGAGTTCCGGAGATGCATGGTGGTGTTTGTTGCAAAATTATATGAATGTACTTAATACCACTTAACTGTACACTTAAAAATGGTTACAATGGCAAATTTTGTTATGTGTATTTTATCACAATTTTAAAAATTGAAAGAAGAAAAGGAACCCTTTTTAAAGGACATAGATATGTATAAAATTGTACTCCAAAGAATATTAGTGCCTAAAATACCTTCATTATTAAAAAGAATACTTGAAATAATTAAGTTAGTTATCCAACTTAATAAACTTGAAAAAGAACAATAAAAATGAAAACAAATAGAGCAAGGAATTAATAAAGATAGAAGCTGAAAAAGAAAGCAAATCGAAATGAAACTTCTCCAAAATTTGAATGATGAACAAGCAACAATACTGACATCTTCAAAAAACAAAATAGATAAATCGTGATTACGACAAAAAGGGAACAACTGAAATATACAACTTTAGATGGGAGAAAGGAAAGGAAGTGCAAATATTGAAGAGACTTAAAAATTCTAAGATGATGCGGCAGATGAAATATTCGGCAATAAATTTAAAACTCTAAATGTAGGTAAGCAAATTTTATATAAAGAAAATTTTTGAAAAAACTTGAATATACAAAAACAACAGAAAAATTGAAAAAAAACCTATTATAGGTATACCATTTTTAAATGAACCCAATCCCAGATGATTTAAAGATGATTTGTCTGGCTTTCAAAAACAAATACTTCCTGTTTATTAAAATAAATAAATTGGACTTTATCAAAATCTATTTTTGTGTATCAGAGGACATCATCAACAAAGTAAAAAGCCCATGGAATGGAAAAACATTCACAAATCACACAACTGATCAGAGCCTCATATCCAGAACATATAAAGAACTCCCACAGCTCCACAACCAAAAGACAAAAACCCAATTTAAAGTGGACAAGTAACTTGGATAGATACCTCTCTAAAGAAGACTCACAAATGGTCAACAAACACATGAAAAAGATAATACTACCAATTTCCAAGGAAATGCAAATCAAAACCACAATGAGGTGTGACTTCACATCCACTGTAGGATGGCTATAATTTTTTGCAGTATCAAAAACTACTAGTGCTGAGGAAGATGTAGAAAAATTGGAACCCTTCTGCACTCCTGGTGGGAATGCAAACTTTGCAGCCACCATGGAAAACAGGCTGGTGGCCCCTCAAAAACATCAAACACAGAACCACCACATGACCCACAATTCCACTCCAAGGCATATATCCCAAAGAATTGAAAACAAAAACTGTGAATGTCCGCAGGAACACCAGCTACAATAGTCCAAAAGTGAATACAACCAAAATGTCCATCAACAGATGAAAAACAAAATGTGGTAAATTCCCACAGTGGAACACCATTAAGCCACAAAAAAAGTATGAAGCATTAATACATGTGAAAATATGGATGAACCTCAAAAAGTTACGCCAAGTAAAAAACAGTCACAAGAAGTCACACATAGCATGAATAATGTCTATGTTTTTAAAAACTGGAATACAGAGTGTGGAAAACTTCCCAACTTATTTCACCAAATTTTCACAACCTAAATACAAAATATTTACAAACATACAAAAAGAGAAAAAATGTTCATCACACAAATATAAAAATTTTAAATAAAATCACTTTAAAAATCCTGTAGTTTATGAAAGACATTAAGAAATTAACAAAATGGTTTATATTTTAAAATTTTAAAGAGAAAATCCATGTAATTAGGTCAACAAATAATAATTAAAAGATGTTACATTCTGCAGCCACTCCAGATAAAAACTACAAAGCATAAAACAGAGAGGTGATACAGTATTTAAGGCAAAAACATCAGAACCTACATGTGTTTGAATCTCAGCTCCAGTAATTCCTAGCTGTGAAGGTAATTTTGTGCCTCAAGTTCCCTAACTTTAAAGTAATATTAATAGTGGTTATTTTATGAGTTGATATGTGTAAGACACTTAAATTAGTACCACTTTTCAGAAAGACAGTATGGTATAGTAGCTGCCTAGTTTCAAATCCAAGTTCACCACCATGAGCTGTGTTACTTTGGAAAAGTTACCCTCCCTATTCCTCCATTTTTTCTTTCTCTATAAAACAGGAATAATTAAAAACCTACACCTGTAAAATAAGAAAAATAATAAACCTACTTCTTGTTTTTGTTTTTTCGAGACAGATTCTTGCTCTGTCGCCCAGGCTGGAGTGCAGTGGCATGATCCTGGCTCACTGCAACCTCCACCCCCCAGATTTAAGCAATTCTCCTACCTCAGACTCTGGAGTAGCTGGGATTACAGGCGCTCGCCACCTGTAATTTTTGTATATTTAGTAGATATGGGGTTTCACCATATTGGGCAGGCTGGTCTCAAACTCCTGACCTTGTGATCCCCCCACCTTGGACTCTCAAAGTGCCGCGATTGCAGGCGTGAGTCACCGCGCCCCAGCCGCATAAACATACTTCTAATAAACTGACTGTTTAGGATTATTGTGAAGATTAAGTTAAAGCTAAAAGCACTTAGGCCACTGCCTGGTAGATGTTAAGAGTCATTATGAAAACACATGGGCTTCTGAGATTACCTCTCCCTGGTTCCAGTCTCTATAGCAACCTGCCAGAAATTCCAACCAACTTTGGTAGTTCAAAAACTATGATCTCTGCCTCTACTGTCCAGGGAGGGCACCATTCCCTGCTACATTGGGAAATATACCCAGGGTATAATATTCACTTGGGTGAATATTAGGCTTGAATCATATACTTCCTCTATCTCTCTCAAAGTTTGTAGTCCTACTTTGATTACTGTCAAATGCCTTAAATATTTGTTTTATATATTTTGTCAAGTTTTTATAGTTGTTCATGGCAGGAGAATAAGCCTGAGACCAGCTACTCCTTCATGGTCAGAACTGGACATGACAGCAACATTTTTAAAAAATTGATGACATAGTGTGCTTTTGAATTTGTGGGGAACTAGGTATTCTTTGACACTGTGGGTGGAGCTATAAACAAACATTAGTTTTTTGAAATAATGTCTGGGTGCAGTGGCTCACACCTGTAATCCCAGCAGTTTGGGAGGCCGAGGCAGGCAGACCACCTGAGGTTGGGAGTTCGAGACCAGCCTGACCAACATAGAGAAACCCCATCTCTACTAAAAATACAAAATAGTCAGGCATGGTGGCACATGCCTGCAATCCCAGTTACACGGGAGGCTAAAGCAGGAGAATCACTTGAACCCAGGAGGCGGAGGTTGCCGTGAACCGAGATCGTGCCATTGCACTCCAGCCTGGGCAACAAGAGCAAAAGTCCGTCTCTAATAATAATAATAATATGACATTTATTGCATTTATTGTGACAGACTTTCTAAGCACTTTATATAAACATATTATCTCATTTAATCTTCACAACAGACATGAGATAGATATTTCCTGATTATAGAAGAGGAAACTGATTAAGACAGAGGATATTAAATAACTTGCCCATGGTTACACAGCTAGTAATTGGTGGAATGAAGATTTGAAACCTGACCCTTTTATTCCGGAGCCTATGCTCTCAACCACTGTGTTATACTGCCAATCTGGAAAAATTTATTAAAATTAAAATATGCATAACTTTTGACCCAGCAATCCTACTTCTGAGAATGCATCCATCAGACATTAAAGAATTAGTATTAATATATCAAGATATACATGTAAATTTGTTTATTGACGCATTTGTAACAATTTAAAAATAAACTGGAGACACTTGAATGGCCATTGATGAGGGAATAGTTTAATAAATTACAGTACATTTGTACATACTATGGAATACTATATGGCTCACAAATGAGATTAATCAATATGTATTGAATTGAAAATGCGCATGACTTATTAAGGGTAGAAAACAAATTTCAGAATACTGGGGATAGTGTGACTCAAAAATCACTCACCTAATTTATGTCTCCGGCACAGACCTCTTCCCCAAACTTCAGACTTTCTACTCAACATTTCCTCTTGAAGTCTCAAAAGCACTGCAGATTCAATATGTCCAAAACTGAACTTGGAGCTTTCTATATCCAAACCTAGTTGCTTCCACTCTCTCCTTTCCTAGTGGATAGCACCATCAGACACCCATATTTGTAAAGCAGAAGCCCAGGACTCACGTTTGACATTCCCCTCTCCTTCACATCATTTTACCACCAGCACACCTCCCCCACACTACACACATATCCAATCATTCACTAATTTCTGTTGATTTCACAACCTTAATGTACTGCCAATAGATCTACTTTTCATTATATGCATCACCATCACGTGGGGTCAAATTACCAACACCTCCCACTTGGATTGCTAAAATCTTCTAACGCAAGTTGTTTCTTCATATTCACTCTAGTCCACAGTAATTCATCCCCCATCCTGCATTCTGAAAAGAGAGAGCTGTCAATTTGGAAAGCTTTTCCCCTAATTGCTCTTGAGCAGACACAAAATAGTGCAGCAGTATCATAATCACAGCCTAAAGAATTCAATTACCTTTTGTTATCAAAAGTAACAACGGCTTTAGTATTTAGGAAACATTTTGAGTAAAAAATCCCCTTCCCCTTAATTGTATCTTGTGCCACAGAGCACAGGAAATGTAACCATAAAATGAACTTTAAATTCTTCCCAAACGTTTATCCTTGGTGTGTGGATGCCACAGGGAGATGAAAGAGTTTCTTTCTAGGGAGTTCCTCCAGCAACCATGCCATGTTATTTATCTCCCCATTTTGGCTACCACCTCATAAGTATTGCAGTAGAAAAAGATTCTGCTTGCTTTCTACTCACCTTGTGTGATTAGTTTTATAGCCTGAAAGACCCAAAGAACCCAAACTCCTCCAATTAGCCTGGACTTCTGCTGTTTTCAATTTCCAAATTCTTCCTGGTGCTCCTGACTAGGGCCCCAATACTCTTAGGCTCAGATCCTTCACCTGAATCTCCACTCATTGGTTAGAATCCTGCTACCAATAGGCAGATCTCCCAAATGCACCTACCTGCCTGCCTGGTAACTCCTGAGGACCTAATGTCATGTGTTGCCCTCTACCCTTTTAACATGTGCTAACATAATGGTGTACACTCTGGTGTTGACTGTTGCTTGAGGCCTACTGAGATAGTTATTCCTCCAAGCCAAGCCCAGCCTCAGAATTCTAGAAAGTTTGCTCAGTGACTGCTCTTCACCAGTGGGTGGGTTTTATGCCAAATCTTGGGATTTGACAATGGTTTCCAGATGTGAAGCACTCCTCATGCTTCTGAAATACTGGTGAGCTCTGGGGAAGGAGACAGGAGACACCATTTCTCAATTAAGTGGATCAATCTCTATAAAGCAGTCTATTTAAACTTCAAAAGACCTCTGACTTTTTGACATAGCCAATAAAATATTGATAACTCAATATATACAATACTGTTTTTCATTTGTCATACAATGTTTTTACTTCTTCCAAACATTTGCATATTGTCATTTTTATTTGCACCTGCCATTTTATCAGCTCTCATAAGCATCTTAGAAGATAGTAGAATAGGTGTTAAGGTGTTAAGTGAATTATAAACTTCTTAAGAACATGGACTGCCTCTTGCATTATGTGAATCCTCTCTACTATCCAGTACAGTGATTTGGTACAGGGCGCTCAATATATAATAATAAATTTTATATTTTCCCACTTTATAGATTCAGAAAGCAAGTATCAGAGATGTTAACACATTTAAGGTCCCACAACCAATTAGTTATACTCCTTATTCTAGGCCCAGTGCCCATTCCATTAGACCAGTAGTTTTCATATTGTGTTCCATGGAAATCTCGGAGGTCCATAGAGTTGTGCAGGCAGTATGAGGGGGAGGCAAAGTAGAGAGCACATAACTGCTTCAATCAGAACATCTTTACATTTATCCATTTTACATATTAAGATTTGTGTCACATTTTACCTAAATCAATGACTGTGCTACTGTGTTTTTTAAGAATAACCAATCATTTACCCATGTAAATTTGTAATGTCTTTTGTGGTGAAAAATAGTATTCACTTGATGGATGAAATTGAAATGAAGTGGGTGAAGAGAGAAAGCAGAAAACAATAGTAGTAGAATCAGTTAAAGCTGGTAGTTATGAATAAAACTCAGGTCCCCAGACCTTTAGGTGCTTGGCAGGGCAAGCATATTGCACAACTCCTTTTGGCACCATTTACACAGAATGTAGCAATTATATCCCAAGAATAGGGACTCAGTATACCTAGGAAAGCACTCATGAAAAATGTCTCTGAATCCTGATAGATACTCAGAATATACAATACAGTTTTTTCACACCATACACAGTTAATAAAAACTATTGTTAAGGGTTTCAGGATGATTACTACTACTATTTTGGAGTCCAATCACCTAGCAGGTTTTGTTGCCTTAGTTACTATTAGGCTTTTTAAGCTCAAAAGGGGACGAGAGAAAATAAGTATGTTTATGAGTGGGGGCTGAACAAGAGTAAAGTATTAATACTGGTGTGTAACTGCAAAAACAAGTACAGAAGACACAAATAGGCAATTCACAAAATAAGAATGGCCAAAAGGCACATAAAAATGCTCAATCTCACTATTAAGCAATGAAAAATACAAGTAAAACCAAGTGATATTTTGAGAAAATTAGCAAAAAAAAAGTGGATAATAGCCATAATTGGTAAGATTCTGGGAAATGTACACTCTTGCACATTGCTTGTAGGAAGATAAATTGATTTTTTAAATTCTGGAGGAAAATTTAACAATAAATAGCAAAGTAGGCCCAGTTGCACTGGCTCAAACCTATAATCCCAAAACTTTGGGAAACTGAGGCAGGAGGATGGTTTGAGGCCAGGGCATCAAGACAAGCCTGAGCAACATAGTAAGGCCCCATCTCCACAAAAAAAATTTTAAAAAAGAGCCAGACATGGTAGCACACACCTGTAGTACCACCTACTTGAAAGGCTGAGGTGGGAGGATTACTTGAGGTTGGGAGCTGGACACTAGCCTGGGCAACATAGTGAGATCCCCACCTCAACAAAAATAAAATAAATTAGCTGAGTGTGGTGGCATGTACCTGTGGTCCCAGCTACTTCGGAAGCTAAGGCAGGAGGATCACCTGAGCCCAGGAGTTCAAGGCTGCAGTGAGCTATGATCACACCAGTCCACTGCCGCCTGGGTGACAGAGTGAGAACCCGTCTCAAAAAAAATGAGCTGGGTGAGGTAGCTGATGCCTGTAATACCAACAGTTTGGGTGGCTGAGGTGGGAGTCTCATTTGATGCCAGGAGTTCAAAGCCAGCCTTGGCAACATAGTGAGACCCCATCTCTACAAAAGTAAAATAAAATAAGTTAGCCGGGTGTGGTGGCACATGCCTGTGGTCCCAGCTACGCAGGAGGCTGAAGCACAAGGATCCCTTGAGCCCAGGAGTTGGAGGCTGCAGTGAACTGTGATCACACTGCTGCACTCCAGCCTAGGTGACGGAGCAAGAGCTCATCTCTTTTAAAATAAATGTAGCAAAGGTATTCACATTCTGCATTTCTTTCGACTCTAGTAATTTATCCTGTAGAAAGAATCACAAATGAGAACGAAGATGTATGCAAATGAGACTTCACCGCAGTGTAACTTGCCATAGAAATATTGGAACCAGTTTAAAGAGAAGACTGATTAAACAAATTATTGCATATATAGCGCTATTAAAAAGCATCTTATAGGAGAATATTTATTGGCATACGTTTTAGTCCATTTTGTGTTGCTTTGAAGGAATACCTGAGACTGGATAATTTATAAAGAAAACAGGTTTATTTGGCTCACAGTTCTACAGGCTGTACAAGATGTGTAGAGCCAGGCTCTGCTTCTGGTGAGAGCCTCAGATTGCTTCTACTTATGATGGAAGGTGAAGGGAAGCCTGGGTGTGTGCAGCAATCACATGGTGAGAGAAGAAGCAAGACAGAGAGGAAGAAGGTGCCAGGCTCTTTTTAACAACTACCTCCCAGGAAAACTAATAGAGAACTCATTCACCCCTGCAGGACAGCATTAATCTATTCATGAGAGATTCCCCATGACCCAACACCTCCCATTAGGCCCCACCTCCACCATTGGGATCAAATTTCAACATGAGGTTTGGGGGGAACAAACATCCAAATTATAACAGCATGGAAAAAATTTTAATACACTATTTTAAAAATATATTGCATTTAAAAGGAGGTTGCACAACGGTATACTGAGCATGAGTTTTTAAAATATGCATGCTTCTGGTAATCATTAGGACTGTACATATCTCTCATGCTCCCCTTCAAGGGACATTATATGATTGTGTATTCCTATCCCTTCTGACATTAGGCACAGCCATATGATGTAACTGGGCAATGTATTCCCATCCCCTCTGACATTAGCCACAGTCATATAATATAACATTCCATGTGAATGGAATGTTTAAGGGCCAGTGCTTAATTTGCCACATGCCCCTTTTCTTGCCTTATTGATCATGGAAGCATTTGTTGAGAAAGGTCTTTAGTCACCCTGGGTCCTTAAGTGACTACAGTGAGCAGAGACTCCTTGCCCATGTATATTGGACAATGTAGCATGAGCAGGAAAAATAGCTTATATTGTGTGAAGCCACTGAGATGCTCATACCGTGTGTGTGTGTGTGTGTGTGTGTGTGTGTGTGTGTGTGTCTGCGGGGGGCAAGAGGGATAGAGAGAATGAAGAAGGAAGAGAGGTAGGAAGAGAAGGAAGAAAACTGGTTAGTTATACTGAAAGTAACAAATGGACTTGTGGATGATTTTCATTTTCTTATTTTTTATACATGTCATCTAAATTTTCAACAGGAACATAATTTTCTAAATTAATAAACATTATTTTGTAGAATAGTTTTAGATTTATAGCAAAGTAAAGCAGAAAGAACCAAGAAATCCCATGCAGCCCTTGCCTTCTCACACAAACCTCCCCTACCAACAACATCCTCCACCAGAGAGGTATACTTGTTAAAATCAATTAAACTATATTGACACATCAATATTAGCCAAAGTCCATGGTTTACATTAAGGTTCACTCTTGTTGTTGTACATTCTATGGGTTTGGACCAATATATGCTGACATGTACCCACCATTAAAGTATCATTAGAATAGTTTCACTGCTCTAAAAACACCTCTGTGCTCTGCCTATTCATCCCTCCCCAACCCCCACCAATCTCTGGAAACCATTCATCTTTGGACTACAGTTTTTCCTTTTCCAGAATTTGGTTGGAATTATGCAGTATGTAGCACTTTCAGATTGGCTTCTTTCACTAAGTGAAAAGATATGCATGTAAGTTTCCTTCATGTCTTTTCATGTATTAGTAGATCATCTCCTTTTAGTGCTGAACAATATTCCATTGTTTGAATGTACCACAGTTTATCCATTCATCTGCAGAAAGACACTTTGATTGCTTCCAAAGATTGGCAATTAAGATTGTCAATAACATCTGTGGAGACAATTTTGTGTTTTTGTGTAGGTTTCTAATTCATCTGGGTAAGGAGTGCGATTGCTGGGTCATATGGTTAAAGTATGATTAGTTTTGTAAGAAACTGCCAAACTGTCTTCGAAAGTGGCTGTACCATTTTCCATTTTTACCAGCAATGACAGAGAGTTCCTGTTGCTCCACATCCTTGCCAGCATTTGATATTGTCAGTGTTTGGTTTGGGGCCATTCTAATAGATGTTTAGTGGTTCCTCATTCTTGTTTTAATTTGCAATTCCTTGATGACATATGTTGAAAATTTTTTCATATGCTTACTTGCCAACTGTATATCTTCTTTGGTAAAGTGTCTGTTTAGGTCTTTTAATTATGCACTTTATGATTCCATTTTCTCTCCTTTCTTAGCATATCAATTATACTTTTTTTTACTTATTTTAGTGGTTGTCTTAGAGTTAACAATATATATTTACAACTATTCCAAGTTTACTTTCAAATAGCACTATACTGTTCCACAGGTGGTAGAAGTATCTTATAATAAGAAAATATTCCTAACTCCCCCTCCCTTCTATTGTATCATTGCTATCATTCATTTGGCTTATACATAAGCATATATATGATATACACATATATATTCATATATATACATAAGCATACATAATTGAATACATTGTTGTCATTATTTTGAATAAACTGTTATCTACTGGAACAATTAAGAATAAGAAAAACAAAAGTTTTTATTTTACTTTCATTTATTTATTGGTTTATGCTCTTCCTTTCTTTATGTAGATCTAAGTCTCTGATCCATATCATTTTCTTCTCTCTGAAGAATTTCTTTCAACATTTCTTTCAAGGCAGATCTACTGGCAATGAATTCTCTCAATTTTTGTTTGTCAGAGAAAGTCTTTATTTCTCTTTCACTTTTGAAGCATAATTTCACAGGGTCCAGAATTCTAGGTTGGTGGGTTTTTTCTCTCAACACTTCATTTTATTTTATTTTTATTTCCACTGTTTATAGGAGAACAGGTGGTGTTTGGTTACATGAGTAAGGTCTTTAGTGGTGATTTGTGAGATTCTGGTGCACCCATCACCCGAGCAGTATACACTGCATCCAATGTGTAGTCTTTTATCCCTCACCCTCTTCTCACCCTTTCTCCCTGAGTCCCCAAAGTCTGTTATGTCATTTTTATGCCTTTGCATCCTCATAGCTTAGCTCCCATATTATCAGTGAGAACACATGATGTTTGGTTTTCCATTCCTGAGTTACTTTACTTAGAATAATAGTCTCCAATTTCATCCAGGTCCCTGCAAATGTCATTAATCCATTCCTTTTTATGG
>NW_026652282.1:104236756-104260470 GCF_009828535.3 Hylobates moloch
TTTTCATATAATGAATCCTTTTCCTCTGGGTAGATATCCAGTAGTGGGACTGCTGGATCAAATGGTAGTTCTACTTTTAGCTATTTAAAGACTCTCCACACTGTTTTTCATAGTGGTTGTACTAGTTTACATTCCCACCAGCAGGTAGAAATATTCCCTGCTCACCACATCCATGCCAACATCTACTATTTTTTTATTTTTTAATTATGGCAATTCTTGCAGGAGTAAGGTGGTATTGCATTGTGGTTTTGATTTGCATTTCCCTGATCATTAGTGATATTGAACATTTTTTCATATAGTTGTTGGCCATTTGTGTGCTTTCTTTTTGGAATTGTCTGTTCATGTCCTTAGCCCACTTTTTGATGGGATTGTTTGTTTTTTTTCTTGTTGATTTGTTTGAATTCATTGTAGATTCTGGATATTAGTCTTTTGTCAGATATATAGATTGTGAAGATTTTTTCCCACTCTGTGGGTTGTCTGTCTGCTCTGCTGACTGTTCTTTTTCTATACAAAAGCTCTTTAGTTTAATTAAGTCCCAGCAATTTGTCTTTGTTTTTATTGCATTTGCTTTTGGGTTCTTGGTCATGAAATCATTGCCTAAGCCAGTGTCTAGAAGGGTTTTTCCAATGTTAGCTTCTAGAGCTTTTATAGTTTTAGGTCTTAGATTTAAATCCTTATCTATCATGAGTTGATTTTTGTATAAGGTGAGGGGTGAGGACACAGTTTCATTCTCCTACATGTGGCTAGCCAATTATCCCAGCACCATTTGTTGAAAAGGGTGTCCTTTCCCCACTTTGTCTTTTTGCTTGCTTTGTCGATGATCAGTTGGCTGTATTTGGGTTTATTTCTGGATTCTCTATTCTGTTCCATTGGTCTATGTGCCTATTTTTATACAAGTACCATGCTGTTTTGGTGACTATGGTCTTATAGTATACTTTGAAATCAGGTAATGTGATGCCTCCAGATTTGTTCTTTTTGCTTAGTCTTGCTTTGGCTATGTAGGCTCTTTTTTGGTTCCATGTGAATTTTATAATTGTTTTTTTCTAATTCTGTGAGGAATGATCATGGTATTTTGATGGGGATGGCACTGAATTTGTAGATTGCTTTTGGAAGTATGGTCATTTTCACAATATTGATTTTACCCATCCATGAGCATGGGATGTGTTTCTGTTTGTTTGTGTCATATATGATTCTTTCAGCAGTGCTTTGTAGTTTTCTTTGTAGAGGTCTTTCACCTCCTTGCTTAGGCATATTCCTAAGTATTTTATTTATATTTTTGCAGCTATTGTAAAAGTGGGTGAGTTCTTGATTTCATTCTCAGCTTGGTCGCTGTTGGTGTATAGAAGAGCTACTGATTTGTGTACATTAGTTTTGTATCTGAAAACTTTGCTGAATTCTTTTATCAGTTCTAGGAACTTTCTGGAGGAGTCTTTAGAGTTTTCAACACAAATGACCATATCATCAGCAAACAGCGACAGTTTGACTTCCTCTTTACCAATTTGTATGCCCTTTATTTCTTCCTCTTGTCTGCTTGTCTTGTTCCAGTTCTCAGAGGAAATGTTTTCAACTTTTCCCTATTCAGTATTATGTTGGCTGTGGGTTAAGTGAGATTAAAATGCTGATTTAAAAATTACCAACAAAAAGAGTCCAGGACCAGATGGATTCACAGCAGAATTCTACCAGACATTTAAAGAATTGGTGCCAAACCTATTGATACTATTCCACAAGATAGAGAAAGGGGGAACCCTCCCTAAATCATTCTATGAATCCAGTATAACCCTAATACCAAAGCCAGGAAAGGACATAACCAAAGAAGAAAACTATAGACCAATGATCCTCATGAACATAGATGCTAAAATCCTCAACAAAATACTAGCTAACCAAATCCAACAACATAACAAAAAGATAAACCACCATGATCAAGTAGGTTTCACACCAAGGCTGCAGGGATGGCTTAACATATGCAAGTCAATAAACGTAATACACCACATAAACAGAATTAAAAACAAAAATTACATGATCATCTCAATAGATGCAGAAAAAACATTTGACAAAATCCAGTATCTCTTTATGATTAAAACTCTCAGCAAAATTGGCATGCAAGGACATATCTCAATATAATCTCAACACTTTAAATATTTTATTCCACTCTCTCTTGCTTCCCTGGTTTCAGAAAAGTTAGATGTAGTTCTTATCTGTGATCCTTTATCAGTAAGGTTGGTTTTCTTCTGGCTTCTCTCAAGATTTTTTCTTTATCTTTGATTTTGTGAAGTTTGAATGATATGCCTAGGTATAGTTATTTTGGCATTTATCTTTTCTGCTATCCTCTGAGCTTCCTGGATCTTTGTTTTGGTGTCTGACACTAATTTCTGGGAAATTCTCAGTCATTATTGCTTCAAATATTGTTCAAGTTTCTTTCTCTCTTTTCCTTGCATTCCCTTATATATATGTCACACATTTTGTAGTTGTCCCACAGCTCTTGTATATTCTGTTCTTTTTTTCAGTATTTTTTATCTTTGCTTTTCAATTTTGGAGGTTTCTATTGTCATAGCCTCAAACTCAGAGATTCTTTCATTAATAATGTCCAGTCTACTTATAAGCCAATCACAGGCATTCTTCATGTCTGTTATAGTACTTTTTAGCTTTAGCATTTCTTTTTCATTCTTTAATTTTCACCTCTCTGCTTACGCTGCCCTCTGTTCTTGCATGTTCTCTACTTTTTCTACTAAAGCCCTTAGCATGTGAATCATAGTTTATTTTTTTTAATTCTTGGTCTGACAGTCCAACATTCCTTCCATATCTGAATCTAGTTCTGATACTCGCTAAGCCTTTTCAAATGTGTTTTTGTTTTTGTTTTGTTTTGTTGTTGTTTTTTTGCCTTTTAGTATGCCTTGTAATTTTTTGTTGAAAGGTATACATGATGAACTGGGTGAAAGGAACTACAGTAAATAGGCCTTCAGTTAGGTCTCAGTTTTTTCACGAGCCTATGCTCCTGGACTGTGAATTTCATCAGTGCTTCTCAGATTTTTACCACCTTAGTGGGGACAAGATGGCTAGAGGGAGCCAAAGCTGGGTATTTCCTTTCCCCAAAATAGGTCAAGCTCTGATGAAACCCCAACAGGTTAAGCTCTGGCAAAATAGTTTGGCTTGAGGGAAAACCTTGTTAAGAAGTACAAAGTCCTCTGGTGTATTTCAAAATGATTCCTTTTCTCCTTTCCCTGCCAGAGGCAAAAGGGAATTTTTCTCCAAAATTTACTGTGAGGATCTGATAGAATTTCTGGAGGTAAAACCTAAAAAAGTGTGGGGAAATCCTATGAGTAAGTCCCCTGGGGTTTTTAACCCTCAGACTTACCCACACTGAGCCTCCAGAAATTTGCCAATTACAGTTCAGGTTTTCCTACCCTGTTATTGGTTCCCATAAAGGTTTCTGCTCATGGGCTTCTGTATGTTGTGATTCTCTATACCCACCTGTCTGTCTCTCCAGTTATTGGGGCAGTGGTTTTCCTTGTGACCTCACTTCTCTAATAGATCTAATAAGAGTTGTTGACTTCTCAGTTTCTTCAGGTTTTTACTTGTTAAGCTATAACAGCAATGGCAACTTCTAAGCTCCTTACTTGTCAGACCAGAAACCAGAAGTACCTATTGCAGTATTTATATTAAGAAATAAAACAATGTTTTTAAAAAGTGTGTAAAATTACCTCTTCCTTTTCTCATCTACTCTGTCCTTTCAAAAGATTCTATATAATTTTCCTGAGCCCTTAAGAGGAGATTATGGCAGTGTAACCCTCAGCAAATCACTTAGTCTCTCTTGGTTTTCCTTCTACCTCAATGACTTCTACTTTTCAATTTCCTTTGCAGACTTCTCTTCATCTCCCCCAGTGTCTCAAAGTTCATGTGCTTTAGAACTTAGCACTAAACCCGCTCCTCTGTTCACCCTAACCTGTTTCACTAAGTGAGCTCATCCATTTCTCTGGCTTTGAATGCCGTTTCTATGCTGCTGACTTCCAAATTTGTATCTCTGGCCCAGACCTTTCATCTGGGCTGCAGAGTCTCCTATGCAATTACTCACTTGACCGTTCCACTTGAATACCTCACAACTATCTCAAACTTAAAATATCTAAATAGAACTCTTGGATCAACACTCCCACTTCTGTCAAAGCCGATTCCTTGCCCAGAACTTCCCATCTCAGTTAAAAGAAAGTGGATGGTAAGGAGGAGGAAGAGGAGGAGACTACCATCTACCTAGTTTCTCAAGCCAAAGGCCCAGAAAATGTCTTTGCTTCTTCCCTTTTCTTCCTGCCCCACCTCTGAGCCATTAGACGTGTCAGTTCTACCTATTAAATATTTCTCTCCACTTCTCTCCACATACATTTTTCTACCTCCCTATTCCAAGCCCCCACCATCTGTTGCCTGAACCATTGCCACAATCTCCTAATTGGTCTCCAAATTCTACTCTTGCTGACTTTCTAATTCATTCTCAATATAGCAGCAAGAATAATCCTAAGATATAGGACATGACCCATAGCTATTTAAAGCCCTTCAGTGGTTTCCCATTGCACTTTGAAGAAATCTTAAGTCTATGCCACACTTTACAAGGTCCTAATTGTTCTAGTCTCTGCCTTGCTCCCAAATCTCATTTCATGTAGCTCTCCCATTACTTGCTACATTTAGTCACACTGGTCCTCTTTCAGGTCCTCAAAGATGCCAACCTCTTTCAATCTCAATTATTTTGCATAGGCACTTCCCTCTGCCTGAAATGTCCTATCTCTCAAGCTTCATTTGACTGAATCCATCTCATCCTTCCTGTCTCAGTTAATACATGATTTCATCAACAGGGCCTTTCCTGACTGCCCTATCAAAGGCAGAAAATATTGACTTCTCCTATAGCAGGTACCCTTCATCCACCTTACTATTTTCTAGGACAATGATAATATTGTTCAAGGATATGGCTGTCATGTGGCCGGGGGGGTTGGCCCCTTCCCAGTTCTAGCTGGTAAATCGCAATTTGTCTCTGGCAATCATGATCGTATCATGCACTTTTATCAATGACTAGTTTACGGATAGGCATGTGACGCAGATCTGACAAATTTGACACAAAGTGAAGTCCACTTGGGACCCTTTTGGAAAGGCCTTTCTTGATGAGAAAAAAAGAGACACAGAAAATTAAACACCAATTTCCCTTGACTAGCTGCTGTGTGTCTACATATGATGCTTACAATTGTGGAAGACATTTTACAACCATGAATAAAGCATTACTCATACACTAAGGATGGTAGAATAGAAAGATGAAATGTGGCTGGGTCCGTCATAAAACTTATATTGTATATCTGAATTAACCCTGGGTTCCCTACCTTCAGACTTCTCATTCAGTGTGTAATAAGTCCCTTATAATTTGATCTAATTTTGGTTTGGCTTTCTGTTACTGGCACTCAAAAGTTGTTCCTCGCTTTCTTTTCTCTATGGCAACATCCTATTGGTTTTCTTTTAAACAAGTCAAAATGGGTTGTTACTATATTTGTTAGTTGTTTGGTTTTTTGTCTATTTAACTTTCATGAGAGCAGGGTCTATGTCTATCTTGTTCACCAGTATCTAGAACAGTATCTGGCACATAGTAGGCACTCAAGAAATATTTGTTATTGAATGACCAAATGTCACATCCACAGGGAGAATCAACTAGTTGGTTTAGATGGTGACTAGTAGGATATCAAATATATACAAACACTAATAAATAAATTATGTGTCCTTTAAAGCTGATTTTCCAAAGAATCCTGATCCTGATTTTTACATTTTAGTTTCAAAGGGATGTAGATGGGGAAAATATTAAAATAGAGGGCTGAGAATTTTAGTTATAAGAGTGCTTGCCAATTCACCAGGCAATCTATGTTTCACCATCCCAAAAAGACAAAGGGCAATTCTACTCTCAAAGGAAGACAATCATTTCTAGATCTCTACCACTCTAAAGTGAGTTCATGTTCCTGCCTGAAGCAGATCAGACACAAACCTGGATTATTTTACTTTTTTACTTTTTTATCAACTTTAACTGTTATAAAAAGCATTCTATTGGCTTTTTATAAATTCAAGTAAATCTAAAATTATGCCACAATCCCATAGAGCATGATATCTAGATGGCAGCAGAAATCATGTTGAGGGCATTATAGCTCATCCAACTTCGAAAGCCCTGACCAAGACAGGACTTATGTGGTGTAAGTCAGGTCATACTGTGAGGTTGTGTCTTCTAACCAGAAAAACACTTTGTTGCCATGGTGCCTGAATTCCCACCTTTATCACTGTTTCACTGGATTAACACAGTTATGTCTTCAGAAGTCCCCTATTTAAATGTGAATATACTTCCTAGAGAAGTTAACTTTTTAGCATTCATTTCTGAACAGAAGGCAAAGTCTTGAAGGAATCAAATATTATAAAGAACAGCTAAGCTTTAATGGATATGAGCAAAGAAAGAAAATTCTGGACATGGGAGGGAACATGGGCACTGGGAAGCTAGAGAAAGAAAGACGGTAAACAAGATGAGGAAGATACCAAAATGGAAATTTAGTGAGGACTCAAAAATCACCAATTTACCCCTGGGTCCCATATGGCCTTGTTGCTACCTAATTACTCACTTCTGACAAAAACTAGGGTATAAAACATCATTTAATGTCAGATCTGCCTCTTCGTCTGTGAAATGGAGACTAGAGAAAAACAGAATAAGAGTAAGTGATCCTAGCTATATAAATAGAAAGATAAGGAAAATGACTAATGGAGCAAACAGATTAGAAAAGTACACGTTTCAGAGGTCTTTTCTCAGTAGGGCTCGTCTGGGAAACGAGCCTAGGTTAGGGTATAATTGACTGAGGTGACTAAACTTCCTAGATGATACAGTTTGCCTCATGTCCTGGCTTAATTATTAACAGTGCCTCCTTTCACTCTCAAAGTGTCCCAGATTGGATCATAAATGGTATGGTCACCCTTATGAATGACTGGTGATCTTTCATAAGGGTGGCCATATAAAAGATTAGAGGTGTGCTCAGTTAGTAATTCCCTTCAGTACTCAAGATCTGGAGTGGCCAGATTCCAAACTTATTAACTCCAGTTACGAGGAGCTGCCTGTGTGCCATAATGTAGAAATATTGGGAAGTATGCATCAAATGTAGGCAGCATCACCATTTTAACAGAGTGCTTCCCAAAGGAGTGGGTGAAAATAGGAATTTCAGAAAGCACAATGAGGCTACTAGTGAAGATACAAAAAAAGTGAAATGGAAGCATTAGAAGCCCCTCAAAGGAAGCACTCACTGCTCCTAGACATAGGGCTAGCCTTGACCTGTATATTCAAGCAGTTGTCAAGTCCTCCATTCCTACCCAAAAAGAGAAAATAGTGTTTGCTTTAGACAGTATCACTCAGTCACAGGCTGGGCTGACATTCATAGATGAGTCTCGCCATTTATTTAGCCTTCACCTTGTTAGAAACAGATCAGGCCTCATACAATGTTTAGTCCAGGACAGAAACTACAACAACCAAAAACAATTAATAGCCCATGCACAGAGAAAATACAATACGAACAAAACTGCTGTACTAATGTGTTAAAAAATAAAAAAGATTCATTTGATTATAAACATTGGATTCTACTTCTCATCTTACAGCACAAGAGAGGAAATTGTTCTAAAATTGATAACCTGTGTTTTTCCTTCCCAAAGTTCATGTTCCCATTCAAATTGCACTAAATCTTTAGAGACTTTGCCTTCTGAGCCTAAAACCTATTTCCACACCTAATTCTCATATCTTGGTAAATACTTGTAATGTATCTAGGAAATCAAAGACATAACTTCTTTTTCAATATATGCAAAGACATCCATCTCCTGTGGTTGAGGGGATGAGTTAAATGTTACAAAGAAATCAGAGGAAAGTGGATGGGGGCTTTGGTGCAGCTCCTCGCCCCTCTGGCACTGTTTTTATTTCCCTGTAACAGCACCAATGTGTAAGGGAAATAAACTAAGAATCTGGCCTCTTGGCTGCTCCCAGAACAAGCCTGTGTTATTTTAATGTACACTAAGGAGCAGATGGGAAAAGAAAAATACAAAAGAGCATCAAAGCCCTCCCACCAACGCTTGCCTCTAAAGTCTTAAGCAAGAGCCCCAGCCTCTGCTATTCTATCTTCTGCTGTGTGCATAGCGAGCAGGTAATCAGCAAAGCTAATCAAAAATGCATTCATTACCACAGAGCGGCAGTGGGTGAAAGTGACTGCAGCTTTCTTCTGGCAAGTGGTTTCTGGACTGGCACAATCCAATCTCCGTGGCTCTTTGGCAAGACTTTTGCCTCCCCCTGCCCTCCCCCTCCCCCACCCATCCTAGTGGTCTCTGGCATGCCCAGCTCTGCTTCTCCATTAAAGGCAATCTAATTCTTACAGGTGACAATTTTTCCTCCTCAATCACTACGACGTTGCTCTATGAAAGCTGTTTTCTGCCTAATAAGTCTTCTGGGTATTTTTATACGCCTTTAAAGGTGTTTCTTCACTTGAAAAATATATTTTTCCTTTGTTTTCAAAATAAGAAGCCATTTCTTGTCAGGGCTAAACAAACTCAAATGCTGACAGCTTCTGAAAATGCAAATGCCTTTCCTGCTTTCTCCAACTTAGCAAAATGGACTCTCTCAGAGCCCCCAGAACCAACAGAAGCTCAGAGAAACCTGTGCTAAAATATGCTTATGGGCCTGCAGCTAGTAAAAATAAGAGCTAATATTACTGAGCATTTGTTACATGCCAGGCATAATTCGATGTACTTCAATTATCTCATTCAATCCTCACAGCATCCTTATGAAGGATTTGTTACTTATTATCATCCCCATTGTACAGATATAAATGGTGAGACCCAAGGAGGTTGAATCAGTCTAACGCTAGTTGTGAATAGGGTATTTTGAACTCAGGCTGAGTGGCCCTTCCTTTAAACCACCTACCATGGTTCTGATGGAAAAAGACAAGTATACCACTATACACACTGCCTTGTCCTCTCTCAGACAGTAAAGTTAATCCTTCCAGGGCATGAGATTGCCATTCAGTAAGTAACTATTTTCTCGGAGAAGTGAACAGTACTCCCTCCATCTCCTGAAAAAATAAATTATCTTTAGCTAAGCTAGAGAGAGAAACTTTTAAAAACAAAACAAAATTTTCTTTCAAGTGTTTGTTTTTCCCAATCAGTCTACAATGGTAGTTGAGTGGCCACTGAGCTTGTATGGCATAGAGGCAGCTATCTGTTCTCTGCCTTTTGAGAACACACATACTAGTTGAGATTTCAAAACAGAACACACACACACACACAGAGAGAGAGAGAGAGAGAGAGAGAGAATGATGTGGAGGCAGGGTGACAGAGAGGCTTCCTGGACTTGATTTCACATCTACCACTTAGAGCTATGTAACCTTGGGCAAGCCATTCAATCTCTCTGTGTGACTCATTTCCTCAGCTGTAAAATTGAAGTAATAATAGTACTTACCTCATAGGAGGCTATTAGGATTAGATAATCTGATATATAAAAGTACTTAGCACATGCCTGGCACATAGAAAGTACTTGATAAATAACAACTCACACTACAATTTATTTCCCCTGGCATGAAATTTATAGCTTATGTTGTACATCCAAGGTTTCAGTGAAGAAGTGATTGGTGGTAATTTGGAGCAAAGATGGCAATACCTATGTATGCTTTATTAACACTTCAACTTTGTCCCAAATAAAACTGGGAAATTTCTGATCCTACATCAGAAGTATACTATGAAGGAATAATAGACACTGGGGTCTACTAGAGAGGGGAGATAGGGAGGGGGACAAGGGATGAAAAAATACCTATTGGGTAGTATGCTCACTACTTGGGTGACAGGATCATTTCTACCCCAAACTTCAGCATCATGCAATATACCCATGTAACAAACTGCACACGTACTTCCTGAATCCAAAATGAAAGCTGCAATTATAAAAAAAGAAGTACCATGAAAAGATACTAGATTGGAATACTGGGGTTTTCAGAAAACCAGATATTTTCCATTTAAGCTCTGGTATCAGAGAAGTTTTGAAAAATAAACATCTCAAAACCATAACTTTTTATTCAAAAGCATCTACTCTCTAAATTCTAGGTGACTATGTTTTATTTTTAGTATCACATGAAGGAAACTACAAAAATGACAAAATAGCCCACTTTTTAACTTCAAAAAATGATTTGCTTCAGGGTTTCTTTAAGTGGCAAGCACCTGTCCTGGATTTAAAATAGGATTCAATTTATCTAAATTCATTTTCCACTTAAATTTTGAGATGTATGCCCACTGCATAAAGCAAGGTTTGCCTATACTATAAGGTATAGAAGCAAATTGCTGACATCCATTTCCATTTTCTCAGCATTTGCAACCCAACCTCTTATCATGATGTGGCCAGCTACAAACATAGCCAATTTCCACAATCTTGAGAAACAGGAAATATTATACTAACTCAGACCTTCAATTCTTCTCAACTGTTATCTGTCCCTTAATAGTAACACAAGGACTGCTTTCCACCAAGTACCTTGTAGAATATACGAATCACTTTTATCAAACAAAATACTGAAAAGAAGAGGGAAAGGATGAGTAAGTTTTATAAGCGAGGAGGCAACAAGGGAAAAGTTATTCTTTCCTTGTCCCTCTCCGGATCCACCCTCCACTGTTCTCCACCACCTCTGCACCTCAAGAGGCACTATCCTAAGTATAATGTATGGTCACTGCTATCTAAGAGTTTGCCAAATCTAATCCCCCAGACAGAAGGGCATTTGGGTCTGTTCTTTTTCAGTTCATCCACGTAATCAGAAACTTTTTCTCCCTTGTATTCCTCCTAATGTATGTACCATTATGTTAAGCATCATTAGATCTTGCTTTTGACTTAATTCATGTATTCACTCATTTGAAAAAGAAATATTTAGCATCCATTAAATTCAATGCATTGTTGTAGGGGCTAGGATTACAGCAGTAAACAGAACAGACAAAAAAAAAAAATCCCTCCCCTCACAGAGCTCGCAAAATCTTAAACAGAGAAACAAAATTAGCAAAATATCTAGTTAGAGTTAACATATAAAGTTACAGTGTATTCCAATACCAAATTAGTTGGTTCCCTCAAGTTTCATCCTCTTTAGAAAGACAGTGAAAGGTTTATAATTTTTTAATGGGTTAGTTTGGAAATGTAAACATTCCATTCATTCGTGTATTTTTTCACCACGCTGCTCCTGATTCCAAGAAGAATTTGAGGTCACTCAAAGTAAAGGACACAAAAATGTATTGCTTTAATTTACTACCCAGAAATCTAACTAGAGCAAAAGTCAAGTAATGTGTTGGAGGAGAAGTGTAAGGTTCAATAGTCAAGATCTCTATGGCTTTCTACTTGGGTAATTTGTCTGCAATTATTGGAAACTTCCACAAGGTGGTGGTAATGATGCCTTAGTTTATAACTATATCAAGAAGGCAAGCTGATATCACAGGTATAATTTACTTGAAATAAAGATACAGTGTACTTCTCTAACCATAAAATTTTGTTTCTCAAAATCCTTTGGCAGTATTCATGATTAAAGAGCTTAGGGTGTTTTCTTGAAACTTCATACGAAAATTTAGATCTTGAGTGAGCCTACAAAAGCCTTTATTTATTTATTTATTTATTTATTTATTTATTTATTTATTTATGACAGAGTCTCACAATGTTGCCCAGGCTGGAGTACAATGCCGCGATCACGGTTGGCTGCAGCCTCGACCTCTCCAGTCTCAGGTGATCCTCCCACCTCAGCCTCCTGAGTAGCTGGGACTACAAGCATGCGCCACCACACTTAGATAGCTTTTGCATTTTTTGTAGAGAAGGGGTTTTGCTATGTTGCCAAGGCTGGTCTCGAACTCCTGGATTCAAGCAATCCACCCGCTTCAGCCTCCCAAAGTGCTAGGACGTGAGCCACTGCACCCGGCCAGCCCTCATTTATTAATTCATTCAGCACGCTTTTATTGAGAAGCCTCTGGGTACTAAGCATTGTACAAAGCATTTAAAAATAAATTCTGTGTTCACAAAAAAATACAATAAGGGAAGCATCCTATAATAAAAGGAAAAATCAATGACACTTTTCACATTCTAACTTTTTAATAATAGGAACTGCGCAATTTCTTTCCATTTAACATCTCTTGTGTAATAGATGCTTTTCAGCGTCTCTTTCCTTTAAGGTTCATACGAAATGCTTCTAATTTTGGTTTGAATGGAATATGGGGATACTAATAGTACTTATCTCAAAGTGCTTCTAATTTTGGTTTGAATGGAATATGGGGATACTAATAGTACTTATCTCAAAGAGTTGTTGTAAGAGTTCAATAAAACAATACATTTAAACCATTTAGTAGAATACCTAGCATGAGGTAAGAAATAAATATTAGCCATCATCATCACTGTCATCATTATGATCATCATTGCCTTCATTATTCTTGTTATCTTCCTCCTCATCATCATCATCATTGTTATCATCGCCATCATCAGGAAAAAGTATCAAGTTAATCTGTATATACCAGAAATTTGAGTAAAGGAAATTCAGAATTGGCAAAGAGTCACTGCTTTCCCGTTATTATCAAAATGTGATAATGTTCTAAGCTCTTAAACACTACATTAAGAGGGAGGAAATGTTCGTTTTTGCTTTGTTTTGTTTTGTTCTCTTTTGTTTTGTTTTGTTTTTAAAGGCATTGCCTCACAAAGAGTTTCCCAGTGTGGTGCCTTTGTATATGGAATGATCTTCCCTCAAGGGAGCTCAATTTGAGTTTAGATAGCAGGGCAGGTAGGATCTATAAGACCACTCTTTGGCTGGTTTCCAGCCAAGATACAGTGATTGTTTCTTGTTCTGTAACATGTAACTTCTCTTGGGACTGGGGTAACCCACTGAGGGAAGCTAGGTGAAGCAGTGAGGAACTGTTTGTACCTCCCTAGAGGAAGCCGCCTCATTTCCTGTGGACCTTGCAGGGCCCTTAGTGAATGAGCTTCCTCCCTGGGGCCTGGAGTCAAGGGCCCAAGTAACTGAAGAGGGAGGTGCTCCAGACTGGCCCATTCTTCTCTATAGTAGGCACTGCCCTCAGTGTGACCTGTGCAGTCACACAGGGCTCCATACTAGAAGGGCTCATGCTTGGATTAATGCACTGCCATTTCTGTCTTGAAATTCTTAAAAATGTTTAAAGAAGGTGCCTAGCACTTTCATTTTTGCTCTAAGCCCTGCAAATTATGTAGCCAGTCCTGTCTGCCCTGAAGAGTTTCTGAACACTGTATGGGCCTTGTTCTTAGTTTCCCTCCTTCCTGCTGCTACTTAGAGTCAATTTCACTCTCTCACCCTTGAGTCCAACTAAGTTTGGTAGCTCAGCAGAAACCAGCTTTCTGCCCAACCCTGAGCTCTGGTGATCACTGTAGAGATAGTTTCATAAATGCTGCTTCCTCTCGGTTAGTATTTTCTCTAAAATAAAAAAGAACATTAACAATAATACAAGGATAATATTACTTGAAGCACTGATAACTAGTAACAGGAACTGTAGGTAACTTGTGGGGAATTAATGAAAAAAAAACAGGCAGCATAGGAAGTCAGAGAGCCTTGGCTTTTGCATTGGATTTGGGGAAGTGACAGATATTCTGCCCTGCTGCAATTTCTTCAGTTGTAGAATGTTGAGAAAAGTAAAAGCAGTCGAAGTACTCTTAGAAAGTTCACATTTCCTGGTAATTCTATGATTTGAGCTAATCAACTTTACCAGCCTGAATACCACAATATTAAGTGTATTGTAACAATGATCTTTCCCTCTCCCCTTATCCCCCTCCTCCCTCATCCCCCTCCTCCTTCATCCCTCTCCTTTTCTCTCTAATGCTTTATTTGGAGATATAAATAAGATGTATCCCCAATTCACAGATCAAATCACTGAGTCTCAGAGAGTGTAAATGATAGCCTGATGTCACATTCCTAGTAATTTTGGCAGAATTATGATTAGAATCCAAGTTTTCAGATTCCTAGTTCAATACTCACATTTCTGAAAAGGTGTGTATATACCTATTTGGTTTTTCTAAAACTCCTATTCTGAATACATAAGAGTTGGGTTCCTCAACAGTGGCACTATTGACATTTGGGGCTGCCTTGTGCATTATAAGGAGTTGAGCAGCATCTCTGGCCTCTACCCACTAAATTCCTGTAGCACCACCCTACACTGCCAGGAATGATGATCAAAAATGTCTCCCAAACATTGCCACTTGTCCTCCAGGGGGCAAAATCACATTTGACTGATAACCATTGCACAAGAGCAGTTCACTACTTAAAGGAAAACTTAGGCAAATCTTTTAGTAAACTACAAAACTCCTCCCAAATTTCTAGTTCCACATATTGAATTTTTTTAAACTAGGGCGTACTTGTATTTTCAAAGGATAAAACTACCAATTTTAATTTTGTGGGTAATTGCCCAGGAAAATGTGGAGTGGTTAATATGCTTTCCTTTTTCCTCGAAATATTATGTTCATGAAATTGATGTCACAAAGACTCAACAGAATATGCCAACAGCACACAGATTATAACAGATTAAACTTTAGGAAAACCAGCAATTGCAATTCCTCTTTAAGAATTAGCCACAGGCAAGTATCTTAAAATTCAAATGCCAGTTATCTTTTTATTCCCCTAAATACTCTGAATTTTCTTTCAAAGCAGGAAACCCAAAACTCCCTACCTCTAAAGGAGTGTTAAAAATACCTTATTCCTCAAGATGGCTAAACTCAAATCCCCAGCTGACAAATTAGGAAGCAGAAATTAGGAGGTGGAAATAGCAGACAAGCAGATAGCAAGTCTTCCATCTGGCCCTTAAAGCAACCACATATAAGATCTACATTGTCTCAGCTAGATTGACCATAGAAATTCGCATTCAAACTGAGGTATTTTTATCCCGGTGAAAGGGGGCACTTATAATTGTCCCAAGACCATGGGCATAAACTGCATGGTCTTGGGCAAACAAAAATATATGATCACCCTAGCTTTAGACCATTCATAGAAATATATTACTGCCAGAGGCCTGCTGTATTAGTTAGCTATTGCTCCACAACAAGGTGTCCCAAACCTTAGTGGCTTAAAACCACATCAGTCACTTATTCCTCACTGATGGGCAGGTTGGCTAGGGTTCAGCTGATCTAGACTGGCCCTAGTAGTGCAGTGCTGCTACAGGTCATAGTAGCTGGGGTGGCTCTGCTTCTCACTGTAGGTCTATGAGTTAACTGGAGCTGCTCTGCTACACATGTCTTCCATCTTTCTTGGGCCAGCAGATTAGCTGCTGCATGTTCTTCTCATGGCACTGACAGAGCTGAAGATGGTAAGCAGATATGTGTGAGGTTTCCTAAGATGTAAGCTGAAATTGGTGCACTGTCACTTTTTCCCACATGCCATTGGCCAAAGCAAGTCACATGGCTAAGTTAAAGGGCAGGAAAACAAACTGCCCACAATGAGGCCATGATAAAGATATGGATTCGGGAAAGGGTGAATAATTAGAGCTCTCATTCAATCTAACACGTGTACTGCACTCATTCCAACCCCATCACCACCACCCCCACACATATATGCACCTCAAAAACGGGGAAAAAGTCTATTTGCCTTCATATGATGTTATCTGGCATGGTGCTGACTCAGTTCCTAACATCCAGTCATGTAAGTTACAGAATTCAGAGTCAATTTCCAATTTTCATAAGTACTTCAAAAAATGGAAATTTTTCCAGTTGAGTATAAAGCATAACTCCTCAAACAATTGGCACCAATAATTCCTCAACATCTCTAGAACTCTCAAATCTACTCAAACATGCAACCCCTCCCCAGGTAGGGCTGGGAGGAGGGGCTAGTTTTAGTTTGGAGGTTAATTTCCCCCTGACTTGCCTATGGTGTTTCCCAGTGATCATTTTTTAACCTTCCCAGAGGGGTAAAATTATATACATTAATAAAAATGTCAACAATATTATCTCTGGGAGGTAACCTGGAATAATTCACAATAAATTAACACTTCCAATCAGAGAGACATTGCAGCTTATAAGAATGTCACTTTGTGAGAAGTGGGAGTCCTGAAGCCATGTGATTTCCATCTACAGTTTTTAAGCCCATTCAGAGTCTACCAGGGGATAATTACTTGCTAAGATGTAACCATCCCAGCAGAATGTATTTATTATGATTCAGTTCTGTCCACATCCTCAGTATCACAGCATGAAGGAAACTCTGGTCTGGTGAATAAAGCCCTAGAGGGATAAGAAATGCCAATCCTTACCACATGGCTGTATGACCTTGGGCTATTCACTTAACCTCTCTGATTTCTCAGTTTCATAGTCTGTAGAGTGACATCTCTGCTTATCCTGAGGAAAATGTGGAGGAATCTCTAGATTTTTACCTGAAAGTCTCTAGAAGCCTATTTGCCTAGAAAAGAAATTATTTCTATATTAGTTTCTCACCCTGCACTCTCAATATAACATAACTCTGTTAAGAACAGAATTAAAATATCAGGCAGATGCATCTTGAACTAAATTTAGGGGGCTGAGCTACTAAAGTAACAGAAGGATCTCACCATTGAGGAGTCTACCTACAACAGACCAAAGACAAACCATTTCGGCAAGTCTTCAGGGGCCTGTAGACACTTGAATAAAATTATTACCACCCACAATTCCCAGGGAGCAGGCCTTCAGGAAGACAGGGATGTCAGTGGTTATTGTGATTGTTTCCCAACCTCCATATCTCTCTCCCTCATTGTGTATCAATCATGTAATTTGGTGGTGGTGGGAAGACTGACCCTACACTAAACTGCACAGATGGGTCATAATCCTGGTCACCTATGTCATGGCTACTGGTTCAGGTAATACAGGCCTAAGCATGGCATTACCTGGCCACAAGATTGGATCATGAATAGTCACATGATTCACTGCCAACTAATACAAGATGATGTGACATAGATATGAAGCCAAGAAATCCTACAGCCATTTTGCCATCTTGAGGGAAACAGAAAGGAGAGAGGAAAAGAAATTAGGTTTTTGATGAAATTGTTGAACTACTGAGTCTAATGAATTCTCAAGTCAGCCATACCTTTGGCCCTTCCAGTTATGTGAGCCAATGTGTCTCCCTTAGTGTTTATATCAGTTTTAGTGGATTTGTTCTTGTCTGCAGCATGAAGTATTCTAACTGATATGGACCATTCAAAGCATGGTCACTCAGCCTAAGGGTGCTTAAAGGAGGTGGTGTGAAAGTGTTTAGTCCAGAGAGGAAGGTGTTGGAAGAGATGTACAAAAAATACCAGGTCATCTCCAATTAATTGCTCTTCCAAATGGCTCCTGGGGATGTCTTCAGGGAAAACATGGAGTTCTAAATACCCTTATCATGTATAAAAAGCAAGCTAATCTGAAAATAATTTAGGATAAACAATTGCTCCCATAGCCACTGCTCACTTGGTGTAACTGTCTCCTTCTAGAAGTTTTGGTGGATCAATTTCTGGGCATATTAAATCCAAATTAATAAGGTTTTTCCTCTGACTCATAGATACACTTCCAACAGAAGCAGCTCCAACTAGGCCTGTGTCTGAAATTTTAGCTTCTCAGGGATGTAGATTTATTTAACAACACAGAGGCCAACACTTAGATAGAAGATTTCCACAGAGGTTTCTGGAGGGGTGATATAATGGAGAAAATGGAACTATAGAGAAGTAGGTCAGAGGACCTAAGCTTTCTTAGAAGTCATACCCAACCTGAATCTCCAGATATGGCTAAACTCTCTATTATTCCCAAATAATCTGGAAGTGACAGTGCAAACGATTCCCACAATGAATCAGTTGTATCTAGCTTAGTTCCTTTATTAGAGTCTAGGCTAAAGTTTGGACAGTTTTTCTAACCCCAAAATAATCTCACCTCATGGAATCACAGGATGATCAAACATAAAAGCAAGACAGGTACTTAGAAACCACTTTGTTCTATCTTGTGTTTGTAAGGGTTTGGGATAAGGGAAGTACCTTGTTTCAGATATTTAAACACCATCCTCTGTGCTGCCATGGTACCTGGTGCTTACCATTTTCAGAGCACTTGCCATATTGCATTGTCATTGCCAGTGAATACATCTGCTCCTCCTTTGAACTTGACATTCATGAAAAGCAGAAACTGTTTCTTGCTTCCTTACATTCCTGGTGCTTAGCAAAGTCTGCCATATAGTAGGTGGTCAATAAATGTTTGTTGAAGAAATCAAAGTATCAAGTCAAATGGTTAGGAAATTATGCTCCCATTAGGCAAAGGATATAGTATCTTGGTTTCATTTTCTTTGAAGGGTATAGCAGTTTCCTTCCAACAAAATAGGATGATTTCTGTTGTTGTTTTCCTGATTTGTATGAAGTTGGCAAGTATGAAGCTCAATGTATGGTATAGATCCCCTCTTAGAATTCCACTGGCCAACAGTTCTTTATGCTTATCCAAGGGCACCTCTCAAGACTGAAACAAGCACAAAGCTCATGAAGAGAAGTACACTTTTTACTTTTTGATAAAAACTGCAATGGTTATTTTCTTGCTATTTAAACTATATCATAGAGCTCATTTAAAAGTACAAATCATAGCTACTAAGGCTAGCAGGTAATCCTAAATTCAGCAGGGATACTCTTAACCACAGAGGGAGAGCTAGGTTTGGGGCTTTGTTGGCAACTTCTGGTGGCTATGATGCTGCTAGTATAATCTCTAACCCCTCGTTGGAAAATCAAAGTTGAAGTTTATAAAGTGTCTCCCTGCTCTTTTGGGTGAGGGATCGATTGCTAAAGAATTTGCATGTATTATACAGGCTTTTCAACCAACAGCAATATGCTTAGTCTACCACTGTGCCCCTGCTGGCTCAGATGAGACTAGTCCAACTCTGCTGCCAACAGCTGCCACTGACAGCTAAAAATTGAAAGAGTGGCAGCAGATAAAAGAGAGGGGAAAAAGGTATTGGGCAGGGGAGGATGACAATGGAAGGGATGGGTGGCATTTACATTCATGACTTCAAGGGTTTTCAAGTGCATAGGCACCAAAATATTTTTCTGCCTCTCATCTTTAGTTACTGACCCACCCTCATCACTCTTCAAGCCAAATGACAGTGAAGATGGCCACAGATCTTTTCTTCCACCTCCTCTTACGGCTGGCCAAGCATGGATGGGGACCTGGCTGCTTTCAGGAGTGAAGTGAGACATGCTGAAAGTCACTTTCCCCTGGTACAAAATATATTGTTCACTCACATGAAATCAAAACTAAAACCTCCTCATTAAAGTTGTTCCTTTGGGACAAGGCATTGAAGGCTCCTATTAAAATGCAACTGTGTTATCTAAAAGGAGAAACACCTAGTGCCTGGCACAGAGTAGAGGTTCTTTGAATGTGGCATTTTTAATATTAAATTGTCACTGCCTGCCATCAGAATCTTAGTAAAGATTGTCTCCCGGGCCTTTTGAGGAGCTACAATGGAAAGATTTTAATGTGGAACATTGGCATAGACTTGATAGCAGAGTATGAAGTTATGTGGAATATGAGGAGAGAGGAGGATGACAGCATGAAGAAACTTGGGGTACAAGAGGGCACTTTCAGTAGGTGAGAAAGAGGGAAGGGAGTTTGGAAATTAACATTTATTGATTTTTCTCTGAGGCAGGCATTGAGTTAGATGTTTTCATATCAATTATCTTACTTAATTTTCACAATTGCCTTATAAAGAAAGATATTAATATTCCCATTTTGAAGATGAGAGAACTAGGGTTCAGATTAACAAAGTTGTTCAAGGTCACACACTGCCTGTTTGTGATGGGACTTAGACTTGAACCTGGACGTGTATGCCTCCTAAGCCCCTGTTCCCGAATAATGCTATGTCCCTGTCTACATTTGGCGGGGGATGACCAACCTTATCTCTGCTATCCGCTTTGCCCTAATGCTTCTTCCACTGAAAAGATGAGTCTCCTCAGACTCTCATGTTTCTCCTTCACTCCTGTCCATGAAACATCAAAATGGAGACAAAAGATTTCTATGAGTGGTGGGTGGGAGGAAATTATGCATTATCAGAATGAATAGAAATTTGGGAAGAGCCTAGGACAATTTTTCTGGTTTGAAGCCATTTTATTCCATTGTTCCAGGCTCCAGACTATGTCTTGCCAAATCCAAAGTTCTGGAGCAATTGATATACTAGCTGGGCTCCAGGGTCCTTCTATCCCCTGTATATTCCCAATTGTGTCCCCGATGTATATCAGTTCGCTTTACACTGGCAGGAAAGTTCATGTTCCACTTAGACCAGGAGGAGAGGATATGAAATGGAAAATAACAGGTGTGGGGAGGATAAAACCCATGCCTTCTACAGTAACTGTAAAGTAAAAGTGAAAAACGTGAGAGATAAAGAGGATTCTTTTTCCTCATTGCAGGAGAAAGGGGCTAGGGAGAGGAGTCTATAGCCCAGGAGGTTCATTCGCAGCATGCTATGGAGAAGGCCACCCGTCACTGAAATCCGGTCTGTACTGTAGGACTTCATAGGTTCTTTGCTCGCCTTAGAGCAGAGGGGAAGAAGAGTCAGAAAGAATTGATAACCTCTGAGGTCATCAGTCAGAGGCCTAGGCTAAGTCCAGAGGCAACACCAAGGGATCAGTGCAGCTAGGTACAGTTTTCTCCAACCTCAACTTTCAATCCCCACCCCCAGAGCAGCTCATTCCCACACCTCCCTCCTCCTTGGTCAGTGAGCCTGAGCGTCCTTTTCATTAACCTTTTAGTTACTACCTCTACGCACATACTTTTTCCTACGCCCTCCAAAGAAGTCAGCCCCATACTGCCCATCACTGCCCAGCACCGCCCACCCCATGCCCCCGCAAGCCGGCCTCAGCACTAGTTTAAGGGGAGGGACACGCCTCCCAAAGCTGCGGGGATGGGGGTGGGGGTTGCTCACTAGCCCTCGGATCTCTGCTGTAAAAGCGGAGCGGCAGAGACCGGGCATGCGCAGCATCTTCGGGCGCATTGTGATGGGAACTGCTTCTCTGAGTCTCTACAAAGACTCCGGAGTAACCACTAATGGCCCTCCTAAGACCCCCCTTCTTTAAGACAGACACACAAACACAGAGGCAATGCAGCTTTTTTTTTTAAAGGGTGGGAGGAGGTTGCGGCTTGAAAGGTTGATCCACGTTAGGAATGGTGTATTTCTATTGATCCCATCCATCTCCTGTGTTGACAAACGCCAGCGCCTAGGCTTTGCAGTCCGGGGCTGCAGTTTGCAGTAGAGCTAAGCGGTGTGCGGCTTTAATTCCACGTCAGATCAACTTTGATCAATATCCCCCTACCGGCCCAATTGGAAGAGCCCAATTCACCGGCACTGAGCCTTTTCGCTCTTTCCTTCCCCCCCCCTCCCCCGCCCGCCTTTAGACCTACCATCTTTTGCGGGGGGGCGGGGGGGGGGGCGCGGGGAGAGTCTCAGATTGTCTTGATGATTTATTCTTTCGTTCTCTTTCTTTTGCTTCTCTATTTTTGTTTTTCAGTGTTTTGCTTGTTTTGTTCTGTTTTAGGTTTTTTATTCTCTCTCTCTCTCTCTCTCTCTCTCATAGGGAGAGAAATCGCTTTGGCAAACCCAGCTTGCAGCCAATGAACCCGCCTTCCAGATTGGTGTGAAGACAGAAGTGAGGTGGGGGGAAGGGAGGGGGTGTGAGAGATCCTGGGAGAGAGAGGGAGCAAGAAAGGAAGAGAGAGCGAGCGAGAGAGAGCGAGCGAATAAGAGAGAGAGTAAGAGAGAGAGAGAGAAGAAGAGGAAGAAGAGGAGGCGGCGGCAGCGGAGGAGGAGGAGGACTAGTGTGGGGTGGAAAGGAAGAGTGAGCGAGAGCAAGTTAAGGGGAGGGGGTGTAAGAGCCAGCGAATTCTTTTTCTTTTTCTATTATTATTTTGACGACTCCTGAGTTGCGCCCATGCTCTTGTCAGCTTCGTTTTAGGCGTAGCATGGCCAGGCAGAAGAAAATGGGGCAAAGCGTGCTCCGGGCGGTCTTCTTTTTAGTCCTGGGGCTTTTGGGTCGTTCTCACGGAGGATTCCCCAACACCATCAGCATAGGTAAGCGCAAGCGAGCCAGCCGTCGGTCCAGGCTCTCCCTCACCCGAGCCCACTGCCCCGGCATGGCTTTCGCTGCGGTGGGTCCCTGTCCTGCATGGCCTGGGAACTGGGACTGGGGCCGGGGACCGGGCAGAGATGGTGCGGGGCGGGGGGCGGGGCGGGGGGAATCTGAGCCTGGACGAGGTGGCTCATCTGAAGAGCCTCTGGGACAAGAGAGGGGTCTCCTGGGGCTAGTTTTTCCGAGCCGAGAGGAGCACCGGAGGCGAGCAGGAGGCTGGGATGCTGCAAGGGGGTGAAGAGTCGAGGCTTTTCGGCTCGCTGCTCTGGACTTTGCCATGGCGTGCGTGCAGCTCCTGGAAGTTGTCCCAGGGTGATGCCGACTGTCTGGCCGCGCCAGGGCGCATAACCCGGGCCCGGGGTGCTTAGTCCGTGGTCTCCGGCTGTCGGGAGACAGGCTGGTGCTGGGGGAGGTGGAGCCCACTTTGGATCTCCCAGACCCAGGCAGCAGCAGGCGTTGGTGGTGGATGGGGTAGGAGGCGGGGGTGAGACAAGGGGGTGAGACTAGGAGCTGAACGGACAAGCGGCGAAGTCACGCAGACCACGAATTCATGAATTGCCGCTGTGTCTGTCTGGAGCCCGGCTCCTGGGCGCCTGGAGGGAGTTATCTTGGCTTCTGTCGTATTTACAAGTCTAGAAGTTAGAATTTTTGCCATTACTGAACCAACCCCCTGTATTGTCACGGGGGAGGGTGGCTATGGGGAACGAGTTGGGGTAGCAGGGGGAACAATATTGTTTTTCTTCCCAACCTTTCCCTTCACACAAGGAAAAGACGACCAGGTGTGCGGATGGGCGGGGGGCGGAGGGGGGGGCGACTAGAAAAAAAAAAGAAGGCTACCGCCTAAGAAAGAGCCAAGTCTCACTCTTGGTTCCAGCGTCCTAACCCAAAACAGCCCCCTCTTCTCTTCTTCCTTCTCTGTAGCCTCTTCTTTTCAGTCTAGAAAAGCCAGGTTTCTCTTGGCCAAAATCTGAGTTCACAAGTCTTGAAAGACACACAGGTTGAATATCACTCCTCAATCCCACACCCCAGTATCATTGAGAGGTATCCGGTATCTATATTGTTCCCCAATTTCTAACTGGCCCTAGGGTGGGGAAACACAAGCCAAATCTCTGTTCCCTTTGCTTATAGGTGGACTTTTCATGAGAAACACAGTGCAGGAGCACAGCGCTTTCCGCTTTGCCGTGCAGTTATACAACACCAACCAGAACACCACCGAGAAGCCCTTCCATTTGAATTACCACGTAGATCACTTGGATTCCTCCAATAGTTTTTCTGTGACAAATGCTTGTAAGTAGATCTGCTTTTCCTCCCTTTGGGACGTTGGGGACCTCATTTGCATCTTTCTTGTGGCACTTAGGGTCTATGTATGTGCTGGGAGATGATTGCTTCAGTAGGTATTTTAGGGGCTCTAATCCATCCGGTTTCATGCTGCATAAATCAACTCCAAATGATACTGCTGAGGGGCTTAAGACAGTGGGAAAAACTCAAGACAGTGGGCAAAAGTCTGCTCCAAATAGTGTTTGATGCAAAAGTTTCATTTTCCTCCCTGCTAACCTAGTGTGTTCCTTCTCCAACACTCTGTCTTTTTTTTTTTT
>NW_026652282.1:104264990-104284967 GCF_009828535.3 Hylobates moloch
CGTCACAATCATTGAATGGGGGCCAGATCTCAAAGCTGTCTCCAGGCAGCTGCTGCCTGGTAGCTTAGTATAAGAAAGATGACTCGTCTAACCATAGCCTTGGAATGCAGAAACCAATTATTTCAAGGGACCAAAGAAGCCCTGGAGGTGTTTCTTATTTCTACCCCTGGCTTTGATTGTTCTTTTTCTTGTGGAAGCGGAGATCAAATATTTCCAACTGGCATGAAATTCTAGTTCAGTGCTGGAGCCTGACAGGTGACCCCCAGGTTCCACTCCTCCAAATGATCGCCCTGATTGTGCAAAGAGAAACCTCTGTATCCTCCGGCCTGTCCTTCCCTGGAGACCTAGGGAGAATTCCAGAAAACCACAGATGAGTCTCAATCTGGCCAACGACCTCTCCTATCTGGTTCAATATGGAATGGGCTGGCAAAAATTAAAGAAGCTTTCCCTTATTGCTATGCAGAATTCCTAGTTTCAACTTCCCTTAGCACTAGAATTGATCTCTTCTCATGATCTTTCCTGCACCCTCAATCCTGAGGCAGGCACACACTTTCTAGGGTGTAGGTGTGCCGGTAAACGAATATACAAAGAATAAACAAAGGGTAATTCCTTCAGGTATGTGTCCCTGTTCTCTGTTCTCCCTCCACATCACCCACTCCTACAACCTCTGACAATGTATTTGAAAGGTTTCCTTGTGATGAATCCCAGGCATCAGTTATTTAAAGACTCTTCTTCATCAGAAACCAATTTTTTTGCACAACCCCCAAGAGGTTTGCTTAAGACAGATGCCAACTTTATTCCATGTCTTACGAGGCCAATAAGAGCCACACTGGCTTTGAAAGGTGATTAATTTGGGATCTCAACTCAGAGATGGACTGAAGTTTATCTAAGAGACTCACCTGATTTGAAGCACATGTTCCCATTTCATGGGGATTAATAGAGTTTGCTGCCTTACTTTTCAACTTAGCTAGATAACCCCAGAACCAAGAATGGTGTGAATATTTTGGCTTCAGGATACATACATTCATAGACACACAATCAATATATATGAAAAGAGATGTATACACATGTAAGTTACATGTTTGTTCTTTAAAAAACAGATTTGATGGTCCTAAGGCTTTCGGGGCAGGGGTATGGAAACACCAAGAGACTGATGTGTCCCATTGTGTGGCTTTGCTGTCCTGGTTCCTCAGGAAACATCACCGATTCCCTTGAAGTCCCCTCCTGTGTCTTGCTGCTGTGCACTTGTAGTGCACTCCACACTACGCCGCCCCAGCCTCTGCAGTGTCAGCTCATTAGCACACAGATCTCATATTCCCTCTCCGCACTGTCATTGCAAAAATTGCTGTTGTACACCTTTACAGCCAACAAATGTGCTTGTGGATTACGCACTGTTTGCAAGAAGCAGGGAAAAGGCAAATGTAACCTTAAAGGTTATTCACCACGGAATTGTGCTCTAAACGCATTGGCTTAAATAAAAATCTGTTGATGAAGGCACAATGGTGATGGTGGGATTGAGAATAGGACTTAGGAGTGCAGGCTCTAATGGAGCCCCAGGTAAAATCCCTTTTGCTGGCTAAACGTAACCCATCAGATGCAAAATTTTATTCCATTAATTTTTTTCAAGCCATTTGAAATATACCTGCTGAGAACACACTCCTTTTATAACTAAGCGCATTTCACTACCAAATATACTTAGCTGAGACAGGTTTCTGTCTCTTGCCTACAGAGTCACAATCTAATTATCTAAGTATTCTAATTGCCAAAATCAATTTAACTATTTATGTCCATTTGGGAAGGAAATGTCTCCCTTGATCCCATTCTTTGCAATTTGGTGGGTTTTGTTTTGTCTTGGTTTGGCTTTGGTGTCTGTCCTTTCCATGTAAGATTTGGAAACCAGGTGAAGACTCCTGGGATCAAGATCAAGCCTCCTTCCCTTAAACAGATTTTGCCATACTACCCAACATTGACTGCTCTGGCTCCACTCCCTCCCTCACTCCCCCTCTCCCCTGCCTTTGTGCCTTTGCTGCTCTCCCTCTCTCCTCTGTCTGCTGGCCAGCCTTCAGTAAGCTCGCCAGCTTAGCTCACTTCTCAGCCCCTCTGGCTTAGCCCCCTGAAGCACGAAGAGGTTGCCTTAGTGGTGCCAGTCAAAAAATTAAGTCACCTTTTCACAGGGTTTATTACGGTTTTTAAAATTTATTTTTCATAGGGCGGGGGAGGGAAGAAGCTGATGCTGTTCATTTGGGCCATAAAAATAGATGGCAATCAGCAAGCTGTAAAGGTGAGCTTCCTGCAAAGTGTATTACCTCCCCTAGAAGGCAGCTTCCTATTGATCTACTAAATCGGGGGGAGAGTAGCAAGAAGGGTTTGAAGGAAAGGAATAAAGGGAATTATTTTGTTCTCCATCTACATTTACTGCAAAATGGGCCATGGTTTTTCTTCCTCTCTGCAATTTTAACTTTTTTTTCCCTAAAATGAAACTAGTTTTCCACATTTTCCTACTTCTGCCCCTGCATTTCCCTCCTTAGTCCCTAAGATTGAGTGATAATAGTGGAGGATCAATGAGCTTTTTGTTATGTTTTTGGCTCCTGATGTATTTTTAAATTTCATTGTTATGAGTAGTCAGAGGTGATTGGCTGGTTTCATTTTAACAGATTGAAAAATAAATGAAGCTCCTGAGGCATCGTTATTTGTCTTCCTTTGTGGTTAAGAGATTTGTCATTTTTATACAGTTGGTTTAAGGGTTAAACGATGGCATAGATTTTAAGAGAGGGCCAGAATTTTGGAAGATAGAGTTCCATAACTTTGGGGGAGACTAATAAACATGCTTATCCAGATGATTTCCCTGTCAACTTCTTAGATTGAGACTGCAAAATAAATTTGAAGGACCTTTCATAAAACCATCTATCTTCAATGAAGGTCAAGCAAATAATCTGTATACTTTACCTGCTCCATTAAAAAATCAAGTTTTGACTTTATTCCTTTGGCTTTGTTACTTTGGGTCTTATTAGATAAAATATCCACAGGAGGGTGCAATTAAAACCCCAGGTGGGGGTGATAGGTATTCTTCAGCAGCACTGTGGGAGTTGTGCAGACACAAAAGGAATTCCCTCCATCTAGGGAGCTGCTCAGAAACTGTCTGGGCTCCAGATACAGAGCTACAGACAGCCTCAGCCTGTGCGTGGGATGAGCCTTGAGCTAAGGCAGCAGCCCCCAAAAAGGGTCGGTCCTTGCCAAAGGTTAACGTGGACAGAAATTGTCTTCCTCATATTTCTACCTCTTCTATTGCCATTATTTTCTTCTCTTGCTCTATCCGTCCAGCTCGTCTAACTCCCTTTTGCTGGTCTCTAACTGCCTACTCACTGACCAGCCCCTGATTCTGGCATCCCATCCACACTAAACTCACCTAGGGACTATTTTCTACCCTGGGCTTTTCCAGACCTAATTCCCAGAACTTCTCCTTCTCCACCAGAATATCTTTATTCTTGGTCCATCCTCCAAGGATGTAGAGTGCAGTAGGGCCTGCACTCCATTTTGGGGGTGACAGCTTTATATCTACTATAGGTATATATTTCATATACATGAAAATGTCAGATAAATGGTAAAGGGTTAATATATGTAACAGGGGGAGTATTTGCTTCAAAACTAGGGACTATGGGAAACATACTGCCTCAATTTCAAGGAAAGATACTTAAATAGGAGTGTTTCTGGATATTACTCTCAGAGTGGCTGTTCACTCTACCCAAACTAAAGGTCAGCTGGCTTTGGTCATAGAAGACTTTTACAGGCCAAAGTACAAGTCTAACTGCACATAGTAGGTTGGGCGTAAGTACACCCGAGGCATAGGCAGGTTCAACTTCATGTTGAATCTAAAAGCCTTTGCGGGTAATTTCGGAAGCTGCAGGTTCAACTTCTTCATGTTGAATCTAAATGCCTTTGTGGGTGATTTGGGAAGCTGCTGAAGTTCACAGGTATTTATTTTATTAAAGAGGCTGGTGTGGAGTCTGAACCTGCCTATGTGGGCACTGTCAGGAGATGCACTGGCACAGAAGGAAGGTTATAGGAGAGGAGAAGTGTGGAAGAGAAGCTATGTCTCCAGCTGTAAGTTTCGTTTCCCTGGGATGGTATGTGGAATGCCATGTTTAAGAGGTAACATCCCTCTCACAGTCACTAAATGGTGTCTCTGGAGGTATTTGGAAACGTAGTTAAGCAGTATCTCCTCCTCCCTCCATCCTTCCCTTACCTTGTCTCAAACATACACTCTGGCCTCCCTCCCAGTGGAAATAACCAGCATATTCTCTTCTGGATTTCCAATTGCTCATTGGTCACAGAAGTGTTTACATCCCATGCTTTATCTGGACCTCCCTATTCCTCAATTCCCAACTGTCACTGACTTCTTAAGCAATTATCCTCAATACAACCATCATTTGTCCTTATTTGGAGGGTGCAGGGGAACAATGATAAGAATAAGGAGAGGAAACACAGCTGATAATGATCCCTCAACCCTATGAGGTGCAATTCAGGGTAGAACAGCACTTCTTAATTTTTCATGTGCACACCAATCACCTAGGAATCTTGTTAAAACAAAGATTCTGATTCACTAGGTCTGTGATGGTGCCCAAGAATTTGCATTTTTAGCAAGCTCCCAGGTGATGCCAATGCTTCTGGTCCTGGAATCACACTTTGAGTAAGAAGAGCCCAGAGCAAGGAGACTATGATCACTAAAGGAAAAGGCTCTCACAGACAAGCTCTTATCCATCTTTGTATCTTCTTGCCCTCCAAAGAAGGTTCTGCAAGAGACACATTTGGCTCTTTCTTACTCAAGTATGTATCTGTCACATTCCCAACAAGCCCGTGTCCATTTCAGCCAGGTCTGTAGGTGGCATTACTAGATATCTGATGATAGCATTTAGAGTTGTTTTATTGTAGGGATGTGGAGTGGGGACTGAAAGGCAGGTTCAGCGAGGAAGTAGCTCATGAGCCCGGGTGACACTGTCTTGGCTTCTTGCCATACCCCAAAGTGCCCCTTTTAGAAACAACCTGCCCAAGAGAGCGAAGGTTGGCATGCGGTTCCAACTGCCTTTCCACTTTGCTTCTCTGGGTCAAGGCATGCCAGAAGGAGGCATGTAACATCTGCTCCTCAGCTGTCTGACTTCCCTTAAACAGGGTTAGAAACAAGAAGTACAACACAACCTGAACTCTATCTGGTTCCCTAAGAGACTGAAAAATTGACTCCATTTTCAAGGCCTGTGCCAGGCACTCATTGATGGGAGGGAAGGGAAGTAATGTCACTTCCTAGCAGACCTGAGCCGAGAACTGCTCCAGGGAAGTCATTAAAAGCTTACCCAGTGTCATTTGAGGACCGCAAAATAGCAAAATTCCCCGGAAAAATTGCCCCCCAACAGTGTGCCATTAGTCTGAAATTCCACAAATTTGTTTATTTGTATTACTGCACTGAAAGCCTGTGCCAAAATGCAAGCGTGCTATCTGGAAGGGAATAAATTAAATCCTTATCAGTCATTAATATTTCAACCAGAATTCTCTGTTCAGATTACCACCTGTTACCTTGCAGGATCCTCAGAGAGGGCTTTCCAAGACAGGTAAATGACCCAGAACAAGATACCTGCCCAAGGAAGTGAGGCACCAAATGGATTGCAGGCGTTCAGAGGGGCGCTGGTAGACTCTTGAGGATAAGGAAGATTCCCTCAAATACACTTCACCTATTTTTCAACATTTGACCTTCCCCATGGATAAATTCTGGTACTTTATTCACTAAGATGTTAGTTATCTTTAACTATTTTAGTTGCCTTTGACCAAAGTCATACCCTTCTGATGGTAGTGGGCCTGCTGCCTGTTCTGTGTGTGGTGTTTGCTGTGATAGGTGATTTCAGCTTCAGGATTTTCCAGTTACTGTGGAAAATTTTCAGAGGTAAAATCAGTTTGTGATGAGGTATGGTGAGAACTTAAGCTTTTAAAAATTGTTGTGATCAAAAATAATTCCCTCTCAATTATCCATGATTGGCTGATCTACCTTGCCAATTACTCATTGCAACCAGGGCCTTCATCTTTGTAGCTCCCCAGAAAGGGGTCAAGCCACAGGCAATAAATGAGATGGGAAGGGATCAGGACGCAGCTCACAGAGGGGTAAGTGTATGGGTGTGCATACAGGTCTTTGTGTAGGTGAACACCCTTGCACAGTTAAGATTAGTAAGGCCATTAATGTCCAAAGCCAGTCAGAACCTGTTAAACATTCTCAAATATCCTGGTACCTCATTGCAGTTTCCAAAGCTCCTTGTTCATTAAACAGTGTTTCTTGAATTGGGCCACTTGCTTTAGAATCACCAGAGATGCTTGTTAAATATTAATTCCTGGGTCATACCCTAGATGTATTGAATCAGAAACTAACAAGATAAGCATTTTACGAAGGTCTATGGGCGATACTAATGCATACTCAGTTTAGGAATCACAGGTTTAAAAAGCCCCAGTACTACAGAGATATACAGATTCAGATTGAATATTTATTGAATACCCACTGAGCACCAGGTATTATGCCAGGCACTTTCACATATGTTACTTCTCTATGTAACTGAGGTGCTATTGGCCTGTGCAAGCATTAGAGAGTTTGGATTTCAGGCTGGAAATCCAAGACTTGGAAGAGCTAAGAGACTAGCCTCAAGTCACAGTCTCTGAGGGAAATAAAACAGAATGTTCTTTGAGATGGCAAGTAAAGACAAAGGAATTATTTTCATTTTGACAATGCTTCTTCCTTTCTTTGCTTATTAGCTAATGATTCGTCCTCAGACATGCTCTCAACTAGACGTCACGGCAAATGCCAACCCACTTATTAAAAATAAATGTATTGCAATCAGTTCATATAGCAATCACTGTGCCTTCCTCCCCATCCTTGCTATCAACAAATTTAAAACCAGAGCTAAAATAATAACAACTACCATTTATTAAACCCGTACCACATGGAAAGCACTGTGCTAAGCATTTTACATGCCTTATCTCATGGAATCATCACAACATTGCCACAAGCAAGGAACTCTCATCCCCATTTTCTAAAAGAGGAATCATAGGTGGTTCAAAATGTATAAGCAACTAGCTCAAGGTCACACAACCAGCTAAGTAGTGGAGCCAGGATTTGACCTGAGATCTTCTTGTCTCTAGAGCCTGAATCAATTTCAACTTGGGTTGAAATTTCAAATGCATATAGGGGCTATGCAGACCACATAAAAGTGGTAGGTAATTGGACCAGGTGTGTTATAATAGGGAGTGGTGGGGCCTATGGCAATCCAGAGAGTCCATGCTTCTGCCTGAAGATGTTCAAATTCAATTTTCTTAAACCACTATGGGACAAACAAAACGCCTGCAACAGGACCTAGAGGGACTGGGAGTGGAAAGTACACGTTTCTGACCTCTGCACTATACTATACACCTCCTTTTAGCAGCTAGGTTACTGGTTGAGGGAAGCTCTATTAACTGGTAGTTATAAATACTGAGAATGGCAGAGAGAAAAGCTCTTCTCAGTAAAAACTCTATTTTGACTTTCTTCTTATAGTGTGCCATCAAAGTACCTCAATATGGTAGAATTTTTTCTCCTTTGTGGAAATACTTGTGGTCCCATGTACATACACTCTATATCTAGTAGCTTTTCACGACTGAGTGCCAGCTTGACTCTAACTAACTTTCCCCCAGGCAATGCGGAGGCCCTCAGCAAGGTCAGAATGCTGGCACAAGGTCATTAATAAGGGCTCAGCAGATCAGAAGAGGTACATCACTATTGGCAGGGGGAGGCTGTGCTCTGGGACAACTTCTTAGGTTCTAGAACATGCAAACCCCAGGCCCACAACTGGGAGGCCACTGGGTCAAGTAAGGCTATGTCAACAGTCACCCAAGGTAGGAACTTCCCATATACTCTGAGAAAGAGGCTCACCAACTTTAGACCAGGGTCTAAAATAGAGATTTAATAGTTGTCTGGAGTTGTAAACTAACCTAACCCAATCTGGTCATTCACAATCATTAGGTACTCTTTGTTGGATATTAATAGCCTGCCATAGTTAAAGTGAGGCTATAGATCTTCTCCCCATTAACATCACTACCAGCTATAACAGCAAGACTCAGACAATATTCTACTTCCCATTAAAATAATAGCAAATAGACAAAAAATAATTCGATATCCAGTTCTGTCGACCCAGTCAGATTCAGCTCCCTTTGCTTCTAGGTGCTACAACAGCACCTTGCATGAAGGTTTACTTGAGGCACATAAGACAACATTCTATTAGCAGGATTCAGCTAACCAAAAATCCCCATCAGTGGCTGTCCACAGGACAATTTACAGATTGAACCTACAGTACCATTTTTTTCTAAGGGATAATATTATAGAGCTTATTAGATGCTTATATTTTCTTTATGCTAACTTGGGAACTCCTCTACCATATTTCTAGCCAATCTACATATGTTGTACACTATTAATTTCACCAATGAGAAGTTTAATGTTAATTAACAAAGCCTCTGGTGCTCATTGGAGATAAACTCCTGAGGTGATTGTTACAATCACTTCTTGATTAGAATTCTTTAAATGCTAAATTACTATTCCTGGTCTATGTATTTCCAAATGAGGGTAACTGACCACCCCTACAGTATAGATTAAGACTAACTGACCCATATATACACCACACAATTTATGTTGAAGTCTTATGAAATAAACTATAAGTAACAGCACATTTGAGATATCATGTTTCTTATGGCCTTGGAAAACAGTAAAAGTTGTAAGAGCAATAGGAGGGTGGTGGAATGAACAACGGGACAGAAATTAGGAGATCTGGGTTCCAGTCTCAGCTCTGATATCCACTGCCTGGATGACCTTGGATAAATCACACCTATCTCTGGCTCTAGTTTTTATCATTTGTAAACTAGGGAGGTTCTTCTGGATGATGTTTGTGACTTCTATCTTTGACATTCTATCGGCTGGGCATGGCAGCTCAGGCCTGTAATCCCAGCACTTTGGGAGATCAAGGCCAGAGATCACCTGAGGTAAGGAGTTCGAGATCAGCCTGGCCAACATGGTGAAACCCCATGTCTACTAAAAATACAAAAATTAGCCAGGTGTGGTGGTGTGTGCCTGTAGTCCTAGCTACTCAGGAGTCTGAGGCAGGAGAATCGCTTGAACCCAGGAGACGGAGGTTGCAGTGAGCTGAGATCGTGTCACTGCACTCCAGACTGGGACAGAGCGAGACTCTATCTCAAAACAAACAAACAAAAACAACAACAACAACAAAGACATTCTGTCATTAACTCTTGTCCAATTCTTACCATCTCATTTCATTTCTTTTTTTTTTTTTTTATTTTTTTTTTTTTTTTTTGAGATGGAGTCTCGCTCTGTTGCCCAGGCTGGAGTGCAGTGGCGCAATCTCGGCTCACTGCAAGCTCCGCCTCCTGGGTTCACGCCATTCTCCTGCCTCAGCCTCTCCGAGTAGCTGGGACTACAGGTGCCCGCCACTACACCCGGCTAATTTTTTTGTATTTTTAGTAGAGACGGGGTTTCACCATGGTCTCGATCTCCTGACCTCGTGATCCGCCCGCCTCGGCCTCCCAAAGTGCTGGGATTACAAGCGTGAGCCACCGCACCCGGCCTATCTCATTTCATTTCTTACTGAGAAAAGGCCGTCCAAAATGAAGCTCCTCAAATTCTATATCTAGTAATTCCTCTTCATATTCATCTACTCTCTGCCTTTATGAGAGCCTGTGATAAAAATATTGAATCCTTGAAATCAATGGTTAGTGTTTCAGCCAGTTGTGGCTTATCCTTGCACATCCCAACTCTTCCACTTACTAGCTGTGAGACCTTGGGCAAGTTACTTAACTTCATTGTGCCACAGATTCCCCAGTTATAAAGTGGTGATAATAATAGTTCTTACCTCATAGGATTGTTGAGAGTTTTAAATAAAATAATTCACAAATGCATGTAAACACTTAGAGTAGTGCCAGGGCCATCAGTGAGCTTTCTTCGTGGGCCCTGGAGTCAAGAGCCCAAGAGAGGCCCTCCATACTGTTCATTCTCCTCTGCAGCAGGCACTGCCCTGGCACACAAATGGCACATACCTATTTCTTTGTTCTTTTCTACTTCCTAGTGACCACTTAGCAGTTGATAATCCTTTTAGCCGCTTGCCATTCATATGATGAAAGCTCAACAGAGATTCACTTCCGGAACATCTCTGAGTCTAGGCAATTCTTCCACTAAATATCACAGCCTCTTACAAGCATTGAGTGTACTTTGTGCAAAACCTACTAAATGCATTCTAATCTTGGCTCTCTTACTAGCCATATGACTGTGAGCAAATTACAGAACCTCTGTGAGCCTCAGTTCCATCATCTGTTTAATGAGAATAAATATAATAGTAACTATCTTATAAAGTTGTTGTGAAGATTGGGATCATCCACGTAAAATATTGACCATAATGTCTAACATATGTGTTCAATATATTAACACAGAGTAGCGAAGTGGTTGGTAAGGAATAGAATTAGTCAGAACCAAACTGTGGAAGATATTCTTAACTATCCCCAAAGCCCTTCAAACTAACCTGTATGCCCTGTGAATTTGTAGCTGAAAAGAAGCTGGATGAGATCACCTTTGAATACCCACAATGCTGCCTTGGGCATAAGAGGTTTGCTTGGGGACAAAAAAAAGTGGAGAAAGAAAGAATTTGCTTGATACCTCAAAAAAGCCAGGGCACACATACCACTAAGCCTAATCATGCCACCATTAAGTGGAATTGTCCAGAAGGGCATGATCCCTTCTGATATTTTTTTTCTCTAAACTGGATATGATTTAGGTAAAGCAGCATGGATAGTAATATGATAAGCTTAGCACTTGCTGGCTCAAAGGAAAGAATAATCTTTCTTCAAATGTGACCTCTATTTTAATGCATTTAAAGTGGGAGAGTGGAAGAGTGGATCCCAGATCCTGGATCCTGATCCTGCACTCAGACTAGGAAAAATGTAGTTCCAACTGGGCTCTCCCAGCCATGAGTTTTCTGAGTTTTTTAATTAAGGCTGATGTGTGAGTGGAAGTTAAGAACGTATTCGTTTGAGCGGATGGATTTTTTTCTTTTGATGTTGCTTGCCTAAGTCAGATTGAAAATAGCAAAGGAAGGAGATATGGAAAAGATTAAAAGAGAAATTTTGCTAATGTGATTTTCCAGCATTTTAGTCTCTATTCTCTCCAGAGCAAAGGTTAACTAGCTGATTCCATAAGCATAGATTCATGAGAAAGGATCCTGCTAAGGACCACCAGGCTTTTTAGTCTTTTAAATTTTTTTTTTTTTTTTTTTTTTTGCTCCCCTCTCTTCCTCTGTATTCTGTATCTAACAGCATGCTGTATCCAGCAGGCCAAAACCTGGGTTATGACCAAAGGCAATTTTTAGCCACTTCATATCCCAGTGTACCCATAATCCATGAGTATCATCTCCTCTTCTCATTTCCTATTCAAGCCTATTCCTATATTTTCATGTGGAATCACCGATCTTTTTTTCAGATGAAGAAACTGAAGAGGAGGAACAGAGATGCTCAGTGACTAGCCCAAGGTCACACAGCTAATTGATAACTGAGCTGAGGTTGTAATGCAGGTTTTCCAACTTTTGGCACTTCCCTAAGATGTCTTCCCAACATAATCCTTATTCTCTTAGCTTTCACTGCTGCACAATGACATATATAAAAATGACAACACTGTCAGTTTTAAATAGGTGGCAAAGAGGAAGAATAAATCCACAGCAAGTTAATTAGAAATACAGTAAAACATGAGTTTCAAGGGCCACAATTAATCGTATCTACTATTTAGTGCCTCCAATATTAACCTGTCATAATTTACCACCCTCTGATCTATAGTCAAAAATGAGCAAAACAAAGTCTTGAAGTCCTATTACAGATCATAGACCATTGGAGCTGGATCAAGTCGTTTTAGTCTAATTACCTCATTTTGTGGATGAGCAAAATAAGAACAAGAAAGGAAAAGGGATTTGCCAAAGGTGATGCAGCTCCCTAGTAGCAGAAGTTGAGCATCTAGACTAACAGATTCTCAGAGTGGGGTCTTTTCCACCATGTTTTGCAGCCTTATCAGCAGAAAACTGTACTAAAGTAACACCACAGATTTATTACTTTACTACCTTCTGTTATCTCTTTTTCTCTAATTGTCTAATAAGAAAATTGTCTAATTCTCTTATTCTCTAGTAAGTCATATTACCCCTACCTGATTTTTTAAATGTGGAAACACTTTTATTATTATAGAATTTAAAATGTAAAATTAATTTCTGCTCATTGTCAACAAACAAAAAACTTCAAAAATATAGAGAAGAAAAATTACCCAAGTAAATTAAAAATCACCCAAAATTAAGTTTTAACATGTGTTCAGATTTGTATCCTGTCTTTTTACTTTATATTATATTGGAAGCATTTGTCCAGACTCTTTAAGTTTTCTTTAAATTTTTGATTTTTAATATTTGTGTTACTGTATCACAGTTATTTTATGACACATATATACATATAAAACCATTACCTTATGTACATATATTTACATATCTTATATAGATACATATAAGTCCTATTATATATATAAGCCCATATATATATATATATATATATACACACGCACACATACACACACACACACACACGCAACCATTATACAACTTTATGCATTGAGGTGGATTCCCAATTCACTAAGGCTTACAATTATACCTCAACTTCCTCTAATACCTACATTCTATCACAGATCTGAACACACAGTAAATATGTAATAAATATTTGCTGACTTTTAGTTGTTCTGGTTTTTTTTGGGATGATCATTATTCCTCCACCGGGTAGGGCAACCAAAGTGAGAACTTGACTTTCCATCCTCTTCAAAGCACATGTTATATAACTCAACAGGCAGTATAGCAATGGTGGTTATGATCAGAAGTCAGACTCTCTGAGTTCAAATCCTGGATCTATCTCTTTCTTGTTGTATAGCCTTGGGTGAGGAGCTTAACCCCTCTCCTCTAAACCTCAGTTTTTCTTTCTGACAAACGGGAGAAATATTAGTATCCACTGTGGTAAAAATTAAAAGATAAAATATGTGGAAAGTGAACACTCAACAAAGATTAGTTGCCATTATTATTACATTTGCCAAAGGGAAATAAAGCACCAGATTTGGAGTCAAAAAACTTGAGTTTTTGTTCCATCTCTGCTATTATCTAGCCCTATGTCCTTGCATGAGTTATTTTAGTAGTCCGTGTCTCAGTTTCTTCATCTACAAAATGGAGATAGCAATGCTTGAGCTCTATAGCTTATAGGGATGTTATAAAGATCAAATGAGAGAATAAATGTGAAAGTCCTTTGGAAACTATGAAGTAAAGTATAACTGTTAAGTATATAAAGGTAGATGTAACATGATTGTTGTATGGTAGGACTGGAGATGCAGAGGGTGCAGGAGACTAGGCTGAATACAGTGAGCCTGGGAAGATATTTTTAAAATAAAATTGCTTGTATTGGAAATATAGACTGTTATAGACAGAAGGGACCTTAGAGATCATCTAGTCTGTCATCTTAATGTTATATTTAAGAAAAAAAGATTCAAAGAGGAGAGAGTTCAAAGTCACAAAGCCAGTCACAGAAATGAACTTAGAATTCATGTCTCTTGATTTCCCAAACACATTCCTAAAGCAATCACTGCAGATCCTTATTTGTTGACCTTCATCAAAAAAAAAAAAAAAGTAGTAAAGAAAAAAATACAGTTATTTGTGGCATCCATGTTGGTAGTAACTGATTATTTGGGGTTTTATCACAAGGATAAGCCACATATAACATAGCTTTATTGTATTTTTACCAACTTTATTCCAGGTGAGGGAAAGTAAAGGTGCAGGAAAGTGATGGGTGGGGGGAGGATTCAGTCAGGGCGAATGACCTCAGACTTGGCCAGATTCCCAAGAGATTGCTGTCATCCCTGGCAATGACCACTGTAGCACATGGTCTTTCTTTGATTGTTAATATTTACCTTTGCAGTCAGTCCTCAGTTATGTGTTTTTGGAAAACTTGGTATAGTAGATGAAATTATCAGTTGCTTAAAAATGCAATTGCCAGTTGTCTGATTCAAGTAAATTGATTACAGTCAGAGGACTATTCATTTTATGCTGGCATGCATACAGCCCACGTCAGGCAAGGGCTGCATCCCCGATGGCAGCTCAGATATCACTGCATTTCCTGAATTATATCCCATCAGGTACTCAGTAAATATATGTGTTGGATACTTTCATCTTTACATTTTTTTGGCTGAGATGAGAGCACATAAACATTTCCATCTGACAACCCTTTCAACTTCAACAGCACAGAAGGTTATTTTTAAAAGAAACAAGAAAGGAGTTTTTCAATAGCAAGCTCCAAAGGTGACTAAAAATGCCTTCCAACAAGGCAGACCATTAAGAAATGTAGAGTGAAATGTGTTAATACAATAAACTCAAACGTGGTCTCACTAGTCTTAGCTCCCCAGAATTTTGGCTGCCTTCCCCAGCTGCCACTGTGGCCTGGACAGTATACATCAAGGTTCATCCTCTTCCCTCAATCTTGAAGTGCCCCCTTTCCACCCTTCCACTGAAGGAGACCTATGGCCAGAAGCAGCTTGCCCTCACCTTGTCACCCCCACAGGTCCTGCTGAAAGGGACTACCTGCCTTGGCCAGGAAGCATCAGGGAAAACAATTGGACAGCTCTGCCATGCTGCAAAGATCATGGGCTGCTGCACCTAAAATGTTCATCAGGTGGGGCCCGCCAAAATTGGGCCTCTTGTATCTGGGGTAAGTGCCCATAGTTTGAAATCAGCAAGGTGGAAGGAAAGGGGAAAGAATCTTGTTCACCAATTCCTGTTATGCTGCAAAAAAGATCTCCCCACTCTGGAAGCTTGAAAGGAACAAATTCCGGGCAAGTCAAAGTCAAGCCTACTTTACACAGTGGGAAGGAAACATATGGAACCCCTTAGCCCAGAGTTGGTGCCAGCTGAAAATATAAATACTGTCAGATAAGGTTCAATACATTTATGACTGTTAAGGCAATGATAGGTTATTAAAGGAAACGAGGCTGTTTGGGGACATGTTAAATCTCTGAGCTCAAAATTAGTGAGGACAAGCAGATCCTCTGACAGCCTCATTGAATGAGTCCTGAAGATATACATGGTCTCAAAACTGTGATTGTGTTCTCCAATTAAGCTAGGAAAAAATAAAGATGTGGTATTTAGGGCTGCTTGGCTCAAACTGAGATGCTAAAATCTCTGGTTTGCTCAGAGTTAAATTCTTCAATACATATAAGGGAAGCAATGCATTATGGAAGAAAAAAACCCTAGTGTCCTCCCTTTGCCCTGCTGCTACTAACTAGCTATAAGACTGCCCCCTCTTTGGGCCTCACCTTTTCCCATTTGTAAAATAAGGGAATTAGAGTAGGTGATTTCCAAGGTCCTTTCTAGCTTCAACTATGTTTAATTCAAATGATATCACGGGGTTCTCTTGAAGGGTTTGGAGTGGGGGAGATCCTGCGTCTTTCCTTGCCCTCTCTTGCTCAGGAGCTCAGTCTTCAAGATGTTCGAAAGATGCCCCTGATTCTACCAAGACTTGACTCCTTCAAGTCTGGCCTCCACAGCAGACGTCCATGCTCTGAAATTTATATCTCATGGCCTATTCCCTCACTCCTCAAGCTCCCAATTGCCTTGTAAAGAGGTAGAACTGGTTAGATACAGGGGTTTGTTTTGTTCAGTGCAATAGCAAGGTTGGAGAAAGTTTGGGCTCCAATATTAGAGGCAGCATTGTATGGGCTTTAAAGCTAGAGCTAGCCCGGATTAGAATTCTCGTTCTGCCACTTCTGTGCTCGTCTATAGAACTTATCTCATCTATAGAATTACAGTGATAATACTGTCATCCCTCTAGGGTGATTGTCAGGATTAAATGACAGAATTCATATCAAAGCCTTAGCATAATGCCTGCCATAAAGTAAATGCTGCCACTAGTGGGCGTCTTTTTCTGTTCTCCACTAAATAGATGTTGAATTAAAAATTAAAACCAATAAATCAATAAATATTGAGCTAATAATCAAGGCTCAGCTTTTAAGTTGTGGCAAATTATTTGGAGTCTCAGGGCCCCCATGTTTTGATAACTATAATGGCATATTTGCAATTTATCAGGGGCATTCTGGAAACTGCACAAGCCAATGAGAGAACTAATTCTGGTGGGTGGCATTTAATTTTGCAGTAACCCTGCAAATCACACTACTTAGACAAGTGCTACTTTGACCACCTCATGGAACCAGTGCAGCCTGTGGGGATCCTGCAGGGAGGCTGACAGAAAGGGAAGTTCCAAAAGGTGACGCCTTGATGTGGCTCATCCATTCATAGTGCTGAACAATATTTTACCTTTCCTGTTCAAGGTGTTACAGGTGAACTGTAAGATAAGAACAAGATCACAAGTCAGCACTACCTCCTCCCTTCTTGAGTTCTCAACTGAGTGAGCATCATGGAGGGAGAGCAAAGAAAGAAGTTCAGCCTGGGTGTATGAAGCTGTAAAGTTGCAGGTTGAACCCAAACCCATTTTAGAGACAGAAGAAACTACCCTCTGGAGATAAAATAAAAAGATGAAGCTGAGATGGGACAGGATCAAAGTTGATGAAATATCAAGAGAGGTTAATAAAGGAACATTAATTTATTCCTCAAATCCTGTGTTCAGTTGTGTGGGTGTATTTTTGGGAGTTGAGGAGAAAATGGAAATAGATATCATAAAGAATTAACTTTTCTTAATGCACTTCCAGTTGATTATTATTATGAATGTCAACTTTGACCTGGAAATCCCATAGCTCATCTTACACAGGTTGCCTAAAGATAATTTCTCTTCTTAGGCTTTTCTGAGTAAGAAGCCCTCAATCTTTGGTGGAAAAACCTCAGTAATTAATTGGAAACATGCATCAACATAAAATGGCTTAAGAGTTTAGTGGCTCAGGTAAGGAAGTCAAGAGACGGAGATGATCCCTAAAGGTGTGTAGCAGGTCCAGTGTAAGGGAGGGTGAGAGAGATGGTGACTTGCAGTGGTTGGTGGCACTTTACTGGGAGCATCTGGTAGAAAATCTAATACATAATAAGATAGGTCAGGCTGATAGTATTACTATACCCATTTTACAGTTTAAAGAAACAGGCTCAAAGGAGTTAAAGTGTTTTTCCCAGTAAGTGGCTGGGGTGAGACTCAAACCTTAGTCTAATCTTATGCTCCTTCCATGCAAAATGCTGTCTCCATTTAACTAGCATTATAAGGGAATGAGTGGTTCTAAGCTAATTTTCCAGATATTTGAAGCACACGTCTTTCAGCAGTGCAAGTGCTATTTTTATTTTAACCATTTTTGAAGAAAAAACTTTCTACAATGCATCAAACACCTCCACATCTTATTATGCAGAAGATACAGATTACTGTGCTTTTAATTTTCTGTCTATTTCCATAGCCTTCTATCTCTTTTCCCACTGTAGCTGATAATGTTCAGTACTTCCTAGGCTACTGAAGATAGATAGCATATTAGAAATGAAGCACTCCTAAAAGCAGATATACTAAAATGTGACAGCTGACAATAAGTGAACACCATGCAGAATCACCAACTACAAAAGCACAACAGTCTGGGATTAATTCAGGTAGAGGCAAATAGACCTAAGAGGCCAAGTAACCGCATGGACAACAAACTCAGTACCGGAGCTGGAGTTGCCAGTAAAGACCCTGAATCATCCATAGAAAATTGAATTCTGTTCATTCTACTGCACTGGTATACTGTGGGGAAGGGGTGATACATGAGGTCCATCCCAGCTGGGAGGAGTAATTTTTCACTGATATTTAGAAATGCCTGTGCATATGATAATAAAAAAGTAAGTAGACAGTTTATTACTGTCTTTAAATTATCTACACACTACCCTCTTATTGTTTGCACCCCAGACAGACCACTCCTACTGCTCCTGCGTTGGTATGCCAGTGCTTTACTGTGTTTAAAAGGATGGTAGTAGGGGAGGGTTTCCACTTTAGAAAGATATCCCCTATCTCAAATGGCTCAAGAGTTGGTATGTCTAAAGGGGTAAATGTTTCCTGATCTGGAAAACATAACTCATGTAAGAAGCATGGCAAATTATTGTGTGTTTAGCCTGTCACTTCTCTTTCCTTGTTCCACCTGTAATTTCAAAGGAAAAAAAATAACACTACAAGCAAATCCTCCATAGAATGCCATCCTATTGGCCTGCTGCAAGTACTTGGATCTTTTCAAATTCCAATCAGAATGGGCTGTGCTTTGCCTTCTCCATCTCTGTCTCCTCTGACCCGGCAAAGTTTCCCATCTTTTATCCTGTCACTTAGTTAATGGTGTGTGTCCCTCTTGCATATATTCCATAGTCACCGGCTTCTTTCGCTAGTAGAGTCGTCAGCGAGATGCTCGGCAGATGGCTCACTGGCTGCCGTTCTTGTCCCCTCACTGCAGCAATCTGTTGTTCTAAATCAAAATGTTAATGAAAAATAAAAGAACGCAGTGCCAATGTCTGTCTGATTTAAATTAATACAGAGTCATACCTTTGGAGGCAGGTTTTACTGGCATGAGGTTCTCCATACAGGCTACCCATATTGTGTGTGGCTTTTTTTCCCTCTCTAATTAAAATTAAGCACTTTCATTTATCTGAGTCTCTCTTGGTACCCCCAACCTGTTCTTTTTAATAATAACAAAGGCCTAACAAACAGTGGATTTCAGTGTTCCAGGGAATGGCATCTCACCTGGTGGAACATAATTTTGAGAGATATTATATGTGATGTCTAATTATAAACATACTTTGATTGGATTCTCTTCTCAATACTGAAATGACACATTTACTAAATGCTTCAAGTGCAGCTCTAAGTTAGGCATGTAGTTATTGAAATCTCTTTCAATCCATTTGTTTTAAAACTGCTGGCAAAATCACTGCTAATTTGCTACTTTATTTACAAGGGCCCTTCACTTTCTATGTACTCAGCATAGTATTCATTTATGTTGCAGCAACAGGACTGCTCCCCTCTTTGGGGAAAATGTATGTGTCTGCAAGATTGACTATGCAAGACAAAATCTTAACTTCAATTTAGAGACGAAGGGACCACGGTGATGTTAATAAACATGGTGGAGGAAAATCACCTCAGTATTATAATTTGCAAAAAAAAAAAAATCTATGAACCAAAAGAATGGCAGTTTCAACTGATTGCAGAAGACCACACCTTTCATTTGTTCTTCCTATGACTCCTTTGTAGATACAGATAGGAATAGTATTGAGAATAACAAGAGTTAACATAGTGCTTCTTACGTACCAGGCATCCTTCTACGTGATTTACATTTATTTATTGTTTCAATCATCAAAATTCTATGACTTAGGTCTATTTCACAGATGAGGATTCTGGGGCACAAAGAAGTTAAGTCACTTGCCCAGTCACATAACTGGTAAGTGACAGAGCTAGAGATGAACACAGCCTGGCTCCAGAGCCTTCTCTTTTAACCACTATATCATTCTATAACGTGCTGAAAGGGCCATGAAATCCAGCCTACTTGAAAGTAAGCTACGGTTGAATAGGAGCGGTGAGAGAGGGCATCCCTGTCTTGTGCCTGTTTTCAGAGGGAATGCTTCCAGTTTTTGCCCATTCAGTATGATATTGGCTGTGGGTTTGTCATAGATAGCTCTTATTATCTTGAGATACGTCCCATCAATACCTAACTTATTGAGAGTTTTTAGCATGAAGGGTTGTTGAATTTTGTCAAAGGCCTTTTCTGCATCTATTGAGATAATCATGTGGTTTTTGTCTTTGGTTCTGTTTATATGCTGGATTACATTTATTGATTTGCGTATGTTGAACCAGCCTTGCATCCCAGGGATGAAGCCCACTTGATCATGGTGGATAAGCTTTTTGATGTGCTGCTGGATTCGGTTTGCCAGT